>NC_088206.1:57584582-58293741 GCF_037126465.1 Ornithodoros turicata
GGCGGTGGAACAGAATATATGAGCTACGACATCTCTGTCCGTGCATAACTTCTTTAGTATTCCGCGCATTTGTTAATTTTCCCTCGAAATAAAATTCGCCGTTTGCTTTTTCCTGGCAAAGTAGAACGTGCAACGTCTCGACGTTCGGCTGGCTACAAGAAACGGAAGGATTGGGTGGAGGCTGGATCGACAGAGGGGGCCCTGGAAGGCGACGAATAAATGTCAGAGCGCTTCCTATACGCACGTGCACGCGTTTAATTAGGGACGAAAATGATGATTTACATATTACTGGAGGGCGTGCACGACTACCGTGCAACCATACACTGGGTCCCAGTATTTTCATAGTACTGCTGGTAATATTTGCACAAGTACTGGGCGAGATATGGTTCGGCCAACCATGTCTTGTCCAAATGGAGCGGCGTGCTATCATGCATCATACGTACTCTATTTTAAATATGTGGTATCTTAGTGTTTTATTCAGTACTTTTCCTTTTTTAAATTTGCAGTATAGTGGAGAGTTTCGTACATCGTACGCTATCGCCTTTGCGTACGTAAAGGATAGCGTTGGTAGTTCTGCGCACGCCCATAACAGAAAGAGAGCTTCGCGCAGTGCGCAGAACTACCAACGCTATCCCTTACGTACGCAAATTCGATGGCGTACGATATACTAAAACTCTCTAGTACTTTCTACTCAATACTATAATTACTTATGTTAAATATAGGAGACCTGAAGAGCGTTGAATCCCGTTTTCGTGATTTCGGTGTGCTGCTTCTGCCCACCATTCAATAACAACTGCAGATCTTCGTTATTAGTCATCCACTTGCGAAGATTCATTCCAGCTTCTTTCATGATCTGCAGTGCTTCTTGATGCAAAGCCCACGCTTCTTCTACTGAATCTGCTCCGTGACCAGATCGTCCACGTAGAATGACTGCTTAAGTTTCATCGCAGTTGCTTTGTACTCACCAGCTACGCCGGCAAGGTGATGCTGAATGGTAGCAGACAGGAGAAATGGGCTAGAAGTCGCTCCAAAAGGTACCCTCGTCATCCTCAGCGTTTGAACTGCGTGTGAAACATCAGGAATGGCCTCTGGACTTGGTGGCTGCTCGAGCCACAAGTATCGAAATACGTCTCGATCTTCTGGACGAATCTGAACTTGAAGAAATGCCTTTTCGATGTCCGCCGTAAGAGCTATCTTGTAGCTTCGAAAGCGGAGTAGCAACTGCAAGATGTCAGGGTTTAGACAGACTCCTTTATCCAAACATTCATTCAGCGACGGACAACTGGGGGCATGGGATGAAGCATCGAAAACAACTCGAACCTTGGTGGTGACACGATCTTCTCGAATGACAGCTGAATGGGGCATGTAGTATATTGGATTTTGCGTCTCTACTCGCTCATCGACAACTTCGGCATGTCCAAGATTGAAATACTCTCTTATGACGCTGTCATACCGCAACAGAAGACCATCTGTTCTTTGTAGCTTTATCAAGAGCTTCTTGAGTCGTGTCATTGAGACTTCAAAATTATCTTTAAGCAGGTTGGCCGGATCTTGCTTCCATGGTAACGCAACTTCATATCGCTCGTCATTTTGCGGACAGTCTCCGCGAAGTTCTCCAACCACAGGATTCTTCGAGGAAGCTGAGGGCTCTGGGTTGATTCCCATGTTGTCAATCTCCCAAAAGGAACGTAGAGTGGGTTCCCAAGTGACTTCGTCATCTCTCGAAGCCTCGTGTTGTGTGCGGCGCACACCCTGAGAACGCATGACACCAAAGACGACCTAACCAAGGTCTTCCTTGAAGTTCCATTCGTACTGAGACACGGGCAGGCCCTTGTACAGTCCAGCCCATGGAGGTGTTCATTGCTACAAGTTTGTCACAATCTTTGCTTCTGACGACTTCACCGGTGAGGATTCCCCACATCTGATCAGATCCGACTAATAAACTTATGTTATCACGTGACGTGTCACCAGGAAAGCAGCGTTCATCTGCAAGATATTTTCCGTCCTCTCAGTTCTTGAAGAAATTGCAAATCCTTTGAAGTGGCACGGATATCGTGGCAGATAACAGGAACAACAATGGCCTTGATCTCAAATTCCCGCATGTCATACTGAGATCGTATTCGAAGACTTACGATCTTGTATCTCTTAGACGATGCATGCCTAACACTGCCAAATGTGGCTATGCTGAGGGTTACCTCATCGACACAGGTAGATGCAAATTGCTTGCCAAGGGACTCTATCAGAAAAGTCCGGTCGCTCCCCGCCATCGATGACACCTCGAACATAGCGGCATTTTCTCTCTCCAACAGCCCAAGCTCGAAATGTCTGCAATAGAACGTCGTCTATAGGCGAACGGACCGCGATGTTCCCGTTGACGCATTGTGCGGCGAGGTTTGTGCTGTTTGCTGTTGCTGTCTTGTGCAAGGACTCCTTTCGGCACACAGAAGTGGCATGCTTTCCATTGCAGCTTGCACAAGCAATGCGAACCCTGCAGTCTTTCGCTCGATGACCTTTTATCGTGCATCGGAAACACCGATAATCTTTAGATAATATACTGGCCTTCTTCTCCCAAGGTATCTCGCATGAACAAGTTTGAGTCTTGTGTGGTTTTTTGCAGAAGAGGCATTCGCCTTTTGTTGGAGACGACAGAGTTGAAGCAGAATGCAAGGCTGCTGCAGACGGCACCGTCCTACTTTGTCCACCCTTGGGACCTCCTTCTTGCTGATCACTGCGTTTATCGTGGAGCGAGTGCTCACGGCTCTCTACTTCGATTTTCATGAATTCCGTCAACTTCTTCAAGTCATTTTCTGCAGAAAATGTGGTTTGAGTACCAACATCAGCTGCAACCCCTTGAGATCGATTGTTGGCGTGAAGTCGTTGACGGTTATATTCCACGGTCATCTGACGAGGCAGGGCCTGTGTCAACATCTCCGTCAGCATAGCCGCATATGATGCTTGTTCAACTCCGATAGCCTGTAGGCTCCGTGAATGAACTTCAATGTGGTCATAGAGTCTTCGGAGTCCACGAACATCATCGACTGAATGCACAACAGGTAACTGACGCATCTTCTTAAGGTGCATCTGCCGAATCTGTTGGACGTCCCCGAAACGATCTTGAAGGAGGTGAACAGCACCATCATAGCATGAGGCACTTGTCGGCATTCCAGCAATGGCAGACGCTGCCAACCCCGTCAAGTGACGACGTAGATAGTGGAATTTGTCGGAGGGAGTAAAGTTGGAATTATCATGAATCGTGACCTTGAATTGCTCCCAAAATGCAGTCCACTTGGTGAGATCTCCATCAAAGGGCGTTATCGTAAGGTACGGTAGCTTTGGACCTTTAGGCCTAGACCCAGAATGCTGGCGCGTGTCGCTCAAGGGTTCACTCGAAGCTGACAGCGCTGGCGTGGGCTGAGCTGCTGCTTGAAGCCTAACGTAATGGGACTGCAAATTCGATAGCATTCCTACCGCTTGATCATCATAGTCGGTAACAGCAAGAAACTCGGCAGCCGCTTCCTCCGGCGTGATGAACTGCTCGTATAGGGAATTGATTCTCTCAAGGTCCGCATTGCTCTTCTCTAGTCGATCCTTGAGACACTTGACGGCTTCCGCAGTACATCCCGAAGATTCCAGAAGAAGACTTGCCTCATTAATAATCTTCGTGTTTTGGGCTCTGCGTGCCGATCGCTTTGCCTTCAGGTTGTCCATATTTCTACTAGACTGAGTCCAGACCTTCCGCTGCTATATCCTTTGCGACTGGGACAGAGGATAAAAAGGCTGGTGGCCTAGATCCCGGGTTTCGGCACCAAAATTGTTAAATATAGGAGACCTGAAGAGCGTTGAATCCCTACGTTTATTACCGGTCAGTTCCAAAACTGAGAATGCCCAAAAGCTCGTAATCAAAAGTGCGCGCTAGCCGTTCTCGTTCATCGTCTTCCTCTTCATTGAAATATTCCACAACTTACTCATTCGTCAATTTTTATATCACGTTCAGCTTGAAATCTCCTGCTTTTCGTTCCGCTTGACCATTTCCTATGTGGAATGCGTGCCAGAGTGTTTTCCTTTGGCGTCTTTCTCCCACATTTTCCCTCAGTATACACGCGGAATTCGGTTACTAATATCACTCAACTACCGCTTGTCACGTGGGCGAACGACCAGTACAGCCCTTTTTCATTACGTCGTCCATGGTGAGAAAGAGGGGATCATCTTTGCATCAGCGCCTCTCACAGTCAGCGTAGTAGCTTTACACATTGGCAGTTCTTGAGATATAACCTCGCAGGTGTGGAACACTTGTGCATACTGCGCGACACCTGGAACACGTCTTTTATGTATATTTGGTGCTTTATATACTTGGTTTCTGCGTGTGTCTCGTTGTATGTGTTGTCCGTGTTTTATTCGCACCGCGATGACTGGACAACCAATGACGCTTCTTGAAAGATAGAGGAATGGGAAGGACGTGTTGTAAGCACTCATTGCATCAATTCACAGTTTCTTCTTCTTCTTCTTCGTCCCACGGAGAATGGCCATTAGCCCCAAGGGAGATCGGCCAGGGCTATGAGGACGTCCAACGGTACTATAACTTGACCGTGACAATTTGGGTGGGGAATGTGGGGAAGGTTGGTGGAGAAAGTAATGATGATTGAAGTGGTGGGGGTGCTGAAGTTTGCTTGTTTCGGCTCCATGGCAGTTTCACCCATCATCACTTTGTTCTCTTTTGCTTTGCTGTTGTGATGAAAATAAAGGACTCGTGAAAATAAAGGACTAATCGTTCAACACGGGCAGTCGTTCCTCGTTTCCGTCTTGGCTCCGGAGGCTCTGCTATCAGGACGCAGTGAATCCCGTTCGTTTTGCGTTACTTTCAAGGTAACGGCATTTTGCATACCGCAACGAGGAATTTTAGCACTTTAGTGTCCGTTTAAACGTGCCGACATTTCCAAGTCAACCGCATACAAAAGTACACAAACAATACAAATTAAAACTCACCTCAGAGTAACAGCTATTACAAAAGGGTTAGGTGGAATTAGGTGGAACGGAGTACAAAGAGAAAGCAAAAAGTCGAACGGACGAACAAGGTTCCCATTCAATATCCGTTTCCCTTTTTTTCGTGTCAACGTATTAATTCCTTCTTTCGTGTTCCACACACACACAAAATTTCAGGTTGGCATGTCCGAGGCCATTACGAGAAAAGACCCCCCCCTCCCACTCTTTTTGTCCGAGTATGATGCAATCAGCGACGAGAACGGAGTGAACGCGGCCGCTGATCAATAGCGGAAACAATCCGGCTGACCAGCTATTTCTAACGCCGGCAAACATTGAGGCCTACGGGGGAAGAAAGGACGGCCCGTGCCAAGCGTTGACGCAGAGCACGCGTGTGTGCGTGTGTATACACTGCGTGTACAGAGACAAATACAGATGGCCCAAGGAAATGGTAGTGCAGTATTTACCTCGACTAGTCGTGGGGGTAGTGGTAGTAGTGGTGAGCCGAACGCTCTATTGCTCTCTCTCGTACGGTAACAGAAGCACATAAAATGAGGCAAGAGGAGTTACGGTAATCCCTGTCAAGGTTCGCAATATTGGCTCCCACTGCTTCCCCCTTTTCCTTTCTTTGTTTTTCTTTTTTGTTGTTGTTGTTGTTCTTCTTGCTTCCGTATTATCGTTTTTTGCCGTTCGGTACGTGCGAGATTTCTCCTTGCTCAACCACACAAAGCGTTTTCTGCCTCTCAGTACTCTTTCTTTATTCCCTATTAGCACCGCGAAGCACCTGTGGCTATGAGCGAAGCACGCAAGATACGTCCTAGGCCAACTTCACGGGGAACTGCGCGAACATACGTCTAGAAAGTCTGAAGTAAAATCTAGGGAAAACCACACGCAGGATAGTCGGTAGTAGAATACGCTAAGCAAGCATAGATAAAGGAACAGCGGATCCCTCCAGCTTCCTTCTCCTCGTTTGTGAAGGTCGTGTCCTCGTTGGTTGGACCTCTAACAAGGGCAAAACAAGTTTTGAGGTGGACTATGTGCATTCACGTATATCTCAGCGTCGGCGACAAAATGTGACAAAGCCAGCCAACAAAGTGATATACCCCAAGCAATGACCACGTATTTGACGAATTACCGCTTCACTAGCCTCGTCACGTGACCTATCTTCGGTTCACTTCCTCTCATGCGCAGAGACCCGCTGCCATAGCGTATGTGCGACTCCACAAAATGGCGGATAAAATAACGCCGCTCTGATCTGTGGAAACGTTGTTACCAGAAAGGAGGAGACGGACTCCAAACTTGTTTCGATTTCTCCTCGTTCGGCCCGTAGTCCACGGAGTGTGACGTCAGCGTAAACGAAACGTGAAGGGCTATATTCTCTCTTTCCCGTGACAATGTGTGCGCGAGGAGCACTGGGATGTCTTGAAATCGTATCAGCGTGACCTTGGTGATACTACAGCCGAGCTGCTGTAACTGCCCTCTAGTACATCTGCTCTGTATTTATTTTATTTATTTATTTTTTCTATGTCAATACCTCAAATGGGCGTCACTGTATATTTTTGTCTTGTCAATAAAAGGCAAACATAGGATAAAGGCGCGCAATAAAAAGTTGAATGTCATTCATATTCATTCGTGATCCTATAACGCCATGTACGACATATGGATAGCACATTTCATTAATAGTGAAACGAACTATACAGCTCCGTCAGGATCCCTTATCGTTCAGGAAACTCCGGATGTCCTCGAACAACGAACGCTGCAACGTTTCCGCTACAACTTCTTGGTGTTGTGTGAATGTGTTCGTGTATCCAGGCTCAGCTTACAGCTCAAGCGTAATAAATGTCGTTTAGCGAGCACGAGTACGTAGTCGATGTACGGTTTCAAAAATCACGTGATCAAGATGCACACTCCTTAACTGCCACCTCAAATGCTCCCCAGCACACAATGGTTTCAATCCGAGAGGTAGTATACGAATGAATGTAGATAACACGGCTATCGATACTGTAATTACGCATATCTGCTCTTCAACGGCTAATGTTTGCGGGAATGGTTGTCACCTGTGTCAAAGAGATAGAATGGAAGTTATTACAAAAGACAAGCGACATCCCCGAGAATACTTCAGCGGAAAGTGCACAAAACGTCATAGCTTTCTGCTGCCACGTGAGCGGGAGGGCTGTACGCCGAAATAAATACCCTTCAAAATCCATTTTCTGAAATAAACCGCTTAAAAATACACGCCCTCAAAATAAACGCTGCTAAAATAAATCATGGTTAGGCTTAGCAAGGTGATGTTCCGTATGGTAGTTTATGGGCGACACGATGTTCTTTTCGGCGGAACATGCTATTATGATGTTTCTTACTCATGTTTGTACTGTTATCAAGTACATCTCTTCAAATAACAACTTTGGATTTCTAAATATTCAGTGTAAAAATGATGAGGACGATGCGCGTATGAATACAGGACACACACTCTTGACCCTTGAACCAGCTGAGAACTGAGCTGTGAACGAGGATAACAGGCCTGGGGGGGGGGGGGAGATGGCTATGGCAGTGGTGTGAACGGATTGCACGGCGACGGTCATTCGCACTGGATGTCATTATGCCAGAGAGAGAAAGAGATAAGCCGGCCAGGATACACGACCAATAAAATTCGTCAGCCGCCCAATCAGAAAACATTCCCCCCCACTAAGTTGGGAGCACTGGCCACGGGTCACATACAAAGAGACAACCTACTTCCGGTGCAGAGAAATCCTGGTTCACAGTTCTGGCCCCGGCTAGCCCCAAGCGCGATGAGCGAACTATTTTCCGCGGCGGACGTAGAGCCGTCGGCTGTCCACTAATCAAGGACGGTGGATTTTAAAATATTTATTTCGACACCGTGGATTTTCTCATGATTTATATTGAAGAGTTTATTTTGAAAGTTTTATCTTTAAGTGATTTATTTTTTAACGTTTTATTTTTACATGATTTATTTCGGCGTCATCCCAGCGGAAGCCCGCAACGCCACGTCTTTTCGTGCTCTTCTAACCACGGGGAATATCCTAAGCCTCAGCCACAAGATATTCCGTAGCAGACGAATGGACCGATGGTGTCGTCTACAAGGTGCGCAGTACGTCACTCCCAATATTGGAGCGCCGTGGGAATCAGCAACTTCCGAACGGAACATGGTGGCCCGTGAGCAGCTTTTTGCTTTTTCTTCCTCTAGAACAGTGTTTCTTAACCAGGGTTCCGCGAGCTTTGTCCTAAGGTCCTGCGATCTGTTCGGTGCCCGCGAGTGTAACTTTGCCGCCTACCAAGGCTCGCTCTTGGATAGCCTTGTTTTATCGAACGGTGCTCGACATTTCATCGTTGGCATTGGAATTGACATCAAGATCGCAGGACCAGGTTGCCGCGGTTGATGGTCATTGCAAAGAGCATACAGCCAGCAGCTATCGTCTGCATGGGTTGGCTCATCCCGCCACTCAACCTGACAGTTTCTCCGCGCCACCCTTCGGAGAAACTTCGAAGCGACTCTCCGCCCGCATCGACTTGGAACTTGCTAGCATCAGTGCCAGTGGCAATCCACAATAGACCTCTACCCGAGAAACGTCATCATGACGTTGTTAGACAGGCAGAAACCGAAACAAATCGGAATGGGAGGGCTGGGTTCTACGAAACAAGCGGTTGCCGGGAGGAATGCACCTCCACCCGATTGGACATTGTGTATGACGTCATGCTCAAACCTCATTGGAGAAAATCGCCGGCAGCGTCGTCTGCTGCATGGTCCGCTGTCTGTTTAGCTCCGCGTCCCGCTTGTTTGTGTAATTGGTGTGTGAACCACGTTGTTTCAGGATTGTGTCGAAGTTTTCCAGTGTAGGAGCGGGGAAAAGGGTGCTCAAGTTGCAAAAGTCATGCAGGATTGGGAGTCACTGTTTCGCTTCAATGGGTGTAACACGAGAGGAAGGAACCGCTGGTGCATGAGTGAAGGTGCGGGAACAGCACACAAGACATACTGTTGACCCACACTGTTTTCAGCTGTCACCCAACGAAAAAGCAAGGACTGCATGAATGGAGTGTTGCAGTGACTGAGTGTATTTCATATTATAAAACAACACGTACATAGGGTCTGACTTTGACCATTCAGCCGATGCCACCTTGTCCATCAACAATTAATTTCTGCGAACAACGATAATTTATTGTGAGACGATGGAAAATAACGTGTGTTTATTCCTGTACCCTTTTGAGTGCACACTGTTTATTCGCATGTGATGTAAACTTCATATCAAAGAAATAGTAAGGTGTGGGAGGCTGAAGAATACTTATATAATAGTTTTACACTTTTGATTGCAAGCAACCTGCTGGACAAAGGCCAATTGTGGCTGGACAAAATTACCAACGATGTCCAAACCTGTGACTAGCGTCCCATTTCACCCCGAATTGTGGGTTCAAAGATAGCACCCAATCCTTGCCCACCCAAATGCAGGAAAATTTTTAATTTCCTGAGGAAAGCTTTAACACCAAATCTTTCCAAAACATGCAAAAAGGGTACAGGAATAAACACATGTCGTTGTCCATCGTCTCAGAATAAGTTATCGCACGAATTAATTGTTGATGGACAGGGTGGCATCGGGTATAACCTAAATGGTCAGACCATTTTATAATATGAAATACAATCTGTCACTGCAGCACACCATACCTGCAATCCTTGCATTTTCGTTGGACGACAGCTGAAAACAGTGTGGGTCAACACTATGTCTTGTGTGCTGTTCCTGCACCTTCACTCGTGCACCAGCGCTTCTTTCCTCTCGTGTTACACCCATCGAAGCGAAGCAGTAACTCCGTATTCTGATGACTTTTGCGACTCGAGCATCCTTTTCCCCGTTCCTACACTCGAAAAAGTTGACACAATCCTGAAACCACGTGGTTCACACACCAATCACACAAACAAGCGGGAGAGCTGCAGACCATGCAGCAGACGACGCTGCCGGCGATTTTCTCCAATGAGGTTGAGCATGACGTCATACTCAATGTCCAATCGGGTGGAGGTGCATTCCTCCCGGCAAACGCTTGTTCTACGAATGGGCACTTGTTCACTGCCTCCTATTGAAAGAAAAGTAGGACCGAAGGTCACGTCCCTTTCAGGGACCATCGTAATCCCCTCAAGGCCGTGCCTTTCGGGCGCGACCTTGTTCGTCCAATAGCTTCGAGCGTAGTTCAACTCTATCAAATTGGTGGCGCTGTCGAACACTATGACGTCATTTGTTTAGAAACAGGGAGAGATCTAAACGTTATCTGCAGGGAAGTATTGTGAAACAGTTGAATGAATCCAGCAAACCTCAAGCGACATCTTGCAAGGAAGCGATAAATTATATTAAATAAATTATACTTAACCATTCGAATAATCAGTTAGAAAGAATAAAAATTTGTTTGTTGTACGGCATCTAGCTCACGTTACCAACTTCCATAGACAGAGGCCCCAGTGTAGTACAAGGGTGGTTTCATAAGTTTCTGGCCCGAGGTAGAAAATGCGCGCGAATTTGAAAATGCGATTAAGGACGCGTGGCGCCATCTGTTGGAGGGCCGGAGCACCACCCTCAACTCTCTCCATGCTTTTGTAGGTTGGAGAGTGGCATTTCAAACAGCCAGGGTGCACTCTTCAGTTAAAATGTAAAAAATCGAGTACCGCTCTGTGGTAAAATTCTTGACAAAAGAGGGGCGTTCGCCTACAGAAATTAAAGCGCGACTGGAGAACGTGTACAGGGAAGCCTCTCCGTCGTACATTGAAGATGATGATCCATTGAAGATGATCCACGCGATGGTCGTCCAGTGGAAGTGGTGACACAAGAAAATTTGTTTCTTGTCGAGGAGGAAGTGCTGAGCGACAGGCGTCTGAAGGTTAAGGAAATCTCAGAAAGGCTGGGGCTTTCCAAAACAACCGTTTTTCGCATCATCGGCGAGGGCCTTCACATGAAAAAGGTCAGTGCGAGATGTGTGCCACGACTTCTCTCGTCAGTTCAAAAGCAACAGCGCGTCGTCTGTGCCAAAGAGTTTTTGGAGCTCTGTCAAGAGAACGAAGAAGAAATATTGAAGTCAATTGTCACAGGGGATGAGACTATGGTGCTCTACTATGATCCCCTTTCGAAAAAGGAGTCGATGGAATGGCGCAAACCAGGAGAAGCACCCCCAAGAAAAGCCAAGGTCCACACAATCCACAAAGAAGATCATGGCAACAATATTTTGGGATTGTCACGGGATCCTCCTCGTCGACTTCTAAGTGAGGAACACCACAGTGAATGCGACTTATTATGCTTCACTCCTGCACCGACTGCGAGACGCCATCAAGGAAAAGAGGCGCGGCAGGTTCAGTCGAGGTGTCCGCTTGCTCAGGAAAATGCCCCTGTCCACACGGCTTCTGTTGCCAAGGCTGCACTGAAGGAGTGCGGCTTCGAAGAAATCCACCACCCACCGTACAGTCCAGACTTGGCACCGAGTGACTACTTCCTGTTCTCAAACTTGAAGAGGGATCTCAGAGGACGGAGATTTCAAAACGATAGTGAGGTACAAGAGGCAGTTTTCCAGCATTTTGCGGACAAAACTTCGGACTATTTTTTCAAGGGTATAAGAATGCTTGTTGAAAGGTGTCAAAAGTGCATCGAAGTTAAGGGTGACTATGTCGAAAAGTGATACGCTTGTTTCGTCTCTATGACTATTAAAAGTTGGTCGGGCCGGAAACTTATGGAACGACCCTCGTAGGTTCCTTCAAGTCGTGCTGGCACGATCATGGGTTCCCTGGAATAACATTTAACTTGAGAACCGCTGCCCTAGAACGTTCCGTGGGAGCCTTTACTGGAAGTTACGGATATGCATACATGTACACGTTTCGGCTATATTATTCTGACTATTCGCACAGCGTTAAAAGTTACACATACAAGATGCGCGCATTCACGAGGCGAAGTGTTCCTCCCGAGCCAGACCTAAATGACCCGCTCTATACAGCTAAAGAACAATACCTCCACTTCTCTTCCGACCCGGGCCTAATGAGTGGTAGTGCAGTCAGTGTGTCCGAGACAAATGGGCTTCTGTGCCCGGTCGTAGTATGCGGAGAGATCCCTATTTCTCGATTTTTCCTCTCGCTTCGCGCAAGGAGCTGCCAGCTGTGCTTCAGACATACGTATATAGTGATAGTGATATACACATACGGACCTCTTTCTTAGCCAATCCTGCTTCGCTCCGCTTGGATAAGGGAACGCCTCAGAGCCAACAATTGTTGATTGCTTTTCCGTTATTCTGACTCTCTGGTGCATCTCAAGGCTTCGTACACTTCCGAGTTCCCTAAGTCAGTTTAATCACCTATGGGGCTCTATCAACACCTCCTGGGTAGTAGAAGGCCTGCGCACTGCCCAGCTCACGGAAGCCTGCGTGAGCTTTGCGAGCTGCTTCGAGTTTTTGTCTTCTTCGCTCTTTCATTGACATCATAGCAGCATCCACAGCAGGCTTTCCTGTGTGACGCCATATCACGTGGGGCGCAGGCCTTCTGCTATCTACATAGAATGTGTTGTGCTGTGCCGATCGCAACGAGTCTTTATCTTATGTCTTACTCCCTGTGACCTTGACTTTATTCTTGACGCACATTTCCCTTTCTCCTACAAATCTCATATAAACTCACCGTATATGCAAACAAGTGACGTTCCCCAGCATATTACAACGGAAGATGCGAAAAACGTCATATAGCTTCCTGCTGTCACGAACGCCGTGTCTTCACGTACACTGCTAACCGTGTGGAATATCCTCCTACACAGCCACAATATATGCCGTAGCAGACGACAGGAAAAGACGGTGTCATCTGCTAAGTGTCGTCTGCTAAGTGCGCAGTACGCCATTCCCGATATTCCGGCACCGTGTGAATGCTCAACATAACACTGGACAGAACTTCCGCTCCGTGAGCAGTGTTTTCGCTTTTTCTTTCACTAGAATCTTCCATGAGGATGTCGCTCGTTTGAACACACGGTCAGTGTATACCGAGTTAGGTATTTCTTCTGTTCCACAATCCAATTCATACGAGTATTTTGGGCGAAATCTTACATAGTCTAACCGCGTTATTTCGTAGTCAATGGGGTAAAGATTGGGTTTCGTCCCCGAAATGTGAAGGTAGATACATTAGGAAGCTGGCTTACAGGCCCCAAAAGAAGGGGGAGGAAACGCTACCGTGATATGAATTCATCGTCACACTAAAATAACATGGCTAAAGCACGTCGAAATTAAAATGCAGGTCACGGCGCACAAACCCTCTTCTCATGCTTTGTCGAAATGCATGTAGCTACGAACCTGCCGAAATGTTGTGATACTTGTGCCGTTGGCGAACTAGTTCTCATGACCACAGAGCGCCCATTATCCAGCATGACCAAGTTTTGTTAGAATGGCGGTGCGTACCAGGCTCTCAAGTCCATCAACTCGTCTGTTGGAGTTTATTCCTCTATTTTTGGTCTCGATGACGATATCAGGCCAAAGGTGCTAGCAATTCGGAACACCCGAACGACATTCATCGCACTAATACGTCGCGTGCAAAGTTACGTAGTATGTGAACACTTCTCTACTTGCTTCAGAATGTTGGGTTCTCTAAAGCCCGAATCCCATAACAAGCGACACGCGGCAGACACGCGAGAAGCGACAAAATCGACGTCTCCGCGCCACGCGAGCGTCAAAAAAAGATCTGTCGCGGCCCAACATTTCTGCATCTACTCCCAGTAGATATTTGTAGCATGTCGCCAGAGACCGTTGCCCGGCGCATGCCCAAATCCGCTAGATTTGACGGTACGTAACTGAAGTGAATGATAAAGTATAGAGATGTGGGGGTCACGGCGTAGAGTGGGTGGCAAGTCTACTTTATTAAAACGAAATTTCCAGCTTGTAGGCTGGAAAGAAACGAACTTTCGAAAGTAAAAATGGCGGAACAAGGAAGAAAACAAACAAACAAACAAACAAGACGACTAAAGCGCGCGAACCGCAGGCGCCACCAAGAGACGGCCCCGTAAAATACATGTACACATAATTTGGCGCTATTAATTGATGACTCCATTTGGTTCTGTGGCATATATAAACTAAAATCACTTCACGTCGTGAGGTGTTATGTTGGGAAATGCAAACTTTTTTCCTGAAACGTTGTTTAGCTGCTCGCTTTTGTCGCCTCTCAAATGGGTCGGGAACCAGCAGCACTGGCACCCGCCACAGCGACAAAATCTGTAGCATGTCGCTTGTTATGAGGTCCGCGCTTTAGAGGAAAAAAAATCACGCAACAAACCACTTTATTCTGAGATGATCAGTAGGGAGTCTCATCGCCAGGAGCGATACTCCACCCCATATTGCTGTTGGTGATGTGGGGAATGAAATAATGAGCGCCTTCACAAAAGTCACGCAACAACAACTACATGAATGACGATGGGATGAGGTGATTCACCGCAACAACTGCGGTACCGTACCTCAGTGCATGTGGGTTAATATATGAGTGGGATGATGCGCGCGCGCACGCACACGCACACACACACACATATACATACATACATGCATACATTGGGTGAGTAACGCAGGAATGCAAATAGTTATAGTAAAATACGGTGTTGAAGGTAATTCGCTGCTGTAAGTAGCTTACCCATTACATGATCGACTTACTTAACTCATTATGTTAGAGTTCCAGTAACTTGTTGAGGAACTCACTCCTTGTTTAGGTAACTTCGTAACTTGAAGCGAGTTCCAAGTTAGTTTTGTTCAATCCTTGTGCACAAACAAAGCAAGCTGGGTAAGTCATGTGCGCGCCGATTGGACGTGCATCCTCGTCTGCTCCCTTATCGTGCGGAGAAAGCTACGTTCAACACAGAGAACAAGAGCTAAAGAGCTTACGTAGCAAGCAACTTGAAAGTAACTCGTCGTTTTTACAAAGTAACTCCGGAAATTCAAGTTCACTTTCAGAACATGTAACCTAATTCGTTAGTGACTTACATTTTTTCAAAAGTAACTCAATTTGGAACACTTTTGTCGAATAGCTTTCTCATCTCTGATAACATATGCGCGCACTTAATGAGAAGCACAGCGCAGGCTTGACGGTAAATGAATACCGCTTTCGGTGCATCAATATTGCAAGCGGGCTATCACCAGAGCATGAAGGTCAATGATTACGGAATGGTAGCGCGATAGAAGCCCTCCCCTCTCTCTCACAATAAGTCTCATCAGGGTACACTCTAAAAACTGAGCTTCACCGCATAGCACGCTCTGCGCCAACCATTACCACGAATAGGGTTATCGCCCCTGATTCGAAGAGAGAGAGAAGGGGGGGGGGCGTACGTCTTTTTGTGTCAATTTGGATATATGATAATTGCCACAAAAAATGCGTACGCCTCCCTCTCTCCTCGAATCAGAAGCGATAACCCTATCGTTCGTGGCAATGGTTGGCGCAGAACAGGCTATGCGGCGAAGTTCAGTTTTTAGTGTGTATACTCTCAAATGTCCCTCTAATTCAACAATATGGTCATGTTTGGGACGTCAGAGAAAGATCCAATCCCAGCATCTGCTGTACCATCTGAGGTTTTCCGTGGGTTTTCCCGTGGACTTCCCAGACGAATGTCGGCTCAGTTTCCCCTGAAGTTGGCCCAGGACACATACTAACCCCGTTGTTCCCTTCTCCTTCCTGCTGTCCTATCTCCATCTCTCCGTGTCTGTACGCCGCTCATAGCTACAGTTGCTTCGCGGTGCTAACGCAGGATTTAAAAAAAAAGATCCAGCAAGAACAAAGTCACTGAGAAGACGTTGACAAAGTTTCACTCACCCACGTCTGCTGCGTAAAACAGAGTACGGACATTGGAAGGTCAGCCTCACAGTGAGTTGCTTCGATCCGTTCTCAAACTCCCTTTCTCAGAAGTCCATTCTTTAAGCTACTCACTGTGCCACTAATCTTAGTGCATGAACTCATTAAAGTAATTATGAAATAAAGAGGTAAACTTATTCGCTCGAGAAAAAGCTATCGTGCTAACCCAAATAATTTGCGGAGTATATGAACTGCCTCCGAGACGAGACGCAAGTTGATAGTGGCGAGCCACAACTCCTCACTTCACGTCAGCTGAACGTGAGCCCAGTGCGTCATCCAGCAGCGCAGGCACAGGGATTCAGCGTTTTATGACCGGCCTCACGCATCCGCTTCGATTGTGAAGCCTAATATGCAAAGAGCGGCAGCTTCACGGAACTGTAATTCAAATGGTATTAGATCTGCGTCATTTTGCTGCTATTTATTGTTATATTTCATATTACGTTGTAGTAACTGGTGGTGTAGTTCTACCGAGCATATTTGACTGATGATGGTGGCAGGCGATATGGAATGGGCGATATGGAAGGCGAATAGCAAACGATGCAACGTTAACAGTTCACAGTGTTTTTTTCAGTTCGTTCAAATTATTTTGAATAATTTATTTGTTCGTTACACTCCCATTATGTACTGCTGTTCGGAGCAAAAAATAAACGGGAGCTGTCCCGTTTATTGTTTGCCTCGCTTAGAACGCGGGGGCTCCGCCGGAACATGGACGTTCTTGGTAACTTCCCCAGCACATGTTTCAACAGCTTATCTCCTAATTAATAGCTTCGTTAATTTCCCCACTACTGCATCTAACCTTTTAGCATCTGCATCTAAACTTTGCATCTAAACTTTATAGCCGCCCGAGGCGCGCGCGTGCGTATACCATGTGCAAAAAAAAAAGAAAAAACCAGACAAAAACGTGCTATTCCACTGAACAAAAATGAAGAAAGGAAAAAGAAAGAAAAAAAAAACTGGTGGTTCGTCAGTGATTCCGTCTAATTCCAACGAACAGCGAACCTACGAAAACAACAACAACCCGGTGCCAAAGAAAAAGAACGACTATACACCGAAGCTGCGTATATACCAGCGGTTCGTCAACTTCGGCGCCTTCCTTCCCAACAGCAGCACTGCACGTCTATACGGCCCTCATCAACGTGACCGCAAAAAAGCACTGCTTTCAAAGACGAAGCGCAAAACGAGCTACGCGGGAGAGCAACGACGACGAACGAAAATGGGTTACCCTCAACGCAAACACGGGGAACAGTCACGAAGCTGCGTATAACTCAATTACAGCTATACGAACCGCTGAGGCCAAGGCTCGTCGCTCTCGCAGACAATGCTTTGGGCCGTATCCAGACATCCAAGGAGATCCCCTCGAGAACCGACCTTATACGCCTCTCCCTCATCTTCCTCCTTCTCCTCCTACGATTCGCAAAAAGAAAGGGAGAGGCGATCCCGTCGGATTTTCCCCAATCAGAGCCAAACGGAAATCAATACTACACGTTGGTCCGAAAGGATAAGAAAAGGCCCGCGCTGCCTCACACTTTCATTTCCTTGTAATGGAGAACAGGGCCATGTATTTCTTGTACAGCGCGCTTCTGTTACTTGCCATAAAAATACGGCCGAAAAATAAGGTTCCTCGCGGACTTCCTGCAGACTGTCGAACTCTTCTTTCTGTACACGCTTTCGCGAGAGATATATTGACAGGAGGCTTCTTTCTCTCGGCCGTATTAGAATCGAGACCGCTAAAGATATCATACAGGGAAGGAAGTCGAATGCGAAGGCCGGTGATGGAAGATTATTTTTATTTTACGCGCAATTTACGGCTTTCCTATCGTTAATGTTGATGATACTTGAGAAATTTCGGGGAACGTTTCGACGTTACGGTTTGGCGTAAGGTTAAATTAATTTAACGGATTATTAAAATAACACGAATTAAATTAAAAGTTACGAAAGTAAATTCTACGACCAAAACCTCGCCGGCCTCCCCAAAATAGAGAGCCCCAACTCCCCTAGACTTACTTAATTCCGCGTTCACACCGCGAAGGAACTTTATAGCCGTGAGTGTTGCACAGCATGGACACACGGAGTGGGGACAGCAGCAAGGGATGGGAAACAGGGGGGACTAGTATGATTCCTGGGACGACTTTCCTGTAAATTGTGCCAACATCTGGCTGGAAGATCTTCTGAAAACAAACAAACAAACAAACAAAAACAAAAACAAACACGGAGAAAACCTCGATTCAAACCTATACCTCCTCGCAGACTTCAGCGTAACCTTGGGACTACAACCAAGGAACCAGTTGCTGGCGGCACCGCCATCTACAGGATACCTGAACTATTACAGCATTTCGTAGCTTCCGGAACGGTGTGAGTGCGATTTCGACACTGGGGAAGATAGACTCGGAAAATAGAGGGCGCACCAATAGCGCCACGAAAGATGCGTCCGCGTAATCTTTACAGGGCGCCATATGCTTCTTCACTGAATCGGTGAAAGGAGATGACGCAAGCAAACCACATCCCTCGTACTGAAGCACGCATAGGACTCCTCCAATAGTTTTTGACATCAGGATCACTCTCTAACCCGAAGACAAAGATTGTAGCAATAACCATTCTCCCAGAGAGAAAGAGGCAGAAAGAGTTGGAGCAAGGCAAGCATAATGACTCAGGCTCCCAGGGATTTTCCCAGCTCTTTGTGACAGATGTTGTAAATGCCACACGTTTCTCCCTCCCCCACCTCCCCCCACGCGTCTCTATGATTCAGCCTTTTCCCCCCATGAGACGTCTGTCCCCAGAGCTCTGTTGCTCTCATTATTATTATTACACGTGCGGCGACAGCATGGGAGGCAACTCAAGCACCGCAGGCAGCTCCGAGCAGGGAAAGCCGCGAATTTCGGCAAGACTCGCGTGGGTCTGTCATGGAGTCGCTAATGCGTCCAATCGACTTACCGGCTCCTTTCTCTTCGGTGTGTCTTCCAAAAATAAGCAAGAAGGGGTGTGCGTGTGTGTGTGTGTGTGTTGGGTGGGTGGGGGGGGGGGGGCAAAAGTGAAACTGCACACCGGAGCTCTACGAATAGAATAAAGGTCGGGACCGCAAAAAGCGTTGCAAACGGGGGCGGGCGGTTCTCGTAATTTTATTGTATTTTTGTTTAGCCCCAGAGAAATGAAGGGGAGTAGAATATGTTCGCCCTAAGTGTGAACCTTTTCCTTTTTTTTTTTTTTTTTAACATAGGCAAATGCCTTTTCAATTACAGTAATTGTTACAGTTTCCTCGCGGCGTAAAGCCAGGAACTATTATATCACAATAACTGCTCTTTATTCTTGATTAAGTAGGCCACATTACGCAGCACAAGCGACCTCCTGCTGCGTTGACCCAATTAATTTTCACTTATAAACTTTTTAATTACGAAATATAGAAGTTCGCGGTTGAACAACAACCTCTGTTCCTTTTGGTCAGGTGTTTCACAAAGCAATCCCCCACTTTCCAGTTGACACCTCAGCTTAACTCATTGTGCATAATTAATTAATTAGGCACAATGAAGAAATACTGAAGATTAGGGTACGCGAGTGCTAACAACATCCAGTTGGTCTTATTTGCGTGCACAGAGAAGTGGACAGGACTAGGCTCATAGAGTCCTCCGTCTCTTGGTTTGGACACCCTGTATGTGAGTGCACCAAGTCGGGTACAGAAGTCCAATACTTATTTCAAATACCTACCACAGACACCAGCACAGACATACTTGGTTCGGAATCGAGACCGATTTCACCCCCTATATTTCTCAATTAGCGCGATACCTGTTTTTCCCGAATGATTCCCGTCCGTTTGCCTTCCAGTCGATTAATTCGAAAGCTGCGCAAGATACACTATCGTCCATTCGGAGCCAGATGCTATTTAGCAAAATCCTCTTCCCGAAATGACTTCCGCACTGCACGAAACTGACTCCCCAATTAACTGCAATTGCCGTCCCAAAGCAGTCCCGACTCCTACCGCATAAATCATCTACTTAGTCAGTAATTGGGTCCCGTCCAATCGTTCTCCGCAATATCTTTGGCCCCGCTTTCGCTCCGCGAAGCAACTGCGGCTATGAGTGGGGTACAGACGGAGAGAGCACAACATGAAGGAGAGGGAGGGTCAGTATGCGTCGTGGGCCGACTTCAAGGGGAACTGTGTGTGTGTCTCGCACGTCTTCCGGAAGATTGGAGGAAAATCTTCAGATAGCACAGTCGGCGATGGGGATCGGTCCCGCTCGGTCTTCATCGTGACCTTGAAGCGAGAGGATACTGCATCGGCTCAGCCATTATTGCGCTCTTCTCCTAGTATAGTGTAATACCAAGAACGGACTGTCAGAAGGCTCTCCGTCGAAATATTTTGTGTGTCTAAAATAGAATTTATGTGTTTCCGATCGTTTGTGCGGTTGGCACTTCAGGAATTCCACTAAGCATGTGCGAATAATTAAACCGAATCGAATGCGTTCGAGTTCGAAACGAGTTCGAAAACCGAATCGAATACTTGTATTACCGACCGGATGCGCGTTCAGCACATTTATGGATATAAGCCTGGTGTATAGCATGTATACGAGATACTATATTCATACGGACCAGAATATGAAGCAGTGCTCATTTTGTTGTTGGTTGGTTCGTTAAATAACAACAACAGTGCTCATTTTGTTTTATGCCCTCTCTTGTGCTGTTTTCGGGCTTACGCGTACAGCTTCGGAACTATTATTCGGTTTGGAAGGAACATCGATTTGATACGATTCGAAATTCGAATATAGAAATCGGTATTCGATTCGGAAATCGAATCGTACACTGAATTATTCGCTTGGGTATTCACAAAATTCTAATATTCGCACATGCCTATATTTTGTGTAACGTTCTGGCGATACGGCTTGGCGCGGAGTTAAATTAAATTGACGTAATTAATTTACCTTTAGTTATTTTATTAATTACCATTAATATGTTATTAATATATAAATGTTAATATATTTAATAAAAATCTGTCCATTAATTTATTATCGTTGGTTACATTTTAGAATCCATAAATAATTAATTAATTGTTAATTAAATGTCACCAAAGTAAGCGGAAACATCCATGCCCAAAACCTAGCGGACTTTTCCAATGGAGAGAGCCCCCTAATTTCTTGTTTGTTTGTTTGTTTTTAATGCTACATTATATGAGTGAAAGCTACCTGGCCACGAGGGCTTCATTTCAGTACGAGGTGGTGGTGGTGGTGGTGATGGTGAAAGGGCTTGCCGTTGTCGGCCTCACTTCTAGGGGAACTGTGCCGACAGTTCCCCTACGGACTGTACGTTCAGTACGAGGACTGGATACGGTACCGACCATTCAGCCAATGAATTAGTATCATTCATTCATCACCCAATCATCTCATAATTTCATATAATCCTGCTAACCAGCGTGTATACCGTGGTAGTGAGCCACAACTTGGGTGGCAAACATTTTGTCACGAATCGTCGCTACGTGTATTTGTTGTCGTTGTATAGTTGTCCTCATTTCGCGGTTATTATTTTTCCAGTGATTCGCTGGACGACAAAGAAGAGCTGCTGCTCGCCAAATCATCACCTAGCACCATAAATCATTTCGGCATATGGCTTTACTTGGCGTCACGCCAGGGCCCATATCAAGACGGAGAAAAAAAACGCGGCTTCTCCTTCAATCATTAACTCACGTTAACCCCGAAGCAAAGCGCAAGCAATAAACTTGGCAACCTAAGAAGTTTTCTGCGCGTATTAATTTAAAGAAGCCGTCAGCTCGTAATATACGCAGCCGGGAAACTAACCGCTTCCCATTCCAATTAATTTTAATTGACTGCACGCGAAGGCCGAGAACTAACTGCGGTATAAAACCGGAGGTTAGCGTTCACTTGTATCGACCCGACAATTACCCCGTAATCGGAACATTTCTTTTTTCCCGTTGCCAGACATGCAGCTTGTGTCACACACGCCGGCGATGTTTTATGGCGAAGGACAAAAACCCGGTCGATATTATTTTTAGTGCCGCTTTAACGCGAGGCATACGGAATAGGAACGAAGTTATATGCATGTAGGTCGTATATCAACGGCATAAGCGGCAGACGATGACAGAAGGAGACTTAGCCACAGAAGGTGACAAACGGTTTGCATGTAAGACGACTTGAGGCGTCGATTGAACACCGCCTTGTCGACAAAGATGGGGTATAGCTTAGGCGACGGTCGTTGAGTGCCATTTGTCATGCAAACCGGCAAAGATACTTCCTCCACGCCTGTCATTTCCCAGCACAAGAAGCAACGAGACCTCCTCGCTTAGTTTGAAACCAGCATGCACTTGGATGATGACAGCGCGAATTTTATCATTCTGGAAATGAATATATTCCATCGCAGCTTGATACCAAACGCCAGTGGAACAAATAAATATTCCAAAACGTCGAACAACAAATGAAAGAAATAGGGCACGATTCGTTTACTTGGAATCAGATCGGAGGCACTTCGGTTCCAAAGCCAGCCCACAGAATGATAGTAGAAAAAGTAACAGTTCCTAAAACTGGGAGAGGGAAAGCATTATCCCAGCGAAATCGGACGTGATAAGCCGTGCATGTTTTATCTCTTTCTGCGATGTCGGGGAGGGCTGGGTTTCCCACCTCCTTTCGTCGGACTGACAAAGATTGCGCTGAAAAATTCATCGTGCGCTATTCTGTGCGACCTCCGTAGAGCATGATGTTCGACTATTTTTTCCGATGGTATAGCTTCAGAATATCCCTGTCAATTATCATTAATTTGGCTAAATTAGACACGCTCTTCACATTGGTGGAGTAAAAAAGTGACCTTTGCTATGCAAATTTCCGACTTAAGCTCGCAAAAATTTACATAATTCAACTTACGTTACACGACATTCACATGAGGAGGTGGCAAAACCCCAATAAGAACAAATGCCATTGACCGCATGACTCTAGGTGGTGTAGTTTTTTTATTATAATTCAATGACACACTTTCTGGGACACCCTGTATAGGCGACTATTGTATTTGTCTGTGCTGAGCCAGGCATTCCCACTCCCGTGACTGATGCGCAGGAGGCGATCAAATGTCAGTACGTATAAAAGAGGAGAAAGAGGGCAACCCTAACGTACACCTCTTCTAATCATAAATTCCCTCCCTAGACAACCATTGAGCAACCTGCTCTTGCATCCTCTATACATCGCTCCTATAGTGTTTACTCTCATTTTCTGCTTCGACTTGTTCTAGCGTTTCCCTCAAAAACGCATGTTTCAACCTATCAAAAGCCTTTTCTAAATCAAAGGCCAGCAAAATACTTCGTACGTCCCTCTCAGCTAACCACTGTATTACATCCCTGATTTCCCAAAGTTTGTCCTGTATTTTTCGGCCACCGACTCCTGCCCTCTGAAAAGGCGATATCCAGTTTTCCATGTTTTTTTGCAGCCTCTTTACTAGAACCTTTGCTAGAATTTTGTAATCTACGTTTAAAAGTGTTATCGGCCTTTCGCAGGGGGTCATTGCACAACAAAGTAACGGTTCCCTCCATGAACTCATCTGGTAATGACCCTGTTTTATAGAGTCATTAAACACCTTAAACAGAGAGGGACCCAGAAGGTTCCAATACTGCTTGTAGAACTCAGCAGGCAACCCATCGGGTCCTGGTGCTTTTCCGTTTTTCAGGCTACGGACAGCCTGAACAACCTCCTGACAGTTCAGTTCAACACCTCTGTTGCGTGTGGAATCGCCTATTTGTCTCTGACCAGTGATTCTGCTGCCGGTTTTCATTACAGCCTCCATTGGTGGCTGAGCCGAAGAAAGATGTTTGGAGAGGAGCCTTCGGGAGCACCGGTCTTCATTGTCAATTTTATTTTTCGCCACACCTTCTTACTGCCTCCCACCGCTCCTCCCCCAGGTGTGTCAGGTGAACGTCGGCAGAAGGAAATGTCACGTCCGGAAAGAAACCCAGTGCCGGTTTGTTGAAGTTGGCGCAGATATGCCTTAAGTTTGCATGTCAAAGTAGGCTTCTCATGGGCCTTTTTCTGGCCCCAGACTCTCAGACAGTTCCTGATGTCATCTGAGTTTTACCCAGCAAGCAAATGTGCCGTCACTCTCCCCGACCGCGCTCTCAATCAAGGTCTGTACGTCCGCATTAATTTCTGGACACTGTACTAATTTGGTGTTCATGCGTCAAGGGTGTCGTGAGCCTGGAAGACCCACTTTTGTTAACTCAACTAAAACTCCCTTATGGTGACAGAGATGTCAAGGGTCTCAATCGTCTGAATATTTTCTACATTATACAACAAGTGACTTGACACATAAACTCGGTCTAGTCTACTTCCCCCAATTTGTTTAGTCGTGTGAACCCATTTCCTCCTCCTCTAGCCAATGTGCAAGCGTCTGCCAACTTCAAAGCAGCTATATAGCCTGCCACAACTCTGCAGCTCCAGAAACGTTTTTATGTACACCCGATGATGTATCTTTTGCATCAGTTACACATTTGATTTGAAGTCACCTCCCACTATGAAACTGTAAGCTCCAATGAAATAGTAAGGAAGCTCATCTCTATAAAACTCCCCCGACTCATTTGCTTTATTTGGCCGATATATATTGATAAGTCTAAGCAACGTGCCATCATTATCTATGTCTACAGTTACTATTCTCCCGTGCAGGTCTTTCTCAAATTTGATAACTTTTACCTCTTTTGGTTTTAAGAACATAATGCAGACCCCTCGTGAGTTATGGGTTCCGTAGCTCCAATAAGACACTGTGTTAAAATATCTGTCAAATTATTTTGACTCCAGCTGTTTGTGCCAATGCGACTCTTGAATGAATACACAATTCACACCTAAAAACCTGGCTAGGTCTGTGACTTAATTAGTTTTGTTTGACTACTTCTAAATTCCCTTAGATTAAAGGTCAATACAGTAATTGGAAAGTCATTGACGAAGTCGGGAAAGGTTTCATGAAAAACGTGACACAACGGAGAAAAGCAATCTCATCTAGACACGCACCTTAGGCGCATTTACCCGCCCTCTCCCTCCTCTTCGATATCCTCCTCCTTTTCAGAGTCATGCCTCTATCATTCCTGCCACTACTGTCACTCACACGCCCTTCACTTTCAGATACCGGAGTAGCTACGCTCTCTGCACTATCCGACGACTCGTTTTTTTATTTTTTACCCAGGAGCGTGTCATGGCTGATGCATCCGACATATTCCCCGGGTCATCGCCAGAGCGATTTTCGAGCACCTCGAATTTGTTTATGTCCACCCTACTATACACCTTTCCACATCCTCCGACTTCTCCGTAACCTGGCTTTCGTCATCCTCATCCTCGCTTGTTCTGATGCTGAACCTGATGAACCATTGCACTTTCCTCCGGTGCCCGCTGAATTTCTTTATCTGCTTTCCCCGCGATATTCTCATGCATTTCTACGGAATTTTCACCACTACCATCCGCATCTACCGAATTTTCCACATCCTCAGTAACACCATTGTTCCCCTCCATGTCCTTGTCCGTGTTTCCCAAACAAGGAAAATTCTCGTCGGAAATCCACGGAGTGTGAACAGGGTCAGGAACTCCTCCCCACACCGAAACTCTAACGTGGGCTGGGACGTTCCGTTTCCTGTCCTTTCCTGCCTTACACTTCCCACGTTCTCCTTCATAGAAGGAGCCAAACCACCGGCATCTAAGGGCCTTACAGTCACGAGCTAAATGGTCTGTCGCATCACACTTAGCACACCTTCGAGTAACCCCGTGGTACAGACATTCAACGCGGGTCCCTCTCACCGTCAAAAAGTTGGGAAGTTCCCCTCTAAGCTCCATGAGAACGAATTGCGTACCCGTCTCGCAGTCCTCGTGGTCACCACCGCGTACTTCTCCCTCAGTGCCTTAATTACAACTCCGTAGTTCCCCAGTTCCTTCTCTAAGTCTGTGTCAGGATAATCAATCGGGTACCTGAACACCGTGACCCTAATCATCTTTGCTCCCAAATAAAACGCCTCAACTCCCCTCCCCCCCCCCCCCCCCAATAACAACCGATCCCTCCTCCTTAAGCAACCTCACCCTTCCAAATCATTCATTATACCACCTCATAATAACCATACCCTTGATTCTGCGCACCACGAACTTTACCAGGGGCGACACGTTTACAAGCATCCAACACATCTTTTCCAAAGTAACCCTGCGGTGCTCGCACTTTGTGTGTATGGGAAAAATTTATTAAGTGGGTGGCGTAATTACAGGTGGTACGAAGATATGGCTTATGTATCGGCATCGGAGCGAAGATATGGCTTGCGAAGACACGTGAATGCCGGAAATATTCGAATATGACAAAACGTATAAATGCCCAAAAACACCCGCCGAATCTCCCCAGGAATAAATACCGAAAACGCAGAACCCTGGTTAGTATATGCAAATATTCCACCTTCCGAGACACTGGTCCGACTGACCGTTTGTATGCTACTGCTTGCTGGAACCGTTCGCGGTTTGAAATCGCTCGCTGGCAAGGATCGAACCCGCACACTTTCGCACTAGCAGGAGAACACATTCCCAACCGATCCACCGAAGCATCGTCATCATCATCATCCAGGGGCGGATTTAAGGGTCTGTCATGGGGGGGGGGGGCGGTCTTAAGGAAATTTCGTGCTTTGCGGTGCAGCATCGTCCGTGCTTTGCGGCGCAGCATCGTCCAGGAGATAGGGTTTTTACATAGGGAACACGACCGTATGGGGGGGGGGGGGCGACCTCCCCCCCCCGCCCCCCTTAAATTTGCCCCTGTCATCATCATCGTCGTCGCATCAACGGTTCACGAACGATGTTTAGACAATGAAAGAAAATGGGTTCGGCTCGTCTACAAAAACTCATTTGTCTAGCACTACACTAACGTGTTTTTCTCATGCGACGCTGATAGTTTTTTATCTTCCGCGTTAGCGGGCGTACGCGCCGACAAATGTGTTCGCCGACGCTTTTATGGCGAGCACGAGAAGAAAAGATTACGGGCCAGGAAAAATGCTAAATCGATGGGTCTATTTAAAGAGAGCTCGTTTGGGGAAACTTTCGGGCAACGATTGGAACTGGGGATCAGCACAAAACATGTCGATTTTTGAAGGAAATGTTTTTGTTATGTTTGTTATGAATGCCACGCGTGTTGATTCACTGCCGCGAAATTTCTTACCGACTCCAGGATGACCAAATTTCACAAAACAAGCGAACTCAAGTAAATTTCAATGAAACGTTTTCTTTTTTCTGTTTTTTTTTTTTTTTTTTCTAGGGGCCGTGACCTCTTCGTTTGTTTGTACTTTGGTCTGGGTTTCCACATATGAGATATCGCGAGTACTGCTGTTCTGTCTTCCTTTTTAGCTTTTTCCTCACCACACCAATAGTGCCGGTGCATGCGCAATAGAGCGGAGATGAGTCTCAGTTGAACCGCATGGTACATACATATCGCCCACGCGCCGCTGCGCGCTGCCTTCCTAAGCAACCGAGCACCAAGCACACAGCGGCTTGCCGGCAGAGAAACGTTCGAGTGTACCTCCTCCCTCTCCACCAATTAGCTGCGTCCTTTTCCTTGCTGCGCTGTACTATTTAGTTAATCTAAATACGCCTCCGGGCTTCGAGAACACATAGAGCAAAGGCGGGCTAGGACCGGGCCTGAGCATGGAAACAGGCGGGTACGTGCTGGGCCCGGGCTGGAAATCTATAGAAGACGTCGGGCCCGGGTCGGGTGCGGGCCGCAGCAGCCGGGCCTGGGCCGGGCGCAGGCCTGAAAATTAGGCCCGTGCAGTGCTCTACCTCAAAGTTCCCATGCTGCTTTGCGCATCTTTTTAAAATGGTCTATTCGCTGGAAGAGCGAAAGGGAATTGAAGTTGACGGAAGGAAAACAGATGAGACGGACACCTTAGAGGTTAACTAAAGTTTTGTCTGGTCACAGGGTTTACAAATTCGTATCAGTTTCCTTTTATTTCGCGGTTACGTTGCCTCTGTACGCACTATAAATGATGCCAGGAAGTTTTCATACTTGCGAGTCGGATATGCGAACGTTATATTTATCGGTATTGTTTCGTCATGCAGACTGCGCAATGCCACCACTTGCACGTCGATCGCAATACTCTTCACATACTACAATCTGACCTGCGCGAATGCGTTGTAATTATGACTAGAATATCTCAATATAAATAACGAGATATCGAAATTGTGTCGGGCCTCATTCAACTCAAGAACGAAGCTTGATAGTTTAGGAACTGCCTTAATTAAGCGTTGCCTCGTTTTTACGTTGAGTTAGCAGCAGATTATTTTTAAATTATCAAATATCGATAGCTGGATAATTTTCCGGATAAACTCTGCCGAACATTTTCACATTTCTAGCTTGCACCGAAATGCTTATTTAAACAACCTAGGATGAGCGTCCTCATGAAAGTCGACCATACTTCTTTTGCGACATTTTCAATATTTTTCATCCAACAGTAATAAGTAACAGGTTCACAACGTATGTCTGTTAATTAACTGGTAAAAGACAGTAAAAGAAACTCGTCAAAATCACTGTTTCGATTAAAGACTCAAATGAAGTTAAGATTGCTGCGACTATTTTTCTTACTTCTTTTGGAGGAGGCACCCCGCATAAACAAAGCGAGAGATGCATTTTACCGAACTGTCCGTGTACCGAAAGATCCGTGCTCCAAGACGTCCGTAGAAAGCTATGTTGTTGATCATGATGACTTGGTGTTTAGTGGGGCAAGAACAGTGTGTACAACGCGATGTCCGCACCGAAATGTTCGATCACCGAAGTACATTTATTTATCTATTTACACACACGGCAACCTCAGCCTCATTTGCTGTTATAACGCGCGCAGCTTGTGACCATAATTCGCTACCAATGCATGTTTGACCAATGTATGCACTGTAACTGCCGGCCGCTTTTCCGACAGTGACGCTAACGCTGCAATGTATCAACAACATCCGATTACACTCCGAATAACATACCTATAAATAGTACCAGATTCATCCGCCCCCGGATTCCGGGGAAGGCATTTAACCCGAAAAAAAAAAATCATCCTAAATACAGTATTCGACGTACCCGCTCTGTCTGTATGTCGTCACTAACTTGCCTGCGCCTTCGGCTGTGTTCGAACCCGCAACCTTAGGATCAAAAAGAGGCAACGCAAAGTTTGGTCGATCTATAATTATCGCAAACAGCTAAACAACTACGCCGTGTCTATGAAAGTTTTCCTCTTCTCTACCCCCAATTATTATTTTTCCTCCTCTTCATCCCTATCGATTACCGACTACGGCGGCAGAATCAACGCCAGTCGCCCACATACTGCCTTGTGTGATACAATCCGACACAGAGGAGGACGACGACCATATTGATCTTATTCCTCCGAGCGAGTGTCAGTCCCTTTTAATCCGATTTCGCCACCGCCCAATCCCTCGCAGCGCAAAGCGCCCTACACCGCACGGCAATCATGTCTCGCGGCGGAACTCCCCTGCATATGACAGCTTCGGACAGAAGCCAACGTGACGAAAGTGAGCTAGAGCCTTAATTTAAAGGGACTCTAAAGTGTAGATATTTCTCCTCGCGGAATGAAAGTTGCCATTATTCCGTGTACTCACACGAGCGACATATTCCCCAGAATATTCCAGACGAAGATGCGAAAGACGTCATAGCTTTCTGCTGTCACGTGAGCGCGAGCGCTCAATGTCGTGTCTTCACGTACACTGCAAACCGGGGGAATATCCTGCGACACAGCCACAAACTATTCCGTAGCAGACGACAGGAAAAGACGCTGACGTTGTCGTCTGCTAAGCACGCAGTACGTCACTCCCTACACTTCGGCACCGTGTGAATGCTCAACATAACAAGGGGCGGAACTTCGGCTTTTTTTTTTTTTTTTCTTTTTCTTCCACTAGAATCTTCCGTGAGGATGCCGCTCGTGTGAATACAAGGTTAGTATCGCTCTTAGTCACTAGGCTTTTAGGTCTTGCGGGGAAAGTCAAATTAGTTCGAAATGACTACACAAAGTTTTTTTTTAACCATCTTTGAACGGGTAAAAGGGGAGCTTTTGTATACAACACCCTTTTTTATTCCGCAGGTTCGACTGAGAGATGTAATAACGGTGCTGAAAATGGTGCTTGCAAAACACCCACCTGAAACAGTGCTTTTTTAATGAAAGACACATCCCTTGGAATGCGTTTCCTGAACAGTATATGTCCCTCGAAATGGTGCTTTTTGTAGAATAAACCATTTAGAATGGTGTGATACGAAACGCCCTTCTGTATGTTGTGAATCTTACACCACAAAGGAGTGTGCCAGAGGACAAAGCAGTTACATCAGAAAGGCTGAAATAAATTACTGCGGAGTACGTGACTGGCATCTTATTTCTTTCTTCCGAAAGGTTTGGACAGTGAATATGAATGACCAACCATTGTTTACGGCAGCTGCAGCACACGTTCATTCCATCTTGCTCTCAATTGTTCGTATGACAAGGTTACAAGGGTTTACGACAGCACCAGTGCCCTACTCCTTTGCTGATAAAATCCCTAAATAAATACTATCACACCCTAAAAACAAAACAAAAAGTGGCAAATTTGATTTTTGATAACAGACCCAAAAAGGCGTACGCCCCCTTCCCTCTTCAAATCAGAAGATCACCTTACATTCGTGGCAATGGTTGGCGCACAGGGTGCTATGCGGTGAAGGCCAGCCATTGCACAGGTTGCCGCCTCAGGTTGCACGTGCCTCAGGACGAGAGCCGCCGATATTTCGAACAGACACTGTTCCTCTGGGCACCGTCTGTAGAAGAATTATAGAAGAACATTCTCTGTTCGAAATATCGGCGGCTCTTGTCCTTACCTCACCTTGCCCTTACCGGTTCGCTGGATTTTCTACCCTTCTACATTGCACAGGATGACACCTTTATCGCTGTTGATTTGATGAAAACGGAAGGCGTACGCCTTTTTGTGACACTTATTCAGTCATACTGATTGACACAAAAAGGCGTATACGTGCAGTGCTGGACAAAAGTTTACGGAACACTCCGGCGCATTCCTTCCTTAAGAGTGACACGCTTGCAGCGAATGAGACCGCACAGACCTATACAGACATGTGCCTAGGTAACCCAGCCACCTGTTTGCAAGCCCGTGTAGTACCATCTACAGTAGTACCATCCACTGCCAGCGTGCCACTCTGAGGAAAGAATGCGCCGGAACGTGTCCTGTGATCTTTTGTCCAGCGCTGTACTTGCTTTCCACAAATCAAGTGTGATAAAGGTGCCATTCTGTGGTTCACCACATAGCACGTTGAAAGTGTGTGCGTGCGCGGGGGGGGGGGGGGGATGTAGAATTCAAATACGAGTAGAGGTTTCAAATACGGTGAGGTTACAGAATTCAAATACATGGAGATGTACGAACAAAGAGAGCTGTCTTGAAAATTGGACTGCTTTCGCTAGCAAAAAACGCCCAATTTCAAAAGCAGTCGCGCACGCAGCAACAGGTATCAGAGGACAACGCTGTTTAATTCCGATGTAAGATGTGTTCCACCCCTTTTATGGGTCTAAGTACACCGTCGGCCATGTCGCACTTTGCATTGATCTGCAGCTGAGGTCGTTCACATCAATTAACTCTGCATTTCTGGGACTGTGATGCAGTCAGTGACAAAGCTGACACAGGCTTGCATTAAACCGTGTATTCATACGAACACCATTCCCCAAAATGCTCCAGTGGAAGATGCGTAAGACGTCATACTTTTCTGGAGTCACGTCAACGCAAGCGCTCAACGTCATGTATTTTCGTGCTCTTCCGTAGCAGACTACAGGCCGAGGGTGTCGTCTGCTGTGTGCGTAGTACGCCATTCCAAATATTCCGGCGCCGTGCGAATTAAACACGAGACGTGGCAGGAGTTCTGGCATGTGGGCTGTTTTTGCTTTTTCTTCCGCTAGAATATTCTGTGGGGATGTCGCTCGTGTGAATAGGCGGAAAGGAGCCAGTAGAATGTCCCTCTTATTTTGGCTGCAGCGTGTTGTGCAACGAATAACAAGAGCTCTTGTGAAGCAATGATGAGGAACGACGATCCCTGCTGCTCCGTCACGCTGACGTTCCGCTGAGGTCTGCTGACGTCGCGCGAGGAGATCGGGCTGGGCCGATGACTGCTTTCTCCGGGAATTCTCGTAAATTTGATTGCGCATAGTGACAAGACACCGGGAAGCGAAGACATCTTGCGTCATGTCTCCGCTGCTTGATGAATGAAACGGGATTTCGAGCCGTTTTGTTAAATGTCACTTGCTTACCTTCCTTCAAGTTCCGTACTAAAAATGTATATACACGCAGCTCTTGCAGAGGGAGCTTCCCTGGGGAACGAGGTTTGCGTATAATAGTCTGCTTGCGAGACGATTTCTCTTTTAGGCGCCATTTGTCCTTTTCGCTTATCCAGTGAGGAACTTTCAAATATTCCTCCCTTCGAGTGTCTAGGGAAAGACTTTAGAATCCTGTATGGCTCCGTGACAACCAGAATGAGCTCCACAAAGCCTTGTCTGCGAACTGACAATGAACGCGTACTGCATTTACGCGAGGAGTCTTTTCAAAATGGGTGCTTTGTTTTGCCCTCAATCCAACGTCTCGCGAAGTTTTCTCAAATGATCCCCCTCTTTAAGAAAATCATCGATTTCGCGCCTTTTGAAGCTACCACGCTTTTGTTCCTGCATAGATCATAAAACCCATACGGTGAATGTGTTTCGAAGCGCGTATACGCTCATTACTACGCAAACGTCTTCTGAAGGCAGACGCAAATTTCTTAGCACAACCCATTCCGTTTGTTTAAGAACCGTCTGCGCTGAAGCACGAAAAGAAAGGCACGGGCCACTCGATATTCGATATTCCTTTCTCTGTCGCTATTATCGCTTTTTACCTATATTGCAGTTAGTAAATGTGTTTTTTTTAGTCGACTTTTAGTGTACCATTTTTAAAAGTACGAGATTTGAACACAATATAATTTTCTCTGATTATTTATTAAAAGGGCACTAAAGGGGCAGAAAGTCTGTTTCGTACACAGACTGAATCTCGCTGTCGTCTGCTTCACAAATCGCCGCAGACGATTTCAAACACTGAGCTTTCTGCGGCTACCAAGGGCCACCGCTGGCTTCCCATGTGGCTAATATAACACGATAACGTCGCTCCACTTAACGCCACAATATACGCTGCCACATTACACAAAGTACATTAGAGGGCCGAGAGACAACGCGAACCCACGACAAAAGCTATGTTTAGCGGGCGTACACATAACAGCTTCACAACTTCGGCGCGGGAATCCACATCGTACGCGAGAGCGCACGCGGCCACTAATCATGGCACCATATTTAGAACGCGAAGAAAACAGGGTATAAGTCGCTAATCCGCAGAACACCCACCGACCGACCGACGCGACACATATTCAGACGGCCCGAAATAAACCGCGCGCAGCCGCGTTTAGTACGCCTTCAGCAGATGGTCGGAGCATCTGTCCATGCACGTATTGTGTACATAGTGCTAGTTTTATGACAGCGGCGTATATTTTCAATCAAGGCTTTCGATCGAGAACGCAACGAATGCCCATCTCGGCACGAAATACTGCCAATTGTACAAAGGAAGAGAGTACAAAGGGAGTTGTATGCCACTGCAAGTTACGTGTACATGCCATATATGCAAAATTTCATTCAGCAGGGCGCCATAATTTCCGAGATAAACAAGATAAATGCACGGTATGTTTAGATCCTGTTTCGGTTTCCCGCCGCGTAGCCATGACGTAAGCATGATTCAAAGTGACGTCATGATGGTGCTTTTGAGGCATGGTAAAACGTATACTGAGCAAGTTTTGTCTTTTGAATGGGTGGCCTGACTGCTTAGCGGAGCAGACACCAGAACTTGCTGACAGTGACGTCACGCGCAGTGACGTCACAACATGTGACAACGCTTATTTAGCGCTCTTAGTTTGTTCCCGTACTCTTAAAAACAAAACTTCACCGTATAGTGACACGCTGAAAGCCTACCATTGCACAGAATGAAACCGTTCATTTGTGGAAAGCGCGAGGTGTACGTCTTTTTGTGACAATAAACATAACCGCATAAGTGTCACCAAAAGGTGTTCGCCTTCCGTTTACAGAAAATCAGGGGAAGAAAACGATGCCATTCTGGGATGATGGTTGGCAAGGAGCGTGCTATGCGGAGAAGTTATGGTTTAAGAGCGCCAACCGGACCGTTGCTGAATCCAGTCAAGAGATTTTTTAAGCAGCATTTTTCCTTCATTTTTTCTTTTATTTTTTTACCTAGTACACTCTTAAAACACAGCTTCCCCACACAGCACGCTCTTATCCAACCACCACCCCGAATGACGTCGTTCAGCACCCTGATTGGTTAAAAACGGGAGGCGTACGCCTTTTTGTGACACTTATGCAGTTATGTTAATAGTCACGAAAAGGCGTACACCCCGCGCTTCCCACAAATCAAGAGCCATAACGGTGTCAGTTCATGCAGTGGTTGGCCTTCACCGTGCTATGTGGTGAAGTTATACCTTCAACCTTCATCATATGCGACGCCACACACAGTGCGGTCTGAGGATTAACGTTGCCAGCCTTGTTCTCCTCTCATTGTCATTTGCCGACGTTCGCGAAACACGGTTTACCGCCCTCACATGAATGATCCCTGTCCACCGCCGCGCGCCACAGAGGCTGCTGGCGTCGACAGAAGCAATACTTTGTATTACGAGACACGAAACTCGAAACCCTATTTCGGATATTTCGTCCACTTCGATCGAAGAGCCAAAAGCATTTCTCTCCCATTTTTTTCTTCTTTCTTTTCCTGTAAATCTATCCCTTCTTTTCTTTCTTTTTTTGTAACTGTTCGTGAGGGAGGCTCAGCGTGGGAGGCGTTTCCTTCACCAACGGTGTGAATTATAAGAGGTTTCATTATTCGTACGTTAGAACTGACCTACGTGAAAACGGGTGGACTTCTCGGTCCTAAGCGCGCACGATGAAGGTAGTCGCTGTTTTCGGCGAGCTTCAACCGTAGAGTTTAGAGTACTCTGAGAGCGTCAAAATGACGTACGACTAATAATATCTCCATCGGGGACTGACGCCTGAGTATGAGCAATGCAGAAAAGACAAACGCTTGTGGCGGCCCGTGGACGACCACGACGCGCCTCTGCTGCCGCGCGCTACTGCGCCTGGCAGCCAGTTTACCGGCACCGTCCTAAGCGTGAGGCCAGCACATCTGCCCGCTGGGACATTCCATCATCGCCGGTCAGGACTCATGTAGAGGGATACCACCTCCTCTACACGCTGCTTGCGTTTGTGCTTGGTTTGTACGCCGATATAGATTATGCACCTCACGACGATGTCATTGATACGTAACGATTTAGCAGTAACTCTAATTACAATCACCGGACATGCATAGCGAAATAGAAGGCTGATCACGTATCTTTGCAGTGCGCACCTCAAAACACCACGTTAGCGACTTCGGGGAAAATATAACGCTAAATCAATACCATTTCGCATGAAAGTTTTTTTTTTATTCCGTGCTAGCGCCGCGAGGCAACTGTGGCTATGAGCGGCGTCAAGACGTGGACAGATGGAGAGAGGACAGCAGGAAGGAGCTGGGGACGGGGGTTAAGTGTGTGCCCTGGGCCGACTTCACGGTCAAGCGCCCCGACATTCGTCCGGAAAATCTGCCGGAAATCCCAGGGAAACCCTCGTACAGCACAGCAGTGATAGGATTCGAACACATCGCCTCCCAGTCTTCAGCACAACGTCAACGAGCGGACGCCTTAAACCGTTGGGCCATGTCGGTGGTTTCGTGAGAGTAACGGCGTGAGTAATGCCATTTGTGAGCACGAAAAACTAACAAGTAAGGTAATGCGTTACCTTCCAAAAGCTGTAGTGGGTAATGGTAACGCATCCCAAAATAAAAGTAATTTCCCGAGCTCTGCACGCAAGAAATTACTTTACAGGGATACGTACTTGAAATTCTATCAACGACGTTTCAGCCGTATACGTATCTCGCACCTAAATTCAGTTCCACCGTTCCAGATTGTACCGCACAGGTACCGTTAAAACTGCTTTCCCGCACGCCACCTTCGTGCACGCCATCGAACTTTACTTACGACACACTCTTTTCTCAAACACGCGGCGAAACGCTCGCCGACTACACGCGGCGATACAAGATTACACGAACTCGTTCCATCGCATGCTATCAATTTGGTGCTTGTGCGTCAAAGCAAAGCAAAGTTTGTCGCGTCCGCAGCACGCATGTTTCCACCCTTCCTCCTTTCATCAAAACGCGTCAGGGGGACAGTTTGATATTGTCCGCAGGGCGAAATTTGGCTCTGTGGAAATCCTCCCAACAAGAGAGTGAATCTCGATCCCATTATTACGCCGTTTAATATCTGCAGAGGACGTTATAGTCGGGGAGACAGTGGCGTCATGCGAGGTGCGCGGAATGAAAACTTGCTGCGTGACGGCATCGATAGGAGCCTCTGAAAGGACGTGGGGGAAGGGACTGCGGGAGACGATTTGAGCGAAACTCATAGTAATTCGCGCCAGCATTGAATCGGATCGAGTTCTAACTTTTTGATATCGAAAATGCTATTTTAACTTTCACTGTGTTGCAGAGTATTTGGTGTTGCCTTCTGCTTTCTATTTAGTATTTGCTTTAGAGGATGTTACAGCTCTGTACTGTGGAATGTCTTTCAAGGGTCGATGCATTGCCAGACTCCTATACATGTTCTCTCTGTGCTCTCTCTTGACTTTTTCTTTTTTTTTCTCCTGCTATGTGTGACATGCTCTTACCTCGTACGCATGTGTGAGGTGCTTCATTTATAGCAACCATGTAATGTTACGAAGGACAGGAGCTAGCTATGAACTGTAATGCGGTGGACAGCGTATGCTAACCAGAGCTGTACACTATAAACAACAGAGCTTCACCGCAGAGCACGCTCCTAGCCAACCATCATCCCGAATGACATTGTTCTCTCCCCTGACTGGTTAAAAACGGGAGGCGTACGCCATTTTTGGGGCATTATGCCGTTCATAATTGCCACAAAAATGGCGTACGCCCCCGTTTTCATCAAATCAAGGGAGAACGTTGTTATTCGAGATGATTGGCTAGGCAGGTGCTATGCGGTGAAGCTCTGTTTTTAGACTTTTTCTTTTTTTTTGACTATAGTCGTGACAACGCCCACCTATCATGTGTACCTAAAGCTCCAAATAAAAATATTTTGATTTGATTTGATTTGAGTGCGGCCAACAACGGCAAGATACCTCGACACCCCCCCTCTGTGTTTAGAGTGTAGAAGGCGCGGCCATTAAAGATATCAGAACCTAGCTGTTTGTTATGTAGCCTGCGTTTTACACGGCATTGCTTTGGTGAGAAATCTGCGTGAGGAAATAAATAAATAAACGCGTACTGCGGTTTTTTGATACCGGATAGGACGGGGAAGGGATGACAACGCCAAAGTAACAGAAACCATCCCTCGTTCCTCCTTCCACATAGAAGAGGGGTAGCCGTCTCATATATGACAATGTAAAGTTCCGGAATGGACATTGCTTATGAACGCTGAAGCGTGCTTCGTCGTCAAAAACTGATGTTTAGTGTGTCGGAGTACAATATCATGAGCACATTTCCCAGCACACACCGGGATTCGAACCCGGGTACCTCCCATCTCGACATGACATGAACAGATCTAACAGAACTAACAGAGAGGGAGGCATGTCCCTTTGTGTCAATTACCGTTTTTCCAAATTGACACAAAAAGGCGTACGCCCCCTGTCTTTTCCGAATCAGAAGCGATAACCCTATCATTTGTGGCAATGGTTGGCGCACGGCGTGCCATGTGGTGAAGTTCTGTTTTTAGAGTGCATTGCGTTCAGCAACTGATGTCAAACAAAACCACGGGAACAGCCATGTTGATTGGGGGCACTGGGAGGAACGCGTGACACCTTAAACTCTCAAACGATCAGAAACCGTGACATGACATGTATTCCTTCATAATTCAATAAAGTACATGAGGCCCCAGATGCTTTACTACTGAGGTGGTCTCAAATGGTAGTAATCACCGCATTCACGAAACACCGGCAGCTAATATTTTTGCAAGAGGTCCAGCCTCGTTTACGCTTAGTGTAACCTCCGCAACCCCGAAGCTGAGACTGACAACAAAGTCTAATAAGGAGAAAACAAGCAGGAAACTGGAGTTAAGTGGACGGCAGCACTACGGGCTGTTACGCTCATCAGCTCGAAGCTTTAGGAGCGTCACCGCCGGCTGTTGCGGTTGGGACGAAACAATCAGCATCGCAACATTGCGTCACGCCGTGTGCGCGTAGAAACCCGCCATGAAATCCACCTTTTGCATAATCGATACCACGCATCTCATTAGGACGCCGACTCGAAAAGCGCCTAGAAAAGTAAAGACGCTACTAACGCACATCTCGCCTGCTCTGGCGATATGCCTGCCTGCATAACGGTATGTTCCTCGGAGAGGACATTGCGTCCTGGGCAGACTTCACAGGGGACTCTGCCGGCATATGTCTTTTTTTTTTTAATTCCGTGTTAGCGCCGCGAAGCAATCGTGGCTATGAGCGGCGAACAGATGTGGACAGATGGAAAGAGGACAGCACGAAGGAGTGGGGGACAGGGGATGGTTAGTATGCGTCCTGGGCTGAGTTCACGGGCAACTGTGCCGACATTAGCCTGAAAAGTTTTCGGAAAACCCAGGAGAAACCTCAGACAGCACAGCCGGTGGTAGGATTCGGAACCACCACCTCTCAGTCTTCGGCACGACCTTGGCTCCCACCAACGAGCGGGACGCCTTAACCCGCTCGGCCATGCCGCTGGTACATTTGTCCTAAAACCCAGGGGAAAACATCCGGAGAGAATGAACAGTGCCGGAATTCAAGCCCCGGGTCACCTCCCAAAACGGGACGCAGTTACAGCTTCTATAGTACCCTACACTGTAAATACAGAACTTTACCGCGTAGCATACTGTGTGCCAACTATTGCCACGAATGAAATGATAGGTTTATCGCTCCTGATTCGAAGAGAGATGGGAGGCGTACGCCCTTTTGTGTCAATTTGGATATGCGATAATTGACACAAAAGGGCGTACGCTGCTCCCCCCCCCTCTCTCTCCGAATCACAAGCGATAACCCTACCATTTATGCCAATGGTTGGCGCGCAGCGAGCTAAGCGGGGTGTAGTTTTTCTTTTCTTTTTTTTTAGATAGCAGATTGAAATTACTCCACAATTTAGTGCCCTGACACTAAAATTTACTCCCAAAGTGTAAATTGTCCCTACACTCACAGAACAGGATTTCACCGCATAGCACGTTGCGCGCCAACCACTGCCACGAATGATAGGGTTATCGCTCCTGATTTGAAGACCGAGGGGGACGTACGCCTTTTTGTAGCAATTTGGAGATATGATAATTGCTACAAAAAGGTGTACGCCCCCCTCTCTCTCCAAATCAGAAGCGATAACCCTACCATTCGTGGCAGTGGTTGGTGCACAACGTGCTATGCGGTGAAGTTCTGAGAGTGCATAGACATCCGTGCATTTACTCCCGAAAGCGATTAACAATTGTGGCAATGTATGGATGCCCCACAATGACAGGCTCTTCCCTTGAAACGCATTCTGGTATTGGGAGCAGAGTCTTAATTCGTCAAGCCTTCTGGCTTTTTACTCTCTCCCATCCGAAAGGAAAAATAAAATTGAATTGAATTGTCGACGCGGAGGGCTGTTAATCTTAGCAAGTAAGTCACGGATGCCGCTCTGTTCGTTTCCAGACGGTGTTCGTGCACGCTATCAGTACAAGCTTTCGGATCGCAGCAGTTTCTTTACTGTGCAGTAACAAGATCCAAGATCCATTCGATATGAAGAAGCCAGTGCCCAATTTCCTGGCCGTCGGCAGCGACCGGGCTATGGTGGATTACAAGGGTATCAAAAAGGTGTGTGGTAGGTGCGGTTCAGAGGGTCATATCCGTAGTGACTGCCGGGTACCTCGTTGCGATCGCTGTGCGATATTTGGCCACGCCACACAAGGTTGCCACGCCCTATGTCTCCGTTGTGGCCACAGCCACGCGACCGTGGACTGCACCATGAGGCGGTCATACTCGTCAGCGGCACGTGGCTTCCTGTCCCACTCGTCTATAGACAGGGTGTCTCGACCAAAGCCCCCGCTCCGCTCGAGATGGAAGAATTCCCGACTCTGCCTGAAACAAGGTGTGAGATCGTTGCCTCGGAGGTGGCCCTCCCCGTATGTGATGCACCGAGCAATCAAGTGGGTGCTTCCTCCACGTCCCCTTCGGTGCCCTGCGAGGACAGTACTGTTTTGTGCGTACCTGCGACAGCTAATCCTGTGACGGCCCTGCCATCAGTTGACCCGGCTGTTCCCCTGGTGGCCAAGGGAACGGATGCGGCGCCCGCTGTGATCTCTCCCGCACCTTCAAAGGACGATTCAATGCTCCTCACCATGGACTCGACATCAGTCTCGGACGCGCCCGATAGTGTGGATAACTTTGCAGCGTCGTGCCACAGCGTGCAAAGCAGCGGGTCGTCCACGGATCTCTACACTGTCGAGATCTCAGACCACGACATGCTTGAAGTGCAGGGCTCCCTCGAGCCCCAAGCGGGAAAGCACGCGCTCGTCGGCTCGTCCGGTGATACGTCCTCGTCTGATGTCCCAAAGAAGAAGCTTAAACGCAACCGGAAGAAGTCCCGCTCGAGGTCCCCACCGGATGTCCACACAGTGATTCGTGAGAACGACTTATGAACAAGTTTCACTGTATATTAATATTTGCCTTCATGGCTCTCCAAGTTATGACTCTCAATGTTCAGGGCTTCCGGTCTGCAGGCAAGCAAGCGGCAGTCGTTCAGTTTGCGCGTAGCACCGGTTGTGATTTACTGTTCTTGCAAGAGACCCACTTTACGCGGTATGCGGATGTCATTGCCTTTACCCAGCGATGCGACGTTCGCGCTTTCTTCAGCTTCGGGACGACTCATCGAAGTGGTGTAGGTGTAGTCATTCTCAACAGGGCCTTGGCATCTCAGTGCTTTGCAAGATATGACGCAGTGGGGCGTGTACTACTCTTGGACCTCTTTTTGCCAGGGCGAAAATTAACATTTATTACTCTGTATGCGCCGGCTCGTGCAAGCGAATCCAACGCTTTCTTTCATAACCTTGACACCTGTTTCATCTCTTCTCGTGAGGCTGTGCTGTGTGGGGACTTCAACTGCGTCATCGATTCGGACCGAGATGTCCGTGGTCCTGGCCGCGGACGACCGACGTGGAACGCTCGGGAATTACGTCAGCTGCTGCATCAGCGCCATCTTATTGACGCATGGGTGGACCTACATGGGCCCACTTTTGGGGCTACGTGGACAAGGGGACAGTCTTCAAGCAGGCTCGATCGTTTTTACGTCCCTCACGGCCTGCGCCCACATATTACCGGGTGCAGTATCGTCGGTACGAACCACCTCGGTCTCCACATAAGTGACCATGACGCCGTGATCCTGTCCCTTGATACGTCGGCGCTTGGGAACAGCCGTGTTGATCGTTGGCGTTTGGATACCTCCCTACTGTACGACGAAGGGGTTGTGTCCGACGTGAGGGCGAAGATAGAAGGATTTCTTGCAGCTCGGCGACCGGTAGCAGGGGAGTGGGAGAACTTCAAGCACTGGGTTCGAGAGTTGTTTCAATCTTGGGGGCGGAGGCGCGCCCGTGAGCGCACTGCCCTCCTCCGCCGTTTGGCAGCGAAGATCCGCATTGTAAGGAGGGGCGCTGCGTTAACGCCGGTAATGCAGGAGTACCTGGAGACGCTACAGACTCGTTGCGACCTGCTACTTCAATCACCTTCTGGAAGGGCGAAGCAACGCTTCTCAAGATCTCAGGCTTTTGCCGGTCCTGGTGCAGCTCGGTTCCTTGACTCTGCGCGGTTGGTTGACCAGCGGCAAGCCACTGAGTTCCGGCGTCCTGACGGATCTGTTACGGAAAATCCCGACGAGGTGCTCACCGGCTTTGAAGAGTTCTTCAGCAGTCTGTATGCTCGGGCCCCTGTCAATACCGAGACAGCTGCCTTCCTGGATGGCCTCCCGGCTCTATCCCAGTCTGATCGGCGTTGTCTTGAAGAGCCGTTGCGTATAGAAGAACTGGACATCGCAGTGCGTCGGGCATCGTCCCGAAAAAGTCCTGGGCCGGACGGACTCCCCCCTGAGTTTTATGCGACGTTTTGGCGACACATTCGAACATTCCTCTTTGAAGTCTTGTGTAGCTGCTTGGGCGGCGCGGATTTCCCGACATCTTTCGGATACGGCCATATTATTCTGTTACCCAAGAACTCCGGTGACCTTTCTAACCCTGAAAACTGGCGACCGATAACACTACTCAATTGTGACTATAAGATCGTAACTTCCGTGCTGGCAAGCAGGATGCAATGTGTGTTCCCGTCAGTCATCCACCACTCGCAGACGTGCTCCGTGCCGGGACGCACAATGTACGACACCTTATCCGGTCTGCGGGATGCCTTGCACTACGTGGCCCCGACCGTTCCCAACGGCTGCCTGCTGTCTCTCGACCAAAAGAAGGCATTCGATCGTGCCGCCCACAGCTACATGTTCACTGTGCTGGAGGTATACGGTTTCCCAGAGTGGATGGTTGGTGTCATCAAGAAATTGTACAGTAATCACCGGAGCAGCCTGTACCTCCTCCAGCGTTTTTCCGGACAGTTTTCGGTGTCTATAGGTGTGCGGCAAGGTTGTCCCCTTTCGCCAGCCTTGTTCACCTTGGCAATCGATCCCTTACTGTGGAGCATCGACACAGCTGAGCGAATTCGTGGTTTTCCCCTCCCCTTCTCTGGGGAATGGAAAGTGGCCGCATATGCGGATGATATAACCTTGCTTCTGCGTGACGAAAGCGCAGCAGTCGAGGTTATGCGCGTATACGAATCCTACGCAGCTGTCTCTGGAGGAGCGTTGAATTATCGGAAGACGAAGTGTATGCCACTCGGTAGTCCGGCGCAGTATATGTCATTGCCGTTCGTGTGCGCCTCATCGCTTAAGATCCTTGGTGTGGTGTTTAACACACGCGGGCCAACTGCTGACAATTGGTCAGCGGCTCTCGAAGAGGTGCAAATGAAATGCGAGTCTGCAAGCTGCTATGAACTATCGTATCACGAGCGGTCCTACCTGGTGCGTAGTGTTCTGCTCGGGCGCGTGTGGCATCTCAGTCATGTTTCGATCGCCCCACACGCTGCTGTGACGCGCATCCATTCATGCCTCTCGTCGTTCTTCTGGAAGAAGCGAAGGGGACCGGTCTCGCGAATCATGCTTTCGTTCCCGCAGTCTGCTGGCGGAGTCAACCTTCCCGATGTTGGGCTGATGAACCGGGGCATTGTGTTCAGCACCACACTGCGAATTCTCAATGGGGCGGACTCTCCAACTAAAGTCTTGCTCGGCCTCTGGTGGGACGCCCTCCAACATGGCCATCGTGCAGCTCCTCACCGTTTTCACGCGGCGGTTCGGGCTTACTATCAGAAGGTCTCGTCTCTGCTCCCCGCTGCTTCCAGTTTGCAATCCACTTCGCCTTCAACGATGACCAAACTAGTTTTGCTGGACTCTGCCGCAACCACTGAGAGCCTTAGAAGACGGGTGGACTATGCTTCAGGCATCTCTTGGACATCGTTCGTCGGCCCGTGGCTTCCTGGTCATCATTTGGTCCTTTGCCTGGCGGATACTTCCCACACGCGACCGGCTGCATGCGTGGGACATCACATCAACGGAGGCCTGCCCGTACTGCGGCAGGGCAGAAACAAACTACCACGTACTATTCGAGTGCCGCATTTCCCGCACCTTCTGGCACTTGGTTAGACGTTGCACGAATGTGCTTTGTCCCGTGCAGTGTGATCAAAGGTGCCCAAACAGGCTGAGTGTGCTATTCACTGCGTGTGGTGCTGCAGTGTTGTGGAAGGCCCGTTGCAAGGCTGTCGCTCAACGGCGGCGGAACATCCCCGTTTTCCTGCTTGTTCGTCAATTGCGCATTCCCGTGTCTAATAGCTTGCAACAAGAACTCTTTGCACTCGGCGGCGACGAGTTTCTGCAGCGGTGGCGGTTCCACCCTTCGCTTTCGGTGCAAGGGGGCTCCGTGTCTGTCCGAGGTGTCCCTCCGTGAACAGTACCCCTCCCATCTCTCCCATCACTTGTCTCATGCTCCATCGAATGTAAATAGTGCATATCCCTCTTGTATCATGAAGTGTAGCAATGTATATATCGCCCCTCATAGCCTCATAGCTCATAAATTGTAAATATTGTTTTGAGGCGCTGTCCTTGTACTGACCGTTCCACGTCGTATTAAATTTTCCTACAACAGATCCAACTGACCGCATCAACATCAATATAAATGCCACTAACTGTCTGACAGGCCAAAAGGCTTTCGAGGGTATCTCGTACGCGTATCCTGGTGATATACGATTTTAACGAGCTCAAATTACCCGTCATGAAAGTGTCCCCGTGGCACTTTTTCCGTTCCTTCAGTCACAGCAATAGAGCGCAATACGTACGTATCAAGGGCCAACCACTGAAGCGGCAAATTTAACGAGGGCAACTGAACGCAGTTCATATCCTCTGCAGTTTCTCTTTCAAAACGTTGCATGTCTTCGTGCGTTCTCAGCGCTTTTGGATGTCTCCCGAGCCTCACTTGATTTGGGGCACATACAAGCAGCGTTAGCGGTAACTCGTTACTGTAGCTAAGTTGGTTTTGTGGTAACCTTTAATTTAATTCGTAACTTTCGACTTCCAGTAACTCCGTGAAGAACTCGTTCATTTTCTAGGTAACTCTGTTAAAGTAACTTTCCGTAAGCTCCAAGTTCCTTCTGTTCGACTCTGTTGCACAAATACCGCAACCTGTCTTCCACTCCGCGACGAAAGCCGCGTGTGCACTGCCTACACGTGCACGGCGCGTCTGACTCCGCTCCCTTTTTGTTGCGCGTGGAAGCTAAAAATTCAGTTTTGGCATGTATTCTGAGACTCAGGTGGCATTAATCATAGCGGCGAGAAGAGCATTTCTAATGGCGGAGGGCACTGTATAGGAGCTAGATAAGACATAGCGCAGACGAAATATGCTAAGAGAGAATGGCAACTCAGTGAACTTAAAATTTCAATGCCTGCTTTGCGCTTTGTTGACGAATTCTATTACTAGATCAAAATCATCAAACGCCAACCTAGGTAAGCACATAAAGGTACGGCTTTATTATTCATATCGAAGGTTGGTACAATTCTGATGTATCAAAACTATCATAATACGCCTACCCATTGTGACATCAAGATCTGAGCTAATAAGGCGAAGGTCAAGAACTAAATAGTGCATATTACGCAACAAGTAACTCGTTACTTTTCCAAATTAACTTGGAAAAATGAAGTTAATGTTTATAATTTGTAACTTTTTTCTCGCTCTCTCTCTCACACACGCGCACACACACAGAGTACTCAGTACACATTACGAGTCATCTCTGCACTCAAGATATGGCTACGGCAGTCATGTATGGCGATCGCTTCGACTCGTACGAAACGTGTATGGTACAAACAACCCAGGCACGAGCCTTTACCAGGATACACCCGTCAGACTTTCAAACAGACCTTTTGAATATTTGCCCTCACTCCGGAATCCCTCCCTGGACTGCAAGTATTCCACGGAGCGGAGCACGACGTGGTTAGCAATAAAATGCACGCGCTCCGTATTCACGATGAAACACTGCAATCATCAAAAAATATTGATCGGTGGATTCGCGGGAAATGCGCTAGCATTAAAACTCGAAAACCCCTTGGCAACACCCCTTCACAACGCTACACAACCCTTCACACGACCCTACACAATGCTAACGCAAGACAGGATTCGCAGACAAACGAGCCTTTCGGGCTTACTCAGATGCAGCTTGGCGGCGCCTGCTCCTAGCCTTCATTCGCTGCCGCTCCTTCGTACAGCTTTCATAACCCATGGCGCTCCCACGCGGACACGTCTGAACCTATCGACCGCCGCAGCTGCATAAGCTGCACTGCCGAGTGTCGACACTCTGACGCGCCAGCGCCGTTGCCGCGTCGAACTCTCCACGCGTCCTCTTCTTCCCTCTCCACCCACCGCGCATGCGCGCAGCGCCGTGGTTACAGACAGACCACGCCACGATTCTTGCGTAGCGAGGACTATAACCGGGCGTTCACACGGGGCAACTTTTCCCAGCAACTCGAAGCAACTCAAACCAACGTCTTTCGAGCAATTTCGAGTCCACGTTCACACGCAGCAACTCGGTAGCTCCACCCCCAAGCAACCTTATGGCGACCGGACAATGTGGGTTCGAATCGAACTGGTGGAATCTTTTCTTTAGCTGCTGTTTATCAAATTTCAGTCAGTTTTATTGCCCCAATAGATCATTATTGCCTTCCAGAAGTGGCAACTGATATGTTTCCGTGAAGTTCGTAAAAAAAGAAAAAGTTATTTCTCAGCTGCACGTGCAGGATTTGAACCCATGAACCCACGAACAAAATCCACAACGCCATCGGGAGTCATGTGGCAATGCTCCCCTCTCTGATTGGCCGGTGCACGAGCAACTTCTCAAGTTTTCGGTCGGGGAGCGATTCGCAGCAACTCTGAGCAACTCGAGTTGCTGGAGGTTGCCGGCTGACAGCAACTCCAAAGTTGCTCATAGTTGCTGCAAAAAGTTGCCCCGTGTGAACGCTGCCTAATGCTAGCGCATCAATAAATTTGTTGTTGCGTTGCGGTAATTTGTCGCCAACGTACGACAGACGCAAGAACGAGCGCCCACCGAGTCATCGCGAACTTTCCCGCGACGTCACCAGTGCGGCGGAACGGAAATCCAGGCGTGCAATGTCAGGTCTGACTAACCATGCCGCTTTTTGTCGGGTGAATCCACCTCACATATTCTCAAGGTAACAAACGTAGGAATCGCAATTTCGCGAAGAATGAGGCACGATCGAATTTGGAGTTCATGCACATCACTTAGACAAATCCTGGTTGTTCATAGGCAGCAGAAAAATAAAGAACCGCGTCGAATCGAATTGAATGGCAGTAACGTATATCAAACGCGAATCGGAACAAACACAAGACCAAGAAAAAGGGTGACGGGACGGTCAAGGAATGTCTAAAAAGTAGCACAGTCCTGTACAGTATGTCTGTTCGCTCACCATAAGGCACGCAGTCATCGTCAACAAAGTGCAGACAGCCGCGTCAGGACAACTTATCCTCGGCAGAGAACGCGCGTATAGCGCTGGTAAACGGCAGGCTGGCTTTCATCGATGCTTCACCATCTTCACGATGCTTCACGATCCATCACCGCGCGGAGCTTTCGACGAAACCGTATGACCGATTGGCGTGAAACCTAAACGGCGAGCCATCAACCGCTGTTCGCAGCGACAGTCGTCCAACCAATGCTAACAGATGATGCCGCGTATAGAACCATTTATCACCAAAGCACGTATATAACGCAGGCGACGTAACTAACATCTACGTTCAGACATCTTTTATGATCGCACCTTCTACAGCTCTGGTTATTGAGCTCTTCAACGAGCTACATTACACGGTAGCCATAAATGGAGCATCTTCGCACATGCGTATAAGGTAAGAACATTATACACAAGTAGTAATGTATCAGCTCAAGTAGCCGGCAAGTCACATCTTCGCCTGGACGCCATTAATTAGCAATTAGAGCTAATTGGGACCCCCCACATTAATCAGGACCCACCAGAGAGTCATTACACTAATTGGGGATCATCTAGGACACGTCCAGACGAAGATGTGAGTTTCCGGCTACTTGAGCTGATAAAAAATAAAAAAACAGGTAGAAAATAAAATAAAAAGATAGAGATAGAGTGGAGAGAAGGAGTTTAGTTGAAGATCAACGACGTCATCTTGAAGAAAGCGGCCCGGAACGGCCGCTGACCGTCGCTGGGCGACGGAGCACAGAGACAGGTTGCAAAGCATCGCAGCACCAGTTCCGCACATCCTGTGACGTCAGCTGTGACGTCATCATGGCATGTCTGGGCAAGTTAGGACAGCTCTGGACATGCAAGGAGAAAAACACTCGTAATACAGAGGCTGGGAAAAGCAAGAGTATGCAAACCATCAATAGCTAACAAGAAAAAACAATTAGTTACACAACAAATGAGCCCACCAGAACAGGAGCGCAGAACCATGCGACTGCTCCATCCGAGAGGCAGGCAGAAACTGACTCGTAATGCTTTTTTGTCCTGTATAAAGCCCCGCAGCTGCACCCCCTAGCGGTTACTTTCTCAACTAATCTCACAACAAAATTATTAAGAATCACGCCAGCGCTACTCCCGGTCCCAAGGCAGAAGATGATAGAAAATGGCGGGAATGCCCGAACAACAGCAACCAGCACTGGCACGAAAATCGCAAACAAAGCGGGAACAAAGTTGACGAAAGCATTAGTTACGCAACAAATCACCTCACCACAGCAGGAGCGCAGACCGATGCGACTGCTCTCGTCGACAGCCAGGGATCAAGTGACGACGGAGCGAACGACCGCACGTCTTCTCCAAACGAGAGCCAGAGGTGGACTGACGTAAGCGCCACTCTACGGGTGCTACGCATGCGCGCGCTCGTAGCGCCCTCTGCGCGCTCCTACCGCCACCTGCGAGAGGCTAAGAGAGAAGAGCATTCCTGCGCCCCCTGCTGGCAGTTCTCATTGGTCGTGAGGCTAAGTGAGAAGAGCATTCCTGCGCCCCCTGCTGGCAGTTCTCATTGGTCCAGACATCATCCTATTGTCTCAGGGCTACACTGTTTTTTTCCACTAATGCTCCTTTGGTCAATCTGCAGTGAAGCCACGGTATGACGTCATCATGCACCTGCGTGGCTCAAGGACGCGTGCGCTCTAGACAGGGGACCTATTATTTATTGAATCACTATCCCAAGATTATTTCCTTTATTCTTCTATAACGATTGCATAGGAAACTATTGCAGAAGAGCACCATGCATGAAAACTGATCGTAGGAATTCCAAAGTCTTACTAAATGAGACTTGCAAAAGAACAAAACATCCTAATATGTAACTCCATCAATGGCTAATAAGAGGACTAGGCACTCAACAAATCAACGCGCGCAGAACTCGGGGCAGCACTATCGTCAAGACGACAATGTTCCTTGTCAAAAAAGAAAAAAAAAAACTAAGCGTCAACAAAGGAAAGCATGCATATCGGGGCATATCAGGACACGTCAGGACAAATCGTACGACTGCTGGGCAACAGAGGAAAACAAACACTTGAACAGAGTGAAAAAGGGCACTCACCATCATTTTTCCCGTTCACAGCATTCCCTCATTGTAAATCCGCTCGTCACAAAATCCACCTGCATCGTCGAACACCATTCACCAGTGACGAACCACACATCCGCACCCCATCAGAGGCAGACAGAACCCCACCGAAGCTACGCTCTTCCACTGACGGCCAACGCCAGGAGCAGAATTTGCGTGTCGAGACCCGTCAGTGTCCAAGAGAGAAGTGAATCCTTGCGCCCCCTGCAGGCCGTTCTCATTGGTCGTAACGTCATCCTATTGTCTCAGGGCTACACAGTTTTTTTCCACTAATGCTCCTCTAGACAAGGTCAACCTGAAACAATAGTCTCTCGGTATGCGGTCATCATGCAGGTGCGTGGCTCAAGGACGCGTACGCTCTAGACAGGGCACCTGTTATTTATTGAATCACTATCCCAAGATTATTTCTATTATTCTTCTATAACGATTGCGTAGGAAACTATTGCAGAAGAGCACCATAGACAAGAGGAGATTGCAGCATTTCATTCCCAAAGTCTTACTGTACAGGAAAAAAAATGGTTCAGCAAGACATAAAGTCACACACCTGTCCCCCTCGCGGTTACTCTCTGAACTAAATGAATCGCAAAATTATTAAGAATAGCTCTACTCCCATTCAAGGCAGCACTATCGTCAAGAATATGCCTTGTACAAAAAGAAAAAACTACATGTAGAAGGAAAGCATGTCAGAACAAGCCTAGGCATGTCAGCGCATGTTTGTCAGACAACAAGGGGGAAAAAGCGAAAAGAAACAAAGAAGGAAACCAGCATCAAACTATTTCCAAGCACACGCACTCCTCTTGTTCAAAAACAGTGCACATCATAAATCCGTCCAGGGCAATACACACTATTTTTCTATTGCCACACTTTTTTCCAGTGACGGTCAATGCATTGCTACAGACTGCGTGACGTCATCACATCCTGTCTGAAGAAGAAGACAGCGGCAAAGACTCCTATTAATTATTGAATCGCAAGATTATTTCCTTTGTCCTACTCTTAATGACATTGATTCTTTCATTAAAATTCAACAAAAAAGCACCCCGCATATTAACGATTTTCACCCCAAAGGCTCATCATGGTCATTAGAATTACAGTAAACTGCCACTGCTCTTTTAAAATAATAAGTGAGACCACTCAACATCACCTCCAGGCTTATGTAATACGTGACCCTTTCTATGCTCATACATTCGTTGTCTGAGGCTACACCTGCGAGCAAAAAAGGCGCGGAAGCCGGATGGGCAAAGTTCCATTCGCGCATTGCGAGCATAAAGGCGGGAAAGGCTGCGAGCAAAGTTCTATTCGCGCATTCCAAAGCACAAGACAGAACGCCTTTACGGGAACACGATAGCATTCCTATACTATATTAATGATTATTGCATTGCAGTTTAGAAAAACTACAACTAAACTATAATTTTAGGAACCCAACTTTCTATGGAAACTATAATTGCCCTATTACTTGGATCGCTACTAATGAAGCGCTCCAATTTTTTCTCTCTTCCCATTTCAGCCTTGTCATGCAGGGAAGCAGACTCATATCCAACATAATTAATTTACACTGAGGGTGCCGTGCTTCAGGAATTCCTATCCTGCGCTCAGATGCAAGCATTTCTTCACGGATACCTTTAACAGCTGACTTCCTCAACATATCGAACACCCAACAAAATCAAACAAACAATCAGAGAAACCCTCTTCTCAGCTGTACCATGCGACTGTCTTCTTCGTAAAATCGGTGATCTGAGGAAGAGAGCAGCGAAAAATTGCGCGCACTTGTGCTTGACTTTAAAAAAAAACTGAAGCATATGCCAATAAACCAAGAAAAAGACACTCATGTCTGGTATCTGATAGTACCACATACACAGACGCATTGTCGCAAAGAAAGCACAGGACAGGGATACACAAATTTCCTTAGGTGAGCAGGGAAAAGGCTTAAGACCTCAGGAATAATAGCAGAGTCACTGGACATCGCTACGCGGCTAACACAAGATAGCAAGATAATAGCTGCGGGTAAAATTGCAACACTGCTAAACAAGCCCCAACATGCCATCATGACGTCGCAATCCAGGAAAAAGAAGCACGCGCGCGCACACAGCAGCTCAGGAATGCACAAGGAGAGGTGCTTTATAGGAATTTCTACTCCACACACTCAGATACCAGCATTTCTGCACAAATACCTATAACGGCTGACTTCCTCAACATATCGAGGAAAGCGAATACTAACACTCAACATATAACAAAAAACAAACAAATTCCATTCTCATGAACTCTCTCCTCTGCCGAGCGGCTTTCTCCTGCTCTACCTGGATGCTGACTGTTTCCCCTCATCTACATTCTGAGTAAAAGCCGTGAAAGGAGAAAAGAACCGCGAAAAATTACACGCATGTGTGCTCCAATAGCTGTAACTGCAAGAAACCGTAGCGCACGCCAATACACTGAGAAAAATACACCTATTTCTGCCACCAGATAATTCTTGCATAATGCCACATACACAGTCGCATTACCCTTGCGTAAAGAAAGCACAGGACAGGGATACACAAATTTCCTTAGGTGAGCAGGGAAAAGGCTTAAGACCTCAGGTCACCACACATCGCCACGCGGCTAGCACAACATGACACCAACAAGATACTAGCAGCGGGAAGAACTGCAACACTGCTAAACAAGTCCAGACATGCCACGAGGACGTCACAAATCAGGAGAAAAAAAGCACACGCATGCACGCAAAGAGGACAACGCATTAAACACACGGAGCGCTCAGGAATAATCGTAGCGTTACCGCACATCGCTACGAAGCTCAACGTCTAACACAAGACGACAACAACAACAAGATATTAACGAAGGGTAAAAATTGCAACACTGAACAAGTCCAGACATGCGACATCGCATACAAAACACTGCTCATCGGGGAAAAGGCCTAAGCCCGCGGCGGATCATCATAGAGCATACACAACTTCATTTTTCTACTTCGCGTAAACTAAACGCGGTCTGCTTGGAAAACGACGTACAAATTTTCTTAAGGAGCAGAGAAATATAGAAATTTCTACTCCGTGCTCAGATACCAGCATTTCTGCTGAAAAACCTGCAAAATTAAGCACTGCTTACTTCGTCAAGATATCGAACACCCAACAAAATCAAACAAACAACCCCACTTCCACTGGTAGAACACTATCCAGCTTTTACGCAGGAGGCTTTCTTCTACATAAAAGTAGAGAAAATAAGAAAAAGAGCAGCGAAATATTACACGCACTTTTGCTTGACTTAAAAAACCTGAAGCATATGCCAATAAACCAAGAAAAAGACACTCATGTCTGCTATATGATAGTGCCACATACACAGACGCATTACCCTTGCGTAAAGAAAGCACAGGACAGGGATACACAAATTTCCTTCAGTGAGCAGGGAAAAGGCTTAAGCCGTACCGCCTAGGAATAATCGGAGAATCACCGCTTATCGCTACGCGGCTAGCACAACATGACAGCAACAAGATATCAGCGAAGGGTAAAAATTGCAGCAAGAAAGACACTACTGAACAAGTCTAGACATGCGACATCGAATGCCAAAACACTGGTGATCGGGGAAAAGGGCTAAGCCTGCGGCGGATCATCATAGAGCATACATAAGTTCATTTCGCGTAAACTAAACGCGGTCTGCTTGGAAAACGACGTACAAAGTTTCTTAGGGAGCAGAGAAATATAGCAATTTCTACTCCGTGCTCAGATACCAGCATTTCTGCTCAAAAACCTGCAAAATTAAGCACTGCTTACTTCATCAAGATATCGAACACCCAACAAAATCAAACAAACAACCCCACTTCCACTGATAGAACACTATTCAGCTTTTACGCAGGAGGCTTTCTTCTACATAAAAGTAGAGAAAATAAGAAAAGAGCAGCGAAAAATTACACGCACTTTTGCTCGCATAGCAATAAGAGAAAAAAATAAAATAAAATAAAATATCGACACACACGCTAATAAACTGTGACAAAGACACCCATTTCTGCTATCAGATAATTATTGCATAATGCTAAATACTCATTTGCATTGTCCCTGCGTGAAGAAAGCACAGTGCAGGGATACACAATTTATCTTAAGCGAGCAGGGAAAGTCACTTCTACTCGAACAGCTTAATACCATAAAGTCTGAATTTTTGCAAAGCAAATAAAGCTTGAACAGCGCTACGAACGTGACAGACACATACTAACAAACAAACAAATAAACATACAAACAAACAAACAAACAAACAAACACTTCTATTCATTTCTATTGATAAAGGCGTAAACCACACTACAAGAACAAAGCACGCTGCTTCAGGAAAGCGTATCAAATGCATCGCAACAGGACCGGCTCTCATAAAATAGCCTGCCCAAAACGAAGACTTCACCAGGTTCGCGAGGTAATTCCATTAAAAACGCTCTCGGTCTATCCTACAGATAGCAATGCAAGCGCTGCTTCCCTTATTTTTTAAGCCACTATTCCACGCAATGGTACATAAATGTATCACTCGTGTCACATGAAAAAGCACACACAAAGAACTTACTTGTCAAGTGGGATCCCTGGTTCAGGAAAGCGCGCGCGCACACACAGACACACACTCACATTTTCACAATCACAAACACAACGTCTATTCTCACAACCACATAAATCCATATTATTCCTCAGGTCAATAATTATCCTACCATCGTCAAAGGATGGCTCACTCTTGTATGCGATCGCAAAGCGATAGGTCCTCGTTCCGGATGTAATAGGATATCGCCACTCGGCCGACGCGAACCAAAAAAGAAAGAAAGGAATGCGCGTTCGCTATACCTCCACAAAGAAAACGGTGCCGTGCTTCTACGCAGCGCTCATCATACAGGAGTGAATTGTCTTCTTCGTTTTCCTTTTATTTTCTTGCACCCATATATTTTGCAAGAATACTATAGAGCAGAACGGACAAATGTGAACATCATTCGCTACACACTGTAGCTCTCATCATTTTTAAACAAAACCACTTAACATGTGTTCATAGGTCTTCACTAAATAGGTGAGCCGATAATGACTCAAAATGAAATGAAATCAAATAAAATAATCATTCCAGCATCGCTGGCTGCAAGCTTGGGTACCCTGCTTGGGTCTGCTGGCGCTGGAATAAAAGGTTTATCGCGAGGGTACTACAATGGTGAGCTCTGCTGCTGTTTAAGTGATAAAACAGTGCACCTGCTCGGGGAAAGGGATCGCGCGCGTCCAAACCGCGAGGCCCGCGTTGCGCTCGCACGTGGAATCGCGCGCGTCGCGTCCCGAGAACGGCTCCGCGCGCGGCTCGCGTGGGGCGCGGTTCGGGAGCACTGTTTTATCACTTAAACAGCAGCAGAGCTCACCATTGTAGTACCCTCGCGATAAACCTTTTATTCCAGCGCCAGCAGACCCAAGCAGGGTACCCAAGCTTGCAGCCAGCGATGCTGGAATGATTATTTTATTTGATTTCATTTCATTTTGAGTCATTATCGGCTCACCTATTTAGTGAAGACCTATGAACACATGTTAAGTGGTTTTGTTTAAAAATGATGAGAGCTACAGTGTGTAGCGAATGATGTTCACATTTGTCCGTTCTGCTCTATAGTATTCTTGCAAAATATATGGGTGCAAGAAAATAAAAGGAAAACGAAGAAGACAATTCACTCCTGTATGATGAGCGCTGCGTAGAAGCACGGCACCGTTTTCTTTGTGGAGGTATAGCGAACGCGCATTCCTTTCTTTCTTTTTTGGTTCGCGTCGGCCGAGTGGCGATATCCTATTACATCCGGAACGAGGACCTATCGCTTTGCGATCGCATACAAGAGTGAGCCATCCTTTGACGATGGTAGGATAATTATTGACCTGAGGAATAATATGGATTTATGTGGTTGTGAGAATAGACGTTGTGTTTGTGATTGTGAAAATGTGAGTGTGTGTTTGTGTGTGCGCGCGCGCTTTCCTGAACCAGGGATCCCACTTGACAAGTAAGTTCTTTGTGTGTGCTTATTCATGTGACACGAGTGATACATTTATGTACCATTGCGTGGAATAGTGGCTTAAAAAATAAGGGAAGCAGCGCTTGCATTGCTATCTGTAGGATAGACCGAGAGCGTTTTTAATGGAATTACCTCGCGAACCTGGTGAAGTCTTCGTTTTGGGCAGGCTATTTTATGAGAGCCGGTCCTGTTGCGATGCATTTGATACGCTTTCCTGAAGCAGCGTGCTTTGTTCTTGTAGTGTGGTTTACGCCTTTATCAATAGAAATGAATAGAAGTGTTTGTTTGTTTGTTTGTTTGTTTGTTTGTATGTTTATTTGTTTGTTTGTTAGTATGTGTCTGTCACGTTCGTAGCGCTGTTCAAGCTTTATTTGCTTTGCAAAAATTCAGACTTTATGGTATTAAGCTGTTCGAGTAGAAGTGACTTTCCCTGCTCGCTTAAGATAAATTGTGTATCCCTGCACTGTGCTTTCTTCACGCAGGGACAATGCAAATGAGTATTTAGCATTATGCAATAATTATCTGATAGCAGAAATGGGTGTCTTTGTCACAGTTTATTAGCGTGTGTGTCGATATTTTATTTTATTTTATTTTTTTCTCTTATTGCTATGCGAGCAAAAGTGCGTGTAATTTTTCGCTGCTCTTTTCTTATTTTCTCTACTTTTATGTAGAAGAAAGCCTCCTGCGTAAAAGCTGAATAGTGTTCTATCAGTGGAAGTGGGGTTGTTTGTTTGATTTTGTTGGGTGTTCGATATCTTGATGAAGTAAGCAGTGCTTAATTTTGCAGGTTTTTGAGCAGAAATGCTGGTATCTGAGCACGGAGTAGAAATTGCTATATTTCTCTGCTCCCTAAGAAACTTTGTACGTCGTTTTCCAAGCAGACCGCGTTTAGTTTACGCGAAATGAACTTATGTATGCTCTATGATGATCCGCCGCAGGCTTAGCCCTTTTCCCCGATCACCAGTGTTTTGGCATTCGATGTCGCATGTCTAGACTTGTTCAGTAGTGTCTTTCTTGCTGCAATTTTACCCTTCGCTGATATCTTGTTGCTGTCATGTTGTGCTAGCCGCGTAGCGATAAGCGGTGATTCTCCGATTATTCCTAGGCGGTACGGCTTAAGCCTTTTCCCTGCTCACTGAAGGAAATTTGTGTATCCCTGTCCTGTGCTTTCTTTACGCAAGGGTAATGCGTCTGTGTATGTGGCACTATCATATAGCAGACATGAGTGTCTTTTTCTTGGTTTATTGGCATATGCTTCAGGTTTTTTAAGTCAAGCAAAAGTGCGTGTAATATTTCGCTGCTCTTTTTCTTATTTTCTCTACTTTTATGTAGAAGAAAGCCTCCTGCGTAAAAGCTGGATAGTGTTCTACCAGTGGAAGTGGGGTTGTTTGTTTGATTTTGTTGGGTGTTCGATATCTTGACGAAGTAAGCAGTGCTTAATTTTGCAGGTTTTTCAGCAGAAATGCTGGTATCTGAGCACGGAGTAGAAATTTCTATATTTCTCTGCTCCTTAAGAAAATTTGTACGTCGTTTCCCAAGCAGACCGCGTTTAGTTTACGCGAAGTAGAAAAATGAAGTTGTGTATGCTCTATGATGATCCGCCGCGGGCTTAGGCCTTTTCCCCGATGAGCAGTGTTTTGTATGCGATGTCGCATGTCTGGACTTGTTCAGTGTTGCAATTTTTACCCTTCGTTAATATCTTGTTGTTGTTGTCGTCTTGTGTTAGACGTTGAGCTTCGTAGCGATGTGCGGTAACGCTACGATTATTCCTGAGCGCTCCGTGTGTTTAATGCGTTGTCCTCTTTGCGTGCATGCGTGTGCTTTTTTTCTCCTGATTTGTGACGTCCTCGTGGCATGTCTGGACTTGTTTAGCAGTGTTGCAGTTCTTCCCGCTGCTAGTATCTTGTTGGTGTCATGTTGTGCTAGCCGCGTGGCGATGTGTGGTGACCTGAGGTCTTAAGCCTTTTCCCTGCTCACCTAAGGAAATTTGTGTATCCCTGTCCTGTGCTTTCTTTACGCAAGGGTAATGCGACTGTGTATGTGGCATTATGCAAGAATTATCTGGTGGCAGAAATAGGTGTATTTTTCTCAGTGTATTGGCGTGCGCTACGGTTTCTTGCAGTTACAGCTATTGGAGCACACATGCGTGTAATTTTTCGCGGTTCTTTTCTCCTTTCACGGCTTTTACTCAGAATGTAGATGAGGGGAAACAGTCAGCATCCAGGTAGAGCAGGAGAAAGCCGCTCGGCAGAGGAGAGAGTTCATGAGAATGGAATTTGTTTGTTTTTTGTTATATGTTGAGTGTTAGTATTCGCTTTCCTCGATATGTTGAGGAAGTCAGCCGTTATAGGTATTTGTGCAGAAATGCTGGTATCTGAGTGTGTGGAGTAGAAATTCCTATAAAGCACCTCTCCTTGTGCATTCCTGAGCTGCTGTGTGCGCGCGCGTGCTTCTTTTTCCTGGATTGCGACGTCATGATGGCATGTTGGGGCTTGTTTAGCAGTGTTGCAATTTTACCCGCAGCTATTATCTTGCTATCTTGTGTTAGCCGCGTAGCGATGTCCAGTGACTCTGCTATTATTCCTGAGGTCTTAAGCCTTTTCCCTGCTCACCTAAGGAAATTTGTGTATCCCTGTCCTGTGCTTTCTTTGCGACAATGCGTCTGTGTATGTGGTACTATCAGATACCAGACATGAGTGTCTTTTTCTTGGTTTATTGGCATATGCTTCAGTTTTTTTTTAAAGTCAAGCACAAGTGCGCGCAATTTTTCGCTGCTCTCTTCCTCAGATCACCGATTTTACGAAGAAGACAGTCGCATGGTACAGCTGAGAAGAGGGTTTCTCTGATTGTTTGTTTGATTTTGTTGGGTGTTCGATATGTTGAGGAAGTCAGCTGTTAAAGGTATCCGTGAAGAAATGCTTGCATCTGAGCGCAGGATAGGAATTCCTGAAGCACGGCACCCTCAGTGTAAATTAATTATGTTGGATATGAGTCTGCTTCCCTGCATGACAAGGCTGAAATGGGAAGAGAGAAAAAATTGGAGCGCTTCATTAGTAGCGATCCAAGTAATAGGGCAATTATAGTTTCCATAGAAAGTTGGGTTCCTAAAATTATAGTTTAGTTGTAGTTTTTCTAAACTGCAATGCAATAATCATTAATATAGTATAGGAATGCTATCGTGTTCCCGTAAAGGCGTTCTGTCTTGTGCTTTGGAATGCGCGAATAGAACTTTGCTCGCAGCCTTTCCCGCCTTTATGCTCGCAATGCGCGAATGGAACTTTGCCCATCCGGCTTCCGCGCCTTTTTTGCTCGCAGGTGTAGCCTCAGACAACGAATGTATGAGCATAGAAAGGGTCACGTATTACATAAGCCTGGAGGTGATGTTGAGTGGTCTCACTTATTATTTTAAAAGAGCAGTGGCAGTTTACTGTAATTCTAATGACCATGATGAGCCTTTGGGGTGAAAATCGTTAATATGCGGGGTGCTTTTTTGTTGAATTTTAATGAAAGAATCAATGTCATTAAGAGTAGGACAAAGGAAATAATCTTGCGATTCAATAATTAATAGGAGTCTTTGCCGCTGTCTTCTTCTTCAGACAGGATGTGATGACGTCACGCAGTCTGTAGCAATGCATTGACCGTCACTGGAAAAAAGTGTGGCAATAGAAAAATAGTGTGTATTGCCCTGGACGGATTTATGATGTGCACTGTTTTTGAACAAGAGGAGTGCGTGTGCTTGGAAATAGTTTGATGCTGGTTTCCTTCTTTGTTTCTTTTCGCTTTTTCCCCCTTGTTGTCTGACAAACATGCGCTGACATGCCTAGGCTTGTTCTGACATGCTTTCCTTCTACATGTAGTTTTTTCTTTTTGTACAAGGCATATTCTTGACGATAGTGCTGCCTTGAATGGGAGTAGAGCTATTCTTAATAATTTTGCGATTCATTTAGTTCAGAGAGTAACCGCGAGGGGGACAGGTGTGTGACTTTATGTCTTGCTGAACCATTTTTTTTCCTGTACAGTAAGACTTTGGGAATGAAATGCTGCAATCTCCTCTTGTCTATGGTGCTCTTCTGCAATAGTTTCCTACGCAATCGTTATAGAAGAATAATAGAAATAATCTTGGGATAGTGATTCAATAAATAACAGGTGCCCTGTCTAGAGCGTACGCGTCCTTGAGCCACGCACCTGCATGATGACCGCATACCGAGAGACTATTGTTTCAGGTTGACCTTGTCTAGAGGAGCATTAGTGGAAAAAAACTGTGTAGCCCTGAGACAATAGGATGACGTTACGACCAATGAGAACGGCCTGCAGGGGGCGCAAGGATTCACTTCTCTCTTGGACACTGACGGGTCTCGACACGCAAATTCTGCTCCTGGCGTTGGCCGTCAGTGGAAGAGCGTAGCTTCGGTGGGGTTCTGTCTGCCTCTGATGGGGTGCGGATGTGTGGTTCGTCACTGGTGAATGGTGTTCGACGATGCAGGTGGATTTTGTGACGAGCGGATTTACAATGAGGGAATGCTGTGAACGGGAAAAATGATGGTGAGTGCCCTTTTTCACTCTGTTCAAGTGTTTGTTTTCCTCTGTTGCCCAGCAGTCGTACGATTTGTCCTGACGTGTCCTGATATGCCCCGATATGCATGCTTTCCTTTGTTGACGCTTAGTTTTTTTTTTTCTTTTTTGACAAGGAACATTGTCGTCTTGACGATAGTGCTGCCCCGAGTTCTGCGCGCGTTGATTTGTTGAGTGCCTAGTCCTCTTATTAGCCATTGATGGAGTTACATATTAGGATGTTTTGTTCTTTTGCAAGTCTCATTTAGTAAGACTTTGGAATTCCTACGATCAGTTTTCATGCATGGTGCTCTTCTGCAATAGTTTCCTATGCAATCGTTATAGAAGAATAAAGGAAATAATCTTGGGATAGTGATTCAATAAATAATAGGTCCCCTGTCTAGAGCGCACGCGTCCTTGAGCCACGCAGGTGCATGATGACGTCATACCGTGGCTTCACTGCAGATTGACCAAAGGAGCATTAGTGGAAAAAAACAGTGTAGCCCTGAGACAATAGGATGATGTCTGGACCAATGAGAACTGCCAGCAGGGGGCGCAGGAATGCTCTTCTCACTTAGCCTCACGACCAATGAGAACTGCCAGCAGGGGGCGCAGGAATGCTCTTCTCTCTTAGCCTCTCGCAGGTGGCGGTAGGAGCGCGCAGAGGGCGCTACGAGCGCGCGCATGCGTAGCACCCGTAGAGTGGCGCTTACGTCAGTCCACCTCTGGCTCTCGTTTGGAGAAGACGTGCGGTCGTTCGCTCCGTCGTCACTTGATCCCTGGCTGTCGACGAGAGCAGTCGCATCGGTCTGCGCTCCTGCTGTGGTGAGGTGATTTGTTGCGTAACTAATGCTTTCGTCAACTTTGTTCCCGCTTTGTTTGCGATTTTCGTGCCAGTGCTGGTTGCTGTTGTTCGGGCATTCCCGCCATTTTCTATCATCTTCTGCCTTGGGACCGGGAGTAGCGCTGGCGTGATTCTTAATAATTTTGTTGTGAGATTAGTTGAGAAAGTAACCGCTAGGGGGTGCAGCTGCGGGGCTTTATACAGGACAAAAAAGCATTACGAGTCAGTTTCTGCCTGCCTCTCGGATGGAGCAGTCGCATGGTTCTGCGCTCCTGTTCTGGTGGGCTCATTTGTTGTGTAACTAATTGTTTTTTCTTGTTAGCTATTGATGGTTTGCATACTCTTGCTTTTCCCAGCCTCTGTATTACGAGTGTTTTTCTCCTTGCATGTCCAGAGCTGTCCTAACTTGCCCAGACATGCCATGATGACGTCACAGCTGACGTCACAGGATGTGCGGAACTGGTGCTGCGATGCTTTGCAACCTGTCTCTGTGCTCCGTCGCCCAGCGACGGTCAGCGGCCGTTCCGGGCCGCTTTCTTCAAGATGACGTCGTTGATCTTCAACTAAACTCCTTCTCTCCACTCTATCTCTATCTTTTTATTTTATTTTCTACCTGTTTTTTTATTTTTTATCAGCTCAAGTAGCCGGAAACTCACATCTTCGTCTGGACGTGTCCTAGATGATCCCCAATTAGTGTAATGACTCTCTGGTGGGTCCTGATTAATGTGGGGGGTCCCAATTAGCTCTAATTGCTAATTAATGGCGTCCAGGCGAAGATGTGACTTGCCGGCTACTTGAGCTGATACATTACTACTTACACATAGCAGGAGAAAAAAAAATATAACAAGCACAGAGAGAACATGTATATAGAAGAGCATGAAATTTGCGTAATGGATCAGCCCTTGAAACACAATCCATTACAGAACTAGAATTCCTCTAAATGGAGGAAGAAATACACGCAGTAGACACTACACAAATACTCTGCAACACAATGAAAGGTAAACTAGAATTTCAGATATCACACAATTGCTGCTTGATCCGATCCAATACTTGCGCGGCTTACACTGAGTTTCACTCCAATCGTCTCCCGTATTTCCACCCTCCACGTGTTTTCAGAGGCTCCTATCGATGACGTCACAGAGCAAGTTAAAATCGATAAAAGCCCCAATGCTGAGAACATATAATGACGGAACAGACGAACACAAACACAGCAGCAAGTTGTTCATTCCGCGCACTTCGCCCGAAGCCAGTGTCTTTCCCGACTGTCACCCATTCTGCGGATATTAAACAGCTTTATGACGTCATCGGCATTCAAGCTCTTGGTTGGGGGATTTCCACAGAGCCAAATTTTCGTCGCTGTCGCCAACACAGTTTTTCTCGGCAGATGAGCAAAAACACGCGTATATCCAGCACGATAACGATCACCTGCACTAAAACGCCTAAGTAACATGGTCCCCTTGCTATACACTCTTTTTACCTGTTTTTATTTTCAAAAATGAATAACCGTAAAAGAATAAAAATACGGTAGCTGCCTCTTATTTCGCGGACTTGCTTCGCTCCTCGTTTTGCATAAATCGCTCAATGTATGTACTACAGAAGCGAGTCACATATTCTCGGTGTCCTGTCTTTCTTCACTCTTTTGCACCACTTGTGTAACACCTTGGGTCCCTTTCATATGGATATGTCTTCTTTGCCGCGCAATATTTTCACAGGTGCAAAGTAGAACCCCACTATTTTCCAGTGAGCACACATAAAAGATCGAGTCCTTGAAGCGGCATATCGCGCCCCATGGTAGAAAGGAAATCCTAGAGACAGCTTATTTGCATACCGTTCACTTAGGAGCGAGCATCTGTATTGTACAGTAGGAAGCACGTTTTTTTAAACTTCACTTTCCATTTCTGCATGCATGGTCCTTTGCCGACGGACCGAGAATTTCTCGGTTTGCGTTCGCTAGGACAGAGTGTGTTAGAATGATCCGTTCAGGTTCTTGTGAAAGAATATGCAAATTTCATTTCTTGGCAAAGGGTTCCATGCTTTGTGCATTTGCAGGAGGACGCTTGTGCAACACGGGACCAGACTACATAATTAACAACAATCCCATTTAATTGGTATTGTGTTTGCGACCACTACCACAGTTTTGAAGTGTATTATAACATTTTTGATGTAGTATGTAGCATAGATCGAGAAGTCACCCGTCAAAAAGAACTCGTTACAAGTTAAGTTACCGCGCGAAAAACGTAACTAAGTTAATAACGAAGTTCTTCAGCCTGAAATGTAACTCGCAGTTACGGAGTTACTTAAGAACAGGAACGAGTTACTTCAAAGTTCCAAGTTACTTCGGACGCAAAGTAGCACTACACGGGGCATCGCGCGTGAGCAGTCGAGCTAGACCTTGAGTTGCCTGCAGAGGAATGCAACACACTTAGATCTTTTTCGTTTATGTCCAACAATTCGAACGCTTTGCACCTTACTCCCAGTGGACGCACAATGGTTCAGCTTCATTTCAATGGCAGCGGTTCTTACTTCCTGAATAGAACACTGTCACTGATTGAATATCACGTTTTATAGCATCAAATGCCATGAAAGAACCGGAGAGAAAGCAAGAAAATATGTGGACGTGAGTGAAAAGCGAATAAAAAGTAACTTGGAACTTAACTTAAGTTACGTTGTCAAAGTTACGAGAAACGAGTTATTACCAAAAAAGAAAAAAGGAACCTAGTTACAGTAACGAGTTACCTCGAACTCTGGTATGTAGTACTTTTGTAGCAGTATAATGTAACATATATGCAGGCAGCATGCAGGCAGTACCATTAAGTAGTATCATGTATGTATATAGTAGTTCTTTTAATTCCGTGTTAGCGCCGCGAAGCAACTGTGGCTATGAGCGGCGTATAGAGGTGGACAGATGGAGAGAGAACAGAGGGAAGGAGTGATGTACAGAGGGGTTAGTATGCGTCCTAGGCCGATTTCATGCGGAACTGTGGCGACATTCGTCTGGAAAGTCTGACGGAAAACCGAGAGAAAACCTCAGACAGCAAAGCCGGAGCGGGGATTCGAACCCGCGTCACCTCTCACCGCCGTATTCTTGAACAAGCCTCGACTCGACGCTCCGCCTCGACTACAACGAGTGGAGGAAAGTGGCGCTGCTCCACTCGAAGAGCCCATGCGTTTCATGAACCCGCTTCGGAGATTCCTCCGCCAAGGCGCTCCTCGAGAAACCGTCCTCGAATAAAGCTGTAGTCTCGTCCCCAGCCGTCTTTCGGGACCACTCGAAAATGTTAATTATCCTGCTTAAAACACACTTATGGCATGAAAAACAAATGTAATTCTTTACTTTATTTCGACCAACGTGCATTACAAATACAAACACAAAGGTCTGCAAGTGTTTGAAGAAGGGTGCAGGTGTTTCGAACAGGCAAACAGACTGATAGGTTTCCTAGTTTTCTGGTCTGGCAATTACAACCACAACGGCAGCAGCTAGCTTAATGGCATGGTCACCTCGTATCAAATAATATGAAAGGTGATGTCACTGCTTGTCACTCTTCTATTATGTTACAATATGTGGCGTGAATGACTGTTTGTTAGCGGATGGGTACGTTTACCCAACGCCTTGAGGGTAGCTATAAACAATCAAACAAACAAAGCAGATTTTACAACAACATCCCGAGCAAAGAATCGGGGAGACCATTCTTGGGGAGTCACCGCGAGCATGTCGTGCGAACTTTTATGGCCCTCAATCGCACTCTGCCTAAACGGTGGAGCCTGTTATCCCACCCAACAAACGGAATTCGTACTATTGAAACAACAACTGCAAAAAAAACGAAAAAAAAAAAACGAGAGAAAAAAAAAAACGTGAATGGAAGATTTGTTGAGCCGTTTCGGTGATAGCTGGAGCAGGGGTTGGGCCAGCTTGATACAGTATAAAGATTACGGAAAAACATTGAGGAGGCAGATCAGATGTTTATTTTTTTTTAGATGTCCAGTCAATGCACTGTTTCTTTTTTTTTTGCACCACTTTTTGCATGAAAACATCCTTCAAACACACCTTCTTTGTGCTAAATAGCGCGACAGAAGGAAAATTTATTACACCTTGTCTTGAAAAGTGTGCTTGCGAGAAGGTGTGGGATTTTTTCCACAACGCGGCACACCGTCGTTTCTGACACATTCACAATGTCTCCCGTGGCAGTTCGAAAAGTCCTAACGCCATAAAATCACATGTCGACGGGCAGCTGTAGCACAGGAGGTAGAGGCAGCGCACGATTGCACACATTTTTCTCCACTGGCAATGTATCCAAAAGGATTCGTACTGTTCTCCTTCATGAAGCGGTACCGTATACCATATGAGGAACTCGTGATCATCAAAATGGTCAAAAGGAGTTTGATGGCCCCTTATTCAACGTTGTCGCTCAGTGGTAATGTTGTCAGCACCCAGTTCAAGGCCATTGTGACACAAAACGCAGTCGATGGACGCAGCGAACGATCTGTCTTCCGCCATGACACCAGCCAAACTCGAGTTGAGGAGCGCTCTCGAGGTAGCACCGATGCTACCTCGAGATTTTCGAGGAATGCACGGAGGAATTCCTCCACTCGAGGAGCGTTTCGAGTCAAGGTCGATTTATGAAGCGCAAAACCGGCCTCGAGGAGCAGCTCGAGTCGAGTTTCGAGTCGAGGCTCGTTCAAGAATACGGCGGTCAGTCTCAGCGAGGAAAGCGATCATCCTACCCACTATACCACGGGAGCTGCTCGTATATGTAGGTACTAGTGTTACGTAACACGTTTTACTCGAATGAGTCTCCATTTATGTACCATAGCAACGTCGCATATTTCTGGAAGCACCGCATTTACGTAACGCATTTGACCTGCACGGCGAGAAAGGGAAGGCTGGAAGAGAGGAGAAAACGGAACGAGACTTTTTTTTTAAATTCCATGTTAGCGCCGCGAAGCAACTGTGGCTATGAGCGGCGTACAGACGTGGACAGATGGAGAGAGGACAGCAGGAAGGAGGGGGGACAGGGGATGTTAGTATGCGTCCTGAGACGACTTCAGGGGGAACTGTGCAGACATTCGTCTGGAAAGTCTTCGGAAAACCCAGGGAAAACCTCAGACAGCACAGCCGGTGACAGGATTGGAACCCGTGTCACCTCCCAGTCTCAGCGAGGAAAGCGATCCTCTTAACCATTATGCCACGGGAGCTGGTGGAACTATAGACGTGGACAAGTGGAATGTACAAGGGTCGTTCAAGGTTGACCGATACTTTTGCTAGAGAAAAATCCGTGAGTAAATGTAATTGAATATAACTTTCGCAGGGCGAAGTGCAATCCTTCTCGGGTCAGCGGCACGTTTAGCAGCGGCAGTTGTCATGGCGGCGAGCATGTGTCTGTAGCTGTGGAACAGCGGTGCATCAAGTTACTTGTGAAGGAGAACCAGCTGAGATTTTGCAAAGATTACAAGCGCAGTGTGGGGGAACAAACGATGTCAAAGGGAAGAGTGTACGAGAGCACATAGTTTGGCGAAGGACGGGATGTGGTGACGAATGAACCACACGCACACGTTCGTCCGACTGCAGTCACGCCAGTGAAAATGGCAGGCGTTGAGCAAGCCATCCTCGAGAACCGGCGAGTAACAGTTCGGGACATTGCAGCCTAGCGTAATGTTAGTGTCGGCAGTGTGGAGACAATCATTCACGCGCACTTACTCTTCCGGGAAGTACGTGCGAGATGGGTTCCCCGACACCTCACTTGTGACCAGAAGGGAGCGCGCATGGCAGTCCCTGAGCAGCTGCTGAACCGGTTTCAATCCGAGGGGGACGAAGTTTGGAATTAATCATCATATGTGATGGAATCTAGATTCATCATTTCACCCCAGAGACGAAAAGCGGTAGCATGGAACGGCGACATAAGTCTTCTCCGCCGCCAAAGAATGGAATTGGAAATGAAGGGAAAATATGGAGATGTTAGTCTCGATCCAGTCAGGACTGGCTAGCCCAAAACGCGTTTATGGCTAGAACAATAGAGCCAGCAAAAAGAGAAAAACAAACAAACAAACAGGAAATAGGTAGAGTGGGTCAAGCAGAAGAAAGCATCAAGGAAAAGGGGGAAAAGGAAAGGGAGAGACGTTAGGCACCGAGAAACGCTCACTGGTTCATAATGTTAGAGACCGCGCGAACACAGTGTCACAGAAGTTGTCACAGAGTGTCAAGCAGGTTCGAAGCGGTAAGGAAGTCGACAAGAGCGTGCAATGCCGTCACCTGGTGATGGGCAGGCCAGCAGCCGGGAACCTCCCCAACGGAGGAAGGGCGATTGTCGAGGCGGGCTAGTGCCACCGCAAGAGAACGACGAGGCGCACTGTATCGAGGGCAGGCCTCCATAACATGTTCTGTGTCCTCCAATACCCCGCACTGAGAAGAATTCTGTGAGGAAACTTTCCAAAGTTTAAAGAGGAGGCGGCCGGTATATGGCACATTGAGACGGAGCCGGTAAACGATGGAGGTGACGGCCCGGGGAAGCGCTAGGGCATTAGAAACCGCACGTCCGGATCCACTTTGTGCAGTAGTAACGAAGATGGGACGTATCGACGCCAGTGTTCCCTCAGAGGAACTACTCAGGAACCTCACTACTGCGTTTATCGTGCTCTTTGCATCCCCTCTTGTGAAGTAGACAGGGTGCGTGCGAACGCCACACGTTAGATGGACTCGCCTGGTAGCTGCGTCCGCAGCCTCATTTCTGGGAACACGGCAATGGCCAGGGACCCACTGCAACTGGATGTCGTGTCCTCGTGATACGACAGAGGAGTACACTTCAAAAACCATTGCACCATTGGAGACAGACAGCCTGATCCTGCAGAGTAGAGAATTGATTTGGCTTTGGAGTCTGTGTAGGTGGAGCAGTGGGCTGGCGATGGAGAGGACGCAATGAAGACAAGCGCCATACAAATCGCGTGCAGTTCCGCCGCCGACGTGCGGCGTGACAGTCTTGCACGTCCTTCAGTCGACAACTGCGGGATCACACAGGCACAAGCAGTGTCGGAACGCGTCGTTGATGCGTCGGTGAAAACTTGAATCCTCCCTCTATCGCTGTCAAGTATGGTCAAAGTGAGCTGCCGTAGAACAATCGTCGACGCAAATTTCTTTGAGGACACTCCAGGTACGTCGACACGGACAGGGGGAGTGGACAGCGTGCCGCGGCAGAGGTTTGTGCTTGGGGATGATGCTACGGTGGGCCAGAACGGCTTAGCTGTAAAAAAGAAATATGCCGCCAAAGAAATATGCAGCCGTCTGCTGGGAAGTCCAAGAGAAGTGTATTCTGGGACATGCGGGATGTCATCCATGTGAACTTCTTGGGAGTCAAGGGGTCACGATTAATGCCCAGTACTACTCTACGTTGATAAAGAGTACTGTGCGAAACACAATTCGCATGAAAAGGTCTGCATGCCCAGCAATTCGGGACAAAACGTAAAGCAGGCTTCACCTGATACTGCCACCATAGAAGCCATGTATTAGGAATAGAAAATCGCGTGCAGCACGCTCCGTTGTTGCCGCTTTGCATTCGTTCTCTAGTGGGACGTTGCCTGTGTCATAGCGAAACATTTAGTGCAAGTTTCGTTAACGAATATTGGGTTCTTCGAAGTTCCATTTTGGTTCCAAATTTCCTACCTGTAAAGGAGGCTTCACGAGATACACTGAAGCTTTGGTTGAGGCCCTCAACCAGGTGAGTTAACGCAAATACACCACGCATTTTGCAAGAAACGCGCGAGTTCAATGCTCTGTACGGCATCTCAAACACCCTACAAGACAGATAAGTTCGCAGAATTTGTTGCGCATGCAAAAATAAAACAAATCCTGCGCTGTCACGGGACTCTTGATTCGATGCACGAAGCTTGGGATGAGGTGTGAGGTCAGTGGCGCACAGGCAAGGAATATCGTGATATGAGCGATGGTAAACTATCACAGAGGCCGATATTAGCACTAAGTTGGCTAAGTAGGCATCATCTACCTACCGCCGCGGGATGCGCGCATTGAAAATCGAAGAGCGCGTGTATATAGTTTGTTGCTTTTGCTATGGCGATGCTTTTAAACGCAGATTTATGGGTGAATATTGTCAGGTTCCTTTGAGGTTCCAAACTTTTCAGCAGGGCTGGTTGAGGGAGCTCCACTTGGGAGCCCCAATGTGGGTGGTTCCTCTGCACACTAACGCATCAACTTCGCGTGCTCCAAATACCGCTAATAATGCTAATGCGCAAATAATGCTCGATATTCAAACGGTATTGGTAACATACCAGTTACGAACATCTGTTTCCAAAGTCCCCAAGGTACAGAGCCGGCCTCGCCACATTTGTCCTTTATGATTCGTCCTTGAAACAACTGATTTACGCAGCCATATTTGCGTATGGATGACTTTTTGTTTATGCTACTTGGCTATACGCGCGTCTCGGGTCGTTTTTCCTCTCTTTGGTTGGTAGCGTGTATTAACCAACATTTATTTATGTGCCAACTACCGTGACATAGTGGCTGGGATTTCCGCGGGTTCGAATCCCGTTACCGGCTGTTATGTCTCAGGTTGTCCCTGGGTTTTCCGGCAGTTTCCATACGAATGTCAGCACAGTTCCCTCTGAAGCTGACTCAGGTCTGAAGCTGAACAAACCCCCCGCTACTTCCTGCTGTCCTCTCTCCATCTGCCATGTCTGTACTCCGCTCACAGCCACAGTTGCTTCGCGGCGCTAACACAGACTTAACACACACACAAAAAAATCTAACAATTGTTTCTGTGTCCTTCGTCATCCAATGTCCATCATAACGTCTCACTTTGTCAAGCCAGACACCCTGCTGCTCTGGACGCAAAAGAAAAGAAAGAAGAAAGCATTTCAGACATAGTAAATGCGCAATTGGTGCAGCTTTTGGTAACCGTATACGGAACACGGCAAGCCCTATTACCACCACCACCAACACCAACACGGCGCTGACGTATTTCTTCGTCGAAGCGGCCCGCTGTTAACTATCAGGAAGAGATCGAATATGAAACGAGCGACCGGCTATATTCTATCAATGTCAGTGTGTGTGTCCGCTCCTGTTTGCTGCACAGCTGTCGCTCGAATTGAGAAGTACGACACCATGGTGTTGCGTAAACTTTTGTTCCAAGCAGTACATCAAGCGGAGGACCAACTGTCCAGCAGCAGAGTTGAATCCGTAAAAGTCAAGCACAACTCCATTTGTTGGGTATATACGGTCACCGTAGTGCAGCGCACAGTTCCAACAATTTTCGTTTAAACATTAAACATCTCCTCACAAAAAGGTGACATCGAGACGCTTTTACAGCACCCTCCTGTATGCGATGAAGAAGCTTCACGAGTCTATACCACGTGTTGTGATGGAACCGTGTCCAGTACACTATCGATGAGAAAACAAACAATACCCTCGTACAGTTATCGCTTATCGGTACTTCAGAGACACGTAAGAGGGAACAACGATGCCTCTGATGCCCCCGAATAGCACAATATCGTTTTTTTTTTTTTCTCTCTCTCTCTCTTCAGGTTGAAGCAACCACATTTCCGTGAACTCCATGACGCACGCTGAAGTGCACACGGATGTACGTTGAGCAACAGCACAAGGGCTGTTCCTCAACGTACATCGCAACATTACATCGTACATCGCAACAACACAGCCCCAGCTACATTTCTTGTTTAATCTTTTTGTGATTTTCTGTCTTAGCTTCCTTTGCGTACTGAAATTTCAGTGTTGTTGTTGGTTGATTAAAAGCAAGGGGAGGTTGCAACCCCCCCCCCCCCCCCCGCGAAAGAAAAGAAACACGGTACGATCGCACCCCACAAGGTGCGAGCGCACCCGCGACAATTCACAGGGGCAAGCGTCACGACCGCGACCACGCAGGACAGAGCGCGCCGTTCACCTCAAAGATCATAGTAATGTCCACGCACCGTCTAGTATAGGGTTTCTAGTCCAGATTTCACAATGAAATTGACAAGAGCATTAAAGGCCGCGTCCCAGTGCTTAGCGTCCCATACGCCTAAGACTTTCTCTATGCTGTGGTCCCTGGTCCCGCTTCAGCAGGTAAATTGCTGTTGGTGTTATGCGGAAGACATAATGGTTTCCAAGAAAACGTGTAATTGAATTGTAATTTTAAAAAATTACACCACCTAGAATCATGCGATCAACGGCATTTGTTCTAACTAGGTTTTTGTCACCTCCTGATGTGAATGTTGTGTAACGTAAGTTTCATTATGTAAGTTTTTGCGAAGTGAATTCGGAAGTTTGCCAAGTAAAGGTCACTTTTTTACACCACAAGTGTGAGGTGCGTGTGTAATTTTCTCAGATTCATGATAATTGACAGGGATACTCAGGAGCTATCTCATCAGAAAAAATAGCCGTACATCATGCTCTACTGAGCTCAGAGAGGATAGCGCGCTACAAATTTTTCAGCGCAATCGTTCGCAGTCCGACGAAACGAGGTTGGAAACCCAGCTCAAACCCGCATCGCAGAAAGAGATAACACAGGCATGGCTTATCGCGTCCGGCTTCCGCTGGGATCATGCTTTCCCTCTCCCATTTTCAGGAACTATCACTTTTTCTTCTATCACTCTGTGGGCTGGGTTTGGAACCTCCTTTCGTCGGACTGAGAGTGGGATTGCGTTCTTTTTTTATATTTTTATTTCGTGTTAGCGTCGCGAAGCAACTGTGGCCATGAGCGGCGCATAGATGAGGACAGGTGGAGAGTGGACAGCAGGAAGGAGTGAGGGGCAGGGGGGTTAATATGCGTCCTGACTCGTGGGCCGACTTCAGGGGGAACTGTGCCGACATTCGTCTGGAAAGTTTTCGGAAAACCCAGGGAAAACCTCAAACCTCAGAAAACCTGAGACAGCACAGCCGGTGGGAGGATTGGAACCCACCACCTCCCAGTCAGCATGACACCCACGAGCGAGACGCCGTGATTGCGTTCAAAAAGTCGTCGCGCGTTATGGTCCGGTGCTCCGGAAAGCACGATATTCGGCTATTTTTTCCGATGGGATAGCTCGTGAATATCAATGTAAATTATCATCAGTTTGAGTGAATTTGACACGCTCTTCATATTGGTGGGGTAAAAAAGCGACCTTTACTTAGCAAATTTCAGAGTTCAATTCGCAAATATTTACATAATTAAACTTAGGATATATGACATTCACATCAGGAGGTGGCAAAAACCTAGTAAGAACAAATGCCATTGACCGCATGATTCTATGTGGCGTAGTTTTTTTTATTATTATTATTAAAATTCAATGACACGTTTTCTGGGATACCCTGTATAGTGTCTCTGTGTCGGTCTCGGGGTTAGACTAAGGTCGGTTGTTCGTGCACAAAAATATAGTCATCAACCAGAAATGCCTGTAAAAGTACGTTACTCTTTGATATGTTGACCATTTCATTTGTTTGCCCTTTAGTAGTGTTTTGCCTGTCTGGGCTTGCGGTTCGAGTTGCTCCCCCCCCCCCTTTTTTTCTCTCTTTTTCTGTCCACGCATATTTTCACAGACTACAACTGATGGGAGTAGTCAGCTCTGACTTCTAAACTGAACTAAACTCAGATCCATAACTTAAAAACTCGAGACTGGAGGACAAAAAACGACAACACAGAGAAGGTCAACACCTTGTCTATGTTGTCGTGTTTTGTCCCCTAGTCTCGGAGTTTTTAAGTTATGGATGTATACCACCAGCTCGCTTGCTACCTCTCTATCCTCTCGTTCTAAACTGAGTCTTGCGAGTCTGCGGCCCTGCCGTGTGTAAGAAACAACAAAAGCAGAGTGAATGAAAGAAATTAGAGCGATAAAACAAGTGAATAAAAACGACCATTCGCTTATACGTTCCTGCTTTAATCACGTAATTAAAAGAAAAAAGTAAATAAAGAGCATTTGGCATGTTCTGAAAAGATAAATTAATTACGAGCAGATAACGGCATCCGGAAGTCATATTTCGGTGTATGGTACCTCCCGTAACAGCGTGCGCCGTAAAATAAGCCACATAAAACGACATTTTTAATGGTTCGGGATCCATTTACCCTCGATGCCCGACTTTCGTTTTAATCAATTGTAAAAAAAGGCATTTGGGTTAGTGAAAAACCTCCGTCATTCGAGGCCCTTCGTCGGCAGCTTCGAGAAACTAGATCCACCTTTACAGGAATATCCACAGAAAGCCGTAGTGGCCGTCTCCTAAATGCGGTGGAAGGGCTCATTTCGATCGGCTTGTATACAGGGAATGATTCGAAGCGAAAATGTGCTGCCAGAAATCGCCAGAACGACACACAGTGCCTCGAAACTTTTGCAGTTGGTCGATCGTGGCGCAAAATTCCGGGATTCCCCGTGGTTCATGAGAGAGTTCTAATAACCAACCTCTCATTCATGATCGAAAAAAAAAAAAAAAAAAACGAATGGAAACGAGCGTTGCTCTATTAGATATACAGTCAACCCTGGATTTATGAACCGCAAACGTTCCCCGCAAAATCGTTCATGTGTCGAGAATAGACCTCTCCTTGTTTGTAAACAAATAAGGTTATAGTGTTCGACAGCGCCACCAATTTGGTAGAGTTGAACTACGCTCGACGCTAGGGGGGCGAACAAGGTCGCGCCCGAAAGCCAGTCTTGAGGGGAATACGATGGTCCCTTAAATGGACGTGACCTTTCGTGGAACCCAGCCCTCCCCTTCAAATTTGTTTCGGTTTCAGTCTGTCTACCAACGTCATGATGACGTTTCCTCGGGTAGAGGTCTATACTCTCTTTTTTTTATTCCGTGTTATGCCGCGAAGCAACTGTGGGTATGAGCGGTGCACAAACGTGGACAGGTGGAGAGAGGACAGCAGGAAGGAGTAGGGGGACAGGGGGGTTAATATGCGTCCTGGGCAAACATCGGGGGGAAGTGTGTCGACATTTCGTCTCGAAGGACTGCCGGAAAGCCTACGCAAAACCTCAGACAGCATAGCCGATGGTAGGATTCGAACCTACCTTCAGCACGACCTTGAGGACCATCAACCAGTGGATGCTTGTTGACGATACTCAGATGACACTTGGCGGATGACACTCGATCGGCCACGCCGCTGGTATTCATAAATGGAGGTTTGGAATGTGGAAGGGGGAAGTGTCTCGTCCCAGAGAGCATATCGTTCATAAAGCGAGGGAAGTCGTAAATCCAGGGTTCATAAATCGATGGCTGACTGTATTTAATCTGATTATTATAGAAATAAAGACGCTATACCTATATAGCTATAAGGACGCGCACTTCTCTGCGGACTCAACGGCAATGCCCCCTTGGTCCCAGTCTTGAGCGCCAGAACGGGCTTCGTCCGACAGCTCGCTCTACTCCGCGAAGCCTCGTTACTGTTTTCTTTTTTGCTCGATTCCGTGCTAGCGTCGCGAAGCAACTGCGGCTATGAACGGCTACATATGTTGACAAATGGAGAGAGGACAGCAGGAAGGAGTGGGAGACAGGAGGTGGTTAGTCCTGGGCCAGCTTCACGGAGAAATGTGCCGACATCCGTCTCAAATGTCCGCTGGAAAACCCACAGGAAAGACCTCAGACAGCACAGCCGGTGACAGGAGTCGAACCCACCACCTCCCAGGCTACAGCACGACCTCGGAGCTATACCAAAGAGGATGCTTTTATTCTGCGGTCCCCGTTAATGTCTTCATCAAAAAGACCTAAGGTGATCACTTTCTACGCCGAGAGTGGGAGGCGACTCGGGTCAACACCACCTAGATAGAGAAAGTCTGCTTACTTGTGGACGTGACAACTAAGAGTCAGCCAATCAGGATCGTGTTTTCAACGGCGGTATAGCCAATCGCAAACGAGCTCTCAGCGGTCGTAGCCACGGAGACAAAACACCGTCGTCTGGGAGTAGTGATTGAACGTCCCCGCGTACTAGATGGGAAAACTTTAAAATGAACCGCAAAGCGGTCCCATATCTTTCTCGAGATTGATTTTCTGGAAAGCGTGTTGCACTTTTCGTCTACAGATCCAGATCTACGGGTTCCAAGTTAGTTGCAATCATTTGCGTGTTCTTGAATTCTTAAACGCCGATTCGCAGTAGCAGATGAATTCTGACTTTATATGTCCACGTAGCGAAGGAGGGAGAGGAAGTATTGAGTAGGCCTTCTGTACTTATTGCCGGGGCTCGAATCCAAGCAGCTGCTGTGAGGCCTGGATGCTTTCGCCGAGTTTTCCTCAGACGCGCAGAGGGGCCAATGTCGGGCCCGGTTCCCTATATATGAATACGGCCATATAGAAAATGTCGACGTGATGATTGCAACAAACGAAGCGCCCTCCAGCAGTCGCCAACGGACATATCACACACCAAGGGACATGTGGCACTGAGATACCTGCCCAAATGACGTCGGACAGCCTTCGCCAACAAGCGTATATACCGAGATTTTGGTCTTCATCGAATGACCAAAACTTGGAACATCTTAGACGAAGAGGAAGAACCATTAATTAACTGATTAAAAAAGAAACGTACGGAGATGTAAACCGCAACAAGGTCAGGAAAGGCTACTATAGCACGTGTAAATAAGAGAGAAAGTAGAAAAGGCAAACCAAATGCAACCCGATATGAAAAAAGACACAACGAAAAACAAAGAGGGGCCAACTAATGAATGATTCCAGTTAATGAGACAATAGCTCAAAGGTTCGCAGACCATATACAGCAATGTCCCTCAATGTACACTGCATACCCAGCCCTTAGCTCTGTTAGGACAGTAGTTGACCGAGACACACGGCGACTCCAGAGGGCGCCGAAAAGGTCACATGAAAAGGAAGAATTAGTCGGGGAGGGAAAGAAATACGTTCTTTGAAACGTTGTTGTGGGGAAGGAACCAACGGGATTGTGTTTCATTTCATTTTTATTCGTTTCAACAAAAAATACATCACACTAACGGGCCCGCGCACGTGACGACACGGCTTGCGGCGGCGCTGCTGTCAGCATGTCGTCTGCTTGGTGTGGGCAAAACAGCAATTAATTGTAGTGATTGGAGTGATCGTTTTCATGCAAAGTGGGCATGCTGCAAGGCCGTCTACCCTTCGGGTGCACAACCCGATGAGGAAAGGGTAGCGAAATCACTTTTCCTTAGTTTCCGCGCAACAATGAAATCGCTTGCTTGTGAATCGTTTTCGTGTGTTTAAATCGTTTTGATCAGTTAAACGGAAAGATTCCCTAACATCGCCTTTGTGAGGTTCCATTACGATACCTGTGTACAAAAAAGAAAAAAGAAAAAAAAAACGAATAAACGAATGTTATGTGGCAACAGATCCTTCCCAAAGCTGTGAGTCCGCGCCCTTTGCACGTGGAGAACGTGCTATCAAGGAACTATCAGCACTGTTTACGAAAAAGAACGCCTTCACGGTTCTAATCATTGTGCCATAAAAGGTGCGATGCGGCTGGGTCCTACATTAACGAGAAAGAAAGAAAGAAAAAAATACCGTGAAAGCGAAATATCGCGGCAGGGCTTCAGAGATAGGAATATTCAATAAGAAGTCAGTACCACATGCGCTTTCCTCATTTGCATGTTATGGACCCGTTGCGGGAGAAGACAGCCCCTCACAAAGTGCCTCACTGTATTTACATTTTTATGTGTCTCCATTTTAATAAGCTTACCTCTGCTGTGCTATGTTTAGCTCACAATCGGTCCTGTTCTACAGAACTGGAAATACTGTGTCGATTTACACTGCATACTGGATCTCGTCTATATAGCTTGGGAATATTTTGCGCAGAGTTGAACAAGCAACTTCTGGAATATGCACGTTGATTGTGAGACGCGCCCAAGCCGCACGGTGAAAAGTAAAAAATCAGATGAAAGAAACAAGTGCTGTCTTTCAGGTCGTTGCTTGGGCTTCTGCACACTGTTAAAACAGAACTTCACCACATAGCACGCTCCTAGAAAACCGTCATTCCGAATGATATTGTGTATACTTATTTGCTGAAAATGGGAGCAGGCGCCTATCTGAGACACATTATCCTTCTCCCAGATAGGCTCCTCCCCCTGATTTGAACGAATCATGACACAGAATGATATCATTCGGAACGCCGGTTGGCTAGGAGCGTGCTATGTGGTGAAGTTCTGTTTTTACAGTGCACTTTACGTTACTATCCCGAGAAAAAACGTTGCCGTCTGTCTCGGGTTGTTTGTCTCTGTGTGAGTATGAGAGTGCATGGAAGAAAATTTATGCGTATGGAAAGAATGTGGCCAGAGTGAATGTGTATCTGTCCCTGTCTCGTTCAATGCGGCCTTTGTACTTTAACGAGAATACGACGTAGGCGTAGTGTAATGATAGCACACCTGAGAGGAAATCAGAGTACAATCACACACGTTTCCTTTCCCCACGGCCTCCTCGGTGAGCATTGTGTGTTAGCCGTCTCTGCTCCTCAACTGCACGGGATGGCGCTGGTGTGGAGCGGAAATAAAATGGCTTCCCTGCTCGTCTGTGGAATTCAGTGTCGCTGCTCTGAGTGAAGCTTATTTAGTGACTCTAAGCGGCCTTAACCACAGCATCGACACGTGCGTCCGAGAAAGGAGAGGGAAGCCAACTATCTTTTTATAAAGAGTAACGTCCATAAAGTTTCTCGAGGAAGTGGCCCCATCGGTCCTCCACCGTGACAGCGAAGACCACCGTGACTGCCTGGGCTCGAGATGGGCCTGCAGTATTGACAAAATAAGAAATAGAGACCTACTGGAGTGGAACCGCAGAAGGGAAGCGCGTATTTATTGGGTCACTCTACGAACGAAGTGTATATAGGTCTCGGGTCTCATCATCTTTTCATCAAACCCCGATTCCATCCAACCCTGACAGCCGATTTCCTTCAGGGTTGGGTTAGAGTATGCAATCTTCTCCAGGTCCTCTTTTCACTTTAACACACGAGGGCTCGCTCCAAAAAAGGAGCGCGGAAACACTCGAATCAGCGGCGACGTCCGCATTCGATACGTTTGGAAACAAATCCAACTGCAGTGAGCTCTCGATTTATGAAGGGCGAGAGTTTTTCTGAAATCGTTCCCAAATCGAGGCTTTGAATGAACGGAAGGGGTGGCAGGCGCTTTGGTGAAAGAAGTTGAAATGAGAGAGGAACTCGGTAGAATAGAAACCACATTTTTGAAGATACATCAGCCATCCTGTCTTTATGAGAATTGTGAAGTCGGTCGAGGACGTACGATCTCCCATCTCAGCAATATCACGACTATACCTCCAACTAACCGACCATCTTGCTCAGGCTGAAAGTTAATAAATGACTGCATGACATTCAGTTAAGTTGATCTTATTCAGCATTTTTTGCACACACTGAAAACAAAATCTCCCCGGGATATGTCAATCCCGCTTTGCGCAGTTCGCTCGCATTCACTACGCAAGGAGATTTTTATTTTAAACGCGACGAAGATTTTTTATAATCCAGCAGAGCACATTTACATAACAAATTTTGAGGATGGATATTTGCTTGACGTACTTGCTCGTTTCAGTGTTGTTGTTGCTTTTTCGGTTTTTTTTGTTTTTTTAACGGGGTGGCTTTACCGAACGGCTGGCTCCAATTCTGCTAGGAGGCGTTTCTCCGAAAACATCTCATTAAAAAGTTCATTAATTTTTTTTTTAGGTATCCGGTCATCTATAGTAGCTATACATACTACTACCTTCGTCAGAATGTCCGCCTGGCTGCATAGCCCACCTGAAGAAACAGCCTACTGCTCTCAAGGTGTTTACAAAAAAGAATTTGTTTAAAAAATAAACCATGTATATAGGCCTTTCGAACTATTTCCTGTCGTAATAACGATGCAGCTAACTAGCTAGGTGTGACAATCCATGGAACGACAAGAGGAGAAAACAACGGGGACGCAAACGCTGATAGACAGTGGGCGAGTAAGCAAGTGAGTGATTTGGATTTATGTGGCGTAAGGAGACTGACAGTCAGGAGAAAACAATTGAGTGAGTACACTGTCGATATTTCACAGTGAGGCGTACCCTTGCACAACAAATGACAACCGTAAGCGATTTGGACGACTGTGAACTGTAACGCATATTGTGCAGCAACTATAGTTTCGACAAACAACGAAACAAAACTGGAAATCGACTTATGATTCCGCTCCGCTTCGTTCATTGCGAAATCGGAGCACAAAAAGGTTTCCGTTTGTGCTATACCATATGACGTCAGCGAGACAACCGGATATAGTTTAACATCGCCGTACGTTTTTTCCACGGGGTGCGCGTGTAGGGGCTACCCACCCGCAAAATTCCTTACGTGAGGCTTGTCTTGGACATGTTGCCATTTCCCTACCGATCCTACTTGTCCCTACACGACACAGTGATGTCAGAGCGGCGATTCTTAGAGAAGCATGGAAGGACTTGAAAAAAAAAAAAAAGAGAAGAAAATGTCAGGAAGAGAACACTGGGGTACCAGCCCTGGGGGGCATATCGCAGAAACCGTACGTGTGCAGCACGCAATCCTGATGCATAGAAGAGCTTTCAAACTCGCCGGTGAGAAAAGTTGCTTCCATTGGCTGCCAGTCTGTGACGTCATGTCATCAGCCCAATAGCGAGGCACGCGCCTTCTTTCTTTTTGCGGTTGTATTTGGCGCCGCCCGTCCCGCGCCTGACACAAAGCAGTCGACCGGTCGCTCTGCTAGCAGACGATTCTCTCGGCAACCAATAAAAGTGCCTGGATGAGCTGATGTCACACGCCAGAAGGAGCTGGGAGATGTTTCCTTTCCAAGAGGCAGCAAATACCAAAACGTGTAACTTAAAATGTGAGAGAAAAGAAACTGTTCCTGCGCCACAGTTAGGCAGTGTTTACACGGGGCAACTTTTTCCACCAACTCAAACCAACGTCTTATGAGACCAACTTCAAGACGATGTCGACTCCATGTTCACACGTACCAGCCCGGTAGCGCCACCCATAAAAAACTTTACGGCAGTCGGAGGTTGTGGGTTCGAATCCAACTGATTGTGCCTTTCTTTCGACTGTCATTATTCAAGCATAAGTCGGTTTATTTCGCAAAAGATCATCATGATCTCCAAAAAATGCTTAGTGAGATGTTTGTGTGGCCTTAGTTTAAAAGAGAAATTTCTCAGTTACGGAGTTGAACCCATGCCAGGTAGTACGGCACAAACGAAATTACGTCATGCCATCAGGAGTCACGTGGCAATACTCCTCTCGTTGATTGGCTAGAACACCACCAACTTTCTGGAGTTTTCGCTCGGCGACCGATTCCCAGCAATTCGAGTTGGTGGAGATTGGTGATGTCGGCCGACTGCCACAAACTTCAAAATTGGGACATAGATGCTGGGAAAAGTTGTGCCGTGCGAACGCATCCCTATGCAGATGCTACGCAACAACATAACTTGACAACATTTTGCGCACAGGTTACGATATACGGCCTCAAAATCGAATCAAATTCCAACTTTATACGAAGTTCAAAAGAAACCTTGGGAAGGGTTGAGGATTGGGCTAGTAGACATCTGAGCTGAGAGCGCAAGAAACACGGACGAAGAACGGAGAAACAGAACGGGTGAGCCCAGAACGGTGACACGTGTGCTATGAAGGTTGTTTCTTTTTTTTTTTTTTTTTTTTCCTTTTCTTCAATAAACGTAGTTGGAAGTTAGCGCCCGTCTTGTCTGTTTCTCCGTTCTTCGTCCGTATTTCTTGCGCTCTCAGCTCAGATGTCTCAAAAGAAAACTTGAGCCAAACGGAAAAATCACTACTGGTGGCACGCAGCAAAAGCAGACGGTGTTTGCCATAGCGCACGCGGATCCGAGAACAGCCCATGGACGATGTCACATAGCTCAGCAATGCGGATGTGAACAGCTATGATACTCTCGGAACAAGGTAAAGAGAAAGAAGGTGCAGGAGTAAAAAGGCCGATTCATTCGGCGGCACGGATCGAAGACGTTTGGCTTCTGGCGGTGATCAAATACTTCCCTCCGTAAGAAAATCTCGTCTTTGTCTCTTCCGACAAAAAGGAAGTCATTCCTCAGTGTAAGCGTAAAGTGCAAAAACCTTTCAACGGAACGCAGTTTGTCACGCCTGTAGACAGGAGAGAATCAACACTTTCCTTTGTTTTCTTAACACCCCTTCGCAGCATCATCCCATCCGTCACTTTCTCTCCTGCCACGCCTGTTTCTTCCGCGCTATTGGCTTTCTTCAACATAGCACTCTAGGAATTATTACATAATGAAGACATTCACCATCAAGGCATGGCAAATTGAACTTCTAAGTAGATTTCGCAATCATGGGCGCATAAAGCCACGGGGAAGAATCTGTCAGCTTATATCTCACGAATCCGACTTTTTTTGTCATCATCATCACCATCCTCAAATCCTCCCTAGAGAGATGAAGTGCCCCGGAAAGACGTGAAATATTCATTTCAGTCAGCGGGAACACCGATAGGATACGACCTTATAGTGATACTTACAGATGCCCTATATGAAAGAATGGCTTAAAAGCAAGCGAGTTGATAGCCTGCTCGTGCGAGTTTTTCTTTCTTGTCTCTAGTCCAGGGCTTTTCGTTGTGGTACGCACTTTATAATGATAGCGCACCTTTCTAAGCTATATGACGGACTGGCACCACGACGAAGAAGCAGAACTTTTCTCTCTATACTTTTTCGTCTAATCTAGCCAACAAATTAAAAGCATATAAGCATGCAATTTAGGCTCGTGGCACTCACAAATGGTATTATGTAGGAACACGTCGTAAGAAGGTATCCAGGGCTAAACGATGCAGCTGTTTCTGCAACTGGGGGCCGGAGGATTTTCTGCAGGCAAAGAGCAGAGCGGCAACGCAGACGACAGTCCGGTCGTACGCTTCGGAAACTGTTGAGATGTTGCAAGGCGTCTGCACGATGCAACGCGTAAAAAAACAACGTCGTGCCTGGTGTCTCCTTTAGTAATAGTGAACCTTGAAATAGCAAGAGCTGCAAAACTGGTAGGTAAAACAGGTCATAGCTACCTTTCGAAAAATAAATAACGCCCCTTATTCTCAACACGCAACAAAAATAAATGAAGGAGAAGTGACGATGACGCACGCCAAACGCAACACGCAAGCCAAAGCAGAAGACTCTCCTTTCTGCTAATATACATTGCGTAATTTTCGGTTACATGTACATTTTTTCTTTGCTTTGGGGGGGCCGAAAAATGCGAAAAGCAACTTTTGTGCACATGTACGTACTTTTGTAAACAATTTAGAAACATATGTCACGTTTTCATTTGCACAGAATGAACATAACTTAACCACAAGATAGTTCCTGGGGTACGAGTTTATGGGGGAGGTCTCTGCTTTAAGTCAAACGATTGGGAGCAAATCATGAGAGCTTCTGGCGATTGAGATTGGGAGCAAATCCGCAACGCCTTCTAATCATGAGAAAAAAAAGAAGGAAAGACAGCAGCAATAAAACTGCTGCTTGTCATTATTGCAGTATCTTGAGCATGGGGAAGTCGCAAGAAGGATTGAATGCATTTTCGGGTCTGACCTTCGAGTAGGAACTATTGGGTAGTTTCAAAACATACTTCTCTGGTCACTTCAAGTCGGTCTACGCAAGAATAAATTGGTAGTTTGTGACGTAACGTGTTGGCCCCGATCTAAGACCGCTAAACGAGTTATGCAACCAGGATTCTTCCATTGTCATCTCAGCCGACAACCTTGAATCTAAATGCGAGAATGTAGTCGGATGAATGTAGTCGGTTCTCGGGAATTTAACAGCTTCCCAAGACTGCGCAACCTAGGTACCTCGTCACCTCTACGATGCTTTCTATATATGATTCAGAGTTAACGGTCCAGTACCGAACGCCCTGGAACACTCGTCACCTCGGAAGTCGAAGCACATCCGTCATCGTCGCGTATATCCGTTCATATTCATATTTTATTCCTCAACATTCTTACAAATATTCAACATGTGTAGCCTAAGGCCTTGTTGGCCACACCAGACAGCTACAAGAAACAATAAGAACCTATCTCAATAAACCTGTACGCGAACAAACCTGCCACAAACTGCAAAAACCCGCCACTTATGACGAACTTGTGTAAAGAGAAACTTATTACTTCGCTACGAAATAGTTCTGAACATGGGACATAAATTGTTTGAAACTGCCTTTTTAGACTTTTAAAAGGAATTGTTTAATATCGAGAGGATAGAGAATTAATATGTTTGAAAACTCGTCAGGAATTGGAAATTAAGTCCTTTGGGATGGTATTAAATATGCGGGGAACAATAAAATTTTCTTTGATATTTACCACATTTGGTGTATATTCCGGGTTCTGTATACAATGGTAAAGAACTTCTTGGTGGTCTTTTACGCACCACTACATTGCACCAAGGAGGAGGAAGTTTTAACAACTGATCAATACATACGAAACCGTCTCAACACAATTGCGGGCAACATCGCTAATATTTGCGTCGTAGGGCGAATATCCGCTTCGTTCTTAGAGTTATCAGATGTGTTTCGGAGCAGACGAGCGCTAACGCCCAGGTGATTTGCACAAGAGACAGTCGGAAAGTATGTCGAAACGTGCTCGTCAGTTTGACATCTGTATACAGTCTTACCCATCTTACCGTCATCATGCAACCATGATCCGATAAGATACGTTATTAGCGAACTACGATGATTAACTACAACCGCTAAAATTTGTGATAAGATTTGCGAAATCTTGAGCGATAAAACACCTACAAGAAAAGCAGATACCCGTCGACAGAGCATTGTCAGTGCGTGCCGCAATGCTGTTTCCACACGTGAACACCCCTTCCTTCTGACCGGGAAAACAAGCACAGTAAAATGCGCTTGAGGTGTCAAGCAGACGCAGTGTCCCGATTCGCGGCATAATTAGGGTTAATACCACGCCGGGATCGCGCGCGCATCGCACACTGGACCTCGTAGAAGTAGAAAGGTCGTTTATACGTATGCGTCGTAAGTGCAGTAAAGCGCGGGCGCGTATGACACCGTTCGCTCGTCGAAGCTGTCAGTTGGAGCAAAACCCTCGCGGAGCTGAAGACCATGGGAAAGTGCGTTACTCACCGAGCGGTTGTCAGGCAGAGGAAGGTTCTTTTGGGCACCTCACTCACAAATCAAGCAACGCGTTCACGTCGTCAGTTTCCGAAATTCAGAAGTCGCTTTAGTGATCAATAACCACGGCTGAATTCCGCCCCTAAATATCGCCAACCCAACACAGGGAGAGGGACCGGAACTACCGATCCGGAAGTAGCGCCTTTGCGGCTCTGACGCAACGACTACCCTCGCTAGCAGAAGCGCAGAAGCTGCAGAGGATACGAGAAACCAAAACCGAAACCCGACGGTTTTGCTGAAAGAATTCGAAGGTCAGGTTACCGCGTCGATATCTGGAATGGCAGTTGAAGTCACGGATGTTTTTAGTTTTGACAGCAGAAGAAAAATGCTGCAAGTGAGAGAAATTATATTATTCTGGGCAATTGACATGAAATAATGGGGCCTATCAGTACGATACCTGTTGGGAACGGTGTTTTAACGTAGTAGAATATACAATGACACACACAACAAAGTGAACATGCTTAAGAGATTTAAACATTTTAAAATTCGGAAGCACGGAGTGTATTTATATCTACTGAAATTTTATGAGTATATCGTGCTTACTGAGTGCTCAAAATGATGCTGCAATGCGGTCTCAAACAGATTTCTTTTTTTCCTTTTCTTATAGAGTGAATGTAGTACAGCGACTTCACGTAAGAATTTCTCTAATAATTCCACACCCGAATCGTGACCTGGGTCGCATCTAACCTACACGAAAGTACGAGAAAAATAGCCTGTTCGAAAACATTTTAAAAAATGCGCTAAAAGTACTTGGGCAGCAGCTCCTGGAATTTCAATGATTGTCCAATACAGCTAGTCTACCAATGCATGTACACATAAACATGTATTCATATATACCCCACCACCATTGAAAGCTCGTTACCTTCCCCCTTCTAACCCCGATTTCTGGAGAAGTTGTTGAATCCCCGTCCTCAAAAGTGTCGGTCGGGTTAGAGTCACAAAGAGTCAGTATGAGCTGAAGGTCATAATTTTTTCCCGCCATTCCCAGCTGACAAAGAAAAAAAAAAGTAGACTGCAGCACGAGTTTTGAATAAAGAAGCAGCAGCCGGGCGGCGGCGAGCGCTAGCGCATTCATGACGTCATACACCTAGGCTGCTCTGATGTATGGATAAGCCGGTACATACCAGGTGTGAAGCGTCTGCCGCTTCACCAGTGGTTTAGCAGTGATGGAATATACCGGTCAAATAATAATACATGTGGGCTACGCACTCATGTCGTCACGTAAATAACGTGAGTTCAAGGTCAAGCATGTTGTGACTTGAAGAGCGCCTGCGGTCGAGAGTCTGCCGAGAGTCTGCGCGCTCTTTCTGGTACTCGTGTTCTGACATTTTACGTGCCGAAAAACTATGTTTTAACGGCAACACATAAGACACAAGAAGTGAAATAAACTCGACAAAGGCACGCCTGCTCGTCTCAGAGTATGACAATGTTTGCGAAACATAAATAGAACGGTAAGTTTTCTGTCAATGCCAAAAATTAAGAGCAACTCTAACAGGACTCAGATGTGTCTCTCCTTCAAAGTAATCGGTACGGCGACGCTAACTGTGCGAATTTCATCGATTGATTTTCAGAAAATGTGAAAGAAAACTGTCATGGTGAGGTATGGAGAGCCCAGAAAAAAGGGGGAAAGTAGTAGGTTGTGAACTTTGCGGAGTGCCCTTCTTCGACAGAAGCCACGTGAGTATATTTTGCTGTGAGCTGCAACCCGTTCAGAATCGGCTCAATAGCATAGCGAAGTTCCGCAAGTTGTCGAAGTCAATTACTGTTGCAATTAATGCAGCAACGCTTCCACAGAGGAAAACGTGTCAGGACATCAGTTACAACTCACTCCTAATTCGACAAATTAAAAGCACCATGAGCGCTTTTCTATGGCTCTTGAAAACGTGGGAATTTGCCGAAACTCGGTGCTTGCATCGGAGCAGCGCCTGACGTCCTTGAGTGATCAACCGTCCAGTGGCATCCCAAGCAGCACAATGTACTGAAAGTGAAGTGCAATAGGGGTGGACGGTATGTGCCTTATCAGTGTTCTTTAGACACAAACAACAGCGCAGAGACAGGACGTGAGTAGACAAACGAAGCACTTCGTATGTCTACTCACGTCCTGTCTCTGCACTGTTGTTTGTGTCAGTATGTACCAACTCGCCCACACCGTTGTTTTGACTCAGTTAATGTTCTTTAGCTTCACGTGTCTGTTCAAAGCCTTCCGCCTACCCGTCCACCCCTATTGCACTTGACTTTCAGTACATAGTGCTGCTTGGGACTTTGGCCTTACCCATATGAGTTCACTGATGGCATCACAGGTGTTTAACTGTGCCTTTAACTGCCAACTTGTACTACGTCTCCCCCTTGGCACACACTACAGTCAATGCTCGCTTGTCAAGAATGTCCAGATAATGGAATCCGCATAAATGAGACTCTTGAGTGGACGAGCCGTTAGTTGTCCACAAACATTGTTTCTGTATTGGTAGTCATACGAAACTGCCCATCATAACCTGCATAAGATTCAGCCCCTGTAAACTCTTACTGATAATGTTAACCTGAGAAACATTATTGATGAAAGATGAAGATTCTCTCTTGTTAAACGTTATTGGTTTGCTGAGAAAATGGCAGGGCCTTTGTGTGCATTCTCAAGGCTTACAGCACCGGGTTCCTAACTGTTATCGGCGTCATGCACGTCATCAGTGGAAACGACAACGCTAGTGACATCTTCATCGCTAATGGACCATTTTCCTCAGAACGTACAGCGTATGCGCAGCTCTCATTCTGGCTGAAAACAGCCGGTACCATCATACTGGAACCATTACTACGCTAATGCTACCGTCATTTTTCTGTGCCTGACGTCCTTCCATCAATGAGGAGGCTACGCTTCCCAGGTTTCGGCACCAAAATCTAGGGGAAGGATCGAGGAATGCAAACACTTGCAAACAGCTGTTGAACTGTAGTTGCTCTGGAAGTGAGCACTTTTAGTCACACAGAGTGGGATAATTTGTAGTGGACTCAGCTGGTCAATGTGCGGTATATGAGTACGTTTGAGAACGGGTAAAATTTCTCAAGGTCGCTGTCCCTGCTTGACGAAATGCTGGATGCACAGTGCTTCTGACCAGGGGTGGATCTATGATCCTCAATTTCTGATGTTACACAGAATTTCAGTTGACCTTGGTAGTGGAATAGCATGCTGTCCAAAGCAACACCCCCTAGAAAAATTCTGGATCTGCCTGTGCGGTTGTTGGGTATTTTCCGCAGCGTTTCCTGGGAATTTTTTTCCAATCAAGAAACTGAGGCCAGGATAAATGAAGGAAAACTGCATGGACTGAAGTCTGTACCTGGGGTGGATCCAATTTGTACGTGTATGCTGGGGGAGGGGTATGCTGATGTCCACTTGGGGGGGGTTGATGTCAATGAATAATTCCTATTACTGGGGAAACCAGCTGTTGTTCCTATGTCATGTAATCCTGATGTCGCAGTGCTTTGTTAGAGAAAGGCACATCTAGGCCTAATTTAAATTGAAATTATTTGCTCATTTGATGAGAAAGAAGTGAGTGGGAGCCTCACACCGGCTTGCATGTCTGCTGCTTCTAGTGTCTGTTCTTTAAATTTCAGGACAGGTATGAGCATGGCTTCTCCTTAATGCACCATTTGAAACTGAATGAAAAGAGTAAGTCGTAAGTAACACTTTAAATGCATGACATTTCGCGTTCCACCTAAACTGTGATTCACTGAGGCCATACACATTTCTATTCCATCATAAAAAATGCAAGAAATTTACTGCACTCAGTCTTTGTCAGCTGTAGAACAATTTAGTGAATGTTCTTTTCACTACCTTGCAGCACAACTATCATACACAAGACATGCAGGAACTATAATAACATCTCATGACTTCTAATTATGTGTTTCATTCAGATATGATCATTTTCTTCTGTGCCGGCTTGATGTTCACTTCTCAGCCACAGGTGGTGCTCCCACTATGAATAACAGAAAATATACAAAAATGCAAGAATACTTTCGGTTTCTCTCAGGCCCTGCTGCTCGCTGTTATATTTAATTTCTGTAGAAGTGCATTTTTGGACCTGCAGTACAAAAGTGCATGTTGTTTGGTGCCAAAAACTGTTGTGTTTTGTAGTGGTGCAAGCAGGAGCATTGTCATGATGAAGCAGCCAGCTGATATTGTGTCAGTTTTGGAAATTTTCAATGAGCGTTCTCTCTGTCGTCCTAAAATGTCACTGTTGTAGAATACATTGACAAAAAGGCTGTCCGTGCAGTTTAACCAAAATTGTTTTTGGTTGTGCTGGTAAGCTGCCACTCTGCGTGCTCGTTTAGTAATTTATGAAGTGTGTATGCCACTGCCACATTGTTGTATGGCCTGAGAATATTCACCAAAAATCTGATAGCAGTTCGTCAGCCAGTGTCTCTGTAGCCGACTTTCCAGATCTTGATGTGTTCATTCTGGTCTGTCATCATGGAACATCAGAGCAGTGCAGGCACACATCTCACCTCACACAATAACACATCTATCCCTGGTCACCTTATGTACAGGCTCATGCTGATTGACGTGCTAACTAATGGCGTGTGTGGCCAGTGACACACAGTGTAGGAACTTCATTATTCTCAAGGTCACAGAGCAGTGCATGCAGTCTGGCAAATTTTCAATAGCAACTCCTAACCCTACTGTCTTGGTAAAATATGTTATTGCCTCCTCTAGGAGCATTCATTGTTGTGAGCTGTGCAAAGTTGCAGTGGGCCCCATCCAGAACTTTGTGGATCACCTGGAGGGCAAAAAGCATATAAAGGCTTTGGCCATGTTTAAGCAGAGGTACGCTAGCTCTCATTGTTTATACCTCAAGAAGCGTGCCACAGGTCATGTGGAAAGGGCACCTTTTGGGATCCAGAAGAGGGGAAAAAAGCCACTGTGAGTTCACGTGACTTAGGGCACCCTTATGAGGTGGATGCATATGCATAGAGGCAATTCTAATCGTAGTTTATGCATAGGGCCAGACTTTTTTGGGTTATATTTTTCAGCAACATCAGGGGGTAAATATTGGGTTATATTTTGCTTCAATAATACGGGTGTCATCAGGTTGAACTGAACCTGATTCAACCCAGTTCTGGTTGAATCGGATTGAATCAGGTGTAAATATTCGCTTTATTTGGCATAATATGCATGACACACCAGTAGACACAGAGTATCAATATTTAGTCCATGCATCTAAGAGGCAGTAGGGTCTCTGTTATGACAGTTTGTACGAGCATACTTATGCATTATGATCCCTTGGCGTAGCAGTTTTCGGGGAAATATCGGGTTGAACCCTGTTTTTGTTTATTTGAATTAGGGGGGAGGGGGTAAATATCGGGTGTAATCGGGTATAACCCTAAAAAGTCGGGCACTATTTATGCCGTGTTTCTTCCTAGCCTTACAAATGTAGCAAGATGCATGGACAGTGACACTAACACATTGGTGAACACAAAGTGATACAAGGGGAATTGCTGCAGTAATGTCTGACCTTGTTTACTAATTATTATTATTAGTATTATTATTTATTACTCGTTATTAATGATTTGCTATTTGGATTACCTTGTTTTGCCTAGTGGATATGAGCCTAAACGAAATAAGAAAACTACCATGGTGGTACCATATAACTCTGTGCTGTATTGCTTACCACATTGTTGTTACAGTACAATTATTATTGAGGCACGCTGTGACGTTGCAACAAGTTCAGTTTCTGAGTGGGTGAAATGAATGCAAAATTTTACGTGGCTCTTACCGTTTCTGCTTTTGCATTTGAATCTCAGTTTCGAATAGGTGCAAATAATTCTGTTTTACATCTGTTAGACATCAGTTGATACCGTCTGTCATAGAAGTAACGCTCCCTCCGACAATGCAGATGTACATGTTGCTGTATACATTGACACACCTGTGAGCATGCAACGTGCTAGAAAATATTTGCTGATATTCTTGTGCGCACAGGAGAAGCAATTGACAAAGGAGCAGTTTGCATTCATGATGGTGCAATGGGCTTTTTTAGCTTTAGCATACACAGAAACAGCACAGCGGAATCAGCCGCACATGTTTTTCCTTTCTCTTTTTTTTTTTTTATTTCTGAATGTGCGAGCATAACAAGACGCACGTGTTGCTTGACAACCTGTCTGTGATTGCCAAATCTGTTTTAATTCTGCGCATTTGATGACCAGGCACTCTAAAAAGCAAAAGAAAGAAGCCTCATGTGAGAAAAGCAAGAAATTGAAAGCAAGCAGAAGTAAAAGAAGCCATCCCAAGTCAAAGCCAGCTGAAAAGGAGAGAGCTCAAAAGAGTAAAACGTCAAAGAAGTCAAGTGATCACACAGATAACACCACCCACATCAAAGAGCCTTCCACGAACACTGACCAGAACAGGCGGGAAGGTGTGCAGTCAAATGAAGCAAGTCCTCAGAAGGCCATCATCGTGAGTAGAATTATTGTGTTTAAATGGTGTATCTCTCCTTTCACTGACAGTCTCAATAATTCCTACATGTTGGGTAGAGATGGGGAGTATTGAGTAATGCATTGCAATATTTTGCATTACCGGTAATGCATTACGAGTCTGTAATGGGTAACGCTAATGCCTAACATTTTGTGGAAGAGTACTGCTTAGTTAGAGTGCTGCCATTACACTTTGGTAGAGTAATGCATAAGGGCATTACTCATTACAGTCCCTGACTGATTTTTGGACTTGAGGAGCCACAAAATCAGTCCAGATTTTTAGACAAAGGCTTAAATCTGCAATGCTTTAAAACAACTGAATTTGAGCAATCATAGTGGCTTGAAATAACTGTTGATATGAGTTTGTTTCGCTGCACGTACATGCGATAACGCATCGCGGCGACTTTCCACTAGCGTAGCCTTGTCGTGATACACTTGCATGAGCATACTAACGGCTGTAAGGATCGCTGTGGCTGGCGGCGGTGCAAAGACAACCTCTTCGTCGCTGCCACTGTCGTCGGAACATTCCGGCGGCAGATTGAGAACCTGGCCAACGATGTGAGGATCAGTTAGTTCCCGTCGGGATCAGTTAGTGGGCAGAATTGGACATTGTTATCCCCATATGATCATCTTCGCGTCTGTTTTGGCTTTGGCAAACGAAAATGTCCAAAAAAATAGGCATGCTCAAAGCGAAATGAGTACGAAAAACCGGGCAGTCCGTCCGAAACACAGTCCAAAATATTAGAAGTGGATATACATTGGCTCTATGGGGCATTTGACAGTGCCAAGAGTTTTGTCCGAAAAACTGGAAAGTCTGAAATTTGGCTTGAAAGTTCACACATTGTTTAAAGCCAGCAGTTACGAATTGTGCAGGCAAGGAAAAACCTGCAGGCTGTTTTTTCCCAGCCATATTTTTCACTTACTACGTCACCAAGAAGGAGGACTGAGCTCAAGTGGAGTCTTTGAATCTTTCTAAGCTACAATTAATCTTATTTATGATTGCTCATTTAGATTGTGCATTATTGCTCTCATATCTTGAACAAATCATAAACGTGTAACAATGTTGTGGAAAATTTAATTGCTATGACAGTGCATTACTAAGCATGAAAAACATAGTTCCCACTGGTCCTTGAAACCTTTCAATACTCTCGAATGAAAAATGCCATTTTTAAGGTCGGGGAAAGCCTTCAATTTTAAATTTACATATTTTTTCCAGTTCTCGCAGAGCTGCAGACGTGAATTCTGCTTATCTGGAGACGGAACTATAGTTTCGAAACCACAAGACTTTGCACTCGTTGCCGTAGAAATCAGCAGTTGTCTTCCTATCTTTGTCCTGCTCGGTGCTTATCTTACTCAGTATCAACACAGATCCGTAGCAGACACCAGAAATGCGATAGATGAATGGTGCCCTCTGTTGCATTCATTAGTGTTCCGTCCTATCCTATGATCTTTAACATTTAGGAATCCTTAGTCATGTTTATGAATGGATCACTACATGTTGCACAGTCCCATATTGAACATAAATTTATATGGCATATGGGAGGCCATTTGTTCAGTTCACAGCTATGCAATGCTGCCAGATGCACCTTTCTGTGACATTATATTTGTGCAAAATTACAAATTTAACTCTACGGTAACTCTTTCGACAAACCTTGTGTAGTAGCATGCCCCTATGTGCACTTGCTCACTGTGAGCTCTAAAGGAGTAAGTTTAAAAATCCACCCTGCGCATGAGTTGCTATTTGACCATATTGGCATCTTTTAATTATTTTTCATAGATTTTTAAATCTGATCACTAATAAAGTTTCACTGAAAGTTTCATGTGAGTACTACGTAGGTTTTGTACAGTTTGAGTAAGCACACCACAAGAGCAGGTGTTAAGAGTATGGCGGAAGTCATTCTCGAGAAATATGAATAAACCGGCCAATGAGGGAACGTCTTTGACGAGCCTAGGGTGCTCTTAGCGGCGGGCATCTCCAATGTCTGCCAGGAGCCTACTAGGCGAACCAGACGAACTCGGAAACAATGCCTGTCATCTGCGTGCTTTCCTCTGGTTCGCCCTTCAAATGTATGTCACCACGATGTTTTGCCATGGAGCTTCCTCAGCTGCAGCGTCAATGCTAGTTGATAAAACTGGTCTACTAAGCACTTTTCTAAGCACTAAGCACTTTTCTGGAGAGGGAATTTGAACTGTTGAACGATCTCAAACATTGTGACACTTGCCATGGTTCCAACTGGTCCTTGAAACCCTTGTATATCCTGGAATTCGAACAAAAAAATTTTGAAGGTCTGGAAAACCCTGGAATTTTCTATAGGTCTCGAAAATGCTTGATTTTGCATGTTTTCCTTATTCCCATAGACCTGCAGTGCAAATTCCACTTTTCCAAAGTCAGCACTATAGTTTCGAAGCTGCAGTGGTGAACACTCATTGTAATAGGAATTGGTTGGGGTAACCAGAAATGTGAGAAATGAACGGTGCCCTCTGTTGTATTCATCAACCTTCCTTTCGATCAGGAGACGTCAATCATGTTTGTGAGCGGATTGCTATTGCACAGTCCCCACGTATTCTGTTGTGTGATACCTGACGATCACACAAGCGATAGGTTTTCAATATTTTTGTGAACCGGTGAAGCCCAGTTATAAACTGCGTTTTACGTCCAGGCAAAATGATGGCTGAGCCTTCAAATCGATAAAATCATACCAACCTCAGTGCTGGCCACAAGAAGGGATGAGGGACACAACACATCGCACTGATCCACGCACTGACCCTTAAAAGGTTCTGAAAAGAAACTTGAAACTTTTGTTGAAAAATTCAATGGGAACCATGACTTGCTTCATACATACATTTCTGGAGGCAACTACCCTTCAACAGTTCATGCTTAAAAAAAAGGGGGGGGGGGGGGGGAGAGAAGATCAGTTACGCATGATGACAAGGCTTCGATGACAAGGATGAAAGGTGTGACATCAGGTACAAACGCTGCTCACTCCAACCGGTTCAAGTAAACCTCCATGGACATCTCTGGACAAGTTCCATTGAGCCACCGGGCTACATTCTGTAAAATCCTTTTACTTTGCGAGCCCTTAATTTTCTTGAATTTCACGAATTAGAAAGGTTCGGTAACTTCAAGGCCACGCGAAAATTTTGCTGAAGACATGACGCATATGGGGGGAGATACCATGACGGCAAATCTTATCACAGAAAATTACAACTGTCTACAACATTATTATTGCAATCTTATTAAAATAATGTTATTTCAACTACTATATATAATAAACATCTTAACTGCATTGAGCACAAGCATGTGAGATGTGTGAGCTGCTGCGCATCCATCTCAGTGTCCCAGAATGAGAACTTCTCTTTCATGTCGGATTCAAAGATGCCATTTCAATGTACATCTAGGGGCTCGAGGTCACCCGTACAAACTGCAGGTATGAATCAATGAATGCATAATCTGTTCTCCTGAGACATTTGTAGGATGGTCTCTGTTCGATGCGCCACAAACACGTCGAACGAGCATAATGCTTTGGCATCTGGGTGTAAGCAAAGCGTCTGGTGTTCACATAGGGCACAACGACTTTTTCGATGTAGCGCATCATTGTGTGGACACTGCTGCAGTGGTTAGGGGAGTGCAAGACTTTGCGAAATTTTGTGTTCTTGAACATGTGCCTGCTGTGACATTTGCAAAAACTTGAGGCTCGCGAAATAAAATGGTTTTACAGAATGCGTTGCTCAAAGAATTCCTGTGGCTGTGACCGGAACAAATGTGTGACAGTTGCTTTCACTTCCACAACCTGTGGAAAAATTCGACCTGAATTTTTCCCGAATGTGAAACATTTCTGCGGTGCCAACAGAGTTGGCAGACTTCTTCTGCTTTTTCTTTTAAAGATATTTTCTGCAGCAATACTAAACCAGCAGTGCTTGTAGGAAGAAAACGTTGGCCACAACGAAGATATGAACAACGGTTGGAATGGACAGCAGCAGTGGCCCAGACAGGGCCCAGTATTCTGGCAGGGTCGAGAGCAATGGAACTTTCAGCAGAACTTCAGACAGAATCACCACCAAGGATTTCTTAATAATGAGCCATGCTTCAGGCCTCCCTTTCAGCAATGGAGGTAAGCGAAGCGTGCAACGACAAGAAAGCAGAACCTCTGCGGTATATCTTAAGGGCCACTTTGTATGATCTGGGATAACACCTTTCTACATATTTCCTTTTCGCATAGAATTTACATCTTTCTGTTCGTTTCCAAAATTTTGTAACATTTTGCCATTACAACATGGTGTAGTGTTAAATTAATTACTTAATTTAGTAAAAATAGTGTGATTTTTTAAAAATTGCATGTTAGTGCCGTGAATATGGGCGACGTACAGGCGTATACAGATTTAGAGAGGACAGCGAGAAAGAGTGGGTGGACAGAATTTCCCTATGACGACTCCAGGGGGAACTGTGCCAACATTTGTCTGGAAAATGTGGTGGAAATCACCAAAGTAAATTCTACCTTGCATACCACTAAACTTTTTGGTTGGTTGGCTCATAAATTTTCTACTCTTTGCTTAAAGTGGGACTCAACAAAACCACCACAAAGGTTGTGGTATACTCGTAACCTTTGGGACATCAGGAACACATGTACGAAATATCGTTCCAAAACTGCGCAGATTTTATTCAAACAAATTTATTACAAAGCGAGTGCTTCACCTCTGTGAAGCGAGAGGGCACTGAAAGCAACACACCGCTGACATCAACTGCAATCCGGCAAGGGAGAATGCGGGTTGAGAAGTGAAGAAAACCAAATACATGGTATTCGCAGCAAAGAATAAGCCGATCACTGACGACTCTCTGAATTTATGCATTGATCAGAATGGAATTGAAAGAGTACCTCAGATTAAGTTCCTGGGTGTTTGGTTCCAAGAGAATCTATTATGGAATGTTCACGTTAGCAGTGTCACATCAGAAGTTGCCAGGAAAATAGGAGCATTGTACCGCATCAAGGATTTACTACCTGCCTGGTTAAAGAGATCACTCTATTTCGCCCTAATTTACCCCTCCTTGTACTATTGTCTATTAGTATGGGGCCTAACCAGTTCCAGTAACTATAATAGAATTTATGCTCTGCAAAAGCGAGTACTAAGCCTTGTCGCGAACACTTCAGATGTTGTACCAGCAACTTTTCAGCAATTAGCCATTTAGCAATACAACTGTTATTCACATTAAAGCTGGGCATACATGCATATACAACGTTTTACTCAGGTAATGTATCAGTGCAATCTCCAAGAAGCCGATATTCACTCCGAAATCCGTATCCGTTTACTCTTCCATTCAGCAGAACAAATTATGGCTCACAGACTACTATGTACCTTGTCCCAAACTTTCTAAATAACTGGAGGCACCTTTTTGCGGCCTTTTTGAATCCATGTGCCTGTAAGAGAAAGTTAACGAATGAGTTGCTTATCAGCATCGCTGATTAATGACTGAGGGTGGATATTTTTTAACATTATCATGCTAGAAATATAACTGGGATAATGATATGTACCACGATACCTACCATCATCGAATCTGTTGTGTATATTGTACTACTATATTACTGTAAATGCCGCCATGACTGCTCTGTATAGGGTCAGGTACCTCGTCAGGGTTTCTCCCTTTTGTACCTGATCCTCGTTTCCAATGGAAATGAAATAAAAGGCATACATACATACATACATACATAAGTAGACGACAATGCTGGGTGATGTCACGGTATAGCATGGAGCTCTGTTTTCTGCTCCTCACATTTGGGTTGCGGTTTGCTATTGTCGTCATTTCCGAATTAATAACTGTATAAGTAGTAATTTTTACAGAGTTCGAGGTAACTCGAGGTAACGAGGTTACTGTAACTAATTTCCTTTTTCAGGTAACTTTGCCAAAGTAACTTAAGTTCCGAGTTACTTTTAACTCTCTTTTCACTATTGTCCACATATATTCTTGCTTTGTCTCCGGTTCCTTCATGGCATTTTTTGCCATAAAACGTGATATTCAATCAGTTGCATTATTTTATTCAGGAAGTAAGAACCGCTGCCATTGAAATGAAGCTGAACCATTGTGCGCCCACAGGGAGTAAGATGCAAAGCGTTCGAATAAACCTCTACCAGAGAAACGTCGTCATGACGTTGGTAGGCAGACTGAAACCGAAACAAATCGGAAGGAGAGGGCTGGGTTCCACGATCTGGCTTTTATTCGCTGCCTCCCATTGAAAGAAAAGCAGGACCGAGGGTCGCGTCTCTTTTTAGGGGACCATATCGTAATCCACTCAAGACCGTGGCTTTCGGGGGCGACCTTGTTCACCTCTAGCTTCGAGCGTAGCTCAATTCTAGCAAATTTCTGGCGCTGTCGAACACTATGACGTCATTTGTTTACAAACAGGGAGAGGTCTATTGTTGGACATAAACGAAAACGATCTAAGCGTGTTGCACTCCACTGCAGGCAACTCAAGGTCTAACTCAACTGCTCACGTGCGCTGCACCTGCGTAATGCTGTTTTGTGTCCGAAGTAACTTGAAAGTAACTCGTTTTTTTTTAAGTAACTCAGTAACTGCGAGTTACATTTCAGGCTCAAGAACTTCGTTACAAACTTAGTTACATTTTTCACACGGTAACTTAACTTGTAACGAGTTCTTTTTGACGGGTAACTTCTCAATCTATGAATTTTTACGAGGAAGTAATTTTAGCGAAATTCACGAGCGTTTGTTTCTTCGCGAAATATTCGGACCAATGACAGAAAAATACACGAACGAAATATGTAAGAATTTTGGCCCAGGCTGCTGACCAACTTATGTACGCTGTTTCTTACGCTATTACGCTGCATTGGATACCAATCGTACCTGCTCGTTGCGGTGACAGGATTGACGGGTGATGGGAATTCGGCAATGACCCAGATACCAGATGAGTAAGGACCCCCTAACCTCAGCCCTCTCAGTCAGAAGGGCTCAAAAGGAAGACAAATGCAACAGGTTATTACCCCGTTGTGATACCTTTTGTTAACTTCTTCCTGGATTTTTAAGGTGGAGGGCCCATAAGATGCCTGGTGCAGGGTCAACGCACCACGGTACCGCGAATAATTACCCGATCCCGCCTCCTCACAAATTCGCGAATTATTGAGCCCGCAAATTTAACCACTTATAGAGTACTCGCGCAAAATGAATGCAAATGTTGTATTCGGTATCGAGGTGGTGGTTCACGTTCAGTATGATGCTCACCTAAAAAAATAAAAAATTTAAATAAATAAAAAAATTAAAAATAAAAAAAAAACTTGCGAAGTCTCTCTTTAAGCATTGCACACATGCACACATTTTTTGTATAACTTTGCGGACGCATAGTTCCTGTTACTACCACAATTGCCAAAAAGCCCTGAGAGTAACAATAGGTCAATGAATTGTCATAACCAGGCAGCCCTTCATCGACGTCCCCAGGCCATACAACGCCCGGGGTATGGGCGTACCATCCTATCGGCCACAGAACTTCCAGTGTCAGCCACCCCACCAATACTGGAATAGCAATGGTCAGGGCTACAGAGGGCAGCGGAGAGATTCAATACCACCATTCGGTGGCATTGATGCTTCCGAAGGCTGGCTCAGTTCCCACTACAACAACAGGGAGCCCATTGCTGCTCCACCAACAGACTCTGTTCCCCAACAAGACGGGCCACCTACACCTGCTCAGACATCCAGCGAAACGGAAAGGGCAAGCACGGTATGTGTTTCTCTGTTCACTACGTTTTCTTCTTAAAGAAGTTGTGACACTTTGCGCCAATTTATGCCTGATAAATGTGAAACGCGGTTATTTACGTTCACGTGAACTCAACCTGCAGTAATAGCCACATAAGAAATTGGCACAGCGAACGCCGAAATTGCTTCGACAACGATATCACGGCTAGCAGTTCCGCTGGTGAGGGGCCACACGAGAGCTCACTTGCTTACGGGAGCCAGTAGATGTCCTCGAATTCTCTGAGCTGCTTGAATGAATTTGGAGAGCCCAAGGGGATGAAACAGCATGTTTTCGCAGTATTGGACATAACTCGTTACTGTAACTAAGCTACTTTTCTCAGTAACTTTTAACTTACCTCGTTGCTTTCGGACCCCAGTAACTTCTCGAGGAACTTGTTCTTCTTTGGCTAACTCTTTCAACGTAACTTGGCATATGTTCCAAGTTTCTTTTGTTTGATTCTGGTCTACAAACATCACAAGCTGCATCCTCCCTGCACGTGCATGCCAGATGTACTTGCACAGCGCTCTGCTCCCTTGTTGTTGCGAACACTACAAATTCTGGTTTGGTTGTGCATTAGGAGACTCAGGTGATGTTCATCATAGTGACAAGCAGTAGCTAGTAGCAAGATTGAAACTTAGTGAGGTTCTATGAAATGTGCATAGAGGACAACTCATAGGACCTTGGAACATTCAATGCCTGCTTCGTGCTCCATTCAAGTACCTTATTATGAGATCAAGATCATCAAATGCCTTTCTAATGAAGCACATAAGGGCACGCTTTTTTCGTCATATGAAATAGAGGTATAGTTTTTGCATGTAAAACCTATTATAAAACGTCTTGCACCGCCCATTGTGAGATCAAGATCTGAATTATAGAAAGGTGAAAAAGGTGTATATTGGGAAACAAATAACTTGAAAGTAACTCATTACTTTTCCAAGTTACCATATTAATATTCTTGACCTGTAACTTTGTTACATTTTTTGCACAGTAACTTAACTGGTAACGAGTTCCTATTATCGAGAAACTTCCTCAGCTCTCTGTTTTTGTGCTCACTGCTAGTTGAGCCAACACCACCTAGAGACAAAGCCTAGATACAAAGCATTTGAGTGGCGTGACATAGCCATTAACTCTTTTCATACCGCTGCAAAAATTTCTATTTTTGGGTGGTTTGACAAATATATTTTTGGTGGCTGACAGTATCACTTCAAAATATGTTGCTATATAGGAAAATGTAGTCAAATGAATGCCCTATTGAATGATCCAGTTTTCAGAAACAGTGTTATCCATATATTTCAAAAATTAATTTTGGAATACAAAAAATTGGTACAAACAGCAGAAACTTTATGAAGATATGTCTGTGTCTTGAGCAAAAATATCAATGTACAAGTTCCAAAATGTACACAATATGGCAAATTTTGTCAAAAATAACATCTGCAAATATCAACACAATCAAGATGTTCATAAGTTGTGGAAAATAATGTCAACAGCCATGTTGTTCAAGTAACTGAGTGACAGAGTTCATCAAAAGAGTAAAACAGAAATGAACATTATTTCAACAGAAAAAAAGAAATTGGTTGCATGCTCAACTTTCCTTTTCTTGTACCACCTAGTGCTATTTGACCTATTTTTTACTCCTCCCGGTTAGTTTTGAGACCGGAAGAACAGCAATAGTGCAAGTTATACGTAATCACGCGTTCAGGACAAAAAGCTAATTATCAGACACTTCAGAGTCAGTATTTGCATTCTGATAAACGAGATCAAACCCAAATATGCGTCAAATGCAATTATTGCGCATTTGCGAAAGGGGTCAGCCGTGGGAATGCGATGCCGTGACCACGATAAAATCTCCACACTGTCTCCTTGGCTCAGAGCCAGATAGTAGTTCAAAATTATTTGAATTTCATTATTTCATGGACGTTGGAGGCTTACGTGTTTGTGTCGTCCCTGGATGGAGCTCGCCTTGACTAATTCTCGTTGTTCACAGAGGATGTAAACTAGTTTCAACTGTTGTTCTAAATGCTTATTCTTCAACTGCTTCATCTGTAATATAGGCACCTCCCACAGATCCATCCACAGAGCATGCTGTAAAGAAGGAGAAGATGACTGAAATAGAACAGCCGTTGCACCCTGCAGGTTGCGAACGTCTCGACCGCACGAGCCACCTCATTTTCTTGTCCTCAGAAGATGAAGACAATACTACTGGCACTCACCGTAATGACAGTGGGAGCAATGACCAGCGAAAGCTGCAGAGTGAAGGGTCCACTGCAACCAAGCGCAAGGTTAGAACTCCAAAGGTCAGTTTGCTAACGTTGAGAGTGTCACCATCGTGACACTGAAGTCAGAGCCATATATTAAAAGGGAGTCTGGCCATTAATGGGTCATGCCTATACCTGAAGCTCCACCCACTTTTTCAGCTTTCTGATTAATAACGTCTTGATATATGAAGCACTATCAATCAACCTATCCTCACTATTTGTCCCCCTATCCGACATGGGCAGTGCCATTTTGGGTGGCAAGTGGATTGGATGGGATTGAAATGGATATCTCTCACGATCTGCAATCGCAGTGGATATTCTGTTGACCAGACCACAGAATAGCGGCGCGCTTTATTCTGTGGACCAGACCACAGGAAAGGGTTACGTTTTATTCTGTGGACCAGTCCATGCGGCGTCTGCCTCAAGTGTGGAAAAATGCCATGTATTACATAATCTAACCTAACCATACCTAACCTAATTCTAGAACGTAAGAAAGGCATTGTGGCCCTAACCTAACCTAATTTCTAGCAAAAATTCAGCACTTTTTCTTTTTCTGTGTGCTAGCCGTCGACGCTGTAGGCCATGTGGCGTCCGCCTCAAGTGTGGAGAAATGCCATGCCATACTGAATCTAATCTAGCCTAACCATACCTAACCTGACCCAACCTTACCTAACCTAATTCTATGTAGAACGTAAGAAAGGCGTTGTGGCCCTAGCCTAACCTTATTCGTAGCAAAAATTCAGCACTTTCTTTTCTTTCTGTGTGCTAGCCCAAACATGCCCACATGATATTGTCCACATTCACTGTGTAGCTAAAAAAGACTCAAATGTTGCGCCTGAGATAAAAGGGTACACAGAGCGAAGGAAAGAAAAACAAAACAAAGCGAGTCCACCGGGAATCAAACCCAGACTCCCTGATTGCCAGCCGGGGATGCTAACCACTACCCCACACGACCGACGCAGCATTATTGCGAATTTTGCCACCACTAATCTTGTGGTCTGGTCAACAGAATAAAGCTTGTCGTTATTCTGCGGTCTGGTCAACAGAATATCCACTGCGATCTGCAATACTAGAGTGGCGACTAGTGACAATACTAGTGGATTTTTGGTGCAAATGTGATGAAGGCCACCTAGGCTGCGCAAGGTATGTCAGGAATTCTCGTCTGCTTCCGTCGTCGGTACGCTTTTTTAACTTATCTACATGAATAGTTGAAATAAAAAAGCCGAAGGTTTATACAGTGGAACCTCATTAGCGCATACCTGGCGGGGACGCGGAAAAAGTACGTGCAAAGCGCTGCTACATCATAACCGAAAATTACTAATTATGTCACTTATCGTCACGAGTATCGTCACATGTATCCATAAAATGCAGTTAATAAATTCAAAATTGTACAGCACAGTGCCATTTTTGTTATGATTTCGTTGTGATCGCCGTGTTCACTAGGCCTAACACCGGCGACAAAGCGTGTTGTTTTCAGTTAGATATCAATAGCGGAGCATCAGTTGAAACTGATTTCCGAGAACCGTGTATAAGGATGCACATCTGCAGCGTAAAATCAGAGTGACCTGTGAAAATTTTTTTTCACGAAACCCCCGCATCACTGTTGTTTGTTTTCGTCGCCATTTTGGGTGGCAGTCCGGTGTCATGGCGACCCCCGTGGTAAAGGGCAAACCAATCAGGGGCTCGGAACTATGATTGACAGGTCGAGCCTCTTTCTGCGACTCCTCCCAATGAAAGAACTGATGTTCTGAGGCTGGAACAACATAGAAGGGACAAATACATACAAAGCCTCAATTTGCCTAAGAAATTAACGATGAAAGATGAAAGTCACTGAAAAGGTTAGCCAGCTCTAGGACTCGAACCCACATCTTCTGGATTGCCGGTCCAGGGCTCTACCAATTGAGCTAAGCTAACACGCCTTCTCAGCGACTTCCAGGGTGCGTCATCTGAAGGGACAAACCAGCCACTCTCTTTCACTCATCCTCCTTTCACTCTTACATTTTTGCTCACTCATACACACATTCATGCGACGGGATTGACGCAGGCGGCAACTGTTGAACATGAAAGAACTGATGTTCTGAGGCTGGAACAACATAGAAGGGACAAATACATAAAAAGCCTCAATTTGCCTAAGAAATTAACGATGAAAGATGAAAGTCACTGAAAAGGTTAGCCAGCTGTAGGACTCGAACCCACATCTTCTGGATTGTATGTATTTGTCCCTTCTATGTTGTTCCAGGCTCAGAACATCAGTTCTTTCATGTTCAACAGTTGCCGCCTGCGTCGATCCTGTCGTATGAATGTGTGTATGAGTGAGCAAAAATGTAAGAGTGAAAGGAGGATGAGTGAGAGAGAGTGGCTGATTTGTCCCTTCAGATGACGCACCCTGGAAGTCGCTGAGAAGGCGTGTTAGCTTAGCTCAATTGGTAGAGCCCTGGACCGGCAATCCAGAAGATGTGGGTTCGACTCCTACAGCTGGCTAACCTTTTCAGTGACTTTCATCTTTCATCCTCCCAATGTCCAGACTCCCTTTTAGTATACGGCTGTGACTGAAGTGAACGCTTCTCAGACTTTTCCCTTGACTCAGACCTTGCTTGTTTCCTCGTGTCAACAGAGCTCCGGAAAAACCGCTCGGAAGGAGCAGGGGGCGAAGTGTGGTGGCACAGTTCCCATCTTCTCGTCCTTTTCTTCCAAGGAGGCTTTCAGAAAAGACGTTCTCGATCGTCTGGTGAACTATCCCTGCTCAAGACGAGTCCGTTCGCAGCTCTCGAAATGGGTGGCTCACCTGAAGGGACCGCAGGACCATCTGCCAGCACAACAAGAAAGGCCCTCGCTGAATCTGGCGGCACTGCCCACGCAGCAGTTGGACTTGCAGGTCACATCACACTTTTATTTATCTAGCTTTCTCGCACTCAAGCAGCATCACAGCGACGTTGTTGCATTTGGTCATTTCCGTCCTGCACATGTGCTGTGCAGCAGAATTTGGCCTTTGAACCTGTCCTGCGCGTTGTACAGCAGAGCACATGGTATTTCTTGCCTGTGCAAGTAAGTTTTGATTTGAGCAAGCAAACGTTGTGTCATGGTGACACACAGTCTTCCACGAGGGGCGTTAAATGCAGTGCACTGTGTCCTGAGACTTTGATGCACGTTAAAGAGTCCTCAGGTGGGCAAAATTAATCAGAAGACCGACTGCTGTGGCATTGTTCATGATCCCAGATGTCTAATGCCACATGATAATGCCACAAATTACCGCTAATTACAGTCGCTGTACGATAATTCGGACTGTAAAAATTCGGACCTTCTAATGTTTTGGACAAAACTGTTGGCACCGTCAAACGCCCCATAAGACCAATGTGTTTCTGCATCCAATAATTTGGGCCATTCCTCAGAAGATGTGCTTGATTATTGGTACTCATCTCACTTCAAACCTGCATGGTTTTGGGGATTTACCATCTCCCGTGCGCCAGAAATACGGCAGAAAAATGTACTCCCACTCCTGATTTTTTTGTACTGCCTTCATGACACTAAGGCCATTTCCCATTCCCGACATGACGCATACATACTTATTTGTGAGCGACCAAAACCAAATGCTCAGAATGCGTTGCAAGAACGTATCTTTCAATACACATGTCTTCGAGTACAAGTATCTTTGAGTATCGGAAATACAGAAATGCCGACTGCAACTTCAAGTGAGGATGTTGATGATGTTACTACGATAGAAATGTTTAGTGGAGGCGAAAACGTAAATTCATTGACAGTTGAGGCTAACGTGACGTTGCCATTAGACACTTTAACAGCATTTGCATGAATGTCGTCCTTGGCATTGACAACATCAAAAAAAAGGTGAAAATGGCAGCAGCGATGAGGATGTCGTGGATGCACCGCGCTTTTGTTCCCGCTGACCTTGACACCTCGTGGGCAGTTTGCGGAGAGAGGAGAAATGGAAACAGTTTGGAGACCTCCTTCCCCTTTCTGATAAGCAAGTTCCAACGGTTCACAACAGCATTAAGATTTTTAGGATTTGCTGAAGCTGTCTATTGACACTGTCTTCCATGTTGAAGCAGAGTGCAAATGAAGGAAAAGAACAAGCAACATGGGTGGCGCTGATTTTTATAACTGAATGCATTGTTAGGTGCAATTTTTGGCGAAGTAACTAAGTCGTTACTTCATTGGTTGCATACAACTGTGCTCAAACGTGACCATACCAGCAGTGCTGGTATGGTGACATTTGAGTAGTGCTCATGAACACTGTAGGAACCATTCCCACTCTTGGGGTCGTGCTTTCCCGTCCGGCCCGTGAAGGAATGCTGTGCCAACTCAATAACAAAACAAAGGTTTACTTCATGCTTTTCCAACCAAACGGCTTATCAGCCCAAAAGAGTATAAATACAGCAGCCGGCCCCAGCTGTCGTTTCCTGGTAGACGTCCTGTCTCCCTCTTTAACACCGTCGCGCCCCCTCTCTATCGTCTTCCCGTCCCTCCCTCTCTGGCTCCTTCTGCCCATTCCCTGGCAGCGGCGCCCTCTCATACCAACAAGACCGTGGTGATTATCCAGTGGCGCCCCACAGGTCTCCACAACACACATACTACGTGCAACCAAAGAGCGCTGACTTCTTTTTCACCCTATAAGGTGATGAAGATTGCTGTATGTATTTGAAACTCATACTATAAATTGGTACAGGGCCTGGTTAAGGAGATGGAAGCAAGTGACCTCCCAGACGAGCTTCTGCATAGTCTCATGGTTGCTCTTGAAGATGGCTCAGATGCTGAACATGAGGGAGGAACTGCGGTAACCATGGACCATGAAGTGACTGCTGGCGTCAGCAACACCTCCCCGAAAGTAAATGGTGCCAAAGCCAGTAAGAAATCTCCAGCCATATGTCCTAGTGACAAAGCCATTTCAAAAGTCTCCAAGACAAAAACTGCCAAGTCTTCACCATCAGTTAGGTCAAATTCCGAGTCGTCGTCGTCGTCTGCCAGCTTGTCTTCGCTGCCTGGTACAACAAAACCAACAGTGGCCAAGTCAGTGACGACAAAGCCTACAGCGAGCAAGTCACCTGTGAGTAAAGTGACATCTGGCAAGCCAGCAGCCAAGAAATCATCTGGCAGCAAATTGGAGACAAGCAAATCAGCAACCACGAAGCCAAAGGCCTTGCCTACGAAAACACGGACAGCTGATTCTGGACTTATAGGGTCACCCAGTGACAAGGTGTCATCTGCCACTGCCAGATCTCCGCTCCTGACAAAGGGCAAGGAGGAACTGCCAGCGAAAGAGTGTACTCAGGAGTCCGACGCAGATAAGGGGAGTGACGAAGAATGTGTTGTAGTGCCGACTCCAGTGAAGGTGATAGAGTCGGTGGATCTTGTGGATTCTGAGGAAGAACGGGAGGATGACAGAACGACGGAGGATGAGGATGAGGACAGACATCCTGCTTCTCCTCCATCAGAGGTGAGAACCATGATAGCACTTTCCGGTGTTTCGCCTAACATGGTAGCAAAATCCTATTTAAAAATGTATTTGTCTGAAGATTATGGTGTCAACGATATTCATCTTCAGCAAACCTTTGCTGTGACTTAGAAGCACTTTTCTCGATTTTCAGTCGTGAGAAATTATATTTTCTTGTTTCAACCACTGAAATTTGCCAAGTTAATGCTGCATTATTTTGCCAGAAACAGAAAGCGGATGTCAGATTTACCCAATCCCATTACCAAATATTAGACCTGTGTGAATATTCGAAATTTCGAATATGAAACAAATATCTGATGCTATTCGAATGCTATTCGCAACCTATTTTCAGTATTCTAATTTTTCGAATATTTTTCGAATGGTACTGAAACGAGGTATCGCTATCGCCATGCTGCAAGTGGACTTCGCCTCATTACATCGAAGAGTTTGGTGAAGCCTACTTCACGTTACCGCCATTGTTCTTATGGTGTGCGGCTCTATTCTGCAAGTCAGCTTAACTTCATAGCACTCGAGCGTTAGGTGAAGCCTGCTGTTTACAATATTCTGTCGACAAAGTCTACAACTTCCGTGACCTCACGGTCAACACTGTACTCTGGGCACTGCATGTTCCAGTAAATGTTCTGCGAACTTTCAGATTTATGTTCAGTAACGTATGGAAATATGCGCAGTTTCTAAAATAGTACAGGAAACTCACAATGTTGACATAGAACTGAGGAGATGCACACGAAACAGGCTGCATGGAACGTGTTGACTAACTCTCAATGCAGTTCATCCCACTAATACAGTCTACCATACACAACACAGAGGGACCCTTCTCTCACAATATGTTATGATGGGTGAAAAGGCTCACAAGTTTGGAGCAGAACATCATCGAATGAGCACAACACCACAAAATATTTCACCACGAGGTGTTCGAAATTATTCGAATTGGGCCTTTTCTGATTATTCGAATTCGATTGACCATCTGAAGAAATTATTCGGATTCGATTCGCAGTGCAAGTGAAATATTATTAAACTTTTCGCATTGTAAATTTTGCTATTCACACAACTCTACCAAATACATTTCCCACCACAATGGTAATAGCTAAAGAAAAGTGTGAAAACTCCAGTTTATGAGCTGTTGTCCTGTTTGAAATTGAGCTGTTTTAAATTGTCAGCTGCGTATGACGGTGAGGCAGTACCGTCTTCAGCTGGAACCACATGGCACGAAAAACTATTCGAATTCTGCCGGAACCGAAATCGGGATCGAACTTTTTTCGATGCATCACCGCATGCTACCAAACTGGAAACCGAAGTTTGGCCAAGACTTCTAACCCTTGGGGGGCACATCACCTTTCTGCCATCCAGCTCAGTGATATAATCCCTATATTCATAGGAGGAGAAGTCGTAGATGCGGTAGCGGTCAACGAGTTTGCCACGACATTGTTGCTATAGTCCTACTTCTGGCTGAATAGCCATTAGATGCTCGCTACTTCTTCGGTGTGCGACACTTCCGATTTCGGAACAGAAATCTGGCCTCGCCAGATCCGACTAAAGGAGAAACTCCTGTCGGCGAAAAAAAGTTCAATTCTAATTTCGGTTCAGAAAGGATTCGGCCGGGTTTCGTGTTATGTCGGCCGGGTTCACGCTTGTCAATCAGGAATCATGTCAGATTTCTCCCTTTGACGTGGGTAGAGCATCTTCTCACAAACATGCGTAGTCAGGGTGTCTACCAACCTGGAAAACCTGGAAAACAGGGAATTGTCAGGGAATTTTGATGTGACTGGAAAAGTCAGGGGATTGTCAGGGAATTTGGCCAAAAAGCAGCTGAAGTCAGGGAAAATTGCAGACAAGTGCTGTGATGATGCGCAGCGAATCGCGAGTGCCGACTGGTGGTTGAGCGGCAATGCCGCAGCAATCTTACCGCGAGTAGCAGTTCGTCAGTACGACAAGCTCTGAGGCAGAAAAGTGGGATAGCCTCACTAATGCTTAATAAGTGGTCTGTTTTATGAGGGATCTGCATCAAAACACAGGAGCAGGCACCAAGTTCCCTTTTGTTTTTGTCAGGGAATTTGCTTGAAATAGTCCGGGAAAACCTGGAAAAGTCAGGGAATTTGAAGGCTGCAATTTGGTAGACACCCTGGTAGTGTAGATCTGGAATGGTAGCACCTAGCCATTCTTGGATGAACCTATATGTGCTATGGCAGCCAGTGAGTGGCAACGTAGTGTTCAACAGGCAAGACAGTAGAGGAATTGGTTTCTTGACGACTTGCATTCATGGCTTCAGGATGGTGAACGTCGTGCTGCCAGTACCCCATATGTGGCTCTGAGTACACTTTGCTGGCACAGAAGACAAAATGTCAACAGGCCTCTTTGTCCCAAGTTATGCCAGGTCAATGCAGAAAGGCTATTACTTGCAGCCATGGAAACTTGCTTTTTTACAGTTTTTTAAAGTTTTGTTTTCTAAAGTTACAGTCTCAAAGTTTTACAGCAAAGCGTGCAACAGATGCATAGACAATTGACACCACAAATGCTGAAACTCTTTATCTGACCTTTTCATCATGGCAGGCATCTTCACGGGTGGCTGTGGAAGAGAGATAACGTTCTTACGAGAACAAATAGGAACAGCAGGTGATCCGTTCTTGTGAGGTCTGAGCTCGACGCGGAAGTGTATTTTAATTATCTGGCCAGCTATGATGCTTAGAAAAGTTATTTTTCTTCCTGAATACTCTGGTACGCAGTACAATATGAGCCTGAAGTTTTGGGGAAATCTTTTTTTCTAAATTTGGAGGGTAGAAATTGGGTAGATAAACATGTGCTCTAAATTCATGCGAATTCGGGTGGGGAAAACTTCTGGTATGCTAAATTCTGAGAGAAATCGGGCTCAGTTACTCAACTTAACTGAACTGGTTTGGTACAAATGGTGATGTAACTGCGTTTACTGCCAAACACGTTAGTGTGAACTCCTATAGAGGTCTCAGGGGGGCAATGTGCTCAGTAAAAATCTGGTTCCACCCTAAAGTTGTCGCCATCAAATTGGAGTGCAAATTTGGGGAAGAACCGGGTGAAACCCTAAAACTTCAGGCTCTAAGTACAACGTATCTTTCGGTTTTACCCGAAGTGACAGTGATGTGAATCGGGTGCTAAAAACTGGTTTTACCTGGTTTAACCCCAAAACACGAAAGCTCTTTTATTTTTACCGTATTTTACCGTTTACCGTATTACCATTGCTTTTATTCAGAAGACCTCAGATCCTGCAGCACCCTCAAAACGTGATCCAGAACCAATACCACAAGAAAGCGACCGTACCGCCTCCCGGACACCTGAACAAGTCACTGCTCGGCCGTTACCTTCCGTCCCCTGCTCCTTGCCGAGGCCATCGTCAGAGCCCAGGCTTCCCTGTGTATCTAGACCTCCGTCTGTCCCAAGACCTCCATCAGTGCCAAAGCAAGCGGGGAGCACGTTGTCCCTACCTGTGCAGGGTGCATTTCCCACGTCAGCACTAGTGTCACAAGACTCAAGTGCAGCAGTACGTTCTGTGCCTGGCAGTGCTGCGCCACCCGTGCCAATGCCCACTGTGCTTCCTATGGAAGTAAAGACTATGGATCTGTCAGGACATCAGGTACCCCATGTGGCGTCTCAGGTACGTGTACTATGTCCCGTTGTGAGGCCCATGAATGGTTTTCTAGAAGGCCAGCAATTTGTTGTGTGTTTGTGCATGCCTAACAACTCCTCGTACGGAGTTCCTTCCTTGAGTAAGGCGGACTCACTTCTTAAGAAGCATGTGGAGAATTTTTATTCGGAGGGTTCTCGTAAAACTTGCTAAATTTCTACACGAAACAGGTACAGGCGTGTTCCCCTCGAGTTTACCTAGGGAATGGCATATTTTTGAAGGCCTGACGCGATCCACTGATGCCCGCAATATTTGGGCCAAACTGATGTCATTCCCTACAGTAACAGTCGTGGAATTGATTACAATCAACAAATTTGGCAAGCTCACTGCAGTTTTCCAGATCCCTACGAATGAAAGTAACATCTTTGTTGTTGCTATCATGTTCTGCATGTTGGCGCCGATTACATTACTTCCTTAAAGCATGGGAGGAAAGCAAAGAGAAGAAAACAATTGTGGGACGGTGCAGCCAACTGGAACGCTATCTAGACCGCATCAGTCTGCCTTAAGCCAAGGGTCCTTGTGCTATATGATATCAGCATATGTACACCAGCTGTGCATCAGACCGCACCCCTGTTTTACACCACTACCAAGTTGCAAGGGTTACTCTATTTTATGATTTGTTCCTTCTGACAATATGTGTGATGTAGACACTAATTTTATTGTGTGCAGAGTTCTCATTTTGATTGTTTACTTTGGGCCTGTGAGAATAGTCATTCTAAGACCTAAGTGAATAGATGTATAACTGAAGCAAATATGGATTGAATGGATGTATAAGCAAACCAAATGCGTGTACAGCACATATATGGATGTAACCACATCTGCAGCATGCATATGTGATACATCGAAATCAGAATATCAGGTACACCCATTGTAGAAAAAGTCTGAGCTTGGGCTAGGGAACAAACAGAAAGGACGACACGACGCAAGTGTAGCACTCACTTTGATTGATGGACTCTTTTTTGCCATTTTAGACGTTACATGGGCAGAACTATTTCTGAACAGATTTAGTTTGGAACAAAGGTCAATATGATTCAAAATTTGAGCATAGAATTCTATATTCGATACAGAGTTTGAATCGAATACTGTATCTACTTGCATAATTTGTACGGGCACATTCGTAATGATATTCAAACGGCGCGAAATTTCAAAATACAGTAAACCCCCGAGAACTCGAAGTCGTAAAAACCGGGAAAAATTTCTAGATAAGCGGGGTTTCGAATTAAGCGAACAGCAAAAATTATGCTGCCACGATGTTACCACAATGCACTATGTTATGAAACGTAAAGAAAGAAGCGTTCCTACAGTAATAAGGCTTGTAAACAATTCCAAAGCCATTTTGTTTTAACATCATCTGAGAGGGAATAACTCCGTAATAGCATTCTGCTTGGCATTTGCGTCTGGGAACAAGAAAGCATCTTCAAGCACTTGCATTCAACGCATGAGACGCTCTTCCTGGCACATCACTACCGTGGGCACTCTCGACGGTTTCAGTGTCACTCAGTTCACCACTTACTGGAGCATCGCCGTCGTAAAGTGCGTAGTTCTCTAAGTGACTCTCCCCACAACGTGCCAGCCGCATCACGTCGTTGCAGAATTCAACACAGCCACCGAACTCGTCTGCTGGCTCCAGTACGGCGGTGGAAGACCAGAAACCCGCATGAACGAAAGAGTTCACAATAATGGCTTGATGAACTTGCTGCCAGGCCTTTGATAAGTGCCACCTTCCGCTCCAAAGTCAGGGACTTGTATGTGCGTTGTTCAGCCATCATGCCGCAAAGAACAAAACGAAACTACGAAATTGAGAGGCTGAAACGCTTGGACGAATGCAGAGGAGGAGGAGTGACGTTGGGTGGAAAGGGGAGTGTGGTCTGCCTGTCACAGCTACGGCACGTGAGTACCTAGAACCACGGACCGTGCAAGGACTGAAAGGCTTTGACCTTGACCTAGCCTGGGGGACCGAGGAATGCACGTTATCAGCTGTAGGTACGGTGACCTACCGGTGATGGAATTTCGAGATATCCGTACTGGGGCAAAAAAAAGCTTCGACCTAAAAGGGCCCAAATACGTTGGAAGCATTGGGACAAGGATCGGGACGCCCAAAAAATTCGAGATAACCGATATTTCGAGATAAGCGAATTCGAGTTAACGAGGGTTTACTGTATAGGCTCCCTGTAGAGCCGGTATTGACATTATCGCTACATTGTGCAAGCACGAAAGAAGTACTCACCTACCCTGCATCTTGCGATGGTCGGGATGCTAAATACCGGGCCCGCTATACTGCACATCCGACCGGTGAAATATGGTGAGACGCTGCTAGTTGTACTGACAACCGGAAGCACGCTATGTTCGCCAACATTGTCATGTTGTGCTGTAAGCCCATAGCATGTTTGTCCATAGCGTGTTTGTCCATAGCGTGTTTGTCCAGCATTTCTGTCCGCATTTGTTTTGTAGTTCGAGTGACAGTATTGTCCATCGCGTCAGTGGACCATCATCCCAACGTGAGTGCAAATCAAACAAAAGCACCGGTGTGGCTTTGGTAGCACTGCTGTTGTTACCAAAACTGTGTGGTAAGCAAAAAACATTTGCTGCAGTCGCCAAGAGGCGTGAGCCACATATCCATTCGCGTGCCCAAATTATGCAATTTTTTATTTTCTTAGCATTTTTCGTGCCAAACTAGGGGTGCGCAAAATATGCAAGTAAATACAGTACACACTTATTTGCTTCAGTACGTGAAAAATTGGAACATTCGCACAGGCATACCTTGCTTGACTTCCATCCTACCTAGTACTGGACTCTCATGATTACAGCCGAAGATTACAACCAGATACGTGATTAAAGTGCACTTTTGTGCCATTCTAGGACTCCGGCAAAGTTGGAGATGCACTTCCAACCCTCCCTCAACAACAGACAACCGTCGTGGCAGAACATGTTAAGGGGGAAACTCAAGGGGGAGTGGAAGAAGGCCCAGGCGCAATAGTTTCTGAACTCATTGTCTTATGTCAGGAAGAGGAGGATGTACGCTCCCAGTGTGAGCTCGCCCAGCGAAACATCATGTCACTTACCACAGCATTGGAGCAATGGAAGCATCAGCAGGAACAGGTGACAACAACAATAACTTTGTCTGAATCATGATGAGTGGGGAGTTTCAACACCAGGGGTGATACTTCGTCACAAATAGGATTCAGCCATTTTTCTTTAACAGTCATACTCCTTTATAGCAAACTTCAGGAGACCGCGGAAAATCTTTGTGTAAAGGTAACTTCGTTAAAACGGATGTTTCAAAGGAAAAATGCCTTAAAATGTTAGCAATCTTGTTTATTGGTAGAATTTTGTTGCTCTGATCAAAACGCACCTTATCTCTGTTTTGACCTTTTTACCCCCCGCCCCGCCCGGCAACAGTATGCTGTGAAGCTGTGTGACGAAAACAGCGACCAGACCACATGGAGGGAACATATCAGGACAGCTTCTGGCAACATTACATGTCACCATTCTGCAAGTCGGCTTCACCTAACGCCTGTGTGTTTTAGGAGAAGCTCGCTTTATGAGTGCGCGACTCGCGGGTGGAAAGCCTGCCGAGCCTTTTGAATCATCTCGCGAATTTTGACAGCATAGGCCAAAAACGAAGACACAAAAGCGTTACGACCAGCTCTTTCACTGACAGTAATAGATAATGAACAGTCAGTGTCTATTTTCTTGTCTCAATTTTTATTTTGGTTTAATTATTTTGATACGATTTTTTCCGCGACTTTCCTTGTGTTTGCTGACCAAGAGCGAGGGAGGCTCCGCCTCCTGGACGCTGGCCAATAGGAGGACGCGGAGGGCAGGCACTTCCCAAGCCTCTGCTCTTGCCTAAGAGATGGCGCAGCGTTACCGTTGTTTCGCGTGTCGATGCTTGTACGCTCTGCACAGCCTGCCCCCAAGAAGCAGATCGCACAAGCGAGGTCTACGAATCCCGACTGCGTCCCACCCACGTGAAGAAGGCATCGTGTTGGACAAATGCCAGGAGAATGAACACCGGTTCTATCTTCCCGCCTTTTATGACCCCCGCGGAACCGTCATCTGTGGTGCCGAGCGTGCCGCGCGCCGCGTCAGAATGAGAAACGCTCTCATAAAGTTTGCAGTTCGACATTTGCTTGCAAAGCTTTGTTGTAAAGGGTGCAAATTTTGCCCTCCTGACTTCAAAATCACTTCGTTATTTCAGTACGTCCGTTATAAAGGAATTCGTTATAAATGTCCAAAGTATACATTGAATCCTATGGGCGCCTGACCAGACCGCGAAAAAACGTTTGTTATAACGGTCTTTTGTTATAAAGCCATTCGTTGTAAAGGAGTTTGACTGTACTCCAAGAAGACTGTACCCAAGACAAGGCACAGAAAATTCACAGCTTGTCAGCACCGTACTGCACCTTTTGGATTTAGACTCTTCTAAATGCATGCTGTAAATAGTGCTATTCATGGAACCAGTATGTTGCCTGCTGCACGTCTGGCATTTGTTTTTAGTGAGCACCAGAAAAAGAAGAGAAGAAAGGGGAAGAGATGGTGCTGGCATCAAAAGCACAATAGTTTGTTCTGATTGCACTGGAAGCCGAGGCGAAAAATTTTATCAACAATGGCCATAGTTCTGCACTGGTACTGTGAGACCCCTGAATACGCTGGGATTCCAAAATGCTGTTTTCACAGACTGGAAATCCTTGAAAGAACTGATGTTCTGAGGCTGGAACAACATAGAAGGGACAAATACATACAAAGCCTCAGAGGGAGTGGCTGGTTTGTCCCTTCAGATGACGCACCCTGGAAGTCGCTGAGAAGGCGTGTTAGCTTAGCTCAATTGGTAGAGCCCTGGATCGGAAATCCAGAAGATGTGGGTTCGAGTCCTACAGCTGGCTAACCTTTTCAGTGACTTTCATCTTTCAATGGAAATCCTTGGCATGTTCCACAGTCCACTGCTGATTTTGGATCTTTTTCCTATTCTTGTGGAAGCACATTACAAATAACTTACAATAGCATACAGTTTGAATATAACTCTGGATATATTTAATTGTTATATGTAATTTGATAACTCTGGATTGTTTTCTTAAATAGCGTGAAAGGTTCCCACGGAAGCGGCTTCTGTGCTGATTTAATTCTGCATGTGTTTCAGCTAATTTTGAGAGAAACACAAATCCGGAAGAGGAGATTGGAACTTCTCCGCAACCTTCAGGGTGAGTTACGTTTGCCTTGTTATAATTAGAGGCTGAAGTTTTTGGGAAATATTTTTTTCTAAATTGGAGTAAATAAACATGTGCTCTAAATTCATGGAAATTCAGGTGGAAAAACTTACAGTATGCTAAATTCACGGAGAAATCTGGCTCGTATACTCAAACTAACTGAGCTGGTTCGCTACAAATAGTAATGTAACTCCGTTTGCTACTAAACAAGTTAGTGTGCATTCCTACAGACGTCTCAGTGAGGGCGATTTGCCGGGTAAAAGTCGGGTTTCACCCTGAAGTGGCAACCTTCAATTCGGGGTGCAAATTTTGGGAAGAATCACGTTAAACACTAAAACTTCAGGCTCTAGTTATAAAGGATAAAGCAGGGCTAAGGAAATGATGTAAGTTGTAATGAAAGACTGATTTCTATCCTGGGCTGTGTTGTAATGCAGAAACAGTTGGTGGAGAGCACAGCCGTGCTGGCAGTTTGAGAACGGCAGCGGAGCAAGCTCACATCCTCGAAGCCCTCCGGGCAGCTCCTGGAGCGTCGTCCTCTTCGACATCTGCATCTGGTACACCGGAAGATGCTACTGCTGATGTGAGCAATTTGCTATGCAGTAGACTCCCATTCATTTATTTATTGGTTTACTTTAGAGGTGTGCAAATATCCGAAATTTTGAATACGAATCGAATATTTGCGATATTTGATTCGTATTCATATTTGAAAATTGATATTCGAAGCTTTCGAATATTTGTAAAAGTTCGAATATTCGATTTCTTTTTCGAATATCAAAACAGCTTATTACAAAGCTGTTGCGGGCTGCACACTGGAATTTGTAGGTTGCGGTGACGAACATGCATAGTAGAACAGCTGCAAAGCGACGCACGGAGCTTCCGAGGTACACTCAATTACGAATGTGTCGCTATACGTTTGGTAATCGAAACCGCACCTAGTACGCAGTTGTGGACATGCTTCATACATCATCAGCACAGTCCCGGCTTTAGTGGATTGCTAACGAACTCTGAACATTCGTACGAGGCTTACAGTCCAGAGAAATTAGAGTTAAATATCGAAACTTTGTTGACGTTGAGCTGAACACCGCTGTTCACCGTGCCATTTCATGCTCAGCCAAAACCCGTGTCTCGAACGCATTTTTCCGGTTTCGATTTGTGGTTGTCAGCGATACACAATAGAATCATGGCCGCGTGTGATGACGGCGATAATCGAGGAGTGAGACGTGACGATATTTCGAGATAGTTTCTCCAACTCCGGCGCTCTGCGACCGTATAAAAGTGCCAACTAGGATGACAATAACGCTGCAGAGTCATTTGAAACTGCACTGACTGTTGTTACAGATGATAGCAAGACGCACATAGCCTTAAGCCCGACCTGCAGGGAGCAATTTTGCTTGCGACTGGCACGCGTCATGAGGCCCGCACGCAGATTTTTGCCGTGAAATGAAACAAGCGCTGAACACGAACGTCGCGGAAACAATCACGCGTCATGACTGCAGCCATATAATATTCTTGAGAATCGCAGTTATACTGCTCTGACTATAATAATGCATGACGCTGTTCCAAACTATGCATTACCATCAGTAACGATGGTATCACGCGTGACGTCCTTGCGTGTGATGTCCGCGTAGAGCAGTGAAACCGTGCAGTTTCTCGCTTTCACGACAAATGCGAAAGACATTGTTTGTGGAAGAAGATAGCACTTGCCACCTTCGTTTCCCTTCTGAGATGTGCTCATCACTAAACGATCCCACATTGTGAACATATCAATGCCCTTTACTTCCATTCCGTCTGTTTCACCAGCACTTTACAGTGCCAACACATGTGTTCACTGTTCATTAAAGATTTTTTAAATGAAAGCTTTTTCTTCTTTACGGTTTTCAGTCGTCGACAAATTATCCGTGTTCGAGGCGTGCTCTAGTGGACAGCGCAGTTCTGGTAGTGAGAACGACGAGCAATGGGCAAAGTCATCCATCTCAAACTGTGCAGAGCTTCATGTAGTAGCAACGATTATGCTGTCCTTGGGAAAAGCTTTTGACACAAGGTTGTGTCAAAAGCTAAAATTCTTTTGTGTTTTCAACACACATGCATGTTAGCTACATTCTGCTTGTTCCGTTGTACTTCGTCGGCACGATCCCGTCAGGCAGTTTCGCGAAAGCCCGTATGTGCGACAACTCCGATACAATGATCGTATTTTGTGTTCCCGTCAATATCGTTATTCGCCTTTCCAGCTGGATGCTCGCCACCTCACAGTAGTGATACTAGATAGTAGTAGTAATGATAGTAACAGCAGACGACAGACGTATTTCGCGCTGGCCGAAAACTGCCGCAGTTTCCCTTCGTATGTAATGGAGTTTCCTGGCTTGCAGAACTCGAACAGCAACAGTGCTGTTCAATTCGCCAGTGCAAAACTACTGCAGTGAAGAATATTCAGTGTCGAGAAGTGGAGAAGGAAAAATATACTATAACAGGAGCAGCGTAAACGAAAACAGCGAAGACAGCTGGAGACCTTGTGCGAGTTATTATATTTGTACAATTTTTTAAGCTTGTCTCGTGGAAGAAGGCATGAAGCAGGGCAATTTATTCATTAGCAATCATTCTTTTATCCTCCATCTTGAGGACGGCACGCACGCCTCTATAGGTACTTGGACAGGTGAATAAATAGACTCAACTGTATACCTTTCTAACTTTCAGGAAATAAAGCATCATAACATTCGGTTCTAAATGTATGCAGTATGGTACAAGACATCGTGCAGTGGACTGCACTGTTTCAAAAATCCCAAAGATTGTCAGAGGAGTACAAGGATACTGAATTTCTTTCCATCAGGGAGGTATGACCTGCAACACAACAACAGGGGTCACTTACGTTGGGGCATTAGACACAACATTGGACATCATGCAGCAGATACTACCACACATGCAGCAGCTGGGAGACGTGCCTCTTCCAGGCAAAGATGTCCTGAATGAAGCTTCGACTATCACCAGCGGTGACCCAACCCCAACAACTTCTCCAAATGCGAGGGCGATAGCAAAGCGAAAGAAATCTACGGACTCCGCAACCAAGCAGTGAGTTAGGGTTGACCTGCTTAGCTCAGGGTCAGGGGTAGCTGTTCAGCAAGATCGGTCAAATGGGACATAGTGTCTGTCACAAACAATGAAGCAGAAATACTGTATAGATACAGTCGCCAACTAATTTTTCGGACTCTGATTTTTTACACGTTTGCGGAACGGCCGTAAGTGCCAAGGAGTTGATGTATAAGAACGTCCAAAATTTGGGACGCTGCTCGATATTTTGAACTCTGTTTGCTCAACCAGCGAATTTCCCTCTTGGGGTGACGGAAAATATTGGTATCGTCCGAAATTCGTATCAAAAGAAATCAACCAACTAAAATATTAAGACAAAAAATAGGCAGTGATTGTTCTTTTGCCATTCCTTTGAGTAGAAGACGTCTGTCCTAATGCTTTCGCATCTTCGTTTTTGGCCAATGGCTTCATTCAAAAGGCCCAGCACGCGCTGTTGCGAGCCGCGCGACAGCGACAGCTCTGTAAAGCGAGCTTCACCTAAAGCTCGCATGCGTTAGGTGAAGCCGACTTGTGGACTTCATGACAGTGGTGCCTTCGGGATGATGTAGCTTCGGGAAATAAAAGCGGATGTTATCCGGCAGAGCTGGAAGCGCGTTAGGAAAGCATGGACTGATTTTTCCAGCTTACTAGTGCTTAGTAAAGTTTATTTTGAAGCGAAATTCGTTTTTTTTTTCGGACTGCTCAATTATTCGAACTTTTGCGTGATCCCCGCCGAGTCGGAAAAATCGGACGGTGACTGTATTACGAAAAGCTCATCCCACTCTAAATAGAAGCATAGTCATAAGTGCAGTCCATGTCAATAAATTATATAGTTAGCAAGGTGTCTTTTTCTCACATGGCAGCTGTAGTCACAGCAAAACAAAGAGTGCTTGTTTTTCCCTTTTCCAGCTAGCATCACAAAGCTAAGATTCTCACTAGTTCTAACCTCCTTTCTTAGTGCATCTCCCTTTTTGTTCTAATCTAGGAAGAAAAGTAAAAGTAGAACAGAGAACGAGGCCGACGTAGAGATGGGTATGTTCTCACCTGATTGAGTAGCATGTTTCGGAACTTATCCTTCAATAATTTCCAGGCGAGTCGCGCCTTGCAGATGTCCCGGATACGATGGAGATCAAAGCGCACGAGGGGGCAGTGGTGGCAGTCAAGGCAGGTAGCAAGTTTTTCCTCATTGGAGGTCCTTAACCTCTAACGTTTTTGTTTTCTCACAAAATAACCGTACACTGTTGTCGTTATAATCTTCAAATGATTGGCAATTTATTTTAGTAGAGTTACACCTTTTGATCAGAAAAGGATGGGCCACTGCACAGACTTTGGATTCTGACGTAACTTGCAATGGCATCTGTAACGCCCCTAGCTTTCTACGGTGGGAAGTTGACTATTCTTGCGTTTGCTGACCAAGAGGGAGTGAGGCTCCGACTCCTGGATGCGGCCAATAAGAGGACGTGGAGGGCGGGCACTTCCCAAGCCCCTGCTCTCGCCTAAGAGATGGTGCAGTGTTACCGTTGTTTCGCGTGTCGCGAGGCTTCTGCCATGGCGCACCAGTCTTACCAGCTGCTGAACGAGGCTTAGACAGGAGTGTAGCTACCGTTATTTTGCCTGCCGCAAGGCTTCAGCCATGGCGCACCAATCTAACCAACGGCTGAACGGGAGTGTGGCTGCCGTATGGGCACGAGGCCAAGCGGGAATTGCGCGTACGCCAGTTAACGGACGACGAAGCAATGGGTTAGATTGGTGCACCATGGCAGAAGCCTTGTGGCAGGCGAAATAAAGGCAGCTACACTTCTGTCTAAGCCTCGTTCAGCAGTTGGTAAGACTGGTGCGCCATGGCAGAGGCCTCGCGACACGCGAAACAACAGTAACACTGCACCATCTCCTAGGCGGGAGCAGAGGCTTGGAAAGTGCCTGCCGTCCACGTCCTCCTATTGGCCGGCATCCAGGAGAAGGAGCCTCCCTTGGTTTTGGTCACCAAAAGCAAGGATAGTCGGTAAGACTACTTTTCCGCGAAGTGGGACTTACAAATCTGCGGGATTCGGCGGCCTAGAGGAAACAAGCAAAAAAATGAATGAAGTGCAGCATTCTCCCAAAATTGCATGCCTACTCATCCCGCAGACCTTTCCAGCCATGCGTAATTTTTCAGCGTGTAAAGAAAACCAGACTTAACTCGGTCAATCTGTCTCCGGGCGCTGCAGTAGTTAAATTTCCTTTCATCGCAGCACATTCAGCGTTGTAAGTGTCAGCGTTATCAGTAGTGTCAAGCATCGCAGTTGCAACTGATCGGGGTTTACCCCACAATAATGTTGCAACCCAGTTGAGATCCTTGCGTAATTAAGTAAGTAAGATAGCGAATTTAAAACAGAAGATTCAGAGGGAAAAGCAGGTTCCACAAGGCGTATCCAATTCCACGAAATTTCGCTGGTTCACAGAAAGCTAGGGGCTGTAGGCATCACTCACAACCCATGATGAAGAAAATGGTCCTGCTGTGTTGAAAATGATTGTGTGACACAAGTACTAACAATGCTGCCAAAAATTTCCACCAAGATATCTGTTTTACACATAGATTCTCACTGAATGCAACTACAACTACGGTTTTGACTCGGCGCTTATGGACTGTTTGACTCTGCTCAAAGCTATGCGCTGGAGTTTGTCTGTCAGACTTTGTATTTCGTTTCCCTCTGCATGCACAGGGTGCCCCAGGTGCCAGTACGCAAACCATGCTTTTCATTTCAGCTCTACAAGGGCTGGCTGTACACTTGCTCGACAGATTACACGGCCAAGCGCTTTGATCTTACGGTAGGTTCCGTCTTTGAAAGTAGCATGCACTGAATCTCATGTGCATGTTTAACTGCAGAATCCGGGCAAAAGCATCATCTACGGGGGCCACACGAAGGCCTTGAGTACCCTCGAAGTGCAGTCCTCGAAAAACGCGCCCACACTGCTCTACACGGGTTGCAAAGACGGCTACTTACGGTGCTTTGATGCAGATGTAAGATATAATGTAGTTTTATGCCAACTGCAATGCTTGTTTCATTCTATAAAGCAGAACTAGGGTCCCGATCTTCAGCTTGTCGTTATCCCATCACGCATGTTTAAGGCCCGGGGTTTTCCGCGATCGTGCAAAATATCGCAGAATCTTTGATTTTGGCACAGAATTTAACAGAATTCTTTATTTTATAGAGGTGTGCGGATATTTGAGTTATCGAACCCGAATCAAATGTCAGTCACTCGAAGTACTTCATTCAAGAATTGAATACTCAATATTAGGATTTCCGAATATCTGAAGATTCACAGAATACGAACGACACCTCCTGAAAGTGTGCTTCACCTGAAGCTTCCCTGCATGAGGTGAAGCCTGCTTTACAAAACTGCTCATGCTGCACGACCAACACAGACAGATTGTAGTTTAGCTTAAGATAACATTAGCCCTAGTTTAATGTGCATACTTCGCCTGAGGAAGGGGCGGTATCCGTCCCATGTGCAGTTTAGCAGTGACAGCGTGAAATTTTGATTTGATGTCTGGAAGTTTGCCTTTGAAGACTTAAATAATGCCTACTACCCAGAAACAAAAAGGGTGTCCTGTAAGCTCCTTCCTATAATCGTCCTATAAACTCGCTGTAGATGCCGGAAGGTCTTTCAGCAGGTATAAAATGATTGCAGGTGACAGGCCTTTGTCTTTGTCAGAGGAGAAATCAAGATATCATGTATCGTATTTACTCTAATTTAGGCCGGTCCTGATTCTAGGCAGATCTCCTGGAAATCTGATAGTGTCAAAAAAGAAAAAGACTTCCTCAAATGCAAGTCAATCCGTGCAAAGTTATGCACAAATGCAAAACAAACATGCATTTATTGTCGGAAGACGGCAGTCACTCATTGTCGACGGCACTGTTATCGTCACTAGACTCCTTGTTGCTGTGTTGCTGTCTTCCTCCCACGGGGCATCATACTATATGGCGGTTTGGGATCCGTCCAATGCGTTGGAAATTGAACACCTCAAAAGTAATCATATCATCAATCATATCATCTTTGCGGGAATCTCGTGCCAAGCTGCTGCTGCCCAGTTTGCAAGTTGGCTTAGTGACGTGTTGTTTCCTCCAGCAGCACATGTTCTTTTCATTGACGCCAAATTCTCGCTGCGGCTGGAGGTTTGATGCTTGCTTTGCAGCGAGAATGACTTTGCGCCTGAACGCCACAGTGTTGTAGCACCGCATGACTGGCACCATATTGTCGCAAACATGTTGTACATGGGAAGTGCAATAATGACTGGCAGCGTGTACTGCGCATGGAGATGGCGGAACCGGATGGAACCTGACGTAGTATGGTATAATGACGGAATACGGAGTATGGTATAATATGGTATGTAATTATGGGCCACAGCAGTATTTTCAATCTGTAATTTTATAAAATATTTTTGTCCCCACATTAACCAAGAAAATAAAGTGTTTCTCATTTCAAGCTGCCGTTGAGTGCTCAAGTTGCGGAAAATCGCGGTGGGTAAAAAATTACAAGTCGGTGCCGCAGAATTTTGAATTTGCTGCAGCACAAAAACAGGGGCCTTACACACGTTAAATGCATGCTTCGGCCTATGATTCGCCACAAGCTCTTGCGCGAGCATACCACAGCAGCTTTGGGGCACGCGAACTTTAAATATAATGTGAAAGTGAAAGTTGAAGATCTTGGCTTAATTTAGTACTGGGCTGTTTTCGGCACATCGGATGCCTCCCAGCAAGGTCAAAAACAGGTTTGACTGAGCTGTGCTTGGTTGTTTTTGGCACTCCCAACACATTCCGTGTGCCCTCACAAGCCAAGCCAAAAGATCGGTGTACCTACAGCTCCTAACGTGCTTTCCCACACCACCTAACTAAGAAGGAAACAAGCTGAAGAAGGAAGTGTACTATGCATCTTACGTTTATAACGCTGGTTGAGCTCACGTCCATCCCGTCTTGACTACTTCTGTTTTGCTCTCATTAGTGATATTCCATCTAGCGTCTTCCTCATGGCAAAGCATGTGATGACTATACATTCTCGTTTGGAGAAACATGGGTGCGGTATGGAACAAGAATTCTACGAAAATGCCAAATTGTTTTTCAGCCATTACTGTGTTAGCTATGTAACACTACCGTTAAAACAGCAGAGAGTACCATGTGATGCTTATCTACAACTGTATTTTGGATTTGTAGACACAGTTCTTCTATGTCAAGCAAGTTGATTAAGATTTTGTCTTCGTATATCTATGTCGTCTTAGACGTGCAAACGCTTGCCACGGAAAATTGCAGAATTGAGATTTGCCCAGCAGAAAAAAACAGGCCCTTGAACATGAGTTAGACGTACAGTTGCACACTGAAACACAGTTAGAGGTCTTTGGCTTATGTTACGTTACTGTTGTGCAAGCATGTTCAGGAGCTGCAGTCTTTCTTATGAACCTATGCTTCCTTGTCTTGAGCAACTTGTTTTTTTCACTGGGCTCAGAGCAGAAAAACGTACAAAATTTGGGGACAGATTCTATAGTGTCATCTTGTTGTGCAGTGTCAGTTTCGTTTTCAGAAGGCAGTAACGTACGTAATTTCAAAACAGCGAAAAAATTGTCGTCATTCTCAAATGGCGTACCTTTTGTGCATTTTTGCAAAGTTGCTTGTCCATGGAACACTTCGTTTTGTATGCTTATCCCCTCGAGTCACACTGCAGTACTACTCTGCAGGCGTTTAACTCGTTCCATGATATAAGGATTAGAGCATGAAGTTTTCGGGAAATATTTTTTTCACAATTCGCGGGGGAAAAATCGGGGGAAATCAACATGTGCTCTAAATTTATGCGAATTCGGGTGGAAAAACTTCCAGTATGCTAAGTTCAGGGAGAAATTGGGCTCTATTACACAAACTAACTGTACTGGTTTGGTACAAATGCTAATGTAATTGCATTTGCTGCCAAATAAGCTAGTGTGCATTCGTACAGACGTTTCAGTGAGGGCGATTTGCTGGGTAAAAATCGGGCTTCACCCTAAAGAGGCAACCTTCAATTCGGGTTGCAAATTCAGGGAAATAACGTACTAAACCCTCAAAACTTCAGGCTCTAATTATTATATCATGATATTATGATCTGTAGACATTTTGTGATTTTCATTACAGAGCGGAGAGCAAATGCTTGAACTAGACCTCGAAAGCCCTATCAGTTGCTCTGCCTCTGCTTGGGGACGACTCTTCCTTGGACTTCACAGTGGTTATGTTGCCGTTTTCAACCTTAAGGTAAACTTCAGTCTGCTTCTTACCACTGTGCAGGCAGAACTCAGGAGGAAAATCTTTTTTTATTCAGGGCCAGCAAATAGTAGAGAGGTACACTTGCAGCGAGGGCCCAGTGGGACGCCTGTGCACGGCGGCGGAGGGGGCTCAGCGGCTGCTCTGCACGTTAGCTGCGGATGGCCGAATCGGGGTGAGGGACGCAGCAACTGGACTTCTGCTGAGATGTTTGGGGTCTGAGCAGGGCAGCTCCAGCACTGCCATAACTGTGCGGCCTCCAGCATGCCTCGCCCTAGCAGGGGGATCCATCTACACGGCAACCAGTGACCGGAGCCTGATGGTGCACGAGCTTAGGGTCAGTTTCGAGTGTACACGCATGTGACATTTTTAGATCTTACTTCGAACCCAACGGCTCACATCCTGCTCTGTGCTCCTTATGTATGTGTAGACCCCGAAGTTTTCGGGTTTTATATTTTTCCAAATTCGGGGGGTAGAAATCGGGTCAATAAATTGATGTCGAAAATTCGTGCAAATTCGGGCAGAAAAATTACCATCAGACTGAGTTTGGGGAGAAATCGGGCATTATTGTAGAGTAAACGTTCACTGTACCGTTTATCCAGAGTGCCAGAAGTAAGGGGCCAGTCGCATATTTTGTGAGAAACTAGTATGTCGATGCCTTGAGGTGCCTAGCCTAGGTGCAGTTTTGCAGGTAGAAATCGGGTTTAACCCTATATAGGTGAACCTCAATTAGGGGTGCAAATTCGGGGAAAAATCGGGTTTAACCCTAAAACATCAGGGTCTATGTATGTGTACCGTTTGAACGGGTTTTTAACTTCATCTAAAGTATTGGTCTTTTAAATGCATTGTAGCCTTTATGCCTTTTGATTAGTAATGCGTTAGTTTTAACCGAATCCTAGCATCCCTTTAATCAATCACTGGATCATGTTCTCTTAAATCGTTAATGCTTTTTATTACCGATGGAACCTTGAATTACAGCGGCATCATGCCCATTTTACCACCGCCAGCATCAGCGGCGCAAACAAAAACAAGTAATGAAAAGGCACAAAACTGCAACCTACTGTCGTCGTCATCAACTCAAGCAAATTAGACTGCGCGAGATGTCAGCAATGTGTGTTTTCTTGTCCGAAAACAGGTGCGAAGAGGCCCTCGCGCTGGGGTCGAAACTGTGCTGGCGCACCGAAAATTACCGGCGGCGGCGACACACATGTCTGCCCGTGCCTACAGCACGTGACAACCGAAGTAACCAACTAAAACTCGCGTGAGGACAACGGAGAGGAAAGGTTTCTTCTCCGTTTCTTTGTGGTGAAGGGGAAAGACAAACGAATGTATTCCGTTAAATCGAGCTTAAAAATACATTGGCGTTCGTGCAACGGAAATTTTTCGTTAAACAGAGGATTTCGTTAAATCGACGTTCGTTATTGAGAGGTTCAACTGTATTTGCTTCTTGTCTGTTCATATAGTGCACAGACTGAGAACATGATGGCTCTGTTTGGATGACAGCATTTTTTTAAAATTTTCTCGCAATAGCGAACGAAATGTGAACTATGGAAATTTGTGATAGTCACCAAAGGAGCAATTTTTAAAAGTAGCACTGAAGGTGACTGCACAAAAGCCCTGCACGACCTGTGTGGAAATTTCCCAGTAATGGAAAAGCATATGGCAGTTTAAAAAAAAATGAAAAATCATGAGAGAACTGATGTTCTGAGGCTGGAACAACATAGAAGGGACAAACACATACAAAGCCTCAATTTGCCTAAGAAGTTAACGATGAAAGATGAAAGTCACTGAAAATGTTAGGCAGCTGTAGGAATCGAACCCACATCTTCTGGATTGCCAGCAATCTGGACCGGCAATCCAGAAGATGTGGGTTCGATTCCTACAGCTGCCTAACCTTTTCAGTGACTTTCATCTTTCATTGAAAAATCATAGTTTCCCGAAATAGGAGAATTCTGTAACATAGTTTGTCTGTGTTTGGCCTCCAAGCGTAATATTCGAAGCAGTTAGAAGTACGGAACAGTTCTGTCAGCCGTTTGCACCTGGTAGATTGTCGCACACAACAGGGGAAATACGTCACACCAAATGGTTCAAGCCCAAGTGCTTGTCTTCTGCTCCGGTGCACCCATACGAGATGGGAGCACAATGAACAATCCACACTCCACTTGCACTTCGGTGCATCTCTCGCGCTTTTGGCCCCTACTTAATGCACCCATTGGTTGCTATTTTGGATTACCGTAATTTCACACGTATAAGCCGCACCGCAGATAAGCCGCAGGACCCGTTTTTTAGGAACATTTTGACAATTTTCGGGCAGATAAGCTACGGGCAATACGCCCCGACTGATTTGTGCGACAAAGGAGACCATAAAGAAGGCCATAAATCCTGTAGTCCGTTCTCGGGGGGCCAGCATTTTGTACCCAAGGGAGGTCAGTTATAGTGTTCTACCAAGATTGGATTGTGCCCTTGTTGCGTGTTTTTCATAGATCGATGGGTCAGTGGCCTTCCAGAAGACGTGAATCACTGTCACCACTTTCGTTAAAGCTGTGGGGGGAAGGCACCAGGAAGGTCCGTCTACTCGATTGTGGACGCGCCCCTGTCATGCATTGTTCGTGCGTTGGCAGGGTGATGCTGTTCCATACAATGTCAGCCCTTTCGTTAAAACCGGCGTATGGGGAAAATACAAGGGGAAAATTGTCATGAGATAAGCCACAGAGCGCCCGTGAGAAAAAAAAAATTGTGCATTAGCCGTGGCTAATACGCTTGAAATTACGGTACCTGTGTTGCTCACTTTCAAGGCTGTATACAAGTTCAGGTCTTGTAGATGACTCAGAGGCAGGGGTGGTATGGACTGAAAAATCCTACCAGAAAAAAAATCTCGGACGACCTCGTGTGGGGGGTTGACTCACAAGACTTCTTCCTAAGGGGACGTACTGTGCTGGGGGGCCCACCGTGAACTTTCTTGGTAACGTTTCTGGCCACTAGGGCCGTGCTTAATGGTTGTAAACTTTGTAGAAAAAATAGAGCTGCATGAAACTTCTCGGGTGATGCACATTCTTCAGAAAAATTGTATTTTTCCCTCTTACAATGTAAAAATGAGCAGTATTGAATGCAACGCTAGTAGACTACGACATCGTGATGAAAGGTGACAATGCAGTAATTGCAGTACAGTGCAGGAAATGTAGTATTGTGCAGTAAAATGCAACTATCAGATAATAATAATAATATTTATTTCATCACACAAGTGATTGGGAGCAGAGGATCAATCAATTGAGAAGCAGATCAATTCTATTCGTCTTCAAGTTAACACCATGTGGGTCAGATTGGGTTTTATTTACTCCAGTATTCTAAACTTTGCAAATAAAGCCTTGCCAGATTCTTCCAGGACAAACTACTTTGTCAGGATCTACTTCGTCCCCTTGGGATCTACATATTTGATAAAGCATAATTCAACCCACGCATTGAACATGTGACATGATTATCGGATCCCAAATATGTCAAATATTTGAACAGCCCTGGTGAAATAGTGCACATCAGGCAGTACAGGTCAGTGGAGACCACAAACAAAATGGCACAGAACGTTCCCATTGTAAGTTACTAAACTTACTAAAGTTACTACCTTATTACTAAATACGTGTCCTAGTTCAGCAGGCCCTGTGCATAATGATAAAGAACGGTACCAGCCTGGTCCAAGCATCTTGCTTATCATTAAAATTGTATTTCAGACTGGTTGTTTACAGAAGTTCTACGAAACTAAAAGCTCTGCTACAGGATTGAGAATATACAAGAATCACCTGTTCTGCTGCTCCTTCGATGGGCTCATACGTTGCTACAGGCTGAAGGTATGCTGAATCGCAAAAGCGCTACATGATCAACTCTCACAAATATGCGCATAACAATCCTGTTTCTTCCTTAGGATTTTACGTGCGAATTGGTCTACTATGGAGCAGGGAAGAACATGGTGATGTGCATGGACACCATAGGGCCTTTAGTGAGTAACATACATATGTATCAGTATCAGCGCCTGAATTTGTGCCTTGGCAATCTTGGGGGTTTTGCCGGGTTTAACTCAAAACTGCAAGGCTCTATTTACCCTGAACTGTATACGTACTTAGGGCCGGATAAAGTGTCGAGCGCCTCACGCAGCGAGGCAACGTGGTGACATTTCAAAGAGACCACTGTATCATCACTAGGAGGCAGGAGGTGTTGGCTAAGGCAAGAGTGTAAAATGGCCTCTATCGCTTGTCCAGTTTGAGTACTACGGCTGCCAATGTCTCTCGGACGTCTAGTCACCTAGAGTGCGTACAGGTATGGCAACTTCGTCTCGGGCATAGAGACGCAGTAGCAGTCAAGCGTTTACAGCAGGAGGATTTGGCAGATGGGATCCTGATCGGCGACTGCGACCACTTGGTAAAATGTAACAGCTGTATCAAAGGAAAGATGAGGGGGGCATCCTTTCCTAAAGAGACTTCGTCGCGAGCAGGAGGTGTTCTGCAACTTGTCCACACGGATGTCTGCGGCCCCATGAGGACTCTAATGCCTAGCAAAAACAAGTACTTCCTCACTTTCATCGACGATTTTTCACGATACACTGTCCTGTACCTGCTGAAATCTAAGGACGAGGTATCTGCAAAGCTGGAGGAGTACTTGGCCCTGATGCACACAAAGTTTGGGCGTCATCCGCAGGTAATTCGCGCCGATAATGGGACAGAGTACACCAGTGGCAAGACACAGGCCCTTCTGCGCAAGTACGGTGTAACATTCCAGACATCAGTTCCGTACAGCCCAGAGCAGAAGGGGGTCGCCGAGAGAAAGGACAGGACACTCTGTGAGAGCGCGAGGAGTACGCTTTTCGGGGCAGGCCTTCCCAAAGTTATATTGGGGCAAAGCTGTTACGACTGCCTGCTACCTTCAGAACCGGCTGGCCTAGCAAAGCGGTATCGAAAACTCCTTACGAACTCTGGACTGGCAAGAAGCCCCACCTGGAACACTTGCGCATGTTTGGGAGCACGGCCTATCTTCATGTTCCTAAGGGGAAGCGAGACAAATGGGACGCTCGGGCTCTTGAGGGTGTGCTAGTGGGCTTCAGCGAGACGCAGAAGGGGTACCGGGTGCTTCTTAAAGGTAGTCACAGTGTCAAAGTGACGTGCAGTGTGATCGTTGACGAAAGCCCGATCATGGAAGCGTTCTGTGGAGAATCACCCGCTTTCCGGCGTCCGGGCACACAGCGTTCGGAGCAGTCGTCTTCTGGTGAAGTTGAAGTGGAGCTGCCTAGTTTTCGCCCTCCTAGCTTGCCCTTGCACGGTGACAGCGTTAGATATGTTCCGCTGAGTGACAGAGTTGTACCAGTGTCTGGTGCGGATGTTCAGATGGCAGATGGAGTTGCTCCCGCAGCTGATGGGGATGATCCTGTTCAACCACAGCGCTCGAGTCGGAGCAACAAAGGAGTACCACCAGACCGTCTTTCTGATGTAGCCTGCGCGGCATGCGCGCCCGATCCAGTTAGCTGGAAGGACATGCAGAAGTTGCCAGCTGCTGACAAGGACAAATGGATAAAGGCTGCTGTCGATGAGATCGATTCGCGTCACCAGCTCAACACCTGGGTTCTTCCAGAGTTACCGGAGGGCAAGCAGCCCTTTGGCTGCAAGTGGATTTTTAAAACTAAACGGGATAAAGATGGCAACGTTGCCAAGGCACGATTGGTCGCTCAGGGGTTCTCCCAGCAGTTTGGAGAGGACTATGTTGCCACGTTTGCTCCAGTCGTGAAGCTCACCACACTACAGATTCTTTTAACAGTGGCAGCTGCCGAGAACCTGAGAGTTCGTCATTTCGACGTAAAAACCGCATTTTTGAATGGCGAAATCGAAGAAGACATTTATATGCAGCAACCGGAAGGGTTCGTCGCTCCAGGGAAGGAACATCTCGTTTGTAAGCTTCAGAAGTCGTTGTATGGACTTAAACAGGCTGCCAGGGCATGGAACATCAAAGCCAATCAAGTACTACTTGTAGCGGGCTTCACGCGGAGCCAGGCACACCCCTGTTTGTATACCTAAGTAGTGGACGGATCCCGGCTATACGTGCTTATATACGTGGACGACATGTTAATTTGCCATCGAGACAATCCTACCATAACGGGAATTTGGCGTCAGTTGAATAGGCACTTTGAGCTGAAGGACCTTGGACATGTCTGCCACTACCTTGGTATCAAGATAGAGAGATCACGCCACGACTGTTTCCTGCTACATCAGAAGAACAAAATAGATGCATTACTGGAGAAATATAACCTCAGTACTGCTAAGATCAGCTTCACACCAATGGATCCAGACTATCTGAAGATTACGGGTGAAGAAGATCTACTGCCCAGCAACGATCTGTATCGGAAAGCAGTCGGAGAGCTGCTGTATCTGAGCACGACGGCACGGCCTGATATCGCCTGCTCAGCTGGCATACTTTGTCGTCGAGTGAGCATTCCGCGTCAGCGAGATTGGGGGGCCGTGAAGGAGCTGTTCAGGTACCTGATACATACTCGGGACTTTAAGCTGACCGTTACAGGTCGACAAAGCTTGGATTTGACAGGATATGTCGACTCACTCTGGGCCGGCAGCGTCACTGACCGCAAGTCAACAAGTGGCTACATCATCCTGCTTGGAGACAGCCCAGTCACTTGGTCCAGCAGAAAACAGTCATCTCTTGCTCTGTCGAGCACCGAAGCAGAGTATATTTCCATGGCTTATGCTTCACAGGAAGTTTTGTGGCTGCGTCCATTGTTGGAAGATTTCGGACTAGTCATTGATCAACTGACACCTATGTTCGAGGATAATCAGGGCTGCATTAAGCTTGCCCTCAGTAAAGGGATCAACGCCAGGACAAAGCACATCGATGTCCGTCACCATCACTTACGTGATCTAGTAGCACGCAACATCATCAACTTTCAGTACCGCGAGTCCGCTGACAACATCGCGGACGCTTTGATGAAACCTTTACCACAACCGAGACTGGATGCGTTAAGGCAACGGATGGGGCTCATCAAGGGATAACCTGTCGAGGGGGGTGTTAGAAGAAGTCGACATGCAAACCTCGTTGCGTGCGCACCCATTCTGGCACACCTGCCCCACTTTTTGGAATCAACCCGTCCCGTGCACACGCACTGTTGCTGGCTCTGAGGTTTACTGCTTTCTCACAGAAATGCTGCTGGTCGAATAAGTCTTTTGCAGCTTCCATGACCGATTCCTTGATTTTGATCTCTACGAAGAACTGTTTTGCTTTTGCTGTTTTGCTTTACCCAGTGTTTGCTTCTGCAGCATTGTCATTAATCTGCCTTTGGAATGGAAGTTATAGAACAAAATTTCAACAAGTTGAGTTACATGCAGTGACCACAAAGAACATCACTGGATGATGAACATTTAAGAGTACAGCCAATATTGCTGGTCAGTAACTAGTGGATTGTTTAGCAAGTGTAGTCATGTGACACCTTTACTCTTTGCTATTTTTACCGATTGTATTTGAGGATGAATGTCCTTTTTTATTCATACACACACACAAAAAAAACAATATTTCACCAGATTCAACCACGTTTTCCTTTTGAGTAACACCCAATTTCTACACCCCAAATTTGGACAACAATGAAACACAAAAACATCTGGCTTGGTGTATAATCAACATGTTATTTTTAGGAATAAGATGCTATATTGCAATGCTTCTATGTTTACAGATAGCCACTGGCAATCGCAAGGGAATAGTGGAGCTGGTGACATTTGACAAGAGCTGCACCTGCCCTTGTGAGGTACAGTGACGGCATTTGTCTGCATACCGCCACACTCAAAGCTCACAGCGGGAAAACAACATGGCGGATGGCGCAAGTCACAATAGTTTGTTTTCCGCCAAAGAGGTGCTCCGGGAGAACTGCGCATGTGCCGTCCTCTCCCATGAAAAAGGCGGATTAGAAAAGGAATACTTTCCTTTGAGTGGATTAGGCGCTCCCCCAAGGAAAAGCAGTCTAGCAACACTTGGTTTCACCTCACCGGTATCCCTCTTGTATGGCTTTATGTAGGTTTCGTTTTTACCGCTGGCGAATATTTTAGAACAAAATCGAGGAAGCAGATGATTGGTCATCCATGCGACACAAAAGTTCCAAAGCGCGTGCCCGAAAAACAGCCGGTGGCCCACATGAGACTACCGGTGGTGTCACACATGGTACAGGAGATGGGAGAGGGAACCTTCGGAAGTTTCGGTTTCGTTTTGAGCTTCCCAGCTCCTTTGGCAACTAATGTCTGGTTCACACTGCAACTTCTCTCCATTGTGGTTACTGTACGGATTCAGTGTGGAGGCGGTTGTCACACAACACGCTGTTCAGACACATGCGTTCTTGATACGGAAAACTCTTGTGTTTGACCAATCACCTCTCCTCTCCACCATGCCTCCATTAAACAGACAGTCATGAACGGGCAACAGTGATGTGGTCGCCGAAACTTTGAGTTGTATTGAAACATATCTGCGGCATACGGAGCAATCGGAGCTTCTTCTTTTGCCCACGTGCTTTCAACGGAGGCATCCATATTGGAAAAGCAACGGCGACAGCACAGTAGTGACATGCTTGCACGGTGCGCTGTCTCTCATTGGTTAGCTGCATAGCCAGAGATAACCCGTATCGCATGGAGTTCAGTTGAGCTCAACTCTTCCGGTGCGTGTGCGTTTCGGTTCGCCATGCCATATTGCCATAACAACCGTGCCGCACCGCATTCGTAACGCATGAAAATGCAACAGTGTGAACTGAGTGTAAGGAGCCCCCAACTGTCAAACCAACTTTATTTCTAATTTTGGGAAGAATGTATCCAACTTATTTACACAGCCATTTTAATAGTTTCAGATTGTCCCGGAGCCTCCCTTTAAAACAGTCGTGTCCACTTTGCTGTGTGTTAGGGATCGGGCGGTTCGTAGTATTACAGCTAAACAAATGTCTTTCCAATTCAAGTCGTTCATGGTGCACAGGTGAAGCTTACACAGTCATTTCATTTATTTCATTCTACACAAGATATATCACAAACTAGAAACCATAGACATGGAGGAGCCAGAGGGAAAACACCCGGACAACAGTCAATACTGTTTGTAATGTGCTAATGTGGCAGTTGCTAAACTAAAGTTTGTTTGTGGTCCTCCGCAGAGTAAGTTCACTGACTGACTTCTGTTTCCCATGAAGGTGGGCTCGTGCCGGCTACAGTTTGGACGCGAGGTGGACCTTTTGCACCACCTGAAGAGGGATCACCTAGCACTGGGTGCACCAGCCATGCAGTCGCATTGCCCGTGGCAACATTGTAACATGGTATTTTCTGGACCAACTTCAGCAAAGGTACCAATGACTTCAGTGCCATATTCATATCAGGAAACTTCTTTGAGTTAGCCACAAAGTATACGTTGCCTGACAATATTGTATTGTATTGCTCTATTGTAAAAAGGCATTTATTTAATGAATTCATAGGCTTCTGGATTCATTTTAATTCAAAACAGCATCTATTAAAAACACAACACATAATTTTCCCATTACGTAAAGGAGCAGCACAACTACAGGACGCTTACTGTTGTGAGAAATTTCTCATGGATGCAAATGAAGCAGGCATGATACTATGTGTATGTGCATATAATATGGGTATCTTTAATTCTGTATATAAGACCTTGTATTGCAGGCTAGAGCACTGCACAGGCCATAGTTTTAGGCCCAGGCCTGGCCCGAGCCCATCCTTCCATTGATCCCCCCCGGGCCCGGCGACTGCATACCTTGCTCGGGCCTGGCCCAAGAAATTTATAGGCTGCCCGGCCTGGTCCACTGTATCAGACTGTAAAATTTGCCCATAATCGTCAAACCCGAGTCTAGCCCAGGCCCGCAAAAAAAAGCTTGGCCTGGCCCGGCCTGGTTTACATGCCGGGCCAGGCTCGAGTTTTCGGGTAAGCCCGAGTCTGTGTAGAGCTCTACTGCAGGCATAAAAAACAGCATGTTTCATTTTCTTTTAGTCGTGATAACCCGGGGTCAAATGTATGACTCACAGAACTATGGTTTGTGGTCTCATTCCATGGGGGGGTATGCTCGCTGATTGTCGAGATAACTTGGTGTGTCAAGAAAAGCAAGCAGAACACTGCTATTGTACAGAAGGGACAACAAACAACTTTTCTGGATGCATAAAGTTATCTTGACCATCACAGAACATAGCCTCTTGGTAGTCGTTGGTATGCTTGCCTGCTAAAAATGCAGACAGCTTCATGCTGTACTCATATGTGGTCAGCTAGTGCACTAACAAGTTTTCTTTCTGTGGGTCATATTTGCAAACTGTGCTTACCAGAAAAATTGTGTGTTTGAAAGTGGATCCTAAAGTAGCACCTGACTTGACATAGGTTAGCAGGTATAAGTGCAGGGTTTGCCAAGATAAACTTTGGGGTTTGTAATGGAGATAAAGCAAATAAAAACAGTGTCTGGAAACTAAAGCAGATGCTAGGGGACGTATTATGCCCCAGAATTTTATGTCATTATTGCCACTTGATCAGTTTCCCTGCAGACAAATTGTGAAAACTAAAAGACACGCTGCTGCCTAACATTTTGAATCTGCTATACCTGTGTTTGAGCTCTTTTCATCAGATGGCGACACGGTCGAACGCGGTATAGCTTATTGACAATGTTAGGTAGTGGCATTTCTTTAAAAAATGTTTACGATTTATCCGTAGAGCCTAAAGTTTTAGGGTTTAACGTGTTTGTTCCCCGAATTTGCACCCTGAATTCAAGGTTGCCTCTTTACGGTGAAACCCGATTGTTACCCGGCAAATTGCCCTCACTGAAACGTCTGTAGAATGCACACCATCTTGTTTGGCAGCAAACGCAATTACATCACCGTTCATACCAAACCAGTACAGTTCGTTTGAGTAATAGAACCCGATTTCTCCCCGAGTTTAACGTTCTGAAAGTTTTTCCACTCAAATTTGCATGAATTTCGAGCACACGTTGATTTCCCCAATTTTTAACCCCCCACCCCCACCCGAGAAAACATTTCCCGAAAACTTCAGGCTCTATTTATCCACAGGGAAACGGACCAATTGGCAGTATTGACATAAAGTGTTGGGGCATAATACGTCCTGTAATATCTACTTTAGTTTCCCGTATTTACTGCATTTATTTGCTTTATCTCCATTACAAACCCCGAAGCTTATCTTGGCGCACCCTGTACGATATGTTTCCGTGCTATGAAGTAGAGCAAAAGAAAACATTGTAGAGTTTTTTCCTTCTTTCTTTCTAGGACTTTGAAAAGCACCTTATGGATCATGCATGCACGTGACCAGGGTCATCTGATCTGTGTTTTAGTGTGTATAGACGTTAAGTGCAGTGACTGGTTCAAGTGTAAAAAAAAAAGTGTTTATTCCTGTGCCTCAAGAGAGATGTCAGGCCTGTGCACGAAGTGTGACTCATACCGTCTTCGTAACTGTGTACAATTCTCTGCGAGAATCTTCTTTGTAAAAAAAAAAAAAAAAGTGACTCTGAGCCCTCAACAGGAAGATTGAGAAGCGCTTGGAATGCACCAGTTTTATTTGTCACGGATGGTTCAAATGAAGTGCTGTACATTGAGTACTTATAGTTCCTGCTTGCGTTGCTTTCACTAGCTTTCAACTTTCGGCCTCCATGAGTGCTGAAATTGGAGGAAGAAGAGAGATTAAAAGCCTGTCCTGGAATGTGTCATGACGGACGCGCCATACCGTGACGACAACGTCCTTCCGCAGCATTTGTGCTCTCACGTTCCAGCGTAGCTGGGAGTGCGACTTTTCCCCGGGAACCTTGTACTTCTCCCACACGCGACGGTACTCGTGGTAACGGGTCACAGGATCGCACTTGTACTTTCCTTTTTCCCACCTGACCTTAGTTTCTGAAGACTGCAGTACTGCGGAGCAAGACATCGACATAAATACAGACCCTTGTGGTTTCGAGCTTTTTTTTTTTAAGTGGATTTTATTTCAGGAGCTGTAAAATAGGGTACAATCGGGCAATATAAGGTTGGAAAATAAAGAACGAGCGCTTCGCACATGTCAGACCGTCTTCAGATGCCGAGCATCTGTGCCGATTGTACAATGCTTAGCGTTCTGTACTGCTCAGATTGGTGGTTGAATATGCAGGTACTTTTGCAAGTCTATGGCAAGTCATTCTCAGGGTTTTTTTACCCTGAGTACTAATTATGCAAATTTAGGGTTAGGGAACATGTTCTACTGGGTTTAATCCGAAACCACAATGTTCTACGTAAACACTATGATGATAGGCTTTGCACTGCTAGTATTACTCTCCATGCTTGTGTCACAGGGTACATTGAAAAGCCTGTGTCTCCTTAAATCGCACTTCAAAAAGCTTCAAAATTTGTGTGCTATGTGTTTGAAATTTATAAATCATAAGAGCAATAAAGCCAGCACAAGCTTTATCACAGTTTGAAGCTACACTGTCTACGCTGTTGCAGATTCTCGCAATATTCCTTGTAGAATGCGTCATCAGGCTTTCAGATTAGCACGAGCACCAAAGTGCAAAGAATGGCCCCAAGTTTGCATTGTGTACCTTGCTTTATGAAACGTGCTGTTTTCCTTACCAAAATTACCAGATAGAAACTGGCCAAAATCATTTCCCAGTGAAAATGCAGCCTCTATTCTACACATACTAAAGCTTTTTGCAATGGATATGCAATTTCATCAGGAGAATTCAAAGGCATAGAACCAGGACATTGCTTACATGATGCTATGGATGTCCATCTTGATGGTGGAAGATCTTTACACAGAACACTTGCCTAATAAAGGAAAACGTGAAGTAAGTAAGTCGTGGAGCAGTATCAAGTTAAAGGGCTCAGGAAGATGCACAAATTTGAATAAAGCAAAATATGTGTGCTATGCAAAACAATTACATACTTCGTCATCATAAGGCTGTCTCCGGCGCTGAGGTATGCGTAGCTGTTTTGATGGCACCTCAGCGAGGGTGACATTTTCTTTGCTCCGTTCACCAAAGTCCACATTGTCTTATCATTAACAAAAACCACAAAGAGAAGAAAGGTGTAGTAAAGGAACTCAGGTCTAACGTGCTGTGTGAAGTGAATGTGTTATTACCTGCAAACTTGGTAGAGGTGTCTCCACTGAATGTTGAACATTCTGATATGTAAGCATTGCCATTTCTACACCTGTCAAAGGAAAAAAAAAAAGGACCTTGTACCAAAATTGTACTAGATGTTTTTAAAATTATTAATTTATGGAAGAAACATGCTGAAATACAAGTTCTGCATGTTTAGCAAGTTATATTTGACAGTACGTTCCATATTCTCGAATTCTAATGTTCGAGAGGTTTGTTTCAACGTATATGCAACATACACTGCCAAATATGTAATACAGATGCATTTCCATAGTCAAATACACCATAATAATCAACACATATCTTCATGTTAAACTTCCTCTGTTTGTACTAGACGAAGTACAAACACAGCTTTTGAAGAAAAATTTTGAGGTGTAAGCACAAAGTTTATATTAATTTCTCCACTGAAAGTAAAAAAAACAATGGTATGGGGTCAATATTGAAGACTCCTGCAGCGTAGTATGAGGAAAACTGTGACTTGCATAGATACATACACATATAGGTAGGCCATTCAAATAAAGTGGAAACAGTAGAGTACCCAGTATTGCTGACAGACGCGACGTAACACGAAAGATTAGACAGACGATGTTGCAATATACAGGTATTTTGAGGAACTCCAATACTTATTGGTAACGCTGCTGCTGATGCACCATCAATGCCTGTATGCGTAATGTGTGACTATGAATAACTCTGGAGGAAATGCAAGCTGCTACCTCAAGAACTGTAGCAAAACTATTTTTGTAGCACGATTTCGTGACTGAGAGTATCACACACTGCATAAATATGGAAAGGCTACCTGAAAGATGTGAATTATTTAAAGCTTCATTAATTGTTATAAAAATCTGTGGTTTCAGAAAGCAAACATGGATTTGTACGTTAATCCTCTTTCAAGTGATCATACTGATGGCACGAGATGCATGCTACAGTTGGACATGCACAGTGCCATGTTACAACATGTCACAGAAGTAGTTACAGAAATGGACAAACCTGTCACCATTTGTGACCTGTAACATACAGTGGTAGTACCATTGTGACAAATTACTTTGTTAATACTCACAATACCACCTAAATTTAGGTGTGCTTCAAGCAATGCAAAACTTAATAATTGAGGCATATTTTGCCTTTTCTGGGCTTCATATCTTGAATAAACATGTCAGTTCGTTACCTAAGGACTTTTCGGTGCATGACCCTGGCGCCAAAGTCTGAGCTAGACGATGAAGCAAACAGAGAGCTGTCCTGAGTCCCAGAGCTGTGGCCTATGGTTGAAGAGTAACATGTCCTTGTGTTGGTGTGGGACCCAGAACTTCCTTTATCTGTAGTTGAGTAACAGGAATGGCTGTCCAGAAGTGCTGGTAGTGGAGGCGTTGCTACCTTTGCTGCAGGTAGGCTCGATGACTTCTACGTAAAAATACATTTATCGGTTGGTCTGGTGTGCATACTTCCAACAAAGCAAAGTGAAATAAACTCACAGAAGAGTGTCCTGTCGATGGCGTTGATGTGCAGAAACCCACATTGCGTCGAACTTCTTCATACAGAAGACGCTGTAAATCTATCATGATGCAAAATAACAAAGCTTCAATTTCACGACCAGAAGATTAAGCTTCTTAAAGAGAGCATCCCACCTGATTTGAGATTTTGAAAGGTTCTAGGAGATACGTCTGTCACGCCTTGCTTTGTCAACTCCCTTCTTATCTCATTGTCAGATATTTCCAACTCCCCATGTCCGAGCTCTGGCGTCATCTATACCAGAGGCATTCAGGCATGTTTCAGATCAAACAACAGTACGAAGATTGAACAAGGTTAAAATATGGGCAGGTTGGTATTCATTATTAAAATCGATAAAACCCCCAGTGCTTAAGTATCCGGGTAAACACGTGGAAGCACCGGCACGAGAAGAGGGTGAGGAGGGTAGTGTTTAAAAAGGTCATGTTTTTGGGGAAATAAACCTTTGGTTGGCAGTTCAGTGCATCTATTGTGTGTCGTTCCTCGTCTCATTCTTTGTGCCTCTTTTAGAAGCACAAAGACGTTGAAGGGCAGTCAAGACAGTATTTTTTGTGTCCCTCTTGAGACCCAGCACTGGGGGTTTTATCGATTTTAATAAGTTCGAAGAGCGACCTCACAACTTTTAATCACGACACAGCGTTTTGTTTACAAGTACTATGCCTATGATGTCAATAAATAGTAAACTATTAATGAGACGTACGTCAGAAATGCGACGATCCATTTTTAAACGGCGCGGTCACAGGGTAGCCAACATCTATTGAGGTCGTGCTGAAAGTGCTGAATTCTGCAAGTTCTGCAAACCTTTGGAGGAAGATACCTATTTGAAATTATCGTGCACTGAATTTGGGGTCATAGGAAGGAATTAGGACACAAACTATTCTGTTTGGAACTATTAGGTGCTATGTTGTGCGTTGCTCTCGTTGTCACAGTTTCTGGATGCCGAGGCTTGCGGGATCGCGAAGTCGGCAAAAAGCTGCTAGTGGCTGCCATGGCCATGGTCATCGGCCTGCGTTGGCCTGCGTAGCGGACTGATTTTACTGTTTATTATGTTGCTCGTCTGAGCCCGCGGCCCCGAGTCGCTCGAGTTGTCTGTTTTTAATTATCGAGGCTGTGGTAGTGTGATGTAATCACGCGTTTGGATGATGCATCTGTTATAAAAGTGTGTATTTATAACGAGAAACAACACCTTTACAAAGCACCAAATTATTGTTCTCTAGCTAGGCCTAATACTCTGCATTTGATCAGGCTGGACGTAAGTCGTGTTATTATCTACTACGTAACCTGCCATGTGCCCTCATGTTCGGTATGTTGAATGATGAACGAGTGGGATGTATACGTCCTTTAACAACCTAACGAGCCACGCTTCGTTCTGCAAATGGAGTTTGCTCTTGCTGCATCTTGAACAATTTGACGTTCTTCGGTTTGGGCCTGTTCACCGTGCCGCTGTCGTGTAAACACAAGGCAGCAAAATATATTTGGGTACATGTTTACATTCAAAGTATGAGCATGGCCGGCTAGTTTCGTGTCGGCGTGACGCACTGATATCATGAATGCAGTGCGGAAACGAAGAAAATAAAAGTGCTCACACAACACACATCCTTGAAATTCAAGCAGTTCGCGAAAACGTCAGTATAACTTCAGTCCTCAATGGTCAGCAGCGCCAACGAGGGTCAGTGCGGCCCCTATGTTAATTAAGAGAGGTGCTGGGCAAGCATAGCAAAATTAATTTAGAACTTCAATTTGGCAGCACCTCCTCACCCCATCACCCTTTTCCCTGCAGGAAGCTTATAGTACTTCTAGTCTGTGAAGTTAAATAGACAACTTGCATCAATACCAAGATGCAGCACGAAACCATGTGGTGCACTGTGGTAACTGCAGTCAAACCTCATTAATATGACCATGACCATTCCCACAGATATTCAAAACCTTGTGCATTACACAAGGCTGTGCTATGACTTAATACAAAAAAGGGAGGCATTGTTGTAGAACATGTTTTAGTTTATTTGTGGAATTAATCCAATAAGAGTGTCTGCTTAGTTACATTTTCAATCTAGTTTTTCCAGTGATACTATCACATGGTGAACGGCAAACATATGCTGCATGTCTCTTTGTTGCTCAAAGAAATGGCTTCTGGGATTGGCCAATGTACCTGTCCCGTACAACGGCAGCAGGTCTGTATGATGGGGTGACGAAGGGCAGTGCTCTTTAGCATATTTTCCGCTGCTACAAAGAGCCTCATGAGTCATCTTGAAATTGGACGTGAAGCTTGGACATGCGTCACCGGAAACCACAGGGTGCTTGTAGGTCAGGTGGACTACTTGTTCAACCGCCGGCGGTCATAATATCAAGAGTAGAATATGTGTGTTCACTCTCTAGTTGTGCAAAAAATCTTGGTCGTTGTTGGATATGGGAATCTTCAATGAAACTGGCATGTTAAGTTATGTGGCCGTGCTGCAGTGTGAGGATTCTTTGCAAGTTGGCTGCACTGAAGCAAATTGCAGTTCTGCTCAAATTTACCACAACTCCACTTGAGTTTGGTGCAAAAACGTCAGCGTGGAAAAAAAAAAAAAAGACACCCAAACTAGGCAAGCTTGTGTACACTATTGTGATTCAGTTTCACGTTGGCCTGTACAAAACAGCTTCATACTCTGTAATAATGCATCGACTTCATGTGAACAGACAATGCTGTCCCGTATCAGCATATTCAACATGGCAAAGAAGGAGCACGATTCTGTGTGACGGTGACGGTCGCCAACAGTCGTACTTTCTCTAACAACAGTTTTTTTTGTGTGTGTAGAGAAAAAAATATTGTACACAATACCTAAATGTTTCTCATAATGTCACTAAATATCGAATCGTCTAATCGAAATGTGGCTTTTCCCGGAATATGATATGCTAAAAAACATATTTCCCATGATTCCTGCAAGCCCTTGAACGTGCACAGCAGATGGCGTTACAAGCTTTGCACGTCGTCATTTAAATTACCTATACGAACCACTACATAAGAACCGCTAAATTTGGGTAAGGTTTTATGATGTGCACTGTCAATTTGCACATCTCCTGTGCGCAGCCATTAGAAGGAATATGGCAGTCCTCAAGTCGATGTAAGGAGTGGTTGTCTGTATCAGCGTGAGTGTACAGTTCATGTTCTGCAGCAAAGGAGGTAGTAGTACTATTGGAAATTCTACGCACGAATAGCGAAATTGGCATTGTGTCACAACAGCATGTATGTTCACAGGCAGTGAGTACTGGGTTCGAAACTGGTCAAGAACATTTTTCGAATAATCTAGATTGTCTTTCCAATTTATCTTTCTTCTCAGAGTTTACGCTCGCAGTTAAATCCGGCTATATTAAGGTGCTATGGTTGTGCTAGGTTAGCTTGTCTGGTACGAAGCAATTGCTGAATCCTGAGGATGCCTGCAGTGTAGCAGAACCCTGTTAGTTATATTTGCTTGTTTGTTCAGGCTTGTTCACTTGATTTTGTTCATATTTGGTCAGGTTAAATTGAGCTAGGCACTTCCACAGCTGTGGAAATACTGTGACGCTGACTGTCCATGGAACAGAAATATATGTGCGCAGAAATAATGGAACTCCAGACGGGAACTATAGTTTGGACATCTGCTTCAGCTTAATGAGTAGATTCGATGAACATTAAATTTGACATGCGGGAACTGTAAATAATGAGGACACGTTTGTCGAGTACGCTGTTGCATTTATATTAAATGAAGGACAACTTGTGCACAGGGAGTGCGCAAGAGGATGTGGCACGAAGCGCGGAAGCAGGAGCGGAAGATACGCGGCATGATGGTGGACTTCAAGAAGAGAGCTGAGCGAAGAAGAGAGTTTTATGAGCGAATAGTGAGTGTGGCATGCTCATTGTGAATACGGCCACTGTAAAAAAAACAAAAAGAACAGAAAAAAGTGGTCTCTTCTGAAGTGGCTGATACTTGTGTCAGCCACAACCTTTTTCATGTCTGTTTGTCTCTTTCTGGTGTAACACTTGAAATGTATGCTTGTAGAAGCAAGATCCTGCCCAATTCTTGCAAGTTCATGGCAGGCAGTGCAAGATCCACCTCGATCCAGCCATTGCCCAGGCTGCCGACAGTCCGGCAACAATGTGAGCTTTTTTTTCCTCATTCACCATTTTGCACATTTGGTAATGCATGCATTGCTTGTACGTACATTTCCTTATGTCACTGATGGTTGGCACTAATGTTTGACTACATGCCATAGTGTAGCTTATCAAAATAGGGAAAAATTGCAAGTAAAATGAAACGCAGTGTGGAACTTAACAGCTGCAGGAGTCTTATGATTTTCCATGTTGGCTACTTCACCAAGGTGTGTCAGCCACCCTATAGCTTAGACATGACTTTATGCAGCTTTTGGCTTATGGCTTATGAAATTGCTGTGCAAGCAACAGGGTAAAGTGGGAAACTGGGAAGCTGTGCAGACAGGTTACCTGCTCGCATAACGTGTTGCATTATGATTTCATTTTACATAATTACAAGTAATTGCAGCATTACCCAAGGTAAAGTATGGTATTTCTTCACCTCCGCAAAAAAAACCTGCGGGAACAGCAGAAGCTGAAACTTTTTTCAGACTTGTTGTTTCGGACTTGTTTCAGCAAACTAAAAAAAATGAAAACGTCTCTTTCCTATACATTATGAATGTTCTACTCTGCAAGTCTCGTGAGCTGTCGGAGCATCAACGATTTGCTGTTAGAGGTGTATTTACAGAAAAACAAAAATATAGTTAAAATTTTTTTATTGCTGCAAAAGTACTCGAACCCGAGTACACACGAGGCTTAGAAGGCAATATGGTCCATAGAAAATGTGAGGGCAGCATTTTTTTTTTTTTTTTCGAGAATTATTCACTAAGAACTGTACCATGTGGCAATTCTAACAGAGAATTAGCACACAACACGTCCTCAAACGTATAGTTTAGCTCTATTTTTTCTTCATTACAACTGTACTTTATGGAGTATTAGAATATGGAGTAGCATTAATGGGCTCTGGGTCCGCTTCTTACAGGATGCCGTGGCAGGGTCACCGTGAAATCATGATTGATCGGTTTGACGTGCGTGCTCACTTGGACATAATTCCTGACTGTAAGGCACAAGCGGAGCCAACTGTGTAAGTCTGTGGTACACTCTACGGTGCACGTGGCCTCTTTCCCGGTCTTCATATCTTGTGCTGTTTACGAAGAACGTCGTTCATGAACCGCTCTGCTTGCACGTTTCACCCAGGATGACCGAGGAGCAACGGGAGGAGGAGAGACAGACCAACTACGAACGCTATCGTACCCTGGTTCAGAACGATTTCCTTGGAGGTGAGTTTTGCACGGTGGACATGAAAATGAAAATGCTAGAACTTTCTAAAAATTTGTGCAAAAATGAATGCGAAGAACCGTGTCTTACAAACCAAGGGCAGCTCTATAATTTTTTAAAAGTGGTTGCGACACTACACCCCAGGGTATCTCAGATAAACGTAAAAGACTGTTCTTTGCACTGATGTGAGCCTGCATTCCAAGTTTTACAGCGAAGAGCGTAATACAGTAAAAGTTTGTTAATTCGAGCCGCCGATAATTCGGATATTCTGATATTTCGAACTGCTTGCGTGGTCCCGGCAATCATGCATACAAAAGTATAGGAATGGACACTCGCTAATTCGGAAGCATTTGGAGTGGTTAAGGATAATTCGGCACTCCCGACATTCGCTCGCGAGGCCATGGAGCGAAGTTCCGCGAACCTGACAAGACCATTCGAGTGGTGGCACCAGTAAACAGCAGCACAGTGAACTGACGAAGCACTCATCGCCATCACTATGATCATTGGCATCACATGGTGTCTGTCCTTGGGCATTTGGCATAAAGACCATCAACAGGTGTTTGCACGTCTTCGCGTGTTTGGTCTCTGTGGTCTAATGCAACTGCTTTCGGCACTGCGGTTTTGTGTACCAAGCGAGGCGTGAGGCGAGAAGGCCAGCATGAATGAGGACGACGATCGCCATTTTGATAGCATCCTGCCTGCTGCGGTGCAGCTTTCGGATTACTTTGCAATTGACTAGGGCTTCGCCATAGCCAGACTGCTGACGGAAGAGGAAATTGTCGTCGACGCCCTGGCATCAACGCGCCAGACGCCGGATAGGACGACAAATATGAGTGGAAGAAACAGAACGTTCCACCCCGTCGCAACGTCAAAGAAGCCGCAGAGGTGCTTGCCGTTCTCGAGGACTTTTACAACGGCAAATGCGTTCTGCCCCATGTGTGTCTGCTGGTTGATTCAGTGATAAGACAATGAAAGATAAAATGTTCAGTGAATATCCAAGGGTCATGCTTATAGCCTACTCGCATTTTTTAGAAATGTAGCTTACTATCTGCTGCTTGTGGCACTATGATCATTTCCTTACATACCGTAACAATTGCAGTGGTGTCCCTGTTTACCGTATTCCCCCACATCAACCGGCATGCCGGGAAAGACCGGGGGAGGCCAGCATGCCGCTAAACCCCGTATTATGCGGCATGCCGGAAAATCCGGGACATCTTTTTTTGTGGCGAAGAGCATGTAAAAACCCAGACTACCTTCCATTTTGGGATCAAACCGGACAAAATAGCGTTTGAATAATATAATGCAGCCAAGCAAGGGCACACGCACAAAAGGGACTAGCCAGAGTGGAAGCTGCCTGTGACTAATACAGGCACACACTCCTTTCTCATGAGGTCATCAGGGTGACCTAAAAGAATGGGGAGATCAGTTTATCCCTGAACGGCGCTGGGAAGCAGTGTAGCAGTTCGGTAGTGTTCTCGTCAAATTTGATGGAGATGGACGCAGCAGACACCTCTGGCGTTGGTCAACGGGACATGGAAGAGCCAGGAAACAACGGGGCGGCACGAGAACGGCACCGTGGCCGTTCCCGCAGCCGCAGTTATTCCATTGCCTTTAAGTTGGACGTCCTCAAAACACCGGAAGAGCTCAACGGGAATATCAGTGCTACAGCAAGGGCCCATGGAATTCCTCGTCAGTGCATCCAAGACTGGATGAAAAGCAAGGACCAACTTCGCTCATGCGCCTCACTTAGTGACATCTGCATTCGAAAGCGAAGAAACGTTCCTTCAAGTGAGGAAAGGAAGAAGAAACGGGCCAAGTTTCCTGATATGGAGCAGGAACTTTCAGCATGGATAGCACTCCAACGTAAGAACGGCTTTCCGGTTTCTACTTGCACGATAAAGTCCCGCGCCCAAGAAATACTCGAGAACGGCGATAGTCAGTCCCAGGACTTCCAAGCATCAAACGGGTGGCTGGACCGCTTCTTGATACGACGTTGTGTGCAGGACGGTCACAAGCGTAGGCCAGAAAGTTCCGGAAAATGCAAGTCTGTTGTGCCGCAGCTTTTTTGACTTCAACAACAGTGTTGTTGGTGGTTTACCACCATCGTGCATTGTCACACTTGTAGATAGCTTTTAACTGCCATGCTCGCTTGCTATCGTCATCCCCCTCTCTCTTATCCTGGTCAATCAATCATCGCTCATACCTGTAGATAGGTTTTAACTACCACACTCTCTCTCACATCATCTTTCCCATAATCGTCTCCGACACACTCAGCATAGTTTTGGCGCTCTATGGCCTTTGTTGCCTTTGTGCCATTAAACACATAATCAATCAATCAATCAACCATCGTGCATAGGGAACATGGACGAGACTCCTCTTTGGTTCGATCTGCCACAGAACAGGACATTCGATTTCAAGGGAGTCAAGCAAGTGAGATGTAAAACTACCGGAAAAGAGAAGTTGAGATACACCGTTGTCCTGAGTGCAATGGCAGACGGAACGAAGCTAAAGCCTATGATAATTTTTAAAGGGCTCAAGAACGTCCCAAAATGTGAGTTCCCAAAGAAAGTTGTGGTGACTGTTGCTATGAAGAGCAGCATGACAGCAGAACTTATGAACACTTACAAACAGAAAGTTTGGGGTGCACGTCCGGGAGCCTTTTTTAAGCCCAAGACTGTCCTCGTGATGGATAGTGCGCCAGCGCATCTGAAGAATACCACAAAGACAAGCTTCAAACAGCACTACAATACGTCACTGTCAGTCATTGCAGGAGGCCTGACACCTCTTCTACAGCCGGCGGACGTCGTGTGGAACAAGCCATTCAAGGCGGCCATGAGAAAGCGTTGGGAAGATTAGCTGCGCAATGGGGCCGCGGAGTTCACGAAAACTGGGAAGCGACGAAGCGCTTCCTACCTGACCGTCGCGCAATGGGTAACGGAAGCATGGGATATGGTATCCCACGATCTCATCAAGCAATCCTTTGTGCAATGTGGATTAGTTGGAAGCCAAGACCAGGACGTGCTTCACAGCTCCTTGCGGGAATTGATGTGTACAGGTATGCCATCTCTTCAGGCAGACGACCCATCCGGTCTCACGGACACAGACAGCGGCACGGAAGGCGATGAGGACTGAGTGCCACGTTCTTGAACATCGTCAAAGATGAAATAAATACTAGTCGTAACCTGTACGAACGACTCCGTTTTTCCTTTTTTTTTCTTTTTTTTTTTTGTTCCCCGAATTTTGCGGCATGCCGAAAAATACCAAATTTAGGAGCGGCAGAATGTGGACTTCCCCGAATTACCCGGCATGCCGGTTAATGCGGGGGAATACGGTATGTGCTTCATCGCTCCTGCCTAACGCAGCCCTACGAATACATCGCAGTTGTGTGCACAACAATGAAATGGGCGAGGCTTTCCAATATGGCTGGGGATACTCTAGTATCCCCAATGCTAGAAGTGTTTTTGTCAAATGTACCGGATAATGTTTTGAGAAGTGGCCCAGTCGCTTCTCTTGTTACACATATACTTAGTTGGCATTGAGTCACTGTAATGACGGACACTGATCTGCAAGGGATGGGATATTATTGCGACAGCATGCCTGTGAGTGGAATTCCATTGAATCTGTTCTGTATTCTGCATTCTCTGTGTAGTGTCGGAAGATAAATTCTTGCACCAGATTTATCTCGAAGAACGGTTTGGACCGATTGGCAAGCCCATCGGCACCACGGAAGAAGAGAAGAAAAAGTGAGTATGACAGCGTGCACTTGAACCACCAAGCTGTCTGTCACAGTTTAGCAAAACAAACTTGTCCGCCATGTGCCTTATGTGCTTGCAGCTGTGTGACGTAGCTTTATGCAGTACATATTTGCCATGCATCGGGCAAGCCTGATGATCTTCGAAACAGTGCCAATATGACACCATTTGGCAAGCACAAAATAATAATAATAATAATGATAATGACGATGATGATTTGGTTCTAATGGGAAAGACAAAAATGTGCAGGGAACTCTTAAACCATTAATTTTCGTGTTTTTTCTGTTAGATACTGTATTTGGAGATTTCTATTATATATTGGATAAAAATTTGCTGAAAAGACATGAAATATCAGATTTTCATATTCAACTGAATCCAAATGACAATACAGTCAATCCTCCATTTATGAACCCTCGTGTTACGAATTCCTTGCTTTATGAATGGTACCCTCTGAACCAAGGCACTTCCCTCTTCCGCATTCCAAACCTCAATTTATGAATAATTTTTCCAGGGATGTTAACTGATGATAAGTCAAGGGTTGACTGTATTGTATTATCGTATTGTATTGTATATTCAATTCATATTCAGTGTTTGTAACATTTATATAATTTTGCTTCACTTTGGTGACTTGCTTTCGGTTTAGGCTTGGCACAAGATTGGCGACATAACCCAGATTTACAATTCGGTTCATTGGTTTCTGCAGGTTGGCAGAAAAGAAGGCTGCAATTGGCTATGTGTATGAGGACAGCACTCCAGTGCCCTCTACATCAACCAATCAGGAAGAAGAGGAGGAAGAAGAAGACCTCAGCGACATTGACTTAGGTTTGTCTGTCCGCACCTTGTAGCTGCTGTCGTTGGTAGTGGAAATCTTGCGTTCTGTTTCAGATATCACGATAAATGTGAATGACCTCACAAACGAGCAAGCTAAGGAAATGAACACTTACTCACACGTTTATGGAATGGAAACAACAGACTTTATAAGGTGAGGCGTTCTTTCTAGCTATGTCTGTGTTGTACACTTGAGTACACTTGTAGTGCACACTGTTTGTAGTTAGACCCTTGTGTTTTTAGGGTTAATGTTAAAATTTGGGTGTAAAATTTGGGTTTTATTGCTGGAGCTGTAAAATAGGGTAAAATCGGGCTGTATGGTTATAAGCTTGGTGGAAAAGCAGATTTTCAGGTGGAACATAAAAACGAGATATCGTCACACATTTTAGAACACGAGATGCTGAGCGACTGTGCTGAATGTGCCGTGCTTAGCATTCTCCACTGCCTGTGCTGGTGGTTGAATTTGCACTTTTGGCAAGTTCATGTTCGGGACTTTTCGGGTTCTACCGTAAAGGGACGATCGCATCCGGAAACCCATCTATGAAAATGATACCACTATGTTCAGCATTGGCCGGCAACCTACTTGGCTAATTTTTTCGTCCGAAAAGTGCTCGGATATTAAATAAACAAATTTCAGATCAGCGCTGCTTCCGCAGCTGCAGAGGCTCCGGCGGCATGACGTCACTCCCTAGGCGGAGGAGTGAGAGGCCGGCGCTCAGGGAGAAAGGCGCGCCGTAACTCTGTGAGATGCTCGTACGGCCACGGCATTTCTTTTCTCAAGGTCGTGCTCTCATTGGTTCTCAGGGAGTGATGCGTTCTCGTTTTTCCAGAGAGGGAATTCTGGCATACTCTCAACATCCGGTGTCTGCTCTTGTCATGCATTCCGTCGAATAACAGTCGAACTACGCTGTGCTTTTGCCGTGATTTTGGGATACCGTGGTCAGTGGTCCACGAGGAATAAAATGACACTATAGTTTCAGAATCGACTGGAACAGATGCGATCGTCACTTTAAGCGACGATTCTGCAAATTGAGGTGTAAAAACGAGTTTTACCGGGTTTAACCCCCAAACACAAAGCTTTATTTATAGTGTGCCTCCTATAACTTCTATAGTACCTCCTATAGTGCACTGTACAATCTTTATATATTTTCTTGACTTTTAGTTACCTCTACAAGGACAAGGAAGAGCAGGAGCAGCTGAAATTGGCTCGTGAATTGGAAGAAGAGAAGGCTATGTATTCAGTGAGTATCCTATTGTTGTGCACAAGAATTTATTTGTTGTGCGCTGCGAACGTCGGCGCCAAACATCAAAATGTGCAAAGTTGGAAGCAGCTGACGTTGTATCATGAAAGACGCCCACGTTTTGTAGCTCCTTAGCAGCACTCTTATAACACTTCTGTTTCCCTCCTCTTATGTCGGATAGCTGTTCTTTCTTGTTTAATCATGTTTTCATCACTGGCTTTATCAACCTGATATAAAGCTGTACTTTTTCTGAACTACGTACTGATGGCTTGCTGGTGCATCCACTGCCCGAGCTTTTTATTTCCCTGGCTTCTTGGTACAATAGTACTCCTTGTTTTGTACTTCTGTGTAAAACTTTTACCCGTGAACCCTTTAACATGTCATGCCTAATCCTTTAAATACCATGTTGACGATGAGGACGGTGCCCTGAGGAACAACCACCTCTATTTGAAATATCGGCTGGCCTCGTTCTGAGGTCCTTCCCCCAACATTTCCTCACTGGTTCACTAGGTTTCCTATCTTTCGGCGTAAAACTTTTGATCTATTTTAAACTGGTTCACATCCTGCACACTAAGGTGTTCCACTAATGCTCCAGGGTTATTTCTTGAACTCTCGTAACCGTGACTATTTTTGCCTTTGGGGCAATGACAAGCACAATTATATTTGATTGTCAGATTATCTCTTAGCACTGATGAGAGGATGGCAGTTGATCAAAAGTGAGTGCCAGTGGTGTGACTCAAATCTACCCTTCCAGACGAATGCCGGCATGGTTCCCCCTGAAGTCAGCCCAGGACGCATACTAACCCCCCCCCTCTCCCTGTCTCCCACTCCTTCCTGCTGTCCTCTCTCCATCTGTCCACAACTGTATGCCGCTCTCAGCCACAGTTGCTTCTCAGCACTCACGTGGAATTAAACAAAAACAAAAAAAACATCCTTCTCAAATTGTATTAGACACCCTCAGTGTGACCACTGCTTCACTCTCATCAGTGTTCAATTTCTTTACTTCATTCAAATTCTCATCATACACATTGGTTCTATTAGAGTTGAAATATAATTATGCAGCAATTTTTATTACCCTGCTGCCTGTTTTGTGATATTATGGCCACTTTAAAATGTACCCAGGGACGGAAGTCACGGCGTGAGAGGCGTGCCCTTCGTGAAAAGAAGCTCCGTGGCAGGAGAGTCACCAGCCCCCCAAGGTAACACACACAATCTTTAGACACCATGGGCAAGGCCACAATTGCTGTTCCATTGGCCTCACATATTTTACACCTCTCACAGTTACGCAGCGAGGGAGAGTCCAACCTACAAGCCATTTCGCGAGTGAGTGGCTTTTTCGTAGTCCAGTAATGATATGCAGCTGCCATTATGAAGCTGGGAAACTCTTGTGTCTTGTAGGTCTCACTCCAGCTCAAGGTCACGGTCAAATTCCCCACAAAATGCGGGGGAGATAAAGTTCATCACGAGTTTCGGAGCGTCGGACGATGAAGATGCTGCGGGCGCAAAGAAGAACAACAGCGGCTCGTCTGCTGCTGCATCAAAGACGTCTTCGACTTCCAAGAATGCAAACTCAACACGGCCTCCTTCGAGTGGTAGCAGCAGGAATCCTCAGAAAGAGTCCTCAAGGTGCGCGACCGACTGTTGCTATTTTAGCTTTGTGATGTGTGTTACTTACACGGACATACCTTTAAACGGTAAACAGATTACGGTAAACATACCGTAAACGGTACGTCCTGGTATGCTCCGGAACGGTATGTCCCGGTAAACATACCGTTACACAGTATATCTCTGTCATTTTACAAGAAGTACCTTCTTGTAAAATAACCCCTCATTAATAAGTAGACCCTCATTAATTCAAACTCCAGCCAGCCACATATTTTTGTTAGAATTATGGTAACTTTGAATTACCTGATACTCATCTAAGTATATGTTGCAACAAAAGTTATGGTTTGTTATATAAGTAGCTGCACATTTTTGAACAAAGTTTATTAATTGAACCGTCTATGAAGCAAAGGCATTTAAAAGAATTTTGTTTTTGGTTGTCTGCTTGGTCAACACGCAGGTACTCAAAACAATGTTTTCAATCAGGTGAGCATTTTGTTCAAAGGCAGGTGTTTGAACAGATGGCATGACCAACTCACAGAGGCAGTTCTCTGCCTGCGGGAACACTCACTGAAGGACTGAAAAGTATGAATCAGACGAAAGTGCCATTTGAGTTACGTGACTTTTCATTACATTAAAAACAGAGTGCTAAACAAAATCTTGAAATCCATTTAAATTACCTGAGGGTATGAGATATTCCTGTTTGAATTAACGAGGATCTGTACACTAATCATGGCCACAGTTTCTTCGTGGCACTAACGCAGAATTAGAAAAAAAAAAAGAAGAATCTGAACCACTTCCTCCCAAAGGGCAAGCTGAACTAAGTGAATCTACCGCCGGCAATGAGGTAGAGTGTCGTCAGTGACGATGGAACTCCCAATCACAATCATTGAAATAAAGTCTCTTCATGGTCTTTGAGCTGGTCTCAGGGTTTCATAGTCTGACAGCTGTTCCTTATTGCAGTCGATCATCGGGTCGGTCCAGGGGACACAAAAGGAGTACGTCGAGGTCCAGGTCAAAGTCAAGGTCACGATCGAGGTCGTCTGACAGGCGCCACAGACGAAACAGGAGTGGCTCTCGCAGACGATACGGATCTTACCGCCATTCAAGGTCTCCACGGTCCCGTTCTAGGCAACGTTACCGATCAACATCACGCTCACGGTATGCAGTCCTGCCAGTTTTGACATGTTTTCGATAAGTACCGTATTTACTCGGGTAATATGCACCATTGCATAATTTGCACACCCCCACTTTTTCACGGAAAAAGTTTTGAAAATAAGAACTCGTGTAATTTGAGCGCTCCTACTTTCGTGCGCAACAGAGGCCATGTGCCCTGTGACGCTTGGCATCACGGGGCACATGCAGCTCCTTCTTTCGAAAAGGGAGGGAGATCCTCAGCACGAATTCCCTACATCATGTTGCTTAAAGCAATGACTCTCACTTGGTGGAGGAGATAAGATCAAAGGGATTACAAGGTACCGAATCTTATCTCTGTTTTGACCTTTTACCCCCTTCACAACAATAAACCACAAAGCTGTGTTACATCCCACTGGCTTAGGAAAGAATGACCAGAACACCTGGAGGGAACATATCACTAGCAAAATACGCGTCAGCATTCCGCAAGCTGGCTTCACCTAACGCATGCATGCTTTAGGAGAAGCTCGCTTTAGAAAAAGCGTGGAAAGCACGTGCTGGGCCTTTTTGAATCATCTCGCAAATTTCTGCAGCATTGGCCAAAAATGAAGAGAGAAAATCGTTATGACCAACTTCTTTCACTGACAGTTATGGAAAATGAACAGCCACTGTTTATTTTCTTGCCTAAATTTTTATTTTAGTGTAATTCTTTTGTTACGAATATCGGATGATACAAATGTTTTCCGCTACCCCGTGAGATTCGTATCACCGAGATTGCATAGTATTATTCACCTAAAGGACCATCTTTTAACGGAAATGTAACATCTTTTTTAACAGATTTTGCACATACTTTTGAAGTCGCCGTGTTAATGCCTCGCATAATTTGCGCAACCCCAACCTTCGTGTCAATTTTTCGGTAAAAAAAAAAAAGTGCAAATTATGTGAGTAAATACAGTATACACCACGACCTACTAGATTATAACGACCATGTCATAATCGGCAACCCCTATGAGGAGTCCGTCCACACGATCCGCTAGGGGTGCTACTCATCGACCGTGAGATCTACATCATGATTGGACAATGGAAACTTGAATTTTTAACGCGCAGAAGCGGACGTAGGACTACCGTAGCAGATGGTAGCTGACGACAGCAACAGCTTTTGTGAAAACGCGTAGAATGATGATGATAATAAACTTTAGAAAGAAGCATCTTCCATGGGACATCCACCGCTTGTACAAAAATACTAAGGTAAGGTGAAGTACAAAGTATTGTAGAAGCTGAGGAAGCAATAGCCGAGCCGATGAGTAGCGCCACCGCTAGCTTCCAAATGAGGCGCTGGGAAGGGGTGCCTCAGACATTGGTCGTTATAATGTAGTAGGTTGTGGTGTACACACGCGCAACATAAAGGGAACGTGGACTGAGTTAAATGAACTGCAACCCTGCAGATCGCGATCACGGCGACGCTTCTCTGCCAGATCACCCCCGAGTCGGCGAAGCCCACACGACTCCCGCAGGCATTCGCGATCGCCACGAAGCCCCTCGCCTCGCCATCGCAAGCCTCCGAGCCCACCTCGCAAGTCCTACTACCGGCACAGTTTGTCCCGCTCGAAGAGTCCCAGCTCGGGTAGCAGTTCCAGTGACTCGGAGAAGACCAACCGCACAAGTACAGGCGCGGTGGTCCGCCGAACGTGGCCATCTGCCGACACCCAAAGGCACGTTGGTTGTGCCTCGTGGTGATCTGTGTGTTCTAACAGAATGTGTTCACCTTCCAGAACCAATGCTACACTGGGTAAACCCGGTCCCTCCGCCAAAGTCAGTAAGATATTGATCCTGCTCTCGATTTACTCCACACGTTACCATTTTTCTTGTACCACCCTCCTTGATGCGATTGCTTTTACATTCCTAAAAAAGGGAAAGACTTCCTAGATGGCATGGCGTTTACATGCTAATGTTGCAGCAGTGCCAATGGTCAGTGTGGACACATTAGGATGGCTTTTTTGCTGTTTAGTTATGGAGAACATTTAGTTCCTTGTGTTTTTGGGTAAAACCCAGTAAAACCCATTTTTAGTCCCCCAATTCTCCCCGTTTTCAGATTTGCATTGTTGTCAGTTGGGGTAAAACCTGAAAATCCCTGAGAAGGAACTTGCCAAAGTACAAATTCAGGTACCAATACAGGCACTGGAGAATGCTACGCATTTCAGCATAGCTGCTCGGCATCTCGTGTTTGTCTGAAATGCAAGGTGTTCATTTTTTTGTTATTTCCAATGGAAAATTTGTTTTTCCACGTGATTTTATTCCAGTATTTTACCCGTTGTCTGCCTCCCGATATTTTCAAAAACATATAACCCGAACGTACAAGGGTCTAAGTACATTCCACTTGAAATGTGCAGCAAGGCTGTGTACGGGATATGAACCGCAACTGGCTACAGCCGTCCCATGTCGAGCGCGTATGACTTTATAGAACGTAGGAATGTGTGGCTGCCTTCCCTACATACCTGGTAACGGGACAATGACATGATTGTAGAAAATTTTTTTGGTTCTTCACAGAGAGTGGTTCTCAAGAATAACTTTTATCTGAAACATGCGCGATTTTTGCTGCGTTGCGTTCCTTGCGGGCACGGTTCACGAGCAAATGGGTCCTTCACGGAACACTGCAATCAATTCAATTCAATTCATTGACATCCAAAAATTCCTGTAGAGGGCGTTACCTGGGTGGGGTGGGTCCGACAATCGTGGCAACTCACCTAGCACGCTCTTTCCATCACTTGGTGTTTTCATGCCGTTATCATATTGTGAAGTCTGCAAAGTGATTATTATCGTTATTATTATCAGTGAAGTGAGCTCAGTCAAACAATAGATTTCACTGTTGTTGTTTGGACTGACCCTGTTTGCATGCACATTTGTTGTATTTGTTGTCCTGTTTAAAAAGGATAATGTTTGTTTAGCATCTAACATATCGCGGTATTGGAAAGAGATAAACGTGCATTTGTGACCTTTACTGAGCACCATCTTTCAAATGGTGTTGGGACCATCATGGGAATGGCATCCTTCAGTTGCTCTAGAGCATCGCTGTTCGCAGGGTACATCAGGCGGCGGAATGTCGCTGCGTGAGAAGCTGAAGCGGAGAATGCAGGCCGCCCTCAACAAGCAGTGTAAGTACCTGTATTTACTCAACAGATGATATAGGGAATTTTTTGGGGGGCATATAGGGGTACTATTGCCTCAGCGTTGTGCCATGGGTACAACCATACTACTATGGGCTTAACCCGTGGGTCGTACCAACGTTGTGAGTAACTATGCAACTAGTTCAAGCTATTCAATGACTTATTGTGACCAAGGACGTCTGACTTATAGTAATTTCAAAAAAGCGTTTTTATTAACACATTGCATGAAGTGGAGAACTAGATGTTCAAATACAACTATTTGTGGGTAAATGACAACATTTGAGATGACAAAACACACATGACATTTATAATGTCAGTACTTTTGATATTCACATGTGTTTGTATTTTGTGTTTTGTTGTTGTTGTAATTATTTTGTGCATGAAAGCTGGCTGAGTTGGGCTATCAGTTTTGTGCCTAACTGTAACCTTTGCCTGCAGATAAGGCAGACAAGAAGGCTGAACGAGAAAAGCAAGATAAAGTTCAACAAGAACGCTGGGTGAGTGGCGTTGCATCTTCATGTGCAGCTGTGTTATTGTCCGGAACTTGAAAGATTGCTTCCTTGTTTCCTTGCTATCGGGAAGCTGTCTAGATGACATGCAATGTTTTGATGCAGTAGAATTTCGGTGGTGCAATCACAGTTGATTTGCCCTTTGGGGTGATACAAATGTACAGGCCTGACTGCATTATGCAAGGTGTGTCAAGTATGTTAAAACTTTCCCAGTTGCCGTGGACATTGTAAATAGATGGGCTGCTGGGTTGTCCTGCTGTGGTTGTGCTTGCAACAATACGCCATCAAATGACTCAGCTGCTCTCTTTGGTTGCCAGCCAACCAGCGGCAACCAGCACTTGCAATGCGACAAGCCCAGTCGGATGCTGTCACTTCCGGACACATGTCTTTCTTGAGCGCACTCACATGCACAGAGGGCGGTAACATCTTAGATGTTAGTAACATCGAGATCCTCACGAATTAGCCTAAGTTTTGGCTCAGTGCCAGACACTGAAGTCAACGACACTTGTACTCCAGCGGCGCACCACCGCCAACACCGACGATGACTCCAAATGAACTTGGACTGTGCGACCAGAGCTCGTGAATGGCACAGCCTCCAGAAGATAATGGGAAGTACTGGATAGTGCTTCGACAATAACATCAAAAGAAGTATTTCGTTGTGTTCCGACGACATCACCACTGCTAAACACGTTAACAAAGCGCTCGCTTTCGAATTCCGGCGCAGAAGCCTTTTTCCTCTTTGTCGTCGACAGCTTCCGCTTTCGGCTTCCGAAATGCTGGACGGTTCATTTCAAAACTCGTTTGTCTATCGTAAGAATCGTCCACGTTCGAAAACACAGCAAGAAATAGGAACTAAAAGTTGCGATCACAATCCCCTCGTGAGAAAGAGCAGATGCTCCCATGCCTCATTCTCCCATGCCTCCCATATTGCCTGCTACCATGCCTGACAAAAAACGAGTTTTGGGGCACTTTGAGGCGGATTTGAGCAAAAATACTTTGGGATCATATAGAAGACAGATTTTTGTCACCAAAAATGTTATTTCCAGAAAATCCGTTTCTTTGTCATTTATTGCGAGTTGATCCCCGCGTACCCCCTTAATTAAACTTCTATGATACACACCACAGAACTACGCAACAGCAGCATGGGTGGGTTGCATGCGCGTGTGCAATAAACCTCTACCCGAGAAACATCATCATGACGTTGGTAGACACACCGAAACCAAAACAGATCGGCAGGGGAGAGCTGGGTTCCACGAATGGGCAATTGTTCGCTGCCTCCTATTGAAAGAAAAGTAGGACCGAAGGTCGCGTCCTTTTCAGGGACCATCGTAATCCCCTCAAGACGGCGGCTTTCGGGCGCGACCTTTTTCGCCACTAGCATTGAACGTAGTTCAACTCTACCAAACTCCCAAAGTGCAATTCGAAGTAATCTACCAAACTCGTGGCGCTGTCGAACATTATGACGTCATTTGTTTACAAACAGGTAGAGGTCTATTGCTATTGTTGGTCTCACTTCGCCATCCATGTGCAGGGGTTCATGTTGTGCTCGCATAAGTCGGCTCTTCTCGTCTGATTGAGATATTCAAATGCTGCACCTGAACAAGGAATCAGTGTCAGGATAGTCCGATGACAGCGTCCAACATCGTTATACGAGTACTCGGAACCACGGTTTCCATCGCTACACGCGGGTCGTTTCCCCGTAGAAACAATGTATATTTTGACGGTAAAATCATGAACCATCATTTTACGAGGGATATCATTATATGCGATATCGCTATCTGCGGGTTTTACTGTAGTACTCAGTGCGTGTCCTGTTAGCATTGTGGAAGGTGGAGGTTCAAAGCTCCAATGAGAGCAGCAGTGCCTGGTGACAATTAGCCAACAGCAATGTTGTTTTCGAGAGATGTTTGGCCGCGTCTCTGCATCTGCCACGGCAGTTTTAAGCCCATATGAGTAGCGTGTACTGCGGGTGATACGCCAATATCTCAAGCAAAGGATAGCTTTTTGGGTCTGACCTACCACCTTCTCACATCCACCATCAAGCTCAAGATGTTGTTGCTAAGCATGTGGCACATGACTCAGAGTCAGTCTAGTAATGTGACCAGCCTGACTCTGGGACCAGTCACACTGCATCAAATACCGTCTACCATTGAGAAACTTTACCGTGAGCTGATTTATACTGAAGTACAAGATGTACCCCACTTGTGGGGTGCACCTGAAACTGTAGCGGTGTAATTTGCCTTGTGGGAGTGGCAATCTTTTCCTCATCCTTTCATAGTTCATGCCCCCTTCATGTTTGTATGTGCACATTGCAGTAAACAGGGCTACTTGAAGTCATTATTCAATTCATATTTGAAGTCAAATATTCGCAGTATTCGTATTCGAAATTTTTACTATTTGCCCAGCCCTAATAAAAAAGTCATCAAATGTCAAGACATGGATTCCACCCAGGTGTAATGCAAAGTTGCAAGACAGAGCCATCTTTTCTTTGCAGGATCGCGCAGAGGAGTTGAGGGAAATGGCACTGAGGCTTCGGCAGAGGTATGTAGAGTCGCCGACCGAGAGAGAGATGGGTTTGCAGCACCAGCTCTGCTCCCCAAATGGGGGATACTCCAACTCAGGGTTGTGAGCATCCATGAGAAATAGTCTGTAGACATAGTAGGCTTCCTTGGCAGGAAAATAGTTGCTGTCAAAAACAATGTGCACACGAACCACAAAGATTAACAACTTGCGTTGCACCTCAAACTGACACCTGTTAAGGTAGCAGTTACAGAATTCCTGTTGTCTTTTTTGGCCAAGAACAAAGAGATGCGTAGCCATCCTTTGCAGCGCAGTTCTTGAAACAGGAGGCTGCTTGAATGAAAAGTGCAAATGCGTGGCCTAATAATAGCAAATAAGTGAAACCCACAAAAATGTCTCAATTATCGGAATGTCGAAATCCCAACGGACAACAAAATACAAGGTGTACTTGCCGTTATGAAGGTACCTTTATTTTGAAAAGAAGTGGGAAGAGTTTTTGCTTTTTAGAGCAGAACTGTGCCGTTAAAGGAGCCCAGAAAACCATCCAAAAGATCTTCTATTTCTGGCGAATTACGAAAGGACGTAACTTGACGTGACAACTAACACAAAAAATCCTCTGTACGCAGTATTTTTCTTGGAATAAAGCTCCCCCGAACATCGACGTGTGCGTTCCCGCTCGACTCGTTCTGCAGGCCGAAATCAGGAAAACGAGGAGGGTTGTGATATCGCCACGGTTGTAAGAGAGACCGCGCTTTTCGCACTTTTTTTTTTTTCTTTTTCGTTTCCATTCCCAGTTCTACTCCCATTCTGTGTAGCAGACGACGCTTCTCCGAACGAGTAAACCAGTTAGCGGGTTGTACCACGATGACGTCAAAGCGACTTTGGCAGCTAGTTGCGGACATTGCCACTGTTGCACGCGGTGGCGATTTTTAAAATCGAATTCCGCGATATGTATGCATCTGTCGAGTGAATCACTTCGCATGGTGCGTTTTAGCTGTCAGGTTAACGGGTTGGTTTGAAAAAATTGTCATGACTAAAGCACTTTCTGTGCTCCTTTAAAACAAGTTTCGTTAAAGCTGTCAAATGCTCGACTGCACTCGAGCCGCCAGGGGCATGAAACTGAAGTCCTCCAAAAGAGCAAGGGCTTCTGTCGGTAGGCCGTGGCGACAGGAGTTCCTCCCTCACATTCACAGTCGTCGTCCAATACAGCCTTGTCCTTGTCATGCGTACCTCCAATCGTGGTACACAGCTGTCCGAAGGCGCTTTAGTTTGCCGTGGAACTTCTCACCTTCGAGGACCCCGAGGATCTGTGACTCGTTCTTTACATATGTTGCCAATGAGCTCTCCTTCATGTCATATTTTTTCATTGCTTCTTGTCTAGAGACGCTGTCCTTCAGGGCTTTCAGTAATTCCACTTTCATCGCGAGGTCCATACTCAATCTCATAAGTTCGTGCGCTTCACAGGAGTCGCCATGGCACTGAGTATGTCACGGCACTGATAACCATAGCGATGCGTACTGTGCCAACTCTTTTCAGTGGTAGAGTGGTGCCACCTTTTGCCTTTTTCTGATGACTGTGATGCTGCTTGTGTTGATGCACATCCCCCGAGCCATGACTGTCCGAATTATCCGGTGCGCACCCGACTGCTTCCAAATTACCGAGTATTTATTGTCGTAGACTAATATAAAGGTCTGATGGGACTGCACGGGTAGTCCAACTTGCCGAATTAATGGGGGTCGAGTTAGCGAGGTTTTACCACATGATAGCAGAGCGATATGGTAGCGCGATACGGTGCTCTCTCAGGTCCGGAGGTGCTAGTTCACCAAGTAGATCTGGCCACCCTTGCCCCAAAAGCAGCATGGCAAAACCGTTACAAATGACCACTGGTCGCAGGATCAGGTTTTATATTCGAAGCTGCACAACAGGGTGAAACCAAGTGATATCAGATGAAAGAGCAGATTTTTCGGGTGGAGAAGAAAAACATCAGAACAACAACACATGAGATGGAGAGAAGCAGCACTGAGAGCATAGTTGTGTATGTAGTGTTCATCTGTCCTTGCATTAGCGGCCGAGTTTGCACTTCGGCGAGTTCAGTTGTCAGGTTTTACGAAGTTTAGTCCAAAAGCGCATGACTTTCCATACACAATTCGTGCAGATTCATTTGTGGTTTTCATTTAAATCGCCTTGGTACATACATTCAACTCTGCTATGCTTTTAGATGCATGAACCTTTGGGTGCCAAAAATATGTGCATACAATCAGCACTTCAGTTTAATTTTTTTAAATATCTTTATTTATTATTTTATTATATTTACGTAGAGGCAACATAGGATAATATCCTCCTTTTATTATTGTTCTTGATGTCAGGGACCGCGAACGCAGGCACAAAGAGTGGGAGGACTATGATCCCGAAAACGGAAGCCGATGGTCCAGCCGGTCTCGTAGCCGGTCAGGAAGCCGGTCTTCGCGCAGCAGTCCAGAGCCGAACCCACCTGGTGAGTCTCCTCCTAGGAGGGCTTCGAAAAGGTAAGGAAAAAGAAGCAATGCACGGCAGCAAATTTATTATTGTTCAGCTTTCCTCCTGAACTGTGAGTTCCGATTCCTCTTGCAGGAGCCGATCAAGGTCGCCAACCCCAGATGACCGCAGACACCATGACATGGACTGGGAATCCCGAGGCTTAGTAGATTATTGAGGACCTTGCATAAGTATGGAACTGGTGTTCGAGCTGGTGTGGCATGCTGGTTTAATACGTAACTTGTGCTTACGTGACCAAAATGTTCTGGAGGTGCCATTCTGCTGAGCTTGGCTGAAGTGCGCTGGGTGTACTGTCGTTACAGTAACGGAACATATCTGTGGAACATACGGCAGCACACTGAGGTCTCTGTATGGAACAAGAAAGTGTCTGTCGCGTGTCCGTGATGAAAGTCTGGGAGCTTTGTGCACGCATCCCCGTCTGAGTTTGTGCGGGTGACTGCAGGTAGCAGCAGGTGTTTCAAGAGCAGTGTTTACAAGGCTGGTGCTACATCATTATGTTGTAGGTGATTTTGGTCTAGTAAAGTACGAGATTGCTTGCACGTCTGCTGTATTAAAACAGTATTACCTGCAGTGTGCAGATAACATAGGGACTATCGCATCCGTCGCAGTCGATTCCGAAACTGCAGTGCAGGTTAGTCCTCGTTCATCACCGACAATAATGTCGAAAACCCGACATGAATTAGTTGAGTAGCTTCTGTGCAATTTGATGTAATGCATGGCCATAGCTGACGACGGATGAGGAGAGCATAGCGCAATTCCCTCTCTGGAAATCGGAGAAAACGTCACTCGGGCAAGGCCAATCAGTTTTGCCAGAGTTTTTTTTTTTACCCAATCAGTTTTGGCAAAGCCCTTTGGCGAGGACAGGTCCAGTCGGGGAGCGATCGGAGAGCCTTTGGCGACCAACCGCCAGGCGGAAGGGTCTGCACATCACAGAGAGTCTGTGATGGGTTTGTGGAATGTTGTTTCTGGTTAGCGTCACACGCGTTTGTACAGCGAGGAGCGTAGCACGGTGTTCCACGCAACGTGGTCGCGTCATAACTCTCACTGGTATACGAAACTCGGCTTCTCTCTTGTTCGGTTGATTTGTCGAGGATTTTTCAAGTATATCGTTCAGTATATTGCAATGCGAACGCGAAGCAGACGATCTCGGAGACAATCGTCTGCACTGCGTTTCAATTTGTGTGCCTGACTTACATCATCATCATCATGTTACTACCGCTGGGGCTTCCTTAGCTGCAGAGGGAGTGCGATTCTTCAGAACTCGTTTATTTGGCATGTAAGCTGTTTCAGAAGAGAAACTTGGCCAAGTAGACCATGACCTGTGCCAAGTGCTGAACATTTCCGTATCTGTCTCGTACACACGTTTTCCAGATGCGATAGTCCCTTTAAGTAATGTGAAGTAACAACTGGTAACAATCAAGATAATTGCTTTGAAGTCTGAAAGAAAAGTGTAAAGTTCAACTTGCTGTAAGGGTGTGGCTTCACTTACATGAGTGCTCGCATCTTCATATTTTTCTTTTTCAATCAATCAGTCAACGACTTTCATGCATTTTTGCGTGCTTGCTATTTTCGTGCTAGACTGCTAACAGGCAGTATGCCATGTGAAGGAAAGCAGACCAGAACAAAGGGCAGGTGTACAGAAGCACTGCTCAAGCTGAACAATACAACGTAGGTGGGTGTATAATTTGCCCAATGGCTGAGCTATAAACAGAGCCTGAGGTTTTAGTGTTTAACCCAATTCTTCCCCGAATTCGCACCCTGAATTGAAGGTTGCCTCTTTAGGGTGAAACCCGATCTTTACCCGGCAAATTGCCCTCACTGAGATGTCTGTAGGAATGCACACTAACTTGTTTGGCAACAAATGCAGTTACATCACCATTTGTACCAAACCAGTACAGTTAGTTCGAGTAACTGAGCCCGAATTTAGCGTACTGGAAGTTTTTTCACCCGAATTCACATGAATTTGGAGCACGTTTATTTACCCAATTTCTACCCCTTAATTTAGAAAAAAAAAAATTTCCCGAAAACTTCAGGCTCTAGCTATAAAGACATGCATTTTCCACTCCCTTTTTCTTGCCAAACCATACATTTGATGCCACTAGCATACACACATAGCTCTTGGCCACCCATTCGGAACCAAACAGCAGTGTGGAGAAGAGAGTACAGAGAGCAGACATTTGCATTGGCTACATGCCTTGTATGTGGCTTGCACAAGGTACTCAAAAGAAGTAAAGTTGCTGAGTACTAGGCAAAAAAGTAACTGAGTAGAGTACTAAATACTCAACCATAGAGAGTGTTTGATTAGAATACTAAACGCTCACAAAAGTAACTCGTTACTTTCACGATACAAATTAAAATTTGTGAAATACCAACAGGTAAACACATTGTCCCGTGTGTACACAAAACCTACGCTGCCGCCCACTTTTGCTGGCTATGCAGCAGAATGACTGGCGTCTCTGAATACTGGAGGTACAATGTGTACTTGTCAGTGGTTTATCCAGAATTCCAAGCACAGGGGTGCTGCAAAAAATTGGGAGGGGTGTAATTATTACAGTTACGTCAACAGCTTCGCATATCATTACAGACATGTCATTACAGCTGAAAAAACAAGGGCCCCATGTAAGGGTTACACAGGTAAAAAAGTTAGAGGGTGTCCCCAAACGTTTTGGGGTGGGGGATCTGGATAAATCACTGATGCGCATTAATTTCTTTCTGATCAACTTCTTAGCTTTCCTGTCTTCCGAAAAAAAAAAGAGTATCTTAGGAGTATCTTAAGAAATTTGTACAAGTTCTACCAAAAAGTATTTATAGTTGAGATACTAAATATTGCCTTTTAATGGTACATGTATTTGTAAGATATCAAGTTACTCCCGAAAGTATTCAAAATAGACTAACTTGAGTATCTATAAATCTGCTACATGCCTACGATGAGCACTCGTCCACTACACTCTTAAAAATGAACTTCACCGCATAGCACGCTCCTAACCAACCATCATCTCGAGTGATATCGTTATCTACCCTGATTTGTTGAAAACGGGGGCGTACGCCTTTTTTGTGACACTTACGCTGTTCATAATTGTCACAAAAAAGGCGTACGCCTCCCGTTTTCAACAAATCAGGGCAGATAACGATATTATTCGAGATGATGGTTGGCTAGGCGCGTGCTATGCGGTGAAGTTCATTTCTAAGAGAGCAGGCCATGTGATCAGTGGCATTCAGAAATACACAGGAAAAGTGAAGCAGATGTTTGGTCTGTCCTCACTTTCCCCACACTAGCTGTATACCAGGCTCAGTGTTCATCTATCTAGAGCCTGGCATTGAACCACTCATGGTCATGGCACTGACCATGGAAGTGTCACATGCTGTGGAACATGCACACCTGCGATATTTTTTGTTGTAAGCTGTGTAAGAAACCTACCACTTATGAAAACGCTACGGTGCACATGGAAATGCTAATGCCTGATGTCATTAGTCGTATTCAGGCTTTGGACTTGGATAAAATGGTTCCCATCAATCCCTAAATTTCTCACCCTTATAGCGTAGTAGTTTGGTGCAGCTGAGAGTGAACATTTACCATAGTAGGCTTTCGGGGACAGTGCATACGCAGAATTCAATTAATCATTAGTTTCATCATCATTCATCAATCATTAGTTAATTTAATTAATCATTTCATGAATATCGAAATTTTCGAATGTCGAATCGAATATCACGTCATAGTATAAAGGCTTCTAAGGGTAACAATTAAGCCCCGAAAACAAGCATGACCACATAGTTGTTTTCTGCTGATGCTTAGAAAAATGGCCGAAGTGCTAATAAGGAAAATGTATTAATCTATTGGCTTAGCATGAGGCATATATGCCTATCTCTCAGTCGGGTAAGTCTCGCAGTCGGACTTCTTTCGCCGCCGCCCCTCCGCACAGCTTTCATAACCGGCGCGCCCACGCAGACACATCTGAACCTGTCGACCACCAGCTCCACTGCCGGTGCCCGCACCGCGTCGCGCTCTCATTTTCTCCTCTCTCCATTCGCCTCGCCGTGGCTATACAGACAGACCACGCCGCGATTCTTGCGTACCGAGGACTCTAATGCTAACGGATTAGAACAATCACTTAGCTTCTAGAGGACACTTTATGCTTTGGTAGACACCTATGGGTTGGACATCGTAACGTTCTACGAAATGGTGCCTTCATATTGATACTGTAATATGCTTGGACCCATATCTGTAATACTATCCAGTATATTGTATTGTGTGCGTTTCTACTTACCAAATTTAACGAAACGCACCCTTGTACGAGGGATGTTGGGTCCCGAGGCAACTCTCCGTGTTTGACCGGCAGAGAAGACTAGAAATCTCCCAAAAGCTAAGGTACCGTTTCGACACTGAAGGACAGCCATTCCTTGATCGGATCATCACGTGCGATGAAACATAGGTGCACTATTTCACTCCTGAGTCTAAACGCGCATCAAAACAGCGGAAGCATCCGGGCTCGCCAGCTCTCAAGAAGTTCCGAAGCACCCCGTCTGCGGGTAAGGTCATGGCCACGGTTTTCTGGGGCAAGGCTGGCGTTGTTCATGTTGATTTTCTGCCCAGTGGTACCACCCTCAATAGTGCGTATTACTGCCAGGTTCTCAGGAATGTGCATAAGGCGCTGAAGCAAAAGCGGCCGGGCCTCATAACCAAAGGAGTCCTCCTACAGGACAATGCACAACCGCATACCACGCATCTCGCGACACGCACATTACAGGAACTTGACTGGGAGTTGCTGCCACATCCCCCTTACAGTCCAGACCTCGCCCCCAGCGATTTCCATCTTTTCGGGCCACTGAAGGCGTTCCTTGGGGCCGCCACTTCAGGTGCGACGACGAGGTCAAGAATGCGGTCCGATCATGGCTGCTACGCGCCACTAAGGATTTCTACACTGCTGGCATCCAAGCCCTCGTGAAACTCTGGGACAAGTGCATTACTGCACCTGGAGATTACGTTGAAAAATAAAACTAATTTCTCGCCTGTAAGTTCATTTTACTTTTGCGAAAAATGAAAAGTCCCGGTTTGACTTGAACACCCCTCGTATAATCACTGGAGCAAACGAGAGGCGGAAAACATGAAGGCAAACAATGCTCCGCTATCAACGAGTTTTACTTGATGAAACGTACAAGTATTTAAAGAAGGAAAGCACGTGTTGTCCGCGTCTCTTTTGCTCCAGCGATTCTTATTATGCAGCTTTACCAACGGTCCAAATCCCCGTTCTAATAGGTGCATCCTTGTATTTTTTCCATGCATTCACAGTAGGGACGAACCTTCCAGGAAGGACGACACATCCACTTTGCGATATCTAACAAGTGCTGTTGCCACTGGGTATTCAAGGAATAGAGAATTTTGACCCCCTAGTAATATGGTACTAGGAATTGGAATTATACAAGGGTGGTTCAAGGTTGACAGAGACTTTCATTTCTTTAAATACAATGGAGAATTCGGGAATCATCAAACTACGTAAGGTTTTCAAAGCATTCACCGTGCGCATCTAGACACGGCTGCCATCGCTGTGGCAACTCTTTGATGCCTTTGGCATAGAAATATGTGGACTGCTGACGTAGCCACGGCAGGACATCATTCTGGAGAGTGTGGAACGTCTTTCCTCCAAGGTGCTCTTTAAATATGGGTTGTAAGTGGCTGGGGCGAAACCTCCCAGCGTATTTCGGCCAGGGTTGTTACCGTCAAATTCGCCGTGTGAGGCCGGGTATTGTTATGAAGAGGAATGACCGTTCCGGAGAACACCCCATGCCATTTCTTGCGAATTGCGTTTCGTGCGGCACCCTTTATCAACGTGGAGTAGTACTGGGCACTAATCGTGACCCCTTGCTCCAAGAAGTCCACATGGATAACATCCTGCTTGTCACACAAGACAGTTCCCATGGGCTTTCCAGCAGACGTCTTCTTGAGATCTTTCAGAGATCTTTCTTTTCTTTGGCGGTGGGAAAGCCTTAGGTCGCCGTTCCATGCTGCTGCTTTTTGTCTCTAGGTGAGATGATGCATCCAGGTTTCCAGGTTTGCGATGATTGATTGCAAAAATTAGTCCCCCCTCGGATTGAAACCGGTTCAGCAGCTGCTCAGAGACTGTCGTGCGCGCTCACCTCTGGTCACAAGTGAGGTGCCGGGGAACCCATCTTGCACAGACTTTGCGGAACAGCAAGTGCTCGTGACTGATATTGTCTCCACACTGCAGGCACTAATATTACGCTGGGCTGCAATGTCCCAAATTGTTGCTTCTCGAGGTTCTCGAGGATGTCTTGCTCAGTGCCTGCGATGTTCACTGGCGTGAGTGCAGTCGGACGAGCGTGTCCTTGTAGTTCGTTCGTCACCATATCCCGTCCTTCGCCAAACTGTCTGCACCATTAGTACACTCTTCCCTTTCACGTGGTTTTTTCCTTATACTGTGACTGTAATCTTTAATCTTTGCAAAATCTGAGCTGGTTTGTCGTTCACCTTCACAAGGAACTTGATTATGCATCGCTGTTCCACAGCTACAGACAAACTGCTCGCACGCTGTTCACACTGCTGCTGCACATGCCGCTTACTCGAGAAGGATTGCACTTCGTTCTCCGAAAGTTTTATTCAATTACATTTACGCTCTGATTTTTCTGGAGCAAAAGTCTCGGTCAACCTTGAACGGCAGAAGATTGGTATTCCATGAGAGTGAGAATAGCGCTAACGCATGACGAAGACGGGCGCACGCAGTTGGAAGTAAACAGTAAACGACACAGTGAACAGTTAGGGAGGATGAACGAATGTGATTAAAGATTGTGAAGGATTGAAGGGACGGTCGCATCCGGAAAGCCATCTATGAAACCAATACCACTATGTTCGGCATAGGCCGATAACCTACCCGGCTAATTTTTTCGTCCTAAAAGTGCTTAGATACTAAATCAACAAATTTTAAACAGCAGCGCTGCTTCCCCGGCCGCAGAAGCTCCGGCGGCGTGACGTCACTACCTAAGCGGAGGAGTGAGAGCGCGGCGCTTAGAGGAGGAAAGGCGCCGTCCAGACGCCCTGTAACTCTATGAGACGCCCGCAGTGCCGCGGCATTCCTTTTCTCAAGGTCGCGCTCTCATTGGTTCTTAGGGAGTGACGTTTTCTCGTTTTTCCAGAGAGGGAATTCCGGAATACTCTCAACAGGAGTTGTAGAGTAGGAGGGGGAGAGTAAAGGAGTTGTACAGAGGCGAGACCTCCTTCCAGCGTCCAAGTCCGGGAGGCGCGATGATCGAGATTCTGGATTCGGCCACAGCCTTTGCACGCGTGAAGACCAGGCCCGTTCGGCGCCATGGCCATGGTATCCAATCCAATGCAAGTCGTGCTTGCTTCCGCTGGGCTCTGTAGGCCATGCCGTGTGCGAAATGTGTTTGTTTTGTCTGCTCTCACTGTGCGCTTGGATTGTGTCTTATTCTGTAGGGATCGAGTACCGTACGGTTTAAACCTTGTGCTGCGACATGAAAAAAAAAAAAAAAATGCGCACGGAACTCGTAGGAGACACCGTTCGTAACACGCTAGGCCTACGGTATCGATCATAGCGGCTCACATGTTGAGATGTCCCCCTTTGCTGACTTCGTTTCTAGTTATTATGAGAATTATACGAAAAAAAATCGAAGAAACACGGCACGGAGCCGTCTCGACGTCACGAGAGCATCGTGTCTGCCGTCCGCGGCTGCTTTCTCCGACCGTTTTTTGCACGTTCGATCGCACAGCTATAACGCACCGTAAAGCGAAAATATTTTGCATCGTGACTCCCGGAGGACAGCTTGACAGATGAGGCTGGATTTCGAGCGATGTTTTAAAGTGACCATGAAATGATTTTCGCGAATTCCGAGTACTCTGCAGGAAACGGTTCTCATGATTCCTTACTATCGTACACACATCGACTTTTAACCGTATTCAGTACAACAGGGGCGCAGTTATCAGACAAAAATAGCAGGGCGTGACCGCTGGATATATGCCTTCGAAGCGGCCGTACGTCATCGCCATCCAATTCTCTCAGCCAACTGTGAACGATGAGGAGGACACACCCCACGGGACCATGTGGGTACATGGTGTCGGTTTGGACAACAACGACGTCGTATATCTGCCGTCGAAATCACTTGAAATATGGCGAAAGGCAAATTGTCTGCAATGGAGGAAGATATTATGCGACACACACAGCGTCTATGAATCGTTCGGTACTCAGCAGCTCGTAAAATGTCACCGACGGAGGTATGTTCTGACGAAGAAGTTCAAAGAGGAAAACGTGCTCCGGTAAAAGTATGCTGACAGTCAACGGCTATATTACATTTCTCGTAGGATTCTATGTCAACGGTTAGATACAATCTTGTCTGCTGGTCAAATTAAAACATATTTCATGGCGAAGTATGCAAGCTTGTTTGCAAATTTTGCAGTCTGCTCGCAAAAGCCCGTCCACGAATCGAATTTTTTTTTGGTAACTTGTAACTTAACTCGGTACTTGTGCACCGTGGTAACCTTCAGAGGAACTCGTTTCTTTTTCAGGTAACTTTGCCAAAGTAACTTAAGCTAAGTTCCAAGTTACTTTTAATTCGCTTTTCACTCACATCCACATATTTTCTTGCTTTCTCTCCGGTTCTTTCATGTCATTTTATGCCATGAAAACGTGATATTCAATCAATGACAGTATTCTATTCAGGAAGGAAGAACCGCTGTCATTGAAATGAAGCTAAACCATTGTGCGCCCACAGGGTGTAAGATGCAAAGCGTTCGAATTGTTGGACGTAAACGAAAACGATCTAAGCTTGTTGCACTCCTCCGCAGGCAAGTCAAGGTCTAACTCAACTGCTCACTCGCGCTGCACCTGTGTATTCTATTTTGTGTCCCAAGTAACTTGGAAGTAACTCGTTCTTTTTTTTTTAAAGTAACTCCGTAACTGCGAGTTACATTTCGGGCTGAAGAACTTCGTTATTAACTTATAGTTACGTTTTACACACGGTGACTTAACTCGCAACGAGTTCTTTCTGAGGGGTAACTTCTCGATCTATGCCTTTAAGATTATTGTTCTTATTCTTCTCCAGCGCACGGACACGTGCATGCGCGGCACACGACGATATAAAGCGCTGCTGCAAGTTAGCACCTGTCTTCATCTGTGTTCAGTCTTCGTCCTGCGTTAGCACTGTTCTCACACTTGAACGACTCTTGTCGCAGTGTACGTTAGTACTGCGCTCTACTGAAGCCACGCAGAGACCATGTGGGCTTTATAGCACGGCGCACTGCCATGCTGAAAATGCCCTTCGGGCATTGGGTAGACAAATTCGTGGCTTTACGTCGCGGGACAACGAGTGACGCCACAGTACGTGGCCGGCCTGTGGAATAATTTTACCCACCTGAGGGTTCTTTAACGTGCGGCGAGATCTCGGCAAACCGTATTTAATGTCCTTCGCGGAAGACGGCGTGTTTGAGCATCTTGTACTCTGTCACCACGTTACTGGCGTCCTGGGCCGGGATCGAACCCTCAACCTTGGATCAGTAGGCGGACACACAGCCAACGGTTCCACCGAAGCCTTTATGGTAGATAGTGGAAGTGAGGGGTACACTACGTCCTGTGTCTACGTCCTAAAAGCTTTGGCAGGCATTCCACTGTTGACGTACTGGTGTTGGGGTGCATAACACCGGATATGTGACAGAAAAGAAAGCAGGCTCCAGAATCGATCCACAATGCTCATCGCCGCGAGTCGGCAAGCAAACAGCTCTGTAAGTGGCACCACCACCATCAATCGGATGTGCCCATATGCAACGCTACCTAATACAAAAAGCCTATGTCTGCTCTCACTATTCTTCTTTTGTGTGAGGTGAGAGTGGTTTCTTTGCCACGTGGACATGTACGCCGCCCAGGAATTTCCCTACAGGGGGCCGTACACCCCCTTGGTTTTTTGCAAGCCCCCTGAAATTTCTGAGATTTACCAATACAGCTCGGCAACTGGCGCATACACCCACAAACATGTCTTTGTATACATAAACCCCCACCCTTGGAAGCGTGGTACCCCACGAGAGGTCGACTTCTGGGGACACTGCTGAAGCCGCCACGTCGTCTGCTTCAACCAATTACCGCAGACGATTTAGAGCACAGACATTTTTGTGGTCACTATAGACAGCTGATGGCGGCTGCCGGCTTGGCTCTATATAGCCACGGCAGCCGAAAGCATGTCGTGATTGGCCAACTCCTGATAAAACGTCACGTTTGTTACTCTAGCTGACTATGCCATATGCCGCCTTGTTGCACCTATATAGTGCCTATGGCTCATGTGCGCATGTGACCCCTGATGAGCCTTACTATAAAAGTATGACTCCTGCGTTCACCAGTTTATTGTTATTGTGCCGAGGGAGTGACTTGAGTCGCGTTTACATGGATACGACACAAGCGTATCGTATACAGTTGTCGAATCGAATCCACCCATGTAAACTGGTCAATTCGCTATAGGAGAGCGTGTCGTATTTAATCCGCTAAACAGAGGTGGATTGAGACGGTGGATGCGCATTCAGATTGTGCATGTAGACAGACAATGCGCATCGACGGAAGAACAGAGGATTATGGGATGGCGCGTTCGGCTGCCTGCTAGTCGTGTCGTCTGCTACTCCTACTCGGGGTGACAAGATGGTGACATTAGGGAGCTCTCAGCCACGCTCCGTTCTGGATATGTAGGTTAGTCTACACTGACAGAAGCAGCAGGGCTTGCAACCGTAGAGCAGAGTTCATTCTGAAGTACGTTTGAAAATGGTGCGTAGACGCCCTAAGAGGTAGCGGGACACCCGAAACGGCAGTATTTTGTGGAAGTGCTCCTCTAACTTTCGAACGGGACACGGCGTGGCGCCATCTTCGGTTTGGACTCGATGCGCATCTATGTAAACGGTGGCGTATCGTCTTCTCTCCAGTTTCGACTCGATTCGACACGCTTGTGTCGTATTCATGTAAACGAGGCTTTTGGTGACTTTAAGCTCCGCTCTGTGTACAACCTGGACGGTGCAGGAGAGTGACGGATTTCTGTTGGACAACATTGGACATGTTCTCCGGGGGAAAGGTTTGTCATGGCCTCACTTCATAGGGAACTATGCTTACATACGCCTGAAGGCTCTGGAGAAAACCAACCTCTCCGCGTATTTTAACTCAACATATCCCACCCCGCCCCAGCCCCTAGAGCAACTGCCAAATAGCACACTTCGAAGCGTTTAAATTTTGCAGAGAGTTCGACACACAGTCTGTCTTATGGCATTCGTTGTCGATATGCAGCATGGACATCCCTTTTCTCACACCTCACTGTCTGTTACATGTTAGCAGTAAGGTCACGCGCCCTGTCCATTACCCCTGGGGCATAGAACACAATCGGAACATGACCTGCGTGCCGTCCTTTTGAAATTGCGGGGAGTCTTCTCTTGCGCGTGTTTGGGGAAATTTGCATTGATCTTGAATATTGTGCACAGGTCCATCCTCCGGTCCTGTCATGGGAAGTGGCTTGGTCATAGTAAGTGATTACTTACTTACCGATTAACCAGTAGCTGTAATTCAAAATTGTTACTCGGAAAGCAACTTTCATGTGAAACGCAGGCTTTCTTTGGCTACCAGTGGCTACCCATGCGGCTGATGGCGGCTCGTCTCCATAGCTACGGCCGCCGGAAGCACTGTCGTCATTGGCGGACTCTTGTTACGTCATGCCGTTTAAGCAATGATGCTTTGTCTCTATTGGTAGTGTTGGTAATATACTGTGGCTTAGCCGCAGGATGTTCCGTAGCAGACGACAAGGCCGGTGGTGTCGTCTGCTGTGTGCGTAGTCAACGCTAATTAGATACAGAAGGCCTGCTTATTGCCTTCTCTCCCTCCTTCGCTATGTGAACATATTCAATTCAATTCAGTTCACTTTATTGGTTTACCACATTACATGGTGGGACAGCAAAGCTAAAAGTTACCGGAAGTAACTTGAGGTAACTCGGCAATAACTACGGCGAGCTCTTTCACCATCACCGCCATCACCACCTGGACGACGCTGGCCTCCGATGATAACTAAGCGAGATTTCTGCCGTTACGGGCGTCGTTGCAGACGCCCGCCCGGTCGTGGAAATTGGCATCGCGAATACCGAAACTCATCAAGTTCTGTTAACACTGCAGGTGTCTCACCCTGTAGAGCCAACGCCACCTAGAAACTAGAAACGAAGCCTGAAACGACGCGACGTAACAATTAGGACTCCGGACTCCGCCAATCACGACCGCGCTTCGGAGGCCGTAGCTATGGAGACGAGCAGGTGGTGGTGGTGGTGATAGGGCTTGCCGTTGTCGGCCTCACGTATGTGGGCAACGTCACGACTCACGCCCTGGGGGAATGTGCGTCCTGGGCCGACTTCTAAGGGAACTGTGCCGACATATGTCTGAAAGCGTCCGAGGAAAACCCAGGAAAAACCCCAGACAGCACAGCCGGCACCGGGATTCGAACCCGGGTACCTCCCAGTCTCGACGACGAGCAGCCATTAGCCGCTTTGGCAGCCACTGGCAGCCAAAGAAAGTCCGTGTTCGAAATCGTCTGTGACGATTGGTTGACAACCGACTTCATACGTGCGCGTGCGAAGGAGTGAGAGGAGGTGTCAAACAGGCTTTCTGTATCTACAGGGGGAATTTAGCAAAGGTTACACATTTTGATCCCGTCGCAAAAATAGAAAATGACTTTCCTAGCGTTTCAAACTTTGCAGACTGATGGTCACTCGCCTCAAGTTTCAACCATATTTTTTTAAAAATGCTATCACTTTGTAGAAAAAAAGTTAGAAGCAAAGCAAATTCTCACCCCATGCATTTCCTATGGCCTATACCGCCTGCAAACCTCCATTTTCCCCTCTGTCATCTTCTCATTCGCATCACCATGAATAGGTGGCGCGGGCTCGAAACCCTGCGTCTGGTCCATCTGGTTGTTGGTTGTTCCATAGGTTCCGGCTTTGCCTCGTCTCCAGGCAGCGCCACCTATAAGTGGTGATGTGAACGTCAAACAGACAGAGGAAAAAATGAAAAAATGGCAGTCTGCGGGCGGTATAGTACATAGGAAATGCATGAGTTGAAATTTTGCTTTGCTTCTAACTCATTTTCTACAAAGTGACAGTATTTGAAAAAAAAAAAAAAATAATGGTTGAAACTTGAGGCGAATGACTATCAGTGTGCAAAGTTTGAAGCACCGGAGACATTATCATATATTTTTACGACTCGATCGAAACGTGTAGCCTTTGCTAAATTCACCCTGTAGATGGCGCTGGTAGGACTATAGAGCACGGGAGAAGTAACGTGCTTACGACAACCAATGGGAATTGCCGTAGCTCTCGCCCTTCCGACGTCAGAGCTTGACGGGTACGCGTGTTTATGTCTCGCCAAGAACGACACGTAGAAAAGTAATATTTTTTCCTGAGTACTCTGCCGTGCATTGCAGTGCGTCCGTGATGCGATGTACGACAGATGTCAATGTGTCACAAAACTTTCAACTCAGCTTAAGATATTTTCAGTCAAACTCTACGAAAGTCCAAGTATTATTAACTAGCAAAACGATATGATATTCATTATGGAAACCTTCTTTCTTGTTTCACATCATTCACAGCAGGGAAGGTATGAAACGAGAGCAAAGGAAAAAAAGAAAAGAAAAAAAAGAACAAGTACAATTCAAAAACTGAATCACGAAACTCCGCGTCACAAGTGAATGAAAAAAATAAAAATTGCATATTAAAGAAAACTCTGGAAATCCTCGCACGACAAGTAATCACTGACCATCCGAGACGAACATGATAGATTTCTTCCCCCTCTCTCGCTTCGATAATGGCATAGCAGGCACGTCACAAAGGAGAGGCACATTGTTAACCAGCCAAGGAGAAAAGCCGCCAAGAGGGACGGCAAAATATCTCCGGGCGAAAATGCATAGGAAATGATGTCTCTTCCCTCTTCCTACAAAATACTGCCACCTCAAAATAAAAGCGCCACTAGGGGAGGGATGCGCGTACGCGTCAAAGGCTTATCGCACGCGGGATATATTTTTTTTCTTTCTACACTTTTTATTTGAGGATTTTTTTTATACCCGAACAAAAGGCAAGAACGACGTGTCCTCGTAAGTGTGTTGCTTCGGCACTTAGTCTAGGCAAGGTCTATGGCGGTATCTGAAAGCTGTATCTCTAATAAAAAATATATGTGGAGAGGGTGCAGTGGAGTGGGAACCGCGTGCGTCGAATTGGGTGTCCCTTCCCTCCCCTTTGATGCCCTGGGCAGATTATGTATGCGCACGAGGGTATGTCATGGGATAAATAATGATACTTTGTTGTGTGTGCCACGCTCAGGAGGACAGTCATGTAGTTTCAAACGTTTCTTTCCTTTCCTCTTTTTTTCGGTATTCGCGAGGAAGAGAGTTCTGAGTGCTTTGGTTGTGTTTCGTTCCTTTGTTGACCGTGAGTGTGCGAATTCGCATTTCTGACCATGCCGCAAGGATGGAGGAATTTGTTCGCAAACTAGTGATTTTTTTCTTTTTCCATCTTCTCGCCATCGTGGAGTTGCTAGTGGAGGATGCTTTCCCAGGAATATTTCTTGTTGTTTTGGGATGAGGCGACTTTACGGGTAATTTCATTATACAGTCAAACTCCTTTATAGCGAACACCTTTTTAACGAAAATACCACTAAAGCAAATTTTTTTGTGGTCCCGCTGGAGCCCTATAGGTCCAATAATGGACATTCTTTTTAACGAAAATACCTTTACTGCAAATTTTTTTTGCTGTCCCCTGAGTTTCGTTGTAAAGGAGTTTGACTGTATTGAAAAGTGTCTCCGATGTCTTTCGAAGTAAGCGCAACTTACAGCCTTTTCGCGAATTTTTTGCAAGCTAGCCGTACTCTTATGGTGGCGTTTTATTACATCGATCACATTCTCATCTGAATCATCTACAAATGGGGGGGGGGGGAATATGTTTATTGAAAAGGGCGCAGTGATGGGGCTTACCGGTATCTCCTCACTGCTTGCCAGACTGCCTTGAAGGCCGACTTCGTAACTGTGGGCCACTGTACTGGTAGTCTGGCCACCACGAGTTCATTGGAGATGTACTGCATTTCGCTACAAACAGCCACCCTCTGTCTGTATCGGTCTTACGAGCCTGAAGCAGTCTTGCTCCTGAAGCTTGTTTCTGAGGGCCACTATTTCTAATGGCGCTGGAAGGTACGTCCTTCTAGACCCGGGGTGGGGTTTGCGGACGTGCAGAGAATCATCATTTGTGAAGTCAGGCACTCGAAGGAATTTTGCGATTCATCAATAGCTCACTCTGCCGTGTTCGAGAGGGAAAACTTAAAAGAGCTAACGAAAAGTCTTCCTCTGCGTCAGAGTTCTTCCTGAGCAGCCGTGTTGACTATTTGCACTTCTTTTTCTACTAATTCGTTAGACTGAAGAATATAGGATGTGAAGTACTCTGTCCAAAATGGAATATTCGAACCTTTTTTCTAGTACCCTACAGGCAGATTGACTAGGCATAAAAGATTATCTAGTGCCTTGTTATTATCTTGTTTTTCAACTGTACAAGTGAAGAGGTCCACCTGTACGTGTTGCTAGAGGATGCATGGAAAACCTTTGGCTGCTAGTGGTATACGTGCTTGCGACAGGATAGTGCGTCCTGTATGGGACATACTATTGTACAAGTTAACGGCGTGGCCTTCACTCCTCCGTCAATCGGCAAATGCTTACATACAATTGGCCAGTCGTACAAGGCGCATGTGCAAAGTCTGAAACATCTCTGCACCGTATTCTGACAAAGAGTATGAAGATTTGCCTAAGTGTACCGATAGCTAGACCACATGAGTTCGGTCTAGTTGTAGCTGTAGTGACGAAACGCCTCTAGCGTACGGAGAGTCACGTGACTCTCCGTATACTAGACGCGTTTCGTCACTACAGTCGTCAATCAACACTCCGTTCACACGAGACACTCCCTCTAGTACGTCAAACTTATCGTCGATCCCATTTAGGCATCCATAGGTGTGAAACGCCACTGAGGCGCGAAATTGTCCACCGTATCCTTCCAACTGGATTCAGAGACAGTCAGGCGTGTGCCTGGAAAGATCGGGAATAAAGTGCAAGAAGAACGTTGCACCACACGTTTTGCACCACGGAATATCGGGAGTGGCGCATTTAGCCTACGACACATCTGCGTCTTTTCCTGTCGTCTGCTGTGAAACATCTTGTGGCTGCGCCGCAGGTTATTCCCCGTGGCTTGCAGTGCACGAATTACGTTGAGCTCTCGGATTTATGTGGCAGCAGAAGGCAATGCCATTTTGGGTATCTTCCGCTGGGGTGTTCTGAGGAAAAGCGCTATCCAGGAAACAGGCAAGTACCGTTTTCTAATGACCAGCCCAGTTGAAGGTGCTTGAAATTTACGAGTCCATCTCGTATATGCACCTGCGCAGCGTCACAGAATGATCAGGCCTTTCACGTTTTCGTTACGCTCTCGTGTTCGAAGCCACAGTCTTGGTCTATTGTGTTGCCTTCCGTCCTCAGTACCTTGCGCGCACATTGTTCTGCACCGCATCCACGAGTTCGGCAAATTGCATATCTACAACCCAGGTCATATGACAACATCCCGTGCCAGACAGACATTCGTCGCTCCTATGGGCCCGTATGGGCTCAGAAGTAGGAGTTTGATATTAGGGATCAGTCGGATATGCACTCCCAGAGAGCGGTCTTACTTTTTCGCTTCCTAGAAGCAGAGGCTGTGGGCGTCATTCTTCAATTTCTTTTGGTGAATGCAGGGCCGGAGCGATGGTGGGGCAGCCGACGATGGCGCCCCTGGGCCCGTGCCACTTCAGGGGCCCGCTTGACCCAAGGCCTGTCGTAAGCATATAAAGAAGAAATATTTGGACTGTGTCATGCACTGTAAAAAAATACTGTGATTTCTACGGGCGTTTAGTAGTATGTGACGACGGCGTGTTACCGTAATCACAAATACTGCGAAAACTACGTAAAACGGTGGCGCCATCATCATGTGCCGGCCAAAAACTTCAATGCGGAGGCAAGGCCAAGCCAAGTACGGGGCATTGCCGTCATTCGCAAACGCCGGAAGCGGAACATCGTGCGCGGACGATGGTTGACGAAGGACGACGAAGCGGTTGTTGTAAATCTCGCGAATGCATGTAGTTAGGTAAGCACATTTCTGTTCGCACATCCTGTTCTTTGCGATTTGAGCGTGGTGCACCGTATGCCTGGTTTTGTTCAACTTGACACCAGTAAATCGTGGCTCGCGTTTGTTGTGAAGTGTCTCCCTAGTTCTGTGTGTACGTCCTGGCTCGTAGGGTGATCAAGGCGCTCTTGTTGTAATGTATCGTTGCGGAAGGTGCCCATGTGTTTTTAACACTCTGATGGGCTAGTTGACCACCGTAGAGGTGTACATGAAGCGAGCAGAATACCGTGCTGTCATGCATTATGTGTGTACACGGCGGCGACCTATGCAAAACTCGGATGTCACATTTTGGGGCGTTACAAGAACACACCAGGGCGGTCGCCTCGAATCGATTTGCTCTCCGAAACCACGAAAGTATGTCACGTCCATTCGTGCTCGCGTCAGTTCACTACGAATATAGAGATAATGTCACATATGAAGCAGCACATACGAAAGGGTCATGATCAGATGTCCTTATGAACGCTTCCAGAAGAAGTTCCGTGCCGTCTCCGCGCTTTGTGTGCACCTTCTTGTTCTTTCTTTGAAAAAATAAAACTGAGTCTAATTTCCTTTCTCTTTGAAGTGTTTTCATGCCAGAACTGACTGATGGGTGCACATGGTTCCTTCGTATGTTCTTCCTTCGAAAAAATAAACCATTAGTATAACTGCATGTCAACTGCCCTGCTCCCTGTAACAGTTTCCTTTCTCTTTGCAGTATTGTGATGCCAGACCTGACTGATGGGTGCACATGGTTCCTTCGTATGTTCTTCTTTTGAACAAAATAGACGGTGAGTATAATTGCATGTCAATTGCCCGGCTCCCTGTAACAGTTCTCTTTCTCTTTGCAGGGTTTTCATGCCAGAGGTGACTGGCGCATTTTCATCACTATGTACATAGAAAATAAATCTCAATGTGACAAACATCACAATGTGTTGCGCATGGTCATTGCTTAAACTGCTCTCATTGCTACGACTATATGTAGAAAAAAAAGAGGGGCTCCAGGGACGAGCACAGCACGATAAGGGTACACGGCATATGTCAGTTAAAATTACTGGCCAATGCAGTTTTTTTAACGACCACAGCACAGTAATGCTACACGGCGTATCCCTGTTAAAATTATTGGCCAATGCAGTATTTTTTCACGGGCACAACTTATACGGGGCCACCGTAAAAATAACGGCCGATGTTTGGCAGCCAACTTTCCTTGCATTTGCCCGTTTTTTTTACGGTGAAATTTTTTACAGTGTGGAGAAGGGAGGAGGGGGCCCGGACATGACCCATCCCTGGAGCCCGTAATTTCTCTCGCCGGCCCTGGGTGAATGTTTCCGTTTTGCTGTTGTTGTTTGTTTCTATGTTTGGGAAAGGAAGCACGAATCATCAACTTGCGTCAGCTAGTAGTAGTAGTAGTAGTAATTAACTGCTAAAAAAAGGGGGAAGGACTTGGAGCAGGCTGTCTGCCCTAAGGGCACCTGCAGCTCCATCTCATTAGGTGGCCTTGAGGTTTATGATATGTGGCTGCTAGTAGAGGCTGTATATACCGCTTTCTTTTAGGTAGACCCACAGTGCCTCGAGTGCCTTCGTGCCTTGTTCCTTTGTGGGCCATCTTCCCGTTACTTTGCAGTAATGGTCTTTTGCCCAGTGTTTGAAGTGCCTGGGACAGTTTTTCCCTTGTGTCTTCTTGTTGTGGACACTGTATAAGTACGTGTAACGTGTCCTGGGGCACATTGCAGATGTCGCACAGCCTTGAGGCCACAATACCGAGTTGGAATTGGGTGGTGGCTGTATATAGCGCACTGAGTCGAATCCGGTGAATAGCCGTGTGGAGGCTTCGGCCGATGTCATGTGGAATGATTGCCGTGAGATCGGGGTATATGTGAGACAGGAAATCTGTGTGCCGGAGGGCTTGCTTCCAGCTTTTCTTGGACAGTCTGATTGTGGATTTATGGAGGAATGTCTTGGCTTCCGATCTTGTGAAAGTAAAGTAACGTGTCCGCTTACCGAACTCAAGGTCGTGGGTTCGAACGCAACCGAGGACGCTATCTCAGCGTACGTCAAAGAACGCTCAGGTGGCCAGAAAAAAAAAAAAAAAAATACGGGTCAACCCTGTGAAACCGCTTTTGGTCGTAGTGTCTCGCGACGTAAAACCTCGAATTGTTGTTATTACTGTTGTGTTTAACACACGAGTACGGAACAAGGTTAGGATGGAACGAGTTCATTGAAGTGCTTGATAATTACCAATGACTTCATCAAATCCTTTGGTAAAGATTATAATCTTTTATTGAATACTACAAGACGGGACAAAGGACAATAATCTCGTCGGCCGTGCGGAACTTCGTAACTCTGTGGTGACGAAGAGAAAACCTTGGTAAAGCACCACAGCTGTTGTGGATGACGAGAAAACAGAGCAATGCAGTTGAAGCTCCGGATGCGCTACATATAATATCGAGAAAAAACAAAGGCAGGCTTAGTGATCCGAAAACCTGTCAGACAAACGAAACATGAACAGCACTGTGACAGCGGATGTAATGAAAGTGCAGTTTATCTTCTTAAACTCAGGTCTACAGAAGAGAAGCCTTCAAATGCTTAAACGCAATATAAGAGGCACAGTCACACACACACGAAATGGGCTTTCCCTAGCGCGGGTGTAAACGAAGCGGACGTCCCGAGGTTCTCTTTTTCCTGGCTTTTTTTCACCCACAAACACGTTTTGGAGTAGCCAGTTTTGACTGGGTCGGGACTAACCTCGCCATATTTTTCTTTCTTTTTCAATCCAATCCACTCCAATCCAATCCCGAGATTTCTTCGAAATTTCGTTTTTGTGACGAGTCAGCATCATCGAACAATGTAAAACACACACTGCGCAACAATGCCAGCTAGAAACTGACTTTTGTAACATTCAAAAATGGAAAAAAGAAAAGCCTGTGCAGATAGTTTGTTTGTTTATTTGAGTGTTCTGGAAAAGAGGACCAAACCGGCGTCTATAGGCAGGGTCACAAGAGAACACACGCAACACAACATAGTGACAAAAGCTCTACAGGCGGCACGCGATATACCGAGTGACATAAAATCTTGCGACATGCATTGGGACAAATTTCGCAAGAAAGAACATCTAGCTATTTCTTCCTCTGTGCGGGTGGAAAATTGCTAAGTTAGCTAAGATTCCATCATCATTCCTTATTCCATCAGATTTACGTAGACTTTTGCATTCAGGAGACCATTTGCGAAGTTCAGTGACTATTTGAAGTCCTGGGGAGTAAATTTCGGGGTTAGGGGACTAAAATAGGGAGTAATTGTGGTCTAGGGAAGTAGAAGCTGCAATTACTCCCCATCTTACTCCTTCTTTTCTTGAGGGGTGCTGCGCGAGACAAATATTCACACGATAGTGAAATTTCATGAATTGCTAAAAATACTCGTAATAATTACGCACATTCTGTAGCTATTTTTCACGTATTTATCGTTTACGTTGGACAAGTGCGTGGCATGAAGCAGCTTTACTATGTTGAATCCATTGCTGAAGACGACAATGAGTCATCACCTGCCTCCCTCTCACGTGACGAGCATCTCGTTCATATCATTTTTGTCTCATTCGCTGTAATAAACACATCGTCAACCTGTCTCGCTGGCTCGTCTTCCACATACTAGTTTTTGGCACGGCAGGAACGTTGCAATTCTAATTGATGCAAGATAATAACTGCGCTTATTTTGTCCAATGTTTAACCTATTTATCCTTTATGCTGGACACCGCAAGTGTTAGCAGACGCCGCCGCTTTGCGTTTTTTGTCGTCTGCTTCTCACAGTACGAAACGGTTGCCAGCTTCATCCGCGGACACTCCGCGGCTTCGCAATATACTCTTGCCTTTTTGTTGGGTAATCCCGCACGAAAAAAAATCGCATTGTACAGTAACGGTGTTCCTCGACGTATCAAATTTTGGAACTCCTACGAAATAGCTGGCAGCAATGTATAAGGTCCCCCCCAAAAGCTGCAGCAATCGATATATGCGAAGGGACGATAATGAAAACCAGCAGCAAAGGGCGAGCAAAAATCCTGTCTTGGAAAAGGGGTTCGCCGACGAGGACGGTACATGCAAATTCCATCAGGGATTTCTGCCCCCCTTTTTTCTCTTCTTACTCTTTCGCCGTATACTATGCAGCAGATGCTTTTCGCTGGCTGGTCCCTTTCCTATACTGCTTAGAGGGCTCGTTCAAGCACAGAGGTTGTGAGGGTTGGCTGGGATGGATCGGTGTGTGTGTGAGACGACGGAGATGACGAAGGCGTCGTGCGCTGTAAGAACTCTCTCGCTCGTGGTATAGGAAATACTGTTGCCACAGTTGCCTTGTGTGTAGTTTTTCTTTCCTTTTTCTTTTTTTTTTGTTAGGCGAGTTTTTTCTTCTTTTATATATATCTTTATTGCTGAGTCACCCGGTGCTGGGATTAGAGGCGAAGGGCTCCGAGAGTTACTTGGGCTTCAGATCTTTTAGCGTACTTTTACTTTTCCGTTGTTATTAGTATTCAAAACTCGCACATGTGGTCGTTATTAGAGATATACGGACGACATGGAGAAGTTTTTGAGAAGTTATTTAAAGGTTCACAGTGTCATTCATGTAAGGTAAGGTATTCGTGTTTCTTGGCTTTATATTCTCTGGTTCGATGATGTGGAGAAACTTTACCGCCTCAATATTTTCTGTCACTGCGAACGGTCGCTGAGCTCGAAAACTACATCATATACAGACTTGTTATAATTATCGTGTTACGAATACAATAGTTTCTGTTTAACAGCAGGTACTCGCAACTGAGATGAACTTAATCGACACATTCTGATATATTTAAAAAATTTCCACGGACGACAAGGCATAATGCAATAGCTACGTGAATATACAGCAAGCTCGGCCTAACCAGTCTGTCTGCTGCCAAATATGCTGAGGGTCTTTATTATCTATACCACTATTTATTATGTACCACGTGTGTTACACTCATGTCCCCTTGCACTAACAACAATTTCGCTTTTACTGAACACTGCAGCTGTTGTGACCCGATGTGGCAATTCACAGTAATGTTTTCTGCGGTAAGCATGACCGGCTCAATGCCTCTGAGCTCAACCAAGTTAGAGGAAGCAAACTGTACAAGTGCAGTGACACTGGGTAGTTGGTATACGTACATCTGAAGATTTTTGCAACATGAACATAGAGCACTCAGAAGAATTCAGGAGGACAAAAAGCTGTATCGCTGTATGTTCTCAGCTAAGAAACTATTTCGAACACATTGTACGAATACAGTTGCAAGAACGGGGGGGGGGGAGCAGAAAAGAAAAAGGAAGAAGAAAAAACACGTGACCAAACAACATTTTTTTGGCCACGTGCCATAAAATTTTGTTTGTTAGTTGAGAGTAGCAGGTGTTCCGTCTTTCTGTGTGCCCTATGTTCTTGCTGCTAAAATCTTCAGACGTTGTAGGAAGCATCACATTCCCTTTTCTTTGTGAAACCAATCCAGTTCAATTCAATCCTTAGTGCTACCTTGAACACAGAGAGCGCATGCCAGTATTCATGATCATCTCTCGGCATCAACGTCCTCTTCGAGGTGGTATCCCATAATGGTACCCCACATAACTCACCTTCGCCTCGAAGAAGTGTTGGTTTCTATATGGAGGCGATCGAACGTTGAGTCTCGTCAGAGGAAGAAGGCTTGCATAGTGCATGCGTGCACTTGGCACAGAATCGAATTTACGAAAATGCGATGGGAGGCCGGATGTGACAGCGGCGTGGTCGGGGGTCGAAGTAGGGTCTTCCACACGGGCATGAGTATGTGGTTCTTTACGAGATGCGCTTCTCTGTAACAGAAAAGGAAAGGCTAGGACATATCGAATGACGATAAAAGCGACTACTATGAAAGAAAATGTTAAGAAGTGTCTGGCATCCCGGTACGAATCAGGAAGCCGAGCATTCAACTTCACTGCGTACCATTTTTAGTGTACGTAAGCATTATGTCTGTTTTCGGTCTGGCCACATCTTAAAGGGGCACTAAAATGCAAAAACAACTTGCTCTCAAATGAAAGTCCGTGTTTCAATCAGTATAATGCAAGCGAAATTAGTTCACACAGCGCTACCGTTTAGAGGAAAAACGCAATGGAAACAGAGTTGTCTTTGGCGCCAACGAATGGGATCCCAAGGAGGCAAAGATTAGCAGCATCCAATGAGACAGCAGGACAAGCGCGCGAATACCTATCGTGGGCGTGTGGATTCGGAACGGGTCCGATCGTAGTGTTCCGTATATGCGCGGTATGATGCGCACTGCTGTATTTTTCAATACCGATTCATTGAATTGTAGCCCACAGCAGTTCTCGCGAATGTTTCACTGACAACATTTGTCTTCACGTCCTTCGGACAGCGACGCCAGCCCGCTTCGCGACGCGCACTATGTTATTCACCGGGACTGCTCCATGGCGTGGCACGCGCGTGCACACGCAGCATGGACTAAAAACACCGATGCACGAGCTGAAACGACGTTCACCGCTTAGCGCCGAAGCAAGAAAGAGTCTGATATAATTTCGATTGTAGCTCCGTAACGGGATCAAAGTTTTTGAATTATGATAACAAGTACGAAATTAACGTAGCGTGTAACGTAATTTGAAGTGAAAATGTTTTTGCATTTTAGTGCCCCTTTAACATGTAAGCTGTTTCAGAAGAGAAACTTGGCCAAGTAGACTGTGACCTGTGCCAAGTGCTGAACATTTCCGTATCTGTCTCGTACACACGTTTCCAGATGCGATAGTCCCTTTGTTTCAAGGCTCTGTTTCAAGAGTGCGTCCAGCATCCAGGAACGAGTATTTGGGATGACAGTTCAAAACTCCATAGAGTGTCATCCCAAAAGTGCATGCGGGTTTTTGCCTGTAAAGGGTGCTTTCACCTAACGCAGGGAGGCGTTAGGAGAAACAAACTACAAAACTACAGCCGGTGCTTCTTCTTTTTTTTCTCTCGTTCCCTGTGCGATTGGAATAATAGGATTTATCGGTTCAAGTATCAAGGAGGGATCTTACGTACCTGTCTAAGAGCCGTGCACCTGAAAAGATGTTTAAGCTCTAGTCTTCGTGTCTGCACTCAACGGGACACTCGGGCAGTGAACGGATATGAATGGTTCCTGGTTCATTATTGCTCAGTGTCACGCGCCTACCGTATCTTTCCGCGTAATAACGTACACTGATCTTGGAGATGAAGCCTCCAAGAAAGTGGTGTTTCAAGAAATATGCCGGTACCACTTAGTGCACGAAAAATGTAAACTGGGTTGCGCGCTTCGTGTCTACAAAAATCAAGTAACGTGCATCTACAAGAAGTACTTTTGATAATGTCGTGAAAATGACTCGGTACTGTGAAGCTCTAATCCGGCAGAGTCAAAGTCGAGGTCTCCATCAGACACCTCTTCGTTGCCCGCGTAAAATACTAGACTTCTCAAATGAGCCCAGAGCGGCTCGCACGTGACCACCATTCCACGCTCAGGTGTACGATGTTCTTCACTCCCTGTCATCTTCTTGTGAACACCTCGTCGCCGCCCGTCGTTAAATTTCCCCACCTTCCCGAACAACACCGAATATCCACTGGATGTACGATTAATTTCCTAACGTCCGTGGTCGGATTCGTCTGTCTGATAGATATCCCTCTGATATCCAGCGTGGATGAAGAAAATAAAACGCGGAAATAATATCCTCAGGATATCCAGAAACGGACATACGCGGTGATCTATACCCCAACAACACATGGCACTCCTAAGGATATCCGAAGTACGTCTGAAGCTGGATGTTGGAATATCTCTTTTTTTTTTTTTTTTTTGTCTGAGATTCAAGCGCTGGATGCGACATATTTAGTCGAACTAGCATTTTTTGCACCGTTACTGTGGTTCGACAGTTCCGAATTAAGGGACAACATGCCGTGACTGGAACCGGAATCTAGAATTTCATCATATTCGAAACATAACTGACAAGAAAAAGTAACGGTAGCTGTGACAGTAGAATCCTCCCTCCCCTACGGTTATTGTACCCTATAAACGCGCCTTTCCTTTTTCGGAAACATCAAAGAACCAGCATAGTGGTGTTTCTTGGAATATTCGGATTTGGCAAACGCGCACAATACATCAGCGAACCGACACAAAGCGAACAACGAACGATGAGAACCGTGAAATTGAGGGGCTCTCCCGTTGGAGAAGTTCGAGGGGTAGCATTTATTGCGTTAACAATTAATTTAATGTAGTCCAACAATTTCGTTTGATTAATTAAATTATTCACATTAGTAATATAGCATGTGTACTTTAAAATTAAGAATATATTATACCCGCTTTAGGAGCATTAACTGGAAGAAATGTCCATAAAATGTCCCTCTATCGTCCGCTTAACGTCTCTATGGATATCTTTCAGGTGTCCCAGAGGACTCCTTCTTTCTCTCATTTGGACATGCGAGCGTACATATATTTGACGAAACTCGTTATCTCCAGGATATCCCAACATCCAGCTTCAAACATACATCGGATATCCGTAGGAGAGCCGTGTGTTGTTGGGCTGGATGTCTGTCGGACGTCAAAGAGGATTCCTTCTTTCTCTCACTTGGACCTTTGAGCGTACATATATCAGATGAAACTCGTTATCTCCAGGATATCCCAAAATCCAACTTCTGACGGGCAGCGGATATCCATAAGACAGTCTTGTGTTGTTGCGGTTTGCTAAGCCTGGTTCTTGTCGGAAAGATGCGTCAAGGAGAATCAAGCTGTTACACCAACTTCGTCAGACTACCCGGAATGATAACTGTTTTTAAAAATAAGCTTTCCACACAGCTCTTTACTGAGTCACATAATCACGTACCAGCAAGGTAATCGATTGAGAAATACCGCAAGACGACGTTACCGTATAGTCTTCGCACGTCCATTGCACGTCCTATTGCAGCTATGTTAATTGCCACAAAAATGCGTACGCCGGCTCTTTCGACGATTTATTTCTTGATTTTTACAGTATCACCATTGGCGTACGAAACAGGGAAAGGAGAATTGACCTGATACGCCGCAGCTCAAGGCAGCTGCTCCACTGGCTGAACTTACACCAGGGTGATCGGGGTGCGCAGAACTGAAACGCTGTGCTGACCTGCTCGCATTTGCTGAGCGTGATCAGTTAGTGTATTAACGTACCCCGCATTTGAGAAAACGAGCCATCACTTGTCTTGATTTGCATGCTGTTCCTTCCCTGCATGCTGTTCCTGTTAGTTCCTTCCCTGTCGCCGAATCTTCCGTGGCGTCTCGTGAGGCTTCAAGTACGACAGTTGATGAAACGACATGATGAATACGACAGTTGATGATGATTTAGGGTCGGGGATGCCGGACATTGTGAGGCTTCAGTGTTTTTATCTTGCAGCCCAACCAGAAGATATTCCGTAACAGACGACAGGGCCACAGGTGTCGTCTGCTGTCGTCTGCTACAGGTGTCGTCTGCTGTTGTCTGCTAGGTGGCGTACTGACCATCAAAGGTGTCGTCTGCTGTGTGAGCACTCACATAACAGACGACACCTTTGATGGTCAGTACGCCACTCCCAATGTGAGTAGTTTTTTGTCTTTCTTCCACCAGAATATTCCGTGCGGACATCGCTCGTGTGACCGTATGGCCGTGTCATACAGCATATGTTAAAGAGGAGAGGCCAATCCTGACAGAACTTGCACTTTCGTAATTGAGTTGGACATTAGTCGTACGATATTCACATAAGCGTTTGGAAAGATCATCGAATGAAAAAAAAAAAAAAGAAGAATGGTAAGAGTCGCATGTTTTAAAAAATTCATCTGCACTTTCAGGCCCCGTCATAGGGCAATTGCTCATCGCCTGTTAAATCCTACGATGAAAAATGCGTAGCGTCATTCAGTTCACGAGTGGAGCTTATTTAATTACGATATCTCGTATGCCATCCTTTCTTCCAGACACGTTATATTTTTTTACACGCGGGTGGTGCATTCCGCCTCAATTAGAATAACGGGGCTTTAAAAAATTGCCGAATAAGAAGCGACGATCTGCTTTTTTTAAGGTGCCAATCAAAGAGTGGATTCAGCTCACTGTGTGTAGCTTGAGCTGTATTTAAGTGGAACAGTACAGGCAGTAGAGTACTTAGTTGTGAAAAAGTTATAAACGTAAGAAAAAAAGAACGTAACGCACTGGATTGACATTTTTTATGATTAAAGTACGCCTTATTCGGATGGAATTAAATGCGAGGTGATTTATTACAACAGGAAAAAAGTTGTATCTGGCATTACGATTTATTTTTTTTTTTCCTTCCGGGAAAATCATGCAAAGTGCCAGCAGCTCTTGTCTATAGCTGAATTGTCGGCTTCATCTTTTTTCGCTTTTGCACGTTTTGAAGCGAAAGTAGTTGATGATGATAGCATTGTGATGTTGTTCACGCGACGTGATACCTTAGACCAATGCCACAAAACTAACGCTAAAACAACACAGTCGCACACTTTCTTTTGGTGCTCAAAGTCACCGTGCAAAATATTTCAAGTAAATTGGCAGCCTATAAACCTCTACCCGAGAATCGTCATCATGGCGTTGTTAGACAGACTGAATCCGAAAGAAATCGGAAGGGGAGGGCTGGGTTTCACGAATGGGCACTTGTCCGCTGCCTGCTATTGAAAGAAAAGTAGGACCGAAAGATCGCGTCCCTTTGAGGGACCATCGTAATCCCCTCAAGACCCTGGCTTTCAGGCGCGACCTTGTTCGCCGCCCTAGCTTCGAGCGTAGTTCAACTCTACCAAATTGGTGGCGCTGTCGAACACTATGACGCCATTTGTTTACAAACAGGGAGAGGTCTATTAGTTATAATCAGGGTATTGAACCGAAAAGTTTTTCGTTCCGATTTTCGTTTCGGTTCAAAGAAAACAGTTCAGTTCCGGAGTAAAGAAATAGCGGTTCGAAACCAGTTCGAACCGTTTCAATTTCACATGGTGTAAGGAGAATTGATTGTAGCGCAACTAATCCCTATTATTCTTTCCAACAGAGAGAGAAATAAAGGGAGGGGTTAGAAGGTCCTGCCATGTGACTTATAGACAAAAACAAGGAGCCCGTCTTGCGCTCTGGCACATTGTTGTAATGTGAGGTTTCTAGATTTTCCTACCCAAACACCGATGGATGCCACGTATTTTGCACTTGGGGTCTTGCGTTACATACCCTTGAAGGCCAAATAGTTAAGTTTTTCATTTGAACCCAAAACCAAAAACGTATTTTTGGTTTCCCTCCGGAGCATAAAATTTTGTTTCGGTTTCCGTTCCGTTCTGGTTCGCCCAAAAATAATGTGTGTTTTTTTTCGGTTTTCGTAACCATCAGTAACTACCAGTTCTTTTTATTTTTTGCATACAAGAGCAAGGAACGAGCAAATTACCTATTCGAGACAAAAAGTTTCCGCATAAAGCGCAGTTCCGTCGATATTGCATTGTTACAGATTTCATTCAAACCGTTCCATATAACATGGTTTGTGTGATGCAGAGTCGGTCCACCTCCTGAGTTCTCTACCAAAGGCAATCTGTAATTACCCAGAAAGTGAGTATTGAATTTTCTCGGCAGTAGCGCTTGGAATCCCGGAAACACCGTGCAATCAAGTCACGTGACGTGAGTAGGTAATAAAAAGGCGTATACCTCCCATTTTCAACGGATCAGGAAAGAGGACTGGTGGCTGGCTGTCAGCGTCCGAGGTGGTGAAGTCCTGCGGTGGGTAATATAATCGCGCTGTTGCATCGCGCACCCTGTAATGCATGCTCATCCGCATTACCTATAACGATGAGGTGAAAGCACCCTTTACAGGCCGCAGTTCATTGTTGTACAAAGCAGTACAAGTTCTTTTGAATGACGCCGTTCATCATCATCAAAATCAAAGTGTTGCCGTTCTTTGGACACATGGCAGGAGCAGTGCAAGAAAAAAAAAAGGGGAAAAGAAAGAAGAGACGTAAGAAAGCAAGCAATACTTCCTGATTGACTGTAGCGCTGTGCGCTGTTAAAGTCCAGTTTGGTTTCATTTTTGAGCTTTATGCGGAAATACGCGTTGTGCTATCGGTACAGGGCAACGAGGTTTATTCTAGATTATCTTCACGCGGTGCGGAACTAGTGGAGGTAAACGGAGTGATGAATTCGTTCAGAGAGCTCCATGTCACCGTCGCACAACGGATCATATACGGGCAATGACTTCGGAAGTCGTATACATGCCTCTGTGCACTTCCCCAATGCTGTTGACGGTACTCGCAACGTTCAAGTCCCCTTCGAAGTACGCCTACAAATATGTCACACAGAAAAGTGCGAACACAGCAAAGACGGTGTTAAACTTTTGAAACGGAAATTCATCACATAACATGCCGAAGGCGTCCTCCGTCAAGTTAAGTCGAGTCAATTCTCCGACAATTTAATCCAAGGAACCAGCCAAACTAAATTAATAAAAAAAAAACGGTTACCAGTATGAGCCTGCTGCCTTCTCCCTGTTGTTTCATATAACGAGCGCGAGACCTTGCTGCCGTTATCAACAGAAAAACGAAACTAATAGAAATAATGGGGCCGTGATGTTACACGTAAGGTTTATCTGCCTATAGTATGGCGACATGTTGCACGTGCCGCAAGGTAGGACTGCGGATAATTTCGACCACTTGAAACTGAAACTGAAACTGAACGGGTAGATACATGTCGTTCGTCAATTTGCCCATCTCGAACCGGTGTTTTTTTTTTAGTTTCTTTTTTCTTTTTTTGCCCTATTACCGTTGTAGCACGGAATGCAGTCCGTAACAGAAAGGGGTATAGACCCGACAGATCCGAGCAATATGGTTCAAGTTTACGTTTCAAAAAGAAAAGCGTTACGTTCATTTAGCGGATTTGAGACTTCAATTCAGAAAATTCAATTTGTCGCGGCAGAAAATAGGGGTCAAAGTGGTCATAAGTCGTGGCTAAAGTTCGGCGAGCGCGAATACCGCTGACCCAATAATTTTCGGAAAAGTAGATTTTTTCATAATTTTTTTAATGTGTTGGGTGAAACGTCCTGTACACATGATACCCACACGCAACGGCTTGTTTTATTCGTCCTTCTTTCCTCGTTTCTTCTTTCTTTACTCTTCCACACATGAAATTTTTTGAGCATGTGGACATTTTTAATCTTAACGTCTGTATCTTTTACGGAATCACTTTTTAATTGCTAATTGTCAGTAGCATCAGTTCATTTGTGCACCATTATTAAGGCGTAACTGCTGTTCATGGGCACATAAACTAAAGTTGGAGACTACGATTCTTAACTGTCCAAGTCAGCTGTAGGTCATAGCCCGCAAAACGGGAGAAAAATAAATAAAGAAAGAAAAGAGGCAAAGAGGAGGAAAGAACGCAAAGAGAAATTTTGGTGTCAACAAACGCTTCTACGGCTCACGTGCAGCTTTCTTTATAACGCTGCGTAAACATGTCATACCTTTAAAACGTTTTTAAGTACAGGTTTTGAAGCATGAGATGCGAACGGCTTTCGGGAAGTACCTCACAGTGGCGCTCTCTGTTCGGAGCAAAGTTATTCTTTTTGTGCGTCGGGCAACTGTGCGCTTTCGGTTGAACACGACAAGAAGGAAAACGGTTTGTGCGACGCGTTGTGGCAGGTTATGTACGGCCGTGTTTGTGGCGTGCTGCTGAAAACGTACACACGCAGAAATGGGATTGAATAAAAACTGAAAGGAGACGTTTGGAAATTTTCACTCGATTTCTGTGTTGACAGTCAAGTGTGCTTTTCTTTTTTCCCGACTCTCAATCCTCTATAATCTCCATGTTTGTGTTGAACGCGGTCGCGTGTTCCTGCGAGTGACGTGTGTTCAAAGGATTTCTCGATGTTATAGTGTCGAGAAAGCTGTTAACAACGTATTTATGTTTGTATCTGAAAAATAGAATCCGCGTGCCGGCTCTAGCTTCTATAGAGTAGTAGTAGTATATCGAGGGAAAATATTGCAGCATTATTTTTTTACAAGTTCCTCCCAGTTTACATCTTTTTACTTCCACTTGTCGCTTTGAATGCGACAGACCGCTGTGCACTTCCACATACATGACAAAAAGCTCTTCATGTATGCACACGCACTCTTGAAACAGAGCTTCACCACGCAACACGCTCAGTCATTGCACAGAATTATTCCTTTATCACTCCTGATTTGTGTAAAGCGTCGGGCGTACGCCTTTTTGTGGCAGTTAACAAAACTGCACGAGTGTCATAAAAAGGCGTACGCCTCTCGTTATTCAACAAACCAGGTGAAAGAACGATGCAGACTTCTACGTAACTTATATATGCTCTACTCAAGTTACGCTATCGTAGATACTTTCGGGAGCAACTTGGTATCTTACAAATACTTTTAAGAGTAACTTGCACCCGTTTCTTAAGATACCCTTACTCGTGGAAAGTCAAGTCCACACAACGGTCAACACAAGTGATAAAAAGATAAAAACATTGAAACTACTGTGTTTATTATTTACAAGCATTCATGGACTGCATTTCAACAGGAACCCGATCTGGCGGAGCCAGATATCTCCGCCGAAATCGGAAGTGTCGGCAGCCGACAAACTCGGAGGCAGCCAATGACTGGTTAGCCGGAAGGGAAACCATAGCAGCAATGATGCGACAAACTGGTTGACTTGACTATTGCCGTGTTTGGGACTTCTCCTCCTATTAATACAGTGATTATCTCATTGAGCTGGAAGGATGAAAAGTCATGTGCCCCAAGGTCAGGAGTCTTCGGCCGCACTTCGACTTCCAGTTCGATAGTATGCGGTGGTGCGCCGAAAAACGGTCGGTCCTGATTTCGGGTCGGGCAGAATTCGGTTAGTTTTTCGTGCCATACGCTTCAGCCTTTACTCCTAAGATACTTCCTAAGGTACTGAATTTTTTTTAGGGTCAGGAAGGCAGAGAAAAGGATTACGGTAATTTCGTCGGTTCTGCTCTGGCGCTATGCCACTTACATTAGCATAGATTTCATCTCAGATAATCCGGGGTGCCACCGTACTTCTTGTGGCGACTTATGTTTGATGGATGTAGTAGTTATCAACTTATGTTATTCCAGGGAACCCGTGATCGTGTCAGCACGACCTCAAGGAACCTACTGCGGTAGGGAAACTATGTATAAGTGGGTGAGGCGAACTAGATGTCATATGATGTAGCAAATTGTTATTCTGTTCAACCGCGAAAACATGTGCACTATGCTAATGAGTCATACTATGGCGGTCATCTTAGGACATCATTTCAAAGCGTGTGCTCGTTTAGCACCACAATCAGCCCGATCATGGCTGCTCCACTACACACGGGTGAGTTCATCCTACCTGGTATCACCATTGTTCAGCCACCAAGGTCTGACTCGTGAAAATTGTTTTTTTTTTCTGCACCAAAACCCTGCGTGTTATATTCGAAAAGGGGATAAGTTATGTTCCTGGATTTTGTCCAGTTTCTGCTAAATCATGCTAAAACGAAGCTAACAGGACATGCGTGTACAGCAGGCTCATTCATACATATACGTATATATATAGGTACTAACAAAATATGAGGCAGACAACGAAGATGTAGGCAGTAGAAAAAAGGGGGAGTTATTTATTTACTAGTGGAAAGTTAAGGGGGGAGTCAACGTTGCGGCGGAAGCTCCGCCTTCGTCAGGACTGAAGAATGACAAATGACACTTGGAGTTTTATACAGTGCTAGCACTGTATAACTGCAGCACTGTATAAAACTCCAAGTGTCATTTGTCATTCTTCAGTCCTGACGAAGGCGGAGCTTCCGCCGCAACGTTGACTCCCCCCTTAACTTTCCACTAGCAAATAAATAACTCCCCCTTTTTTCTACTTCCTACATCTTCGTTGTCTGCCTCATATTTTGTTAGTACCTATATAATTTCGCGGTCGCCCGAACCCCTTTCTTCCAGTATACGTATATATATATATATATATATAATCAGAGAAAAAAGCCATTACAGAAACAAGTTAATGACACTAGACGTGTTTGAAATTCAATTAATTGAGGAGCGCCTCAGTCACCCTCCCAGGTGTATATCGCTCTCTGAGCGACCCCTGGTTTGCCAATTCCGAACGATGCGCAGCTACCCAGAGCTAACGAGCCGCAAACACGGCGAAACACGTGTCGAAATATAAGGCAGCTACCCAGAGCAATGCGTAGGTGCGCGACGTTTGAGCGAGCGGCGTCGGAAGGTCACGTGGAACGTGATGTCCTCCCGTCAGGGTGAGAAACTCACCTCGGAAAGCCCAGTGCGAAGCCAGTAAAGTATTAAGTAAAAAAAAAAAAAAATAGCATAGGCTCTTTGGCTTCACGTAGAACATATGTTTATAAGTCCCACTTCACTTTCACTTATATATATATATATATATATATATATACACGTCACATATTTCACATTTCTGTTATTCGAGGAAACCCAGCTGCGATTACTTTACCAGATATTCACTTGAAGTTTTCTCGGTTTGGGATTTTACCACCTTATTTCATCCACAGGTGCAGATGTCGGGTTGAGTTGCCGGTTGAGCCAACCGCAAGACGACAGCTGCTGGCTCTACTCTTTGCACTGACCGTCAGCCGTGGCAACCTGACCCTGCGATCTCGATGTCAACCCTAATGCCAACGCTTAAACATCGAGCACGGTCCGATGATAAGACTGTCCGAGAGCGAGCCTTGGTATAGTCGGTCAAGTCACACTCGCGGGTACTGAACAGTATCCTGTTTCGCGAGGAACCCCAGAACAAGGCTCGCGGGATCCCCGGTTGAGAAACACTGCACGGGACAATGTGTACCAGCTCGCGTGGCTTAGTGGTTAGCGTGCTGGCCATGCCACGTTGAGACTGGGAGGTACCCGGGTTCGAATCCCGGTGCTCGGTCTGGCTTTCAGACATATGTCGGCGCAGTTCCCTTAGAAGTCGGCCCAGGACGCAAATTCTCCCAAAGCGTTAGTCGTGACGTTGCCCACCTCCGTGAGGCCGACGACGGCGACCTCTTTCATTACCACCACAACCGGGACAATGCGTTGGCCTGAAGGACTTGTTGGTGGATGCTCGGAATCTGTCGAAGCCATGGGGTCATAGTGAGCGAGGACGGCTACATACGATGTTACTAATTGAAATGAACTGTTAATTAAAACAATTGGTGTAGTGTAAGGTAGCTTGCTCGTTCTGTGTGGCGTCTTCTTCTCCTCCTCTGGGCACAGTATTGGGACATTATCTGGCGAATTGTCCGCGGAGGAGAGCGAGAAAGAAAGTATGCACTAAAAAAATATCGCGCGAAAACAAGACTGTCAATTTGTATATCCACTTTGTTTGTGTGTTTTTACTGTAAATTTCACAAATTGTAACTTGGTAGTATCTTGAAAGTAACGAGCTACTATTGTGAGTATATATTTAGTGTTCTACTGAAATACTTTTCAGAGTTGTGTATTTAGTACTCTGCTCGGTTACTTTTTTTGCCTGATACTCAGTAACTTAACTTAAATACTATTTTTGGGTATCTTGTACCAGCCTGGAAGATGTCAGTCGGGATGATGGTAGGCCGTAGGATAATGTTATGTGGTGAAGTTCTGATTGTAAAGTACAGGGTGTTTCACCTACCGTGTCAGAAGGTTTTATCAAAAAAGCCTCTTTATATCAAAACAGTGGGGTCAGCGGTAGTTATCTTCGGCGAACTTTTGCTATGATTTACGAGAACTTTGGGCGATTTTCAGTTGCGAGAATATGAAATTCCCCAATTGAACCTCGAAGTCTGCCAAGTCAACGTAACGTTTTTTTCGCCACAAACGGAAAGCGCATATCGTGTGCACCACATTCTACAACAAAATACATTCCCTAGTGCAATTGCGATACTTTGCGATTGCTGCGGAAAAAATGAGAAAAACCGTCGCTTCTAGACACAAATTGTTGGTCACCCTGGGTTCTCCTTACGCATACACCCTGAGTGCATGTTGTCACATGTGGTGAGTATGCTTTGAAGTACACGCAACGTTTTATTTTATTTTATTGCTAAATAAGAGAGAGAGAAGCACTAACGATAATGTTTCATCAAGTGGGATTTGTCTGGAAAGCTTTCCTATATCACATCTTATGTTTACGTATTTTCCTTTTTTTCATAAATGAAGGACATGAGAAATCGTGGGTTCTCTAGTGCTGAGAGCTCCCTGAACGTACCTAAACCAGGACGTTGATAGAAAGTACAGGGAATCATCAGGAGTACTGGATGATTACAGGTCAACAATGAGTAGTCACAGCACCATATCCCGGAAAGAGGAAGAGGTTCACGAGGTTCGCGGTCGACGAAGACCTTCTGTGTGAAGTGCTGTGCGAAAACAAATTTTGAAAACGATTTTTTTTCTTTCTTTCACTTAGTAGTGAAAATATAGTAGCTTTTCTACTATCAGATGACGCTGCTGTTCGTGATACGGAGTCATGTCCGTGTGAAGCAACGAGAAGAATCTTCTCTTAAGAATCTTTTCTTGTCTTCGCGTTCTCCGAAAACCTGATTGGTAAAAGAAAATGAAACGTAGCGTCCTCGCGATTAGCTAAACCTCTGACCTTTATGTGTGCTATAGATTACAAGAGCAAGCCCATCACCACCACCACCACCACCTATAGATTACAAGAACCCAAGCGAACTTACCGTTTTCGTGAGCCGTTATCGAGCACTATGCAACTTCTTTGTTGTGTCGACGTATAGTCGACCTTCTACCTAGGTTTGTAGCCCTTCGTTTACAGCGTTTCAAACTAAACGCTTCTCAAGCAATGTTTGCGCCATACTTCAGCAGCCGAAAGAGTGTATACTGAACATGGACAACAGCAAGAAGAATAGAATACAGACCTTCTTTAACTCAGCGAGACGTTAAGAGCATTTCAGCCGGGGAAAGGGAAAGAACAAACAAACAAAACGGAAACAAGCAAGCATGCAGACATGAGACCGAAAGCAACAACAAATCCAAGCATGCTGTGCGGGACTTTTTTTTCTCTCTCTCTCTCTTCCTGGGATGCATGCGATTGAAGATTCAAAATGATTTGCCCAAACGTCGTTTATACTGCTGGGTTAGGTTTGAAAAGACAACTGTGCGGGGAAGGGGGTGTATGATTTTGAAATTTGAGGTCTCTTTATACGCGAAAAACAAAAACAAGTTGGGTGTACAGGAAGCGCAAAATTCAAGAACAAAAAAACAGAAAACAAAAAAAACCAAAGCCACGCCCACTTCCCCAATATTTTGTTTGTTTGTTGACTCGCATTTAAAAGGAGGGGGATAAAACGATGTTGTTTCTAAACTTTCCTGGGAGCTGGAACCGCGCAACGGGGGGAGGGGGTGGGGGAGGTAAGAAATCGGAGACAAGAAGTTCTAGGCTATTGGACGTCTATTTTGAGGCTGTTTACGTGGATTTTGTTTAAAATGGCGTGAGAGCGATGAAAATCGAGGGGGAGGAGGAGAAAAAAAGGGGTGGGAGGGCTGATCTGTTTGTATATTTGATTTCGTCCAGGTGGTTTGAGCGGGTGGCTCGAGTTTGATGCGGATGCGATGGGTTTATGTGTGTGTGTGTGTGTCAACAAAAATGTTTATTTGTTGCGTAAAGAAACGTGTGTACTCGAAAAGAATATTTGAAGTACTTTGGGAGCCGTATGGAGACCCCTATTAAAATATGCTCAGTGTTTTTTTTTCTTCTTTTCTTTTTCTTTTTTTTTCGACGCGAAGTGTGGCGTGTGGATTTGACATCTCTGTCGCGGATGCTTCTTGAGTTGTCACGGTTGATTGAAAGGTAACCACGGAAGCAGTAGAGTGAGATATAGGTTCATGAACACTACTGACTCTACGCATATAATTGAACTTCTTTTTTATTTTGTTACTTTTCAATCAATCAATCAACATCTTCTTTTCTATCGTGCGCTCTTAAAGTATAATTTCACTCTATAACACGCTCCTAGCCGACGATCATCCGGAGCGACATTGTTGTCTCTCCTGATTTGTTGAAAACGAGAGGAGTACACATTTTTTTGACGCTTATGCAGTTACGTTAATCGTCAAACAGGAGCGCGCCCCGCTTTCCACAATGCAGTATCGATAACGGTATCATTTTGCGCAATTGTTGGACTTTAGCGTTTCATGCGGGGACGTTCTGCTTTCAGAATGCGGTTGGAGGACTATTATCACGGTATTAGTGAAATTCGTTTTTAATTTATTCGTCTCTTTTTTTTTTCGTTAAATCAAATCAAATTAACTTCTTCTTTACAGATTTCTAGTGCCGAATGAGGAAAGTACAGTGAGTATACTTGAATTTATTCATTAATTCATACAATATCCATTCTTTGTCGCTGTCTTGTAAGTTATTGCTATTCTTCTAATACCATGGGGGGGGGGGATTTATTGGCAGTTAAAAAAGGAAAAGGGAAGATGAGAGGGGAAAGGTCGGCCATGCTGCACGCCGGCTTGCTATTCCCCAAACAAACAAACAAAGAAACAGAAAACAGAAAAAAAAATAAAAAACACATAATAAGAAACCATGCTTCTCAACGGAAGTGTCGGAAAACTGCCCTCGAGTGTTTCGCGAGCTTTCCAGGAAACTCCAGGAAAGTCTTCCGCCGCGCACGATTTAGTCTTACGCTGTTAGACACCGAAAACCAGAGAAAAGTGAAGCGTCACACTCTAAAGGCATGCCACCCAAATTACCAACGTTCAAACGCACTAAAGCAGGTACAACAACTCAATGTGCATTCATTACTTTCGATGTTTCGACGATTTTTCGCGCAAACTTTAATCCTCGAATATTTCTCTTCCAAACAGAGGGATTACACAACAAACAAACAACTCTAAAAGGGTAATGAATTATAACCGAACTATACGTTCCTTTGATGACGAAAGCCAATCTATTAAAAGTGTCGAAATAGCCACCTCCTTCGCGACACAAAGCACCGCAATGCTTTCATTTCCAACAAAACTTACGACGAATCCTTCGCGTATACTTGCGTCAATAAAAAGGCTATACTTCGAAAGTCACCGCCATTTTCGTACGGGTCCGCTTTCTGCCGATCTACATTATCACGTCTAAACTCCTCGCAACATAACCCTGCGTCTTTTCTCCCGAAACAATTTTCTTTTCTCACAGGACCCACTCCGCATTCAAGGTGCGCTTATACCGCTAATACGAAACTACACATCGTATTAGCGTTTGTTGGCGGGGGCACAGAACACAGTAAGGACTTCGAGAGCAGGTCTAATTATCTTCTTCGCGCTCTGTACACTATGTTTTCTCCTCGCACGTTGCCAAGGGTCGTAAGGTCTTCCGTGCTAGTAGTTTAGTAATGAGGTTTCAACACGAATGAAAGTGAGTTCAGCGTGATTAGGATGCCTGATTATTGCGTTTGTAAGTTGAATGACTTTTCGGTTAGGTAAATTTTGGCTGCATTCTTGGCTCTCATCCCTGTACGGCATAGATTTCGAGAAGCGCAGGTTAAGTGCTGATGGGTGTGATGTTGTGAGTATCAGTTTTTAAGACGTCAGCTTTGTAATTATAGAAATACGTGTGTTGCTTAGCAATAGCGATTTACGTTTACCTTTTTTTCACTCCACATGTGTTTCTCTTACAACGCAGAGTGCTTGTAGGTGGGGATGATGATGATGATGTGATGATGACGAGAATAATCATAATAATGTTTGTTTTTACCACCAAGGGTTTGGCAGGAGGTCGAGACAAAATGCTATGAAAACATAGCTTGGCGAGGTCTGACCCCCCTTCCCCCTCACATTTTACATGCAGCGAAAAATTTGCTCAGTCATTGTGCAATAATATTAAGACACAATGCAACTTTCATTACACTTTACAACAGTTAGTACCAAGCAATAATATGCACTAATATGACAGTCACAGAATCGATTAGAATATAACACAATATGAAACAGTAACAAGTACAATGAAATTCAGAAGTACACACAATGAAATACATAGACATCTCAGTCAACGCAGAGTGATCCTATTGAACGACGTGAAAGTGATTCGATGAAAATGGTATTTTTGAAATGTGTATCAATAATGCACGGTAGTTTCTGTAGCAGCAGCCATAATTAGTTCTCGAAAAGGAAATACTGTGCAAGTTAGTTCTTACGTAAAGAATACAAAATTGGCAGGCTGTAAGTTTGGCTAAATTGAGGAAAATGTAGTCGTTTTGTTTAATTGGCGCACTGTAATTGATCGTCAAACGGTACTTGTACAAGTTTGTTATTTTGATTATGTTAAATTTCCGAAGATAAACTGCGTGGAGCGAACACCTTCAACGTGCCACAACACTTTCTTCTGGCATATGCGCAGTCTGTAGAGATTTGGTAGTATTGAATTGAATTGAATTGAATTCATTTCGTTCAGTATTGTGGTACCCTATACAAGGTGGCAGTATGTAAGGTGTGGATAAATGAGAACATTATATACCATCGGCAGTTCCCATTCCTGCAAGACTTTCAGTCTAAAAACAGAACTTCACTGCGTAACATGCTCAGAACTATACCGTCATTCAAAATTATATCGTTATGTTAATTGTCACAAAAAGGCGTACGTCTCCCGTTTTCAAACAAATCAAGAGGGACAACCACGTCATTCGGGACAAGGGTAGGAGCGTGTAGCTTTTTCTTTTTTTCGAACAGAACCTTTCTCCGCAACTTTAGTATCGCTTCTGCCCCGTTCAAAAGGAAAAAAAAAAAAAAAAGAAACATAAAGCCTCGAAGCGGACTCGTTTCTTTCGTACTCGTAGCTGTGAAAGTGTTGTCTATGACTGCGGCAGCGCTGGAAAAGTGAGCGATCCGAGGAGCTTTTCACGTATCGTATGCCGCCTAGTATCCTCGTACAGCCCATTACCTGTCTTATAGATGACCGTCACCGCTGGGAGGAGGCAAATCGGCGGCCGGTCTTCGGACCACTGAGCCGTGCAAAATGCAAACCAGGGAAAAGGGACCGAGAAGAAGAGAGAATTTACGACAAATGGCTCCCACCCGGTCGGCAGAGTTTAGGACATGGGCTAAGGTGTGGCAAAGCCACACGGAGGGGACGTGTGCGTGTACACCGTTAGGAGGATACGGGCGAAAAATTCAAATGCAGTCGTCGATAATGACAGACAGCGACAGGAATCTGAACTGCACCTTTTGATTACCGGTGAAGTGCGATAATCGTTCTTCGTTCGTTCGTTCTAGTTTCTTTGTTAACCTTTCATGTTCGGAAAGGCACCTTGAGGCTTCTGTTGTGTTGAGTCACTTTGCATCATGAAGATATACAGGGTGTTTCACTAAACGTGATAAAAAATTCTAACTGGCAACGTACTCGCCGGAGGATTGTGGGATTTTCGACAATCACCTTCTGGAAACTTTTCCCACCATTGAGGAAGGCTTTGGACAATTTTTAATTGCGGCAAATTTATTTTTGTTAAATGAACTTTGAAAATTGCCAAGCGATCCTCATTTTTTTAAAACAGAAATATGAAGTCCTCCACGGATAACCACAGACCCAACAACAACTATGCACAGTATCGCAACAGAAATAGTCCAGAAAAAAAAGTAAAAATTACGCTTTAGCCCCGCCTGCTTGATTGTCGCAAAGAAGACCGCATGGAGGATGCAGGGAGAGGAGGAAGCGTTTCCGCCTCTTGTTTTGTCTTTCTTTCCCCCGCTTTGACCTTGATGCTGGTGACAACCGTCTTATCACAAAGAAGGGAAAACAAATGAAGACGGGAACACTTCCTCCTCTAGACGCACATTTCGCGCGGGCTTCTTTGCGAAAATCAAGCAGGGACTAAGCGTAACTTCTACTAATTTTTTTCGACTATTTCTGTTGTAATACTGTGCATAGTTTTTGTTTGGTCTGCGGTTATTCGTGGAGGACTTCATATTTCTGTAAAAAAAAGTGAGGTTCGCTTGGCAATTTTCAAAGTTCAATTGACAAAAATAAATTTCCCGCAATTAAAATTTGTTTAACGCAAAAGTTTCGGGAAGGTAATTGCCGAAAGTCTCACAATCCTCCGGCGAGTACGTCGCCAGTTAGAATTTCTTATCACTTTATAGGTCAAACACCCCGTATGTTTTTTTTTTTTAATTTCCATTTTGATAAAATTTCGTGATCTCGGTATGTGCGAAAAAATACTCGTTAACATAGGGCAAGTGTATTCCTTGTTATTCGTCACGTCTTGGAAGCTTCCTAGCTCCTTAACTTTAGAAAAAGAAACAGTGGAGAAGAAAGAAAGTCTTTCTACAGTCCCGTATACGATGTATTGTCTCCAGATTCGAGGACATGGATTTAAATTGATTTATTTCATTTAATAAGAACCTTAAAGGCCCGGTGGCATTACATAAGGGGAAGGAAAGAAAGGAAATGTTTAACACAGAGATAACAGAAACACACACAGAAAAAAAAACGACAGAAATAAATACTATGAAGTAAATACATGCAACCATGAGAGGAACTCAACACTTCGATAAACGAGCTTTCGGGAAATATAAAAACTGCTTTGCAAAGAAGGTGTGACACGGATGGAAGATTATCGCTAGGTATTTGTATCGATGCTGGCAACATTTTTCCCCGAAATGATGTTATCGGCGTTTTTAGAATTCATTGTATAGGATATCGAGAAACATTGATAACATTCGATATTTCGATGTTTCTTTAGCGGATATCCATATATAGCGAATTAGCGATACAGTCTCGATGTTTTCAATCAGTACGTTAATAGATGCTTATCAGTGTTGTTTCAAATATCGATATTCAAAATCCTGATATATTGAGGCCTCCACCTTATACGCTCATTCATTTGCGCAGATATGTGTTTGTAACTGAAAACTGCCGTTGTCGAGCCACTGCTCTACGGAGGTTTAGTCAGCAGTAGTACATAACTTATCTTTCCGAATTTTCGGATTCGTCCTATAAAATCGGTTGAACACCGACGGATATATATATATATATATATATACAGGGTGTCCACGCTAAGTCTGAACAGATTTAAAAAATATATATAACACTTTTTCCAAGATGAAATCAATTGCAATATAGCATATGCTGAAGGGCACTCCCTAGCAGGGCATTAGCAAAGTCCAAAGGCAATGTCTTAATTAACTTTCATTAATTAACTTTTTTAATTATAAAAGCTACAAAGTTGTCCCAATGAGAACATCTGTTCCTTTCGGTCACCTGACATCGTAGCCGTTTTCAGAACAAAAATCCGTTCGATAGATCGCCCGCAAAAAATTCGTGAAGGAACGCCATTTTTTTCTTTATTTTGTTCATTGCGCTTCGTAGAAGACGCGTATTTCCTTCATCCCCAACGGGAGAGGGGGAAGGTTCTCAGTGCCGTCTCATGCGTCGAAGATGAGCTTTAACTTGCGGAAACAAAACAAAAACAAATGTATCGGGTGACTCCATCGGAACTGGCCTTATCTTGGGTTGCATTTTCTGTTTCCTTTTAATCTTTTTCCAGGACGCGAGAGTAGATAGTGTGCTCTTTCTCCCTCTCACATTGGGGGTGAAAGAATGACGCGTCTTCTAAGAAGCGCAATGAACAGAATAAAGAAAAAAAATGGCGTTCCATCACGAATTTTTTGCGGGCGATCTATCGAACGGATTTTTGTTCTGAAAACGGCTACGATATCAGGTGACCGAAAGGAACAGATGTTCTCATTGGGGCAACTTTGTAGCTTTTATAATTAAAAAAGTTAATTAATGAAAATTAATTAAGACATTGACTTTGGACTTTGCTAATGCCCTGCTAGGGAGTGCCTTTAGCATATGCTATACTGCAATTGATTTCATCTTGGAAAGAGTGTTATATATATTTAAAAAAAATCTGTTCACACTTAGCGTGGACACCCTCTATATATACAGAGTGTCCCAGCTAAATGCGAACATATTTTTTAAAGATATATATACAGGGTGTTACCCTATAAAAGTCTACCCGTGCCGCAATGCCGTACTCGCCAATTACTCAATGCAGGTGGCACATCGTGCGATCTTCATATAAAGCTCATAAGAACATCTAATCTTGACAAATTTCGAAGTGATTGAGCGCCGCGTGCAATTCCCGTAGTCAAAACAATCAAGATGGCGGCGTTGAGAAGAGCACTTGACATGCTGCTCCCCAGACGACGACGTGTCGCATAAGAAACTGGGGAGGTACACCTACAAGATGCTCGTTGGCCCTAGGCCAAGCTCCAGAGAGGAAGAGCCAACGTTTCTTCGACAGGGACCGCAATGCTCTTGCTCTCTTCGGGGTCTCCGAAAGAAGTCACATGTCCCAAGCATTGTGGCCAAGGCGCTTGTACAAGAAGCCGTCCTTGAAAAAAACGAGGGTGCACTGGAAATCTACACCGACGGGTCCACCAATCCCGTTACCGGAAGTAGTACGGCAGCGTTCTGGTGTCCTGCACTCGAGCACTCGTGGGGCGGTCGCATCGACACTCAAGTGTCTTCAACCTTAGCCGAGCTCGTAGCCATCAAGCAGGCCTTGGAATTTTTACTCACGGTCGCAGAGAAGAGTGCTATTGTGCTTACAGACTCCAAGTGCTCTCTTCAGCGGATATGTAACCCCCGCATCGACGACCCCATAGCACATACCATACTAGAGATATGGAAACAACTCAAGAACAACGGTACTGTCGTGGGTTTTCAGTGGGTTCCTTCCCATGCAGGAATATCTGGCAACGAAACAGCTGACCGGATCGCCAACAGCTACCACAAGCTTCCTTCTGAGGTCCCTGCACCTCTGGACCCACGACATAATAGGAAGCAGTTCTCTGCGTACGTCCGAGAAATCCGTCTCACGGCTCATCCGGAAGTGCGGCACTTCTCCCAACCATGCCCCGTGAAGGATCTCAACCGAAAGCTATCTACCCTTCTTCACAGACTCCGATGCAAGTCCGTCATGACACCCGCCTTTCGTTATAAACTGGGTTTCGCGTCATCGCCACGCTGTGAGGCTTGTTTCTGTTTTGGTGACCTGGCGCACATCATCATGGACTGCGCAGAGTCTCAAGCAGCCAGAGACACCTTGATCTCGAGTTTCAGTGCCTTATCACTTCCCTGTGGCTCTCTAGACGAGATTTTGTACCCGCAGGGTCCCACCCACATCCGTAGAAAAGCGCGAGACGCGCTCCTAGCTTTCGCTTCCTCTGTGGAACTGTCGTGACCGCTTTCCTTCTCTTTTCCTCCCTTTACTCTTACCCCCCTTCTTACTATTTCTTTATCTATGTTTTTAATTACTCATTTCTTCTAATTTCTGATCCTCTATACTTTCTCTGTTACTTCCCCTTCTCCCCCTCCCCTTTCACAAAGGAGTGAAACTTGCCGCCTTGTCTGAGCAGGCAGACCTCACTCCTCTTCCTTATAACATCGCACCACCACCACCACCACGTGTCGCATATTCTGCCAGCCGGATGGAACTGCAGTTTTCATTTCGCTTTCGTTCGTGTAACTGTCGTATATTGCTCAGAAGTAAGCGACGTGAGGAACGAAAAATGCGGACGTACTCAGCAGAAGACACTCAAAAGGGATGTCGTCTGCTTGCTGAGAGGCGCCATCTTGGCTGTTTTGACTACGGGAACCTCACGTTTTGCGCTATAACTTTGCGATACGGTGCTCAATCACTTCGATATTTACCATGATGGAATGTCCTTATGAGTTTTATACGTAGGCAACACATTGTACCGCCTGCATTGAGTAAGTGGCGAGCACAGCATGCCGGCGCGGGTAGACTTTTATAGGGTAACACCCTGTATATCACCTTTTCTGAGATGAAATCAATTGCATTATAGCATAGGCCGAAGGGCACTTCTTAGGAGAGCATTAGCAAACTCCCAAGGCAATCTCCTAAGTACCTTTCAATAATTAACTTTTTAATTATACAAGCTACGAAGTTGTCCCAATTTGAACATCTGGTCCCTTTGGCCACCTTTCCCTTTGGTCCCTTTTTTCCAGGACGCAAGAGGCGATAGTGTGCTCCTTCACCCTCTCACATTGGGGGTGAAGGAAAGACGCGTCTCTGAAGATGCGCAATGAACAAGATAAAGAAAAAAAGTGGTGTTCCTTCACGAATTTTTTGCGGACGATCTATCGAACGTATTTTTGTTCTGAAAACGGCTCCGGTATCAGGTGACTGAAGGGACCAGATGTTCTCATTGGGACAACCTAGTAGCTTTTATAATTAAAAAGTTAATTATTTAAAGTTAATTAAGATATTGCCTTAGGAGTTTGTTAATGTCTTCCCAAGGAGTGCCCTTCAGCATATGCTATATTGCAACTGATTTCATCTCGGAAAAAGTGCTATGTATCTTTTTAAAAAATATGTTCGCATTTAGCTGGGGCACCCTGTATATGTAATACATTGGAAGGTCCCCCATTCTGCGGAGCAGGTTCTTGATGTTTCATGTTGTCCGTCGCGTGGAAACTGTTCTCCTGTGTAATGTGCACTCTAAAAAGAAAAGAGAAAAGTGTGGCGTCACAACTTTTTTAGGGGTGGAAGTAGCTTGTTCGTAAGAGCACTCCGTTTAGGAGTCAAACATATACCCTTCAAGGAGGTGTTCAACTTTACTCCATTTCCCAGGAGTAATCGCGACACCAGTTATAGATGCCATGCTGACACCATGAAGCGTGTTCATGCTAGTGCCTCTGCAGCTCCTCATGAATCTTCTATGAAATTTCTGACTTTAGAATATCTGTGTATCGACTTATAAGCAAGTCGATACCGAAACCCAGTGGCTGCATCGTATTAGTACATCGTTTATTTCTCAGCGCACTAAATTGACGATAAAAAGGGCAGGTCAGTTGCAATACGCACTGGTAACAAACTCCAAACGGCAGTGTTCTTCGTTATTTATTATCCACAATATATTCACAATTATTATTCACAATGTAAGAGTTAATGGGCTGCTCTATATAGGGCCATGCAGGAATGTGCATTACTTTAAATGGACGATCAAACCGTTCGGAGATGTGATGAGTTAGGATAGCAATAATAATAATACACGGTGAACGTAGCATGGTTAGGTTAAGTTGGGTTAGGTTAGGTGAAAAATTGTGAGACGTGAAAGTTCTCTACGTTTGCTTAGTATTGGAGGATCAATGTTAGGCCTGATGGTTGAAATACTGGAACAAGAGGCTAGTCTGATGCTATAGAACGCACTTTGTGTGTGTGTGTGTGTGTGTTTTTCTGTTATCGATTATATATCTTGCCAGATATCTTGTGTTTGGGTCCCAGTGAGAGCGAAAAGCATCGATAAACAAAATCTTTAGAACTTGTCAAACTTCCCGTGGGAGCACGTCCGCTCCGTGATGCGAGATAGCTCCTTTTCTCTGGGGCTTCTTTGGCGTCCGATAGCGGCCCGAGAAGCGTTTGTACCCGCAGGAGTATCTAGGCGCTCCTGGGTCATTATTCTGAGGTCCTTCCCATAAACAAAGGACGCCAAGTAGCCCCACGATAGCGCAGCTTCTTTGTATATATTTACAAGAGCACAGCTACCTCTGTTGCCGTTACAGCCCGCGTAACGACCTTACAAGCGCGTTGTTGTTTGTTGCCCCTCTGTGGGTGGGATGCTGCTCTATAAGCTGATATGAAGAAAGGGAATGGGCGGACTGGATACTCCTTTTTTTCTGTATGTTCTGTAAGTTTCTGTCCTTGGAACTTCATCTTAGATTCATTGTTTTCATGTGTTTCGATCGCTTGTAGGGGACCGTATGTGTGGGTGAAAGCTTCGATTTATGTGTGTTAAATATACGTAAGATCCATGCAAAAGCAAAATGCACAAGGTGTGGCGAGGAAAATGGCTGGTTTCAGAATGACCCTATCACAAAGAAGGAAGACAGAATGGAGCAAGAAGAGTTTGCTGCGGAGGTTGATGACACAGCCGAATTTAGTTGCCGAGGAGTAGTTTCGTTAAGTCGAATAAGGACCCGTCTATCATGACTTTACCACGAGGGTGGGGGTGGGGGGAAACTGATGAGTAGGCAACAAAGGATCACACAGCACAAAGCTGTTGCATTGGCTTTGTCTTCTTTCACCGTACAAAGGCGTACACGCAGCTGCTTGCCCACATTTTTGCTACCTGTTAGCTGTCTACATTCTCACCCATTATGTGTACTGTCTTGTTCTTTTATTTTATTGCTGGACCGTCTTCATGTCTTAAGACGCGCATTTGCTACCGAAAGCATGCACTACATTTACTACAGAAAGCGAAACTGTTCGATGTCATGCGCCATAAAAGAAGATGGAGAAAAAGAAGAAGTAGAAGAAAAGAAAATTAAAGAGAGAAAAGCAGCAGTAACATCAGCGCAATCGGGTATCCACGGCCACAAAAACGGCCACTAGGATTACCAAGGTATAACTGGAGACATACAGTATTGACTCCTTTGGTTCTACCTTTCCTCCTTTCCTTTTTTTCCTCTTCTTCAATAAACATATCCCCACCCCCCTCCTTTGGTTCTAATTTTCTTCGCTTCCCTGAAAACGAAACTAATCCGCTAGACAATTTGTTCCGAGTGTTCCGTTCACATTTTGTACAAGTTCCAGAAGCTAACTAAAGAGTCTTTCTTTTTTTGATGACGCCTCTTGTACGACGTTACGATTATTCTCAAACAAAACCCTAAACCTGTTTCAAAAAGCTCCCGGACAAGTTTAGAAACATCGGAGCGTTCATCCTGTAAAGCTGGCTCTGCCTCACAAAGGCTACGCTTGCAGGGAAGCCAGATTCACGTTATCATCGGCACTGTGATTCCGCGCGTGAGAGAACTGCTACATAGGAAACCTAATCCCCACACGCGTGTCAGAAACTTCGTAAATATTTGTCGTACCTTCTGTTACTGTCTCAGACAGCAGACGATCCAGAACCTGCAACCTACTCACGCGTCGTCGTGTGCCTTAACCGCCTCACAGAAGCGTGAAAGCAGGTCGTACTCATTCTTGCGTTTTCAACTTTCACTTCCGCAAACTTGCGAAACTTTTCCGTCGCTCCGACAAACAACCGAAAACGAGAGTCGAAAGCAGACGACGGCTCGCGCCAAGTCGAAAGGATTTTTCGAGTGCTTTGACGCTAAACTTTGTACTTACTCTGTTTTGGTTCGTCGGTTCTTGAAATGCACTCCGTCGCTGTAGAAATCAGTACTAACACTGCTCCCTTTAGGCCTATCGCTACCTACCTACCTACCCGCATGGTATTTGCGCGAAGACAAGAAAAATGTTGGAGTCGGTTTGTTTGAGTGGCACAAACTCGCGTTCACTGTGCATGAGTAGGTGCGCTTTCGGAGGCAGGTGCCATTTTGAACTTAATTCATTTTGTTTTATTTACGCATTCGCTTTACTTTTCGTTCTTTAGGCAGCGCCCTCATGCGCAGCGTAAGCGAAAGTGCCGGGATCCCTTTTAATTGTCGGTGTCAACAGAGGCTGCCGGCTTTTTGTCTTCGTGTTCTTGGCTCAATAAAGAAAGCCAAAGTGGGCGGCATAAAAGGGTTAATTTGTGTGTGGCGGTGCGGAGGATATTGGATTCCGAGCGACCGTTAAAACGATGTACCAGAAGAGCGCTATCAAGCACATGCTCTCTCCCTGGAACCCCCTTGCACGGGAAAGAAAGAAAACGGGAAAGAGAGAAAAGATCCAGGGAAAAGGTTAAAAGGAGCTTGTTAGAGAGGCTATGTTAATAAGCCGCTTGCGGAAAAGAATTCCTTCTACGATTAAAAGAACGAGAGCAAAGACGAAAAGAAAAAAAACAACAACAACAAAAAGGCAGACGAGAGGAGCAGAGAGGAACATGTTAAACACACCCGATTATGAGTCTCTGGGATTGAAACTGTTTTTCGAGTGTTTCCTTTTTAATTCTATAGCTCCCTCTTCCATCATCGACTCTTTTTATAATGCAAGTTCTCTTCCCTCTTACCCTTTTTTTTTTGTGTGTGTTTGGTGACTGGCGGATGAGGTTATTAGGGTCATTAGAGAGGGCGCTAATGATTTTTAAATTGAGCGCAGAATGAATGGTGGATAAAAAGAGATGAAAGGCCGTCGCTTGGGAAAGGGTTATAAGAACGAAAGGGAAAAAAGGATGGAGGAAAGGGAAGCATGAATGAAGCTCTGTGTAAGGAGTACGATGAGCAGAGTTTGTGAATTAACGGGCCACAGGTTGTTGCAGGACGGGTGCTACACCTGTCTTTGATGGATTGCTACGTCTTTGCTCCATGTTTGAATGGGGCGGGAAACAACAGAGGGCGCTTCCGAGAGATGCTATAAAGATAGGCGGCACATAAACAGTAGAAAGGGTGCGGATTATTTGTAACAGTTTATTCGTAACAGTAGCATTTAAGGTGTTTTGGAACAACGTATCGTATGAGTCAAACAACAACAACTTTATTTTAAAATGATGAATGGGGAGTTTAATCGTCAGAGGCGATACTCTACCCCATTGCTGGCGGTGATGTGGGGGATTGAATAATGAGCCCCTTCACAATAAGGATCGAAGCCCTATTGTGTTCAAAAAGGTCAAAAGAGCTTTGAGCGCAGAGCTTTGGTGGGCTGGATTCGGCCAGGGACCAAGCAATTTTGATAGGGAGAAGGGGTGAGAGTCCAGCTGACTAAGAGATCCGGATAGTACGGTTCGAGAAGGTTGGTAGTGTGGGCAATGAAGAAGAATGTGCTCCAGATCCTCTAGAGTACTGCTGTGACAGCATCCGGGAGAGTCAACTTGTCTCAAGCGGTAGCGCCACTGAGCTGTAAAAGCCAGATCGAGTCGCATTCGATGAATTAATGCAGCATCTTGACGAGAGGGGTTTCGTGGCATGCGGAAAGCGAGCGTTGGATCAAGTCTGCTCAGCATAGGTGGGGGTAAAGAATGTCGGTTGTCCATTGGCAGGAAGCCAGGGGTGTCACGAGGCGTCGCAGAATGGAACGACGGTCTCCTCTCAGCAGGGCAATACTTTTTCCTGAAAGGGGCAAATTTCTCTTAGATTGGACATCTTTCTATTGGAAAGTCCTCAATTGATTGTCTGGATTGTTCCTCAAACGATCTCCCGCGAAAATCGAACAAATCGTTCGAGGCGAAATTTTTGCGCTTTAGTGCAAAATTTATCCGTGCTGAAGCAGCGGGAATGTCCTAATGTAAGCTTCGTCGATACAGTGACTTTGTAATGGTACCGTTGCAGGCCATGTCGGTTTGCTGCTTTGGAAGATCAGTTCCTTACTACTAGTGATATGTTCACTTGTATTGGTGTGCCTTACAAGATATTGTGCCTTCATAAACAATAGTGCTCGTAAAGGCTGCTACGCGCGTTTGGTTGGAGTGCTTTATATATGAATAATTGAGAGAAGACTTGCAACGTAAGCTGAATCAGCCTGTATTTGTGTGGCGACATGCCGCACGTACCGCAGGGCAGGTCTGCGGATACTTTCGACAACCTGGCGAAATCTCCAACACAGTGCGCAGGAAGCAATGTTGCTACCGTCCTCAGACGGGATTGAACTCGCGATCTTGAGCTAATTAGCACGCTACCGACTGAGCTGCCTAGGCTGCCTGAAGTACTTTCGTTTCTAATGCTTCTAATACTTTGTAGTAGTAGTAAAATAGGACTTGTGTGTGATCTTGTTCTGCACATGAAAGTACGTACATGCATGTACACCCTCCCTAAAAGCCATTACAACGAAAAAACAAAACAAAACAAAAGATGAGATGATGGTGAAAACGAATAGAAAGGGGAAAGAGACAAGCAACAAGTAAAATATATGTCCTCCTCCACGCCTTCCCCAAGAACTTTTAAGCGCTCAATCCATGATTCCGTTTCCTTTTCTTCCCCATTCCCCAAAACACGACATGGCGTCTGCTTCTTACATGCCTGAACACACTTAAGAAATTTCGTTCCTCCCTGCCCACGTCTTCAGCGAGCCGTATCTTCTTTTGCATTGTTCGACCTACGCTTTAATTCTTCACCGTACGAAACATTAACCTCGAACCAGAATCCATCTCACCCCGCTTCCCGAAACCCAATTATAAGGCGAGAACGAAAAACTCGCCCGTTGCTATTGGAGAGACGTGATATCCTTGGATTCATTATTTCCCGCAAAAACATGGCCACCGCTGTTCGTCTGTCTCTGTTGTTTTGATTCCCGTGACGAGCCACGTCTTACGGGGCAGACAACGGGGATAGGGGGCGCCACAGACTAACCCTAATTCGGTACGGTGCGCGGCCTCGCGGCGTTTTCGTCAACAAATGACCCGTGGCGGGTCGCTTAATTCTTGGAGGAAGCCGTTTTCATTAGAAAGGACGGGCGGTTGGCAATTCGGGATTTTTGTTCGGTTAGAAGGAGTAAAAAATGGCGTTGTAAAAAAATTTGGCTTTACTTTGTTTTGTCCTCCCTATCGGGCGTTGGCGTGAGGGGAGCGGGAACGCAGGTTTTGGAAAAGAAAGTTTCTCTGGAAAGTTTGAGATTAGAAGGGGTGCGGTTTCCGTTTTTTAATGTGGATGGTATAAATGTGAACGTAAAAGAAGGGCTTGAAGTGAGCGAAGCGGAAAGAAAGAAAGAAGACAGAAAGTGGGCGGTTGAAGGCTAATGATTATACCTCGGTTGAAGAAAGCACGCAAGACAAAAGGGGACGTTTTACGCGCATATTTCTTGGCCTAACTGGCTGAACGCTTTCTGTTCCGGGATAGAAAAGTATTTTCAGGATAAAGGGAGAGAGAGAGAAAGAGGGTAAAAAAGGAGACATTTTCTTATCTTTTTAACGTTTTTGAAGAAAACGTTTTCAGTGGCCCTTGAAAGCTAGAGGAAATATGGCCCTGTCTTGTTTTGCTTCGCAATGATGTAGGCAAGAAAGAGAGTCTTTTCACTTTTTGTGGCCTATTGCTTGGCAGGAAACAGTACTCTCAGTACTTTTTTAATAGCATAGAGAATTTTCTTTAGGCCGCGCAGTAGAAAATAAAGTAAGACAGCCTCTACAGCGTAACATATAAGATGCTTGCACAAAAAACGCCCACAATGCCGATAACGGTAGAACTCAACATGCTATGTAGTTCGAATTCCTGGCACTGACTGTGTTGTCTAGGTGTTTTCTGTGGGGTTTCTAGAGATGGCTTTAGACAACCGTCGGAACACTTGTCTGTGAAGTCGGCCCAGGACGTACTAGATCCCATAGCATCATTCCGCTCTGGGGCTGGTAGATCCTTCGGTAAACACACAGAGAGCCAATGAGATATAGCATTAAATAGTACAGAATATTGGCCGAGTCCTTGCATGCGCGTTTTACCGTTTTATTTTACTATGTCATCTCTCGTAATAAATCCTCCACTGGGAGAGAAAATAAATTGGCGGTATCCTTTCTACAGGTCTAAAGTGGTCGAATACTGACGAAATCCATATGGTAGTCTGCATTCAAGTGATATCATCGTTATACACAAAAACATACAATACACTTTCCTACGACCTTATAACTCTCTCGTGTTTTTGTGCCACGCCCCATGAGTTTCACCTATCGGTCCGCCGGCATGCAGTTTCATACGAAGGCATATATTCTCCCACTATGTACAGCCGATATTGGTCTGAACGGCACGGACTATTGCTCTGAGATCGATACGCGTATTACAGAGCGTATACCACAAGATACGGGCGCCCACTTGAGCATTTGCATAACCGTCCTGAATCTCCTCGAGTGCGGACGTGACCCGAGTAAAGTGTGCGGCTGTTGTGAAGCGTAAAAGAGGCATCCAATAGGGGAGCTATGCACTCGTAGCAGCATCTCAATGCGACGCTGCCGTTTGTGAGGTTTCGATAGCGTAATACATGTGTTTGAGCGGTCGTCTGGGGTTCTGGAGGCCGTACGTTATAAAACGAGACTGACAAAGAAGGGTTCCGTTAAAGCAATTAAAGCAGACGAGTGGGCTCACTGAATGGGCCGGAACAGGAGGACGCCGTTCACATCTATGTGCTGCGGCACTATTAAAAAGATACGAATCGATAATCAATAATGATAGTTGAGTTAAATAATCGTGTGTTGTTCGGTTTCTTTTTCTGTATTTAGTAGCAGGAGCGTATTTATATGCACAGGTTGAAATGCTGCTGTACAGCATGACACGAGTTAAGTGTTACAGACCCTGGGAACAAAGCAAACGACCGAATTGTGGAAAGTAACAATTCCGAGGCTAGAATACACAAACTGATCAACACGACACAGGCCTCACGATGCCTATATAGGAATGTGAACGATCGAAGTATGGCAGGCGTCGAAAAGGCAAGACAGCGTCAGGTATTGAACCTGTACCTCTTGATTCTTGATCATTGAAACAAAAAATACTGTAGTGAGGGGAATCTTCCATGCTTCCGTAGCCGTCAGGATGGGTCCTTTTTCTGCTTCTCTCGATTGCTTTATATTGACCATTTCTGCGAACCCTCGGACGGACTCCCTCGCTGAGGAGAACGAACTATCCCTCTCTCATTTTCCTTCCTTATATCTTGGCGTTCTTCCTCGTTCAACTCTTTGTGTAGCTGCAGAAAAGAATGACGCGAGCATTTCAACCCGAAAAGGCGAAACGCGCATCGAATGTCTTTTATTTTACTTCCCATCCGTTCTCTTTTTGCGGTAAAGCTAAGGTCCCATCATGTCCTTCTCCCACCGATCCCCCACTCCTCCTCTCCCTTTTGTTTCTCTTTTCACATTTTTTTTTTCTTGTCTCTCTCCACTGCGACTCTTCTAACTCGTCTAAAAGAGTTGCCCGGTCCTATGAATCACCACCCTGTTTCTTTTTTTTTATTCATCTATTTTTGACAGAAAAATACCTTTTCGTTTCCTTTTTTTTCCTCTCATTTCTTTGTTTCCCTCGTCCCTTTCTTTTTTTCTTCATCTTCTGTTTTTCAACCCCCTCCTAGCGTCGCGTTATTCGAACGAATAAACCCCTTCTAAAATGAAAGGCGGGCGACATAGCCCGCGCACGAGAAATAAAAGTAACGAAAAAAGAAGATAGGGACGAAATATAGGAAGAAGAAAAAGATTGGGAAGAGAGAGAGAGAGAGAGGGATTTGTAACATGGCATCGTCCATTTTTGTGTCGAAAATGCAAAAGAGCGCTCGCGCAGATGAAGATGAAAACGGGCCCTTTTGTGTCTCTCTTCCTCCTCCTCCTCCGGTTCTTTTTATTCCTGCGGTAATCACGGACGGCATCTTCCGTATCTTCCCCATCTCCCTTTCCCTCCCGTTCGTCAGGGCTGCTTATTGCTTCTCGTTTCCTCGACTCACTGTTTTCGCGCTATTCCTTTTGTCATCGTCTGGCGATTCCGTTCGCCAGCATTTAACTTTCGCCTTCTTATTCCTTTTTTCTCCATTTTTTTTTTTTTTTTGAACTGATGTGACGGTGCAACGGCGTTCATTTTTTTGAAGCGGCGGCGGAGGCTTTTCTCTTTCACTTTAGCCTCTCATCTGTTATATTTCCTCGCAGAGCGTCGTTCTAGTTCGGATTTTTCTTTTTTTTTTTTTTTTCATTCGCGCAGTCGTGTCCTTTCCGTCCAAAATGTAGGTCCTAATCTGCGAATGCAGACGGCGGAAGTATTGAGTTTTAATCGGGGGTTTTAGAGAAAGTGGAAATGTATTTTCTCGCGGATTTTCGAGATCTCAGAATTCGTGGGATCGCGCTTATTGCTTATAACATTTATTGCTTTCGGTGTTCTAAAGGAGATCGTTTTGCGTTGCAGCTGAACGTAGTTTCTAGTTCTCTAAAGGTTGGCCATGTTTACCGTCTGTTCACACGAGGGACATTCTCAAGAATACTCCAGCGGAAGATACGTAAAACGTGATAGCTTTCTGCTGTCACGTGAGCGCGAGTGCTGAAAGTCATGTCTTTTCGCGCTCTTCTAAATATGGAGAATGTGCTGCGGCGCAGTCACAAGACATTCCGTAGCAGACGACAGGGTCAATGGCGTCGTCTGCTATGTGCGCAGTACGCCACTACCGGTATGCATGCGCCGTGCGAATGCTTTAGCAATTCTTTTAGCCATTCTCTCCTTGATCCACATAAGACGAGGGGGAACATCCGCCCCGTTAGCAGTTTTCTGCCTTTGCTTCCTCGAGAATATTCCGCGGGGATTTCGCTCGCAAGGTTATTGGCATGTTCCAATAGTATGACGTATGCCTTAGCGTAAGGCGCTCCGGGAGCGTTCTTTTTGTGTTGTTGTCAAGGTAACGCCATCTTTCTTTTCGCGAGGACAAATTTTTTCACTAGCTGAATTTAGCTGACGGCCACGCTGTCTAGGATTTTTCCTAGGTATTTTTTTCCCACGGCGCCACCTGACGCATGCTCGCGCAGTTGCTTACGATGGACTCACTATCCCCCTCCCCCTAAAAACATGCCGCCTGACACTCGGACGGACCGCCCTGTATATAGCAACGTCACACCATCGACACGCTAGAAAAACTGCCATACCCTGCAGCCATGATGCGTGCTGTTATTTTCATCCTATTCTATAACACCCCTACCCCCTCCCCTTTATCCCCAATTCGTATACAACCTACGCGAAAATAAGTGCTCGCAAAAGTACACAATATACAACTGGAGAACCCGAGGTTTTCGTAGTTCCAATGGGAGTAAACATGGATGCACAACCCAAGTTATCAGGCGTTCCCCTCTCCCTCTCACACCTTGATGCCTGCCATAAACACGGAATGTCTCAACTCATCATCCACACACATATCCTTCAGCACACAGTCTGTCGTCTGCATATATACGTCTCTTTCTTCTTATTTTTTTTTTTTTACGCGACAACCTCCAATCACAGTCCAAGATTGATCCCTCTTCGCCCCATGCATCTTTTCCTCCATATCGATACGACAAAACAGAAAGGGTGGAAGGACTGGCGATTTATCTCCGTTTGGTCTCGACAGTGCATATTGATTATTTTGCCCCTATCTTTATATGACAACTTTTCCCCCCACTCTGACAGCAACACTCCCCCCCCAACCCCCACCCCGAAGAGAAGAAATTTTCCGAACCCCTTCTCGCCCGCCCCCTCCCCCTTCCTTACGCTGTGGATACTGGCATCTCTTTTATTTCGCGACAGCGTTTTCCTATTGTTCTGTCGTCGTTTTCTGCGCTGACGGCGAGATGGCGCTCGGTGTCGTTTTTTTCCCTCCTCCTCCGATAGGAAACAATGCGGCGTCTGTTACACAACAATGAATATGCATGCCGTTTCACGTGTTTCTTTCCTTATCTTTTTTTTTCTTTCTAGGTATAGTTTAGTCCTTCTCGTGCATAAATCAAAATTGAGTCTGTCGGGTTGATGCTTTGCTTCGTGCCTGTGGTTGGCATGGCATGAATATGTTCGTTGGTTTGTATTCTTTTTAGTTTCGGTTTTCTTTAATACTGTCGTCTGTTTCCCTCTTTCGCAAAAAGTAGAACACAAACCTAAAGAGTAGATGCTTAGTTTTTGTTTCCTTTTAGCTTAGAGCGACGACGACACGGTGCGTCCAATAAGGAAGTCAGTTCTGAAGCACGTGAGAAAGAAAGTTGTCTCCGATTGGTGGCTTGGGATAATGCGCTTGCTTATGTGTGATGTCTGTGCCGATAGAATTTCGGTGATCAGAAGGGTTCCTTTTGTTGTCTCGGGCTACGAAGATGAAGCTAAGATGCAAGACCTGTCTTAAACAGAACGCTTTTGGTTTTGTTGTTCCAAAGTGTTGGCCGAGTTCTTAGTGGGATGTATCAACTCCCCGTGGCGTAGCTTGCCGTAAATCATCCCCGATGAATACGTACGTAACTTTCGCACGACACCACGAGATCAAACTCCTTTAGGAAAGGGCTCGAAGTGTGATGCTTCAGGTTCAATTTCTTTTATGCTGCATACATTGTACGTGATGGTGGAATCGAAATAATATTTGATGCGACTGCTTTGCTTTAGAAAACAACCGGGTAGACAAACGCCACGCTAACAAGCTGCTTAATGATGGTCAGCAGGGTTGCGGAATGGGATCCCCCATTCCGTTCCAATTCCATTCCGAGGAATGGAGATTTGCGATAATTCCATTCCTTTCAATTCCTCGCAATTAAAAGGTATGGTCAGTTCCCACTCCTGGAATGGCTTTGCAAACCCAATTCCATTCCGTTAATACCCTCAATAAAAGAAAAGGACCGGTAACCATACTGGCAAGTCCAGCAGGAGATTGCTAGAGGAGATTGACATCACCAATCACGGAAAAAGCACAAGGACAAGGTTATTTCACTCTTGACCGTGTGCAGGTGCGGTGCAAAGGGTGCGAGGGCAGAAACCCAGCACGCTGAAACCAAAACTACCACCGGGGCACCCAGACCATTCCATTCTAATTCCATTGCGGGGTCTGCTAAATCTGGAATGATTCCGGAATCATTCCAACCCCGGAGGGTCAACTCCGCAACCCTGATGGTCAGTGCATACAGAATGAAGTTGACTACGGTATACGGTTGACAGGGTACGACTTCAGATATGTCTTTTTTCTTTCAGCAGTATTCTAATAGCTAGAGACCGGATTTATATGCGCTAAAAAGTAATGAAATATGCATGCAACTATGCACTACACCTGGTCACAACATGCAGTAAAAATGTGTCATATATGCGGTAAAAACTCGAGCCGTATATGAAGCGATCTCGCACACAGCCGCCGAGACGAGTGGTGGCTAAATGTAAATGTCCTTTTTATTTAACCGAATATGTTGGGGGTTACAATGGAAGATAACGAAAAGCCGGATATTCAGAAAAAATAATACAAGGCCGTGTTTCAATGATTGGAACTGTTGAAGAAAATGTTTGCCACCAGATACCGTTCAATATTGTCTGGAGTGAAGTTCTGGTGCCTGTTAGTCAAAACGTTCTTATAGTTCGAAAATGGCCTCTCTATACGTCGCACGTTGTGAGTGGAGCATATACTTGAATGCTGAAGGTAGGTGTGCGGGCACAACCTCCGGTAGGGTGGCGTTAGGAACCGAAGCAAACAGATCGCAGACTACTTGGAGAACGGCAAATCCAGAATTCTTTTGTAGCACGGTGTCAAATATTCTAACAACCTTCGCACCGACTGGACTGGTAATCTTTGCGAGCTCCTCGCGTACACCTTTCACCACATCAAAGGATTCGACGAGCAGGAGGCCTCCCGTTTCAATCTTCCGTATGGCTCGCGCAAGGAAGACCAAGTGCGTTTTCACTAACTGTACCTCCGCAGCTAGCACTAAGTTTTCAAAGAGCGCTTGTGCTTCTCGGATGACGCTGCTGTCCTAGGAACTGAGCGTGTTCACCACGTCCTTCAAGTCGTTCAAGTGAGTTGCATAGAAGTCGACTACCTCAAACCAGGTGCCCCATCTTGTGACAACAGGTTCAGGGGGCAAGGGAACGTCTGGCATCATTGCTCGGTATGTTTCTCTTCGACTTGGCGCCTTCACAAAAATTTTCTTCACGACTGACACCATCTTGTTGACGAGTGGGTAGAGCCCCCTAACTTCCTCTGCCACCCGGTTGAGGGCGTGCGCCAAACACGTTACGTGAACGAGGTTTGGATAGAAAACCTTCAGGGTATCAGCAGCCTTTATCATGTACGCAGCTGCATCTGTGCAAAATATTCTAAAGTTCTCTCGGCTCCCATCTGGCCAGAGTAGCTTGAGAGCATCGTTTACGAATTTAGCTACAGTGCCGTGGTTTGTTTTCTCAAGTGTTCGACTCACAAGCAGATAAGGCCTGGACCTTTGATTTTCATCAAGTTTTCCAACAACAAGATGCGCTACGTAGCGACCGCAAGCGTCCGTCGTCTCATCTGCAGCAGCCCACATTGGGCCGTTTCCAACAGAAGACCTTATTTCGTTCACGGCTTTTTCGTACAAAAGAGGCAGGTAATTCTTGCGGAGAGTTGACTCATGCTGGTATCTTCCTGTGAGTATACTTCTCAAGGCATTTTCTTCGTCGTCGGGTTTTCGAGTTTGCACCACGGAATATTAGCCGCGACAAAGGCTTCAGAGAGGTCCGCACAAAATTCGCCAAACTCAGGGCGAGAGCTCGCAGCGTGGGCAAGTAGGGGTTGTGAAGTCCTGCTCCTCTTTGCCTTTTCAGAAATGTGGCACTGCGACCTCACATGCTGGTCCACTTGGAACTTCCTCTCTGCATTGACCTATAAGAGACAGAAAAATTGGTCAGGAAACATAAACAGCCGTGGCAATGAATTTCTGTGAAGTAAATACTAAAGAACGACCTTGATTTTGCGTCGTTAATAAGCGTCTCTGCGCGTACATTGCGTCGCAAAGCAAGCCCCATTTACGCATATTTGCTTGAGAGATTCTCGTTCGTAATACTCCCCAATGCATGAAAGCCCATGCCTTGTAAACGTCAAGGGATGAGGGGGGATATATGTTTATTTCGGAAAGGTCAGCCTGACCGAAGGTCGGCTTGCTATACCTAAGGGAAAAATATAGCAAAGGATGAAACTTAAGTGTTGCTCGTCTATAGTTGAACGTTCCATGCACGCTCCTTTCTTACCTTCTTCTCGCAAATCCTGCAGAATAATATCTTTCCGTCGGTGCACAAATCTGGATTCTCTCTCGTCCATCTCTTGTAGAGGCATGAAATTGAATGCTTAGGTCTCGGCATCGTAAGGAAACGACGTAAAAGCGGCAGACGCGCGGTAGGCGCCAGAGAGGAGAACGCGTCATACTCTCTGTGGCAGCCAGAGAGGGCACAAGGTGCGTTCGGCGCAGCCAGAGTAGCGTCGACGCTCGCAGGGAAGGAATCACAGCAGACGGCACGATGCCGAGTGTCTAATCGGCGGCTTGCAATGCGAAATATGGTTCAGATCGATACGTCATATCTGAAGCGTGGAGAAATATGCAGCAAAAACGCAAAATATGCACCAACGTATGAAATATGCATTTACATGCACTTAAAACATACCGCAAATCGTTTGGGACAAGGCTCAAATGTGCTTTCATGTCATTCCCAATGTAAACCATGTTCAGGAAAAAATATGCATTTGCATGAAAATCCGGTCTCTACTATAATAACGTTGAACAAAAAAGTACTACATGAAAGCAATCTGGTGTAGGTGGGAATATAAGGTAACATTTCCTCGAGTTCGGGGCACAATTGAGACGAGTCTTGTTCTGTGTACTGTATGTCTGTACTGTGCACGGTCGAATTCAAGGCCTTGACTTTGCAACTACAGTGCTGGACAAAAGATTACGAAACACACTCAAGCGCATTCCTCCCTCAGAGTGACACGCTAGCAGCGAATGGTACCGTATACGGACTTGCAAACAGGTGACTGGGGGTACGAGGACTGAGGTACATGTTTGCAAGTCCGTACGGTCACATTCGCTGCTAGCGTGTCACTCTGAGGAAGGAATGCGCAGGAGCGTGTTCCGTAAACTTTTGTCCAGTACTGTACCTTATCCCCATACGGTAACATTTCCGGAAATGTTACCTTATTAGAATAAAGTATTTGAATTGAAAGGTACACCGAGAATGGTGAGCAGTATAGGTGCAATAATAGATCTCGGCTAAACAGTAATAGCACGAGGCTATAATAAATTCGTCGGTATCGTAGATTAAGGGGGTGGGGGGTGAAAGGGCTCGCCGTTGTCGGCCTCACAGAGGTGGGCAACGTCACCACTGACGCCCTGGGGGAATGTAGCGTAGATTAAATTACTGCCATTACGACCATGTCGTAATCGGCAACACCTATGAGGAGCCCGTCCGCACGATCCGCTATAGGCGCGCGCGCTACTCATCGGCCCACGAGCTCTACATCATGATTGGGCAATGGAAATTTGAATTTTGAACGCACAGAAGCGGATGTACGACTGCCCTAGCAGACGACAGCAATCGCTCATATGAAAACCCTTAGAATGATGATGATAATCAACTTTAGAAAGAAGTATCTCTCGTGGGACATCCACCGCTTGTACAAAAATATTAAGGAAGTACAAAGTATTGCAGAAATTGAGAAGCCATAACCGGGCCGTTGAGTAGCGCCGCCGCTAGCTTCCAAATGCCGCTCTAGGAAGGGGTGCCTATGACATGGTCGTTATAATCTATAGTAGGTCGTGTCAATAATACATAAACTGGTAAGGGAAAACATGACGTTGGTATCACGTCCCTGGGTGTTTTGTCGTCCCCCAATCTCAGGGACATGTCGCCAACGTCAAGTATACACCAGCTCGCTTGCATTTTGCTTCTATGTTCAAAGAGAAAACACTTTGACGGGTTTGCTCGTTCATGCTCACGTTCCTTGCTGACTAAATTGGCGTTTTTCTTCTGTGTCTGAACCTCCCATTATAGTGCTATCGTAAATAACTCAATATCGCCACCTAGCAATCGGATTCCAATAAGCGTTTAACCCATTACATTGGGCGAACAAATCGCGAAAGTAAATCTCTCTCCGTCCAAACATAGCGCCCCTTTCTTCTCTCGTAAAAAGAAGGACGTTATGAAGACAAGGCGCGAAAATGAGCCGCGTCCACTCCGTCTTTGTTCTCTTTATTCATAAAGAGAGGGCTTCTAATGAAAGCAAATCTTGAAGCAGAAGAAGCAAGAAGAAGCGATTGGTAATGAGGTTAAACGATGAACAGCTCATCGCTTATTTTCTGGCCGCCGCAAAGAAAATGAGCGGAAGAACGGCAAATACGAGAAATGTATATTTGATTGCGCTGCATAATTCATGCGCCGTGGGAAAAATCTGGCCGCACCACGGAGCTAGTTTACGCGGCCGTCAGGACAGCGGTTCGGCTGCTGTTAAAAGTGGTGCGATCTGTGGTGCGAGATTTTTATCGTGCGTGTTCAGTGACGAGAGTGTAGCTTGAAGTCTAAATATGATTATGATGATGATGATGATGATAATAGTATTAATAATACTACTAATAATAAAGATGACCAATAGATTCTCCGAAAAAGATGTTGCATGTCATACGGTTCTGCTACACTCTGCACTGTAAAAACAGATGGTGGTGGTGGTCGTGACGAACAAAACATCACCACATAACGCAAACGCTGGAGGCCAACAACAACAACAACAACATATATATTGTGATGATGAAGTGGGGAGGTTTTCCACTCTAGGAGTGGAACGCTACCCCATAGCTAGGCCAACGTTTGCACAGAATGATGCCATTTCGTTACTTAGAATGATGCCGTTGTCACACCTGATTTGTGAGAAGCGCGAGGCGTACGCCTTTTTGTGACAATTACAAGCAGCAACAGCAACAGAATAATCGTGACTGTGCCATGGGGTGATTCACCTTTGGGGAGCAGTACCCTAAAAATAGAATATATTCTTGAGAAATAAACATATTCAACACAATTAACATAAATACGTAGAGGTCATGCACGCAAAGCGTGCGCCTCACGTTTTCGACAAATCAGGGAAACGAACGATGTCATTCCGGATGATGATTGGCTAGGAGTGTGAAATGAGGTGAAGTTCCGTTTAGGTGTGTAGGGGGCCCAATGCTTGCCGGAGAATTTCCCCCCCCCCAAACATTCATCCAATACACACACACTTTCTCTCTCTTTTTTTTTCCTTTTTACTTTTTCGTTTTGCACAACGTCTTTTGTATTTTGTCATTTCGGATAAGCCACCAGTGTGTGACCGAACGTTACATCGTTGCCTTCAATTTTCGAAAAAATATCAAGAAGATAAAACGTTGCTGTTTGATTCTTTTAAAATATCCAACATATATTCAAATTTCAGCAGAGAAGCGGCAAAATGCAGAAAAACACTGAAGGCGCAAAATACGTGTCGGTCAAAATGGAACAATATCGGTGCCTTTGAAAGATACAACTTGTTTAAGTAGCTCCTTTGCATGTACCAGCCTTTAAAGTTCTAGTGCTGACTTCGTTGGCAACACTGTGCACCGTATAGCGCCACACGATCATGGCAGATGTACCCAAACGGAATCACCACAATGGGCCTCCCTTCCGCTGTACTATCAAGAAATCAGCGTTGTTTATGAAGCCACGGAGTCAAAAGGGCATTTCTGCGAACACATCTTCATTCGCATTCGTCATGCTCTGATTCGATAATGCAACCATTTCTCGGAACGGGGACGTTTCGCCATATTGGCCAGGTAATGCCCTTCCTCTTTTCCCGTCTGTTTGGTCTAGGGAAGCACACCGCATGTTGTGCGCGTTCTTCGCCTTTACGTTTAATACGCTGTCGTGCTAAAAGACTATTAGGGTGCACACTTTTTTAACCCCCCCCCCCTTTTGCTGCGGTCACATCGAGGCAAGGAAGCCTAAAAAAAGAGAAAGGAGGAAAGCGCGTCGGAGCTCGATGTAAGGAAAGGGGGTTTACCTCTATCATGCTTGATTGAGGCCGGTGTTCCCTAAAATGCCGCAGAGTCACACAAAATCGTCGTTTAGAAGGAAGCAGGTAAAGCGGGATGAAATGAATGGTGGGAGCGGGGGGGGGGGATGGGGGATGAAGATGGAAGTTGTAGGCTATTCGTGTAGGGTTTTGAATTTTCTGAATGCTCCATTTCAGAACGCCGCACTGTCGCAGAGTGGCTGTGGATAATTCTTTTTTTTATTCAGACATAACGAAACGATCAGGATGCGCCAGACCGTTATTATGTGTCTGCTTCCACATCGTTGGTCTTGTAGTCGAGTCGTCTTCCTTCCATTGTGCAGACAAGTACAAGGGTCATTCGAGGTTGACCGAGATTTTTGCTTGAGGAAAATCAGTGAGTAAATGTAACTCAATAAAACTTCCACAGGACTAAGTGCAATCGTTCTCGGGTCAGCGGCGCGTGCAGCAAGTGCAGCAGCGACAGCTATCACGGCGACGGGCAGTGTCTCTGTAGCTGTAGAACAGCGATGTATAATCAAGTTCCTTGAGAAGGATAACGTCAAACCAGCTGAGATTTACAGGCACAGTATGGGGAACAAACTATGTCAAGGGGAAGGGTGTACGAATGGTGCAGACAGTTTGGCGAAGGACGGGATATGGTGACGAATGAACAACACGGACACGTTCGTCCGATTGCAGTCACGCCAGTGAACATCGAAGGCGTTGAGCAAGCCGTCCTCGGGAACCGGCGAGTAACAGTTCGGGACATTGCAGCCCAGCGTAATGTTAGTATCGGCAGTGTGGAGACAATCATTCACTAGCACTTACTCTTCCGCAAATTGTGTGCAGTATGAGTTCCCCGACACTTCACTTGCGACCGGAATGGAGCTCGCATGGCAGTCTCTGAGCAGCTGCTGAGCCGGTTTCAATAAGAGGGGGACGAATTTTTGGAATCAATCATCACATGTGATGGAACCTGGACGCATCATTTCACACCGGAGACAAAAAGAAGCAGCAAGGAATTGCGACGTAAGGCTTGCCCGCCGCCAAAGGAAAGCAAGGTGCAGCCGTCCACTGATACGCCCATGGAAACTGTCTTCTGGGTCGTGCGGGGTGTCATCCATGTGAAATTCCTGGAGCGAGGGCTCACAATTAATGCGCAGTACTACTCCACGTTGATAAAGGATGCCGTGCGAAACGCAATTCGCAAGAAAAAGGCATGGTATGTTGTCTGGAAGGGTCATATTCTTCTTCATGACAATGCCAGCCCTCACACTGCGTATTCGGACGGTATAGCAACCATGGCCCAAATGCGCTGGAGGTTTTGCCCCATGCCCCTTACAGCCCAGCCCCAAGAGATTACCTTTTCTTTTCTTTTTTTTTTTTTGCCCTTAGAGAGCATCTTGGAGGCAAAACGTTACACTTATGTCCAGAAAGGTGTCCTGCAGTGGCTACGACAGCAGCCCGCTTCTTTCTACCCCAAAGACGTCAAAGAGTTGCCAGAGCGATAGCAGCGGTGTCTCGATGCGCACGGCGAATAGGGGAGAAAGGGGAGAGTTGTCATACTGGCTACTTAAAGAAAACGATGCAGAGCAGCTGAGCCATTTTCCCGCTGTTTGTTAGCGGCACGAGCAACCACTAACCAACAGAAGCTTTCATTGTCATGGAAAGTATGGTGAGGTGCACACAGCCATACCTGTGTAAATTACTTCTAAAATGTAATTTAATTACATTACTCATTACTGCAATTGAAATGTAACGAAATTACATTACAATTGCTACGAAAAAGTAATGATATTGCAAAGTCATTACTGCGAGCTTAATCGTAACGATGTTGAGGATGTGGAAAAATTCATTGTGGGCGTTGGAATTCTCTTAACTCGCCAGTTGCCAACTCTCTTTCTGCGAAGTGCCAACAAAGAACACAGTCTGGATTCTTTTGTAAAAAGTAATGAGTAATGTCATTAAAATTACTGCCCAAATATAATTAAATTACATTACAAATTACCAGAAAAAGTAATTCATTACTGTAATTTCATTACAGTAATGACATTACTACCCAGGTATGCGACACAGCACAAGACTTGTTTCAGTCACGAGTAAGTAAAATTTTCCGTTCTTGCAATTTTCAAATTTTGCACGACACACACTAAAGCTCTAACTAATGCACGTGTTGATTGATTGATTGATTGAAAGAAAGAAAAAAATCAATCAATCAATCAATGTTCGTAATGTTTATTCAACTTTCGATTCAGTTATGTCCACTGCTGAGGTACAGCCACTGCGGGTGTCGTAGGGGTCAGTTGTCCCATATCGGGTGGGGTAAGTTGTCACGTGCTTCAACTGGTAGAGCGACTGATAGCGCAAACTATATCCGCGAGAAAGCGTTTCAGAAGCTTTTTTAGTACATCTTAGAGATCGTGTAATAATTTAGTGCCGTTTTTTACGTTTACGATGCCTGTCTACAGCCAGTAATGGCTAGCTTGCATGAATCCTGTACAGCTAGGACAGACGTGTAAATATAAAATGTAAGGCTTAATTATAGGTTCTTTTCTGCTCAAAACTACGATAAAACCTGAGACAAGGAACAGAAAAATACCGTCTCTGCTCGTTTAATTTGTTTTCCATATGCACTTCCGATGGGTATTCCATTCGGTACATCTCCACAATAAAGAGTACGAGAAAATGCAGCTGGGAGGAGAGACGGTAGCAACGCCGCACATCAGGATTAAAGAACATAAAGGAGACTGGTGTCTTGCAGAAAATCCAGGAAAATCTGCAGGGCGCGACGGTAAACGCGTCCGATGTAACAACAACAACAACAATAAATGAAGGAGAAGTGATGATGACATGGGATGTTTCCCCGTGGTAGCCACAGGACCCTACCCCACACCAAAGAATATTGGTTAAATGCATCAGCCATAAAATTACACTTTGTTATTACCTGGCTGTCCACTCGAAGCACATTCAGATGCGAGTCATTACTTCCTTTTAGGAAACGCCAAAATTTAGCGGGCTTAGTAGACATAAACCGCACCAAAGTGTTATTGTAGTAAAACTGCTTTGCATGACGTACCTTTAGTTACAGTTCCCTACTTTGCCTACTAAGCAGAGTGGTATCAGGGTTATTGCTGCTTCTGTGTTCCGTTCATTAGACAATGTATACGCCTCTTAAGATGTATTATGCCCCGAGAGACCCAAGGACTTTTTTCTTTCGTACTATCTTATAAGAGCCGGGAACATAACGATTGACGCATCATTCGACTAGAGTCTTAAAGAAGTCCCACAAAACATCTGGGCCATTCCTAGGGTCTTGAAGATGTGCCTGAAAGTCATTGGCACAGTCAAGTTGGCACCGTACACAACATAACATGACACGTGATACCGCTACATAAAGCATGCCCCTCCTTCGTTTCCCTCGACTCGTGGGCCCAGGTTCCGCTAACCGTCACCCAATCTTTTCCCACAATCTGAGACAGGCACGAATCCTGCCCAGAAGACCCATTAGCCGGCAAAGCCCTTTCCCACACAGCTAACTGCCTATCACCTCCCAGCGAGCGACATCCCTATAAATCAGCAGATGAGAATGCCCGCCAAACGAAGAGATTTTCTTCGTCTCCCTTTTCGTTCCGCTGCTCGCTGGAATAGCACTGTAAAAACGTCCGTCGTGAAAAGTGGCCACTTGCCGAGTAGTGGCGCTACTGTTGTGTCGAGATGAACGCACTCTAGGGACGTTCTCGTGCGCTACGGGTCCTTGCGAGAGTGCAAGACAAACAGACGGAAAATAAAACGAAAGTTGTTGTGTTCTCTGAAAGGGGTATTCTCCGAGCTTCTTTCGTTGTGTGGCATATGTATGGAGTCTAGACTGTTTCTATCTTTTACTGCATTTGGAGCATACCTCTTGCTTGGACGCTTGGAGTTCTTCTTTGTGGTCTCAAGTACGATGTGGAGGTTTGGCGAAAGTGTTACCGTGTCTGTACGTGAGTGTGAAACACGTAGATGCTTTGATAATTGGGAGTATAGATTTACACGTAAGGTTGTAGATGCTGAAGCTCATTGCATTATACGTTGTGAAACTTCATGAGCTTCGTTCCGCAAAAGAAAGGAAAGGAAGGAAGGAAGGAAGGATTCGGTTCGCGTGGGTACCGTATTCACTCAGGCTATCCAAAAATAACAAAGCTTGCTGAGAACTTGCCACATGTGACGTGTTGCATGTATAAACGTATTACAACAAGTTCATATCAATAACTATAGAGAGAAAAAAAGATATATATATATATATAGAGTGAACAGGAGAGACACAACAACAACTTATTTTCTAGGTGGTGATGGGGATGATGGTCGCCGGTACTCGACCTCCTGGACACAGCAGGAATTGTACTTTGAATGATGCCCTATATCCCAGAGGCTCTTTCACATTCCAAGACATTCCAAAACTCGTAGCCTACATAGTCTCTGCTTTCTCCAGAAATCTGGACTCGGCCAAAGACCGTGAAACAGCGTTTCTTTGATCGAACTTCTTTCTCTCTAATCCTGGCAGTGACCGGCCTACATCTTAACGTCATTTCAACATCTCATATCATATCTCATTTCATTCTGGCTACAGTCGTGACGCTGCACACATAAGTCGAGGCCAATAACGGCAAGGCCACCACCACCACTCGCCCTCCTTGCTAAAGGCGAGGCTGCGATGGCTTGGTAAGACATCGACATCTCAGAAGAAAATTTAATACCGTAAAACATAACGCCGAATTCGTCCTCTAATAAACACCGAAAACGCTGAACCCTAATTGTAACATATACAATGGGTACGAGTTTTACAGCGTCAATTGTATAGTGGAGAATTTCCCGAGATCGCGTCGGCGTCGTCGGCATTCGCATGTCCGCACAAAACTCTTATCGCATGTGCGCTCAGCGATTGGAGTAAGGAGGAGAATGCCGCCAGTTTAGAACCGCTATCGGTGGAAAGTGAGATAAAAACCAAAGTACGTCAGCAAAGTTTGCCGATGGCGTGGGAAATGTTGCGCGGCGCTTTAGGCGCTGACCGCGTGGAGCGTATTTTACAACCGAAATGGGCCAGCGTTGTCTCTGCCGAACCGCGCGGAACATGTGCAGAGCTCTTCCAACCGCATGCGACGGATTCTCAGCGGGCGTCGTTGGCATGGTGACGCGTCGGCTGCCTGCTTGTGAACGCGGTAGCGACATATGTACGTACATACTAGTTGCATTGTAGCTATGCTGATGAAAACACGCAATGCCATCTGTTTCTATACTTTCGTAAAACTTCGAGCTGTCAAGATGCGCGTCCTATTTTGTGCACCCGCGCGTTCCCGAGGCGCTTCTGGCTTCGCCTGGTTCCAGCTGGTCATGTTCCTTGTTGCTTGTCATGCTACTAATCGCTTGCTTTGGTTCGAGATATTAAGTAATCACGGTAACATAATCAGACTGAGTACACATGACAGTGGCGATCATGTGCTGGAAGCCGCAGCGATAAAATATGACAGCCAGGTTCAGTCACATTCCAATTTCAGTCACATACAAATACCCGAGACGTCAAGCCGGGACTTAAGTAATCAGTCATCGTAAGCGCATGACACCATGAAGAAAGGCGACACACACACGAAGCGTACTGCCAAAAAGGTTTATTGACTCACATATATATTATTTAAAAACTCGCTAACATTTTCTTTGTCGATTACGCCATCGACGGAAACGGCACAAATCCTCACCGCTCTTCGATAAGTATAAACACATTTGCTTATACACGTAAATACACTTACGAGTTCGTCTTCGAGTTTTGTCCAGAATAAATGATTCGTCACGTCATTGTACTCGTCCATCTTCACGTTCCAAGCGTTCAACATCGTACACCACGAATCGGGCAGCCATGTTTTCTGTTTATGTGCGGTGTTCGCCGTGCTGTAGCGAGGGCGGTCACGTGCACTTTCCTCTCGCTGCTGATTGGCTGGCCCGATTCCGCTCCGGTCGTCACTGCCGAAATTTCTATCCCGCCAGCTATGAGCGTTTCGGCTGTGTGCCTGTTGTTCTGCCGTTCGGTTGCACGCTCCGCTTGAATTCGCCTGGCAAATACGCTCCATGCGGTTAGCACCTTATCGTGATGCGCTCGCGCCTTACCGCACGCACAAGCTTCTCGTCGTCGGAGACTTCAACATGGACATTTCACTGGCCAAGAACACCACTTTCCTAAGTGATATGACAGAACAACTGGACCTTACCCTGTGCGGCGACATCCGCCAACCCACCACTAGACATGGCACATGCATAGACTTGGCGTTCCAGAACGGCCCCCTCGTTCAGAACACCACTCACCTCGCCAACCATTTCAGCGACCACAAATCAATACTCATCACGCTTAAATAAATTTGTCTACACACTTTCACCCGGCCTCATTTCACCACACGCACAGCTGACGCTGAATTTCGCGTTACACGAGTCGTAACCGTCCTGTAATTTCTTTTTACGAGCATGAGTACGAGGTTTTATTAAGAGCAATATGCGTGACTGAAACAAATCACGTCACGTCCGAAATAACTGAACGTAATATACTAACGTATATATAATAACTAAACTAACGTAATATTGAGCAGAATTGCCACGTCTACAGGGTTCTCGGTGAACATCCGAGTCAAAACACGCGAAGAAATAACGAAGAGTAAATTTAAAGTCCTTCTGGGAATGAGCACAATGAATATAACACATTGAAACTTTCCATATTTATTCCGCGCAAGCTTTCATGCAGCAGTCTACATTTCTTCAGGTGCAGAAGGGATGTAGACTGCTACATGAAAGCCTGTGCAGAATAAACGTAGAAAATTTCATCGTTTTGTTTTCACCGTTCCTGTACCATTGAGGATTTGGCTTCATTTTCGACATCTCTCTTCTCCTTCGTGGGATCAGGTACACTGCCACAAGGATTGGACTGGATTGGATTGGAAAATGAAAGAAAAATATGGAGAGGTTAGTCCAGACCCAGTCAGAACTAGCTACTCCAAAACGCGTTTGCGGGTGAAAAAATATAGCTCGAAAAAGAGAAGAACAAACAAAAACAGGAACCAAGAAAGGGGGAACTGCCACAAGCGTTACTCCTTTTCGGGATTAAATGCGTAGAAGCTTATGTGACGGTTAGAGATTACTGCCCGCGCTGGGGAATAAATCTCAGGATCAGGAAGAGTAAAATGGAAAGTAATATAGGGGAGTAAGAAATGTAATTACTCCCGAACTTACTCGTTTCTTTTTCGTTTGTTCGTTCGTTTTTTATTCCTTGTAGTGAAGTTACTTCGACCACCGAGAGTTTCGCCTTTCGACGTCCTCATCCTTCTGCGTCCTCCTAAAGATGACGTCGTTTCTTCGAGAAGAAATTTGTTGTGGAACGGAAGTTTGTTGGCGTGGTTGTTGTCCAAGATGGATATGACCATGGGGAAGAGGACGGTCGCTTCTAAAGGTTGGCAGCAACGATCGACAACAGGATGGATGGCCCTCCGGAAGCAACCGGAGGGACGCCATGCAAATTGGATGCCATTCCACCCTCCCTATGTACGTACGTAGCTTTTTATGGCCGCTTTCGCCGCGTCCTATGTGTCCGTGTGCTATAGGCGCGCTTTCGAGCGCTACAAGGATAAGCGAAGAATTTTGCGTGTATGCAATACTGTTTACGAGCCATATGGTGGCGGTAGAGCATTCCGAACAGTTTGCGATGCTTGCGAGCTGAAAATATTGCTATAAGCAGTTGACAAGCAAAAGGGAATACTTTGCGGTTCTGTGGTACAGCCAGTGAAGGTGAAATATAATGAAACTATACATCTATATATGGGCGGTATGGCCGCTTGAGTCGCGGTTATATACTCTAAAAACAGAGCTTGACACCACTGCCTCCTCTGGTTTTAGAGTAAAGTATGAACTAGCAGTCACTTAGTGGAGTCTACTAGTTAAATAGCACAGGAGTAGATTTGTAGAGTGTTGCACGAACCTGCCACCATTGACATATAAGGTACCTTTCAGCAGTGCTCCATACGTGTTGAGCACCCTGGTCGGTGCCGACTTTGCAGTCAACTGTCCACTCTACGGGTGCCGATATTAGAAGTTGTAAATGCGAGGCAAATCCACATTACACACGTGTGGTGTCGCGCCATGGCGAAAGGAGGAAAATTGTAGGAGCTCCCCTTATCAAGGAAAGTTGGGAGATATGTATCGGCTCATCTTCAATTTGCCTTATAAACGTGGAATTTAGTTTTCCAGATGCAGGAACAGTTTGTTATAGAACGAGTAAGAAAGTGGGTTAGTGATGAGAGGGTAACGGTGGTTATAAGGCAGGGGCGTCGGGAGGTGGTGGCAAAGAGGCGATTGCCCCCTTAAGCTGGGGGTGTGGAGTTATCGCGCCCCCTTTATAATAATAATAATAATGTTTACTGATCGCTTTCGTGGAAGGGAGTCCGAACAAGCAGATCGCACAAGTGGTGCCTGATATTGTATTGTAAGATATATATTACCGGATTTGCATGTGCATCAGAATAAATACTTTGATTACTCCAGGTAACGTTTTTGAAGCGAGAATAATTTGCTACTTGGCGTGAATATATTTACTAATGAAAGATGGAAGTCACTGAAAAGGTGAGGCAGCTGTAGGACTCGAACCCACATCTTCTGGATTACCGGTCGAGGGCTGTACCAATTGAGCTAAGCTAACACACCTCCCCAGAGACTTCCAAGGGCGCGTCATCTGAAGGGACAAACCAGCCACTCTCTCTCACTCATCCCCCTTTCACTCTTACATTTTCTCTCACTCGTACACACATTCATACGACGGGATCGACGCAAGTGGCATCAATTGAACATGGGACAATTGATGTTCTGAAGCTGGAACACATATAGAAAGGACAAATACATACAAAGCCTCAAATACCTAAGAGATAATGATGAAAAATGGAAGCCACTGAAAAGGTTAGCCAGCTGTAGGACTCGAACCCACATCTTCTGGATTACTCTGGGCTCGATACGAAACCCCCTGTTTTCAACAAATAAGGGAGAGAATGATGTCATTTGAGATGATGGTTGGTTAGGAGGTGAAGTAAATGCCATTCCGTTTAATGCATTAAGTTTGCCGTGTGGCTAGGGTACAAGAGTCCCGGAGAGAGCGTTCGGCCATAGCCCAAGTAATTGAATGGAGTAAGCTGAAGATGTTTTTCATAGTTGAAATTTAAGATAAATGAGTAATTCTGAGCTGCGTATAGTGCGTTTCACTTTATTACGTTGTATTTATTTATCACTTTATTTACTCATTGTATACGGAACTTTCTTGATATCCCAATGCACCTATAACTTCAACTCGTCACCCTTTGTGGCGAGGGACATCCGACGCCCCTGTTACAAGGTGCACCGTGCACCACGACTGAGGTCTTATGGTTGTTCACGGGCACCACGTAAAATAACTGAACAAATATAGATCTGCGTTGTGCTCAAATAAATTTAGTTGCCAAAAGGGCGGCGGCCTTCGTGTATTAATCCACGTGTCGCCTGTTGCGTCATCTTCAGCTGTAATCCGGCAAGCCCTGTCTTGAAGTTCTTTGCCATCCACTTATTTTTGTGCTGCTACAAACTTCGTGCAAAACATGGCGTTATAAACAAGACATTACAAACGTTCCAAATGCAAAAGTACATTCGCATGTCATTTATTCTCAACACTCTCCTTTTGCTGTACGGAATGACTTCGCCGAGAACATGAGATCGAACCGACGGAGAACGTCAATCACACTCTAAATGCTGTACCTCTTAAAGGCCCCCTTTTAAGAGGTAAAATTTTGCAAAGATGTACCTTTTATTTTATACGGTACAGGAAATCTTATAAGGTACACTCCTTACAAGGTACAGCCGCTATAATAAGGTACGCTTATGGTAAAGTTATATAGAGGCCTTATAAGGTACGCCTGTATATCAGGTGCTCAGTGACTTTTAGTGCATCGTACGCTATCGCCCTTGCGTACGTAATGGATAGCGTTGGTGGTTCCGCGCACGTGGAAAATATAAAGAGGGCGATCGCGCATTGCGCAGACTCACTATACGCTATCTTACGCAAAGGCGATAGCATACGATGCAGTAAAATTCACACGAGTCAGTTTTCTGCCGGCTGACGCTCAGGCGGCAGGTGTTCGGCATTTTTTCCAATGGGATAGCTCATGAATATCACTGTCAAGAGCGTGCCGAATTCACTTAAGTTCATGATAATTGACAGTGATATTCATGAGCTATCCCATCGGAAAAAATGCCGAATATCATGCTTTTCGGAGCACCGAACCATAACGCGCAACGACTTTTTGAGCGCGATCGCTCGCAGTCCGACGAAAGGAGGTTCGAAACCCAGCCCACAGAGTGATAGTAGAAAAAGTGACAGTTCCTGAAACTGGGAGAGGGAAAGTGCGATCCCAGCGAAAGTCGGACGAGCCATACCTGTGTTATCTCTTTCTACGTTGCAGGTGTGGGCTGGGTTTCCAACCTCCTTTCGTCGGACTGACAAGGATTGCGCTGAAAAGTTTGTCGCGCGCAAACTCCGTAGAGCATGATGTTCGGCTATTTTTTCTGATGGGATACCCCTGAATATCCTTGTCAATTATCATTAATTTGAGTGAATTAGACACGCTCTCCACATTGGTGGGGTAAAAAAGTGACCTTTACTTGGCAAATTTCCGACTTCAGTTCGCAAAAACTTACATAATTAAACTTACGTTACACGACATTCACATCAAGGGTTGGCAAAAACCTAGTAAGAACAAATGTCGTTGACCGCATGATTCTAGGTGGTGTAGTTTTTTTATTATAATTCAATGACACGTTTCCTGGGACACCCTGTACATACATACGAGGCAGTCGACTTTGTTGAGACCTGTACCATATAATGCAGTGGGAAAATTCATTGGTGTACCTTATATTTATCGGGTGATGGTAACGGTGATGTAACAAAGAAAAAATGGGGATGTGTGTGTATTTATCGGGTACAGATATAAAGTTGTACAGGCAGGAGGTATGGGCTTTAAGTGTGCACTTAATGGCGATGTGCTGTGCTGTCGAAATTGCGGTTGACTCAGTGATACTTTCACGCGGCTTATCCGCATCCGATTCGCTATGATCCGCTAGAGAAAAATATGACGATGATGGTCCCATTTAGTGTGCGACCAGCTGCTCCAGAACGATAATGTAAAGGTATGTGGCTAAACACTATGGCCATAAGAGCACTCTATATCTATAGTTCGTCCACCACGAAAAGCCGAAAGCTGCAACTCTATGCGTCAGAAAAGAAATATGAGTGTTTGTTTTGTGCCTATATACTTAGTATATTTCAATATATGCACGGAGGAAGAAAAAAAGCAGATCGTCGTCTGCAACGGTAAGACGCCTCGCGACGAAAGTGGCCGAGAATAAAGTGAGTTACCTGATGCATCTTCACGTCACCCGGAAGCAAAGAAAGGGAAGAGTGACAAATCTCTGCGGAGAGAGAATACATATCTTCTGCCGCAGTGTCAAAAGTGCACCCGTGGCGGTTCCTCAAAATTCAGGATCAGCGAATTTTTAAAAGGGAAGGGAGTCGGGGAAGAGAAGTTGCGGCTCAAAAGAGGGGACTGTGAGGGGACAAAGTTCCGGAGAGAAGTCTTGACAGAAAGGAGAACATCTGCATAGACGGGCATTAGCCTCAGTGTTGCGTCGTCGTCGACTTTGAAAAAGGCAGGACTTGGAAAGGGGACTATATATTTTTGTGCATGCGGCCAGATATCATGCTCAGAGCAAATGGAGCGAGGCATCCTGATGAGGGGAGTCTCATTTGCTAATTACTTCTTCGAAACTCCTTAATTTGAATTGCGTAGCGTTATTTTCCAAGTATGGTATGGAGTGACTTCAAAATCGCCGTTTTTTCTACATATGTTATTTTAGACGTCGTCGTTTATGACACTGTATATTGTCGTGGAAGAAAACGATAATATTGTGCGACCAATACCCGTCCTGCACCACAACACTACCTCCAACACCGAATCCTTTTGCTTTCTAGTACTCTACGTTCCCTCCAGCAGTCTAGTTTCTTTTGGTGCGTTGCTCAGTGACACACGTATTTATTATACAGTGCATGTGGAATGGCAAATTCTTAGCTTGTTCCTCGAACTCGTCGCCGCTGACAGGGCATGTGGAAGTCTCAAGACTATCATCTCACATGTGTACAACAGAGCACATAATCGTAGTTAATAATGTGTTTGAGAGTGCTACAGGTACAAATATATGTCATTCCACACAAAAAAATGAAAAACAAAGAGAGAGAGAGAGAGAGAGAAAAGAAAACTGCGTGAACAGAGTTACCATATAGCCGGTGACATATTCGAATACTCGTTCTGCATCAACAAAGGTACATGCCAATTCCAATATCCTTATTAATTTCGTTTACAGATATGACGATAAATATAATAATATTAACCTCGTGCCCAAGAAAAGCACAAAGCCTCAGTGTTAGTGTACGGGCTGAAAAAGGAAACAAATATGTTTACTTGTGACGTTCCAGTCAAGCATATGCAAATCATACACGAGAAGCATATTTTTCTTCTCTAATTCTAATCTAATCTAAGCTGACTTATACATACATCCATACCACATCTGAAGAGAGAGAGAGAGAGAGAGAAAAGGAACGGACACAGTTTTTAAATTCAATTCAAGTTTATTTCGTAACATTAGCGCAATACCGGCGTGATCTCTTTAGCCGCAGCTGGTAACTGATCCACTAAATACACACGCACTACAAACATGGCACAGATAAAGAACTCACATCGGCATGCTTCTGTAAATACAACGATAGCAAAGCAACAGATAAAAAGGACATGCGACAAAGCAATTCACCTATACTGACGTCTTTCTTGTTGATATTCACTCACTATAGAAATTATAGTGAAAGAGGAAACGGCATGGTAGATACATCCTGCAAACGTATCATCGCATCTATCACGCACGGATTAGTTTCTCAGGCTTCCGCCAGCCTTTTCCTAAACTTCGTCGTACTTTTTCGGACTCGACAAATCTGAGCAGAGAGAAAAGGACGACAAATGACGACCCGCACAGGCGTATTACCGTTTCCCCTTTAACTATAGTTAAGCGGCTTAGCAATTAAAGCGCACCCTTTTCCATACAATCACCAGTGGACAGCGCGAGCATTGGGGTGGGTTATCAGAGCGCCGCGATGTTGTTGACCTACGTGTCTTCGCTCTGGATAAGCCGCTGGGGACGCTAATCGCCTTGTGCGTGGCTACCCGTCCCGGTGTGCGTTGCTTTTGATGTGTGCCCCGATGATAACCGACTTCTCCGCGTGATATGTGGGTGGAGCGCAGATATGTATGGAGAACCCACGGAGGGTTCGATTTCGGTGTTGATGCTGCTCTTGAAACTGACGAGGACCTCATCCTACTCGAATTATCGATGCGCTAACTGCTTATCAGTGCGGATGAGTAATAATAGTAGACCGTTGATAAGGTTATCGTGAAGCTATCCTGCATACCGGAACCAATGACAACGTGAATGACTCATAATCTTATCAGTTGATTGGGTGCGGTAGACAGGCTACTTCGAAAGCCACGTTATCAGCAGTCTACTAATACCCTACACTGTTAAAACAGAACTTCACCACATAGCACGCTCCTAGCCAACCATCATTCCAAATGATATCATTCTGGGCATTGATTTGTTGAAAATGAGAGGAGGCGCCTATCTGGGACAGATTATCTTGTCCCAGATAGGCGCCTCCCCCCTGTTTTGAACAAACCATGACACAGAATGATATCATTTGGTATGATGGTTGGTTAGGAGCGTGCTATGTAACGGTGTACACTCTTAAAAATGAACTTCACTGCATAGCACGCTCCTAGTCAACCATCAACTCGAATGATATCGTTATCTGCCCTGATTTGTTGAAAACGGGAGGCGTACGCCTTTTTTGTGACACTTATGCTGTTCATAATTGTCACAAAAAGGCGTAGGCGCCTCCCGTTTTCAACAAATCAGTGAAGATAACGATACTATTCGAGATGATGGTTGGCTACGAGCGTGCTATGCAGTGAAGTTCATTTCTAAGAGTGTAGCCACACGGCGAACGTAAGGCATTAAACGGAATGGCATTTACTTCACCTCTGAAGAAACGCATCTGATTGACAATTTGTGACACTTTCTGTGCCATATTGCAGTGGAACGCGCGTGGCCTTCGGAATAAGCTACCTGACTTGAAATCATTCGTTCTTCGGCATCAGACACCAGTACTTGCTATTTGCGAAGCGTATGTCCCGCAAGACTTTCGACTTAGTGGATATATCACTTACACCTTGGACAACACATCTCCGTCTCGAACCATCATCTGCGTAAGAAGTGACCTGACCTCGGCACTGATTCACTCTCGACGTGACCCATTTGACTACATTGAGTGTAAAGTACGCATGGGCCGTACCGTACTGACTGTTGTGAGCCTGTACATTCCCCCGTCGGCAACTGTCACAGGTCGCAGTATTAGGGATATATTTGCCTGTCTCCCAGCCCCGTTTGTTGTTGTTGGTGATGTCAACGCACACCATCCCTTGTGGGGTAGCAGAAAGGTTGACACCAGCGGCAAAATCTGGGCGGACGTTATAGAGGATCTGCGACTGCATCTTCTCAGTGATGGGCCACCTACGTTCCTCGGCCGGTGTTTTCGGTCAGACTCTTTAGACCTCTCTCTGTGCTCAAAGGATGTATCCAGGTACCTGTCGTGGGCGGTTGGCCTGGACAGTCGGGGAAGTGACCATCTTCCCATTTTCATTGGTTTTCAATAATTTCTTCAGAAAGAACGGCATAAAGTTGTAACGATAACGAATTGGTCAGCCTTTCGCGCCTTGTGTTCCACCAGCACCCGACCTGACCTCTCAGCAGACGAGATGGCAGGATACATCGAGGAGTCCCTTCGTTCATCAGGCAAGTATGTTAAAGTCGTTCCTGGACATCTCGGCTCAAACCCTAGGGTTGAGCAGCTGCGGGCATACCGTCGACGCGCCGAGCGCACAGCTCGTCGAACTGGGTTGCTCAAAGACATCCAAGAAGCCCGCCGCGCGTGCAAGGCAGTCACTAAGGAGCTGGCTGCGATTGATCGTAACCGCTGGAGGCAGTTCTGCGGATCGTTGTCATCTTTTGACAGCCCTGCGAAGATCTGGCAAGTGGCAAGAAGTTTAAGCGAACCTCCCACGAACCAGCATCCCTTAGGTGCGCTTGCGCTGTCCTCCTCAAAGTCCGAAGCAGAGGTGGCTCAGGTCTTCTGCAACACCATTGCCGCTCCTTCGAAGGCTGCAAGTACATCGTGGTTTTCTTCCCATGTGACTACCTTAGTCGAACGGATTCAAGCTGCGCCCATAGTCACTGACCCGGACATGGATATGGATTTCTCACTGGCCGAGTTCAGAAGCGCGCTGCTGCTGTCTCGGGTTCGGTCCTCTCCTGGGCCGGATAACGTCACCTATGGGGCTCTCCGCAACCTCGATCAGAAATGTGTGAAGTATCTGCTGGAGGTATTTAATAGATCATGGAGGTCAGGGAAAGTACCCGACAGTTGGAAGCGCGCACGTGTTATTCCGCTATTGAAGCCATGCAAACCGCCATCGCAGCTCTCCTCCTTTCGACCAGGGAGCCTGACTAGCCTTGTGAAGTTGATGGAGCGCATGGTCCTCGCTAGACTGGAGTGGTGGCTCGAACATCGCCGCGTCTTCCCGCAAGAAATGTCATGCTTTCGACGGCACAGAGCAGCAATAGACTCGGTACTCCATTTAATAATTTCTGTGGAAGAGGCAAAGGTGCGCAAGAAGACTGTGCTGGCTGCCTTTCTCGATGTTAGGCGGGCGTACGATACTGTCAGCTACGCTTCTGTCCTCCATGGTCTTGTTGATGCCGTCCTGCCTTCCAGAGCTCCCTCATGGCTTACTGATTTCCTTCATGGACGGGAACATGGATGGAACTGTTCGTCCGCACAAGCCAGGGGGATACAGACTTTGTCGAGTTGACCCATGGGGTGCCCCAGCGGAGTGTTATGAGCCATATCTTATTTAACATTGTTATGGCTGGCTTTCGAGGTTGCGTCGGTAGGAAAGTGGCAATCTCCATCTATGCTGATGACATTTGTATCTGGACCAGCGGTAAATCCCGTCCTGCCCTCCAGCGACGCCTCCAACTCGCTCTCGATGCTATCCAGCAGTACCTGTCACTGGCGGGCTTAGACATATCGACGGAGAATACAGTAATACTTCCTTTTACAAGGCGGAACATGAGGCTCTTCCAGCTTTCCGTCCTCAGCCACGTCATCCTGGCTTGTGGGCAATACCACCACGAGCGTGCCCTAATGAAAGTCTCCATGCAACGCATTGACAAGCGTCCGTTCAACCTAGCGAAGATCCTCGGTCTGTGGTCGAACGCTGCCCACCAGACGCAGGGCCTCCGTCTTCTGGCGGAGTACTTGTACCGGTCTGGCGACGGCTCTTTGAAAGCCCCCCCCCCCCCCATCATCATCCCTTCATCCTCTCCCAACACAAAATAGCGCAGTGTACCGCCTCAGCGGCGGTGAACCGCCCACCCCATCACCATCCAATGTATGTGTGTGTGTGTGTGTGTGTGTGACACTTTCTGGTCCCTCGTTTGTGACAATGTTCCCACTAGTTCGGGATGTTTGTCTCCCGCCCCCCAACTACTGGGTTTTCTCCCTTTTTTATTTATTTCAACTAACTACGGCTAAGTGGTCTGGAGTAGCCAGGCTGACTTCGTCGCGACTTAAATCCCCACTTTTTTCTTTTTCTATCACATCGCATTACATCACCTCATTACCAACCACCATCTCGAATGACGTCGTTCTCTCCCCTGATTTGTTGAAAACATGGGGCGTACGCCTTTTTTGTGACAATTATGCAGAACATAATTGTACCAGAAAAGGCGTACGCCCCATGTTTTCAACAAATCAGGGGAGAGAACGATGTCATTCAAGATGATGGTTGGTTATGAGGTGAAGTAAATGCCGTTCCGTTTAATGCGTTAAGTTTGCAGTGTGTCTAGACTATTACACTCACTAATAGTGTCCCTAGTTTTTGTTCCTACAGTCGCAGCGCTGTTCACTTAGTTATAGTCTATATTGGAGGTTAATGAGGCTGATATCAAGCTTCTGTTTTATACGCGGTACACGAATTTGTTTAGTATTTTTGTTTAAGGGATATTCTGTGAATACAATCGAGCGACATTCCCACAGAATACTCCAGCGGAAGAAGCAGGAAACGTCATAGCTCGGTGCTGCCACGTCAGCGCGAGCGCTCAACGTCACTCTAATTATCCGCGCCAATTATCCGCGAATATTCTATGGCACAGTCACAAGATAATTTTTTTTTAGCAGACGGCAGGAAAAGATGTAGACGATGTCGTCTACTAATAAGTGCCCACTCACGATATTCCGGTGAATGCTGAACGTAACACGCGCAGCGAAACTTTTGTGCCGTGAGCAGTTTTTTTTCTTTTCTTTTTTTGCTTTTTTTTACTCTAGAATATTGTGTTGGGATGTCACACACTCTTAGAAAAAAGGGTGGAGCAGTTACACCTTTTAGGAGGTAATAATTGTCGCATATGTTGTGCCTGAAAGGCTGCAATGTTCTACCTGCTACCTCACACCCTGCCACCAATGATAGGGTTACCGCTTCTGATTCGATGAGCGAGGGGGGCGTATGCCTTTTTGTAGCAATTTTGATATATGATAATTGCTTTTGCCACCCGTTTACACCCTTTATCAGACGCTATGTTGACGTATAGGTGGTAACTATAGTAGTTACCACCTTCTCACACCCTTTTTTCTTATAGTGCAGTTCACCATGAGGTCGGCTCAAACAGCCTATATCTATGACGGCAGATCGAAGCTTGAGTCTGAGCATCTTTAGACGGTGATCGTGTACCGATTTTCATCTTGCCACCTCGCGAACACGAAGGGTGTGCTGAAATTGCCACAGACACCAGCATCAGGGTTTCTTTCTGTTGCTTCTGACACGCTATCTACTGTACGCATAATAACGCGAACCACTTCTGTATCGTGGGCTGTTAAGGTAACAGCGTACATGATAAAGGCGCGCGACAGCTGCGACGGATATACTGTAAAAATTTGCCTCTCATAGTAAATAATGCGCAGTCACATCACGTGTCACTATAAACTTCTCCGCTTAACTCTGGTGTACTCACTACGCCGTCTTTCCAAACTTCTTTTTTTTTTCTTCTTTTTTTGTATCGTACTGATAGGACCACACTTTTTCTCATACTGCGCCTATTTTCCTCTGCGGAACGTTCCCCTCTTTTCCAATCTCCTCGACATCATCCACGAAAACAGCAACGACACTCTAAGGTGGAGAAAAATAATAATAAGCAAATGCCAGTGATCAGAGTGGTATCTTCGTAAATACTGGAGGCTTCGGGAGCTAATATTGGCCGCGACATTGATTAATGACGCCTAACCGGTACCGATGGGTGAATGCGCGGCGCAGGTATGTGCGTCGTCTGCTGCGAAGGCTTTCGCGGGCAAGAAGTTGGTAAAGTTGCTTTTCGATAAAATGTCGCATCTTCCCCCGATCCAGTGTAGCTTCGCTGCTTGCTGCTCAAAGTTTCCTCGCGACGCTGTAATGAGGAAAGTTTTCGAGAATGTTGCGACTTCTGGATGTTGTCGAAGAAGTTTTTGGCATCGCATGAGCGAAGAATCGGCCATTTTAGACATTCTTCTTGCGTTTTCCCTCTTTCGTTTTTTTAATGTGTTCACATAGCAAAGTGTGTAATCTACGGTGTAAAAACAGAACTGTAAAAAACAGAACAGACCGCAAGAACGGCGTTATTCAGAATGATAAGATTAGCACCGATGGATGCAGGAAAATCAGGGCAAAGAAAGGGGACGTACGCCTTTTTGTGACACTTGTCTAGTTACGGTGGTTGTCCCAAAAAGGCGTACACCGCGCGAGTTCCACAAATCAGGAGTGTTGTGCGGTGAAGTTCTGTTGTAAGTGTCCGGCGACAGCTGCCCTGTTTCTTTCGTCGTCCAGTCAACACTCTAGGCGGGGCTTACGCCTCTTTGGGGCAACTCACCGCTACGCAAACGGTCACAAGGGGGGGGGGGGGTAATGTCGAGTAATGCTTGCCGTTGTTGGCCACACGCGAGGGGGCATCATCACGACTAAAGCAAAAAACAGAAACGGGGAGGAAGGTGTCGCAAACTGTCACAAAAGGCGTACGCCACCTGTTTTCAACAAATCTGGGGAGAGTACGATGCCATTTGGGATGATGTTTCACTTGGAACGGGCTATATGCTGTGAAGTCCTGTTCTGAGGGTGCATGAATGGCCACAATCTTAAAAATGAACTTCACTGCATAGCACGCTCCTAGCCAACCATCATCTCGACTGATATCGTTAGCTGTCCTGATTTGTTAAAAACAGGAGGCGTACGCCTTTTTGTGACACTTATGCTGTACATAATTGTCACAAAAGGGCGTAGGCCTCCTGTTTTCAACAAATCAGGGGGCTTAATCGCTTCATCGTCTTTCCTGTCGTTATGAGTTGACGAGCGGCGGCAAGTTCAAAAAGGCCGGCGGGAAACTCAAAAAGATGTTTACGTGACACATTGCGCGTGACGTATCCCACGCCCTTCACGTATCGCGCGAAGAGCTCCGTGCACGTGTTTTATCACGTGCCCTTCTTGACGAGTGCCCCGCCTTTCGTTTGCTCCTAACGCGTGCAAGTGATTAAGCCCCCTGATCTGATAACGATATCATTCGAGATGGTTGTTGGCTAGGAGCGTGCTATGCGGTGAAGTTCATTTTTAGGAGTGCATACCCAGCTGAGTCAATACCGTTGTTCTCAAGTTGCCAGTGGGAGGAGTCCGCGGAAACTTTTCGGTGAACCCGTCCGCCTCGCTTGGACCCCACAGTGAAAAGCTGGGCGTGTTCCCTGTGAGAGAGCCGCTGTCCGCGTGGATTGGCAGCTATCGGGGGCGGCGACCAGTACAGCTGGACGATCGATGTCGTCCCCCTCCCACGCCACTGGACCTACCGGCCTCCCTTCTCAGTCTCCGCTGGCCATCTATCAGCCTTCGGCACAGAGGGAGACACCTACTCCTACGGGTTTCACGGGGTCGGGGCTGAATGTGACGATGTTGAAGAAGGTGGGGGAGGGGAGCCTCATATGCGACCGAGCCGAGAAAAAAAAGAAAAAATGCAAGCCCATCATTTGTTTCCGTGGCGATTTACTGTAAAATTCTTATTGTTCGCGTGTACCTAATTTTCGCGAATGTCACGAATTGATAAATGCGCGAATTTTAAGGGCATGCGAAAATTTCGAACAAGTATTTGCACTTAGAAAACAATGATACAATCGGACATCTATTTTCACAGTCGCTGGTAAGCATTTGAAACGCTTTGCCACACAAGCGCGTGCAATGACGCTTTAATTAAATATAGTAAGGACAACTTCATGCGTATCTCGAAGTAATTAGCCACTATCAAGCCGCTAACTTTAACATAATAGCCACTGATAACAACCCAATTACTGATGGTAAAGTGCACAGTGTGAATTTTTTTTTTTTCGTCCGGGTGAATTTTTTTAAAGAGTAGCAATCCAAGTATTAGCTGACCTCTCTTAACACTTAAAAAGAAGAAGTGCACAGAAGCCGCAGGGCCGACGGTTTCACCCACAAGTGTCACACCACGTAAACGCAAAAGAATCGCGGAGAGAGGCAGAGCAAAGACAGACGACACAAACGATACGCGGTGAAACAGGGATATTAGTGAGTTTTAGCGTATCGCACGCTATCGCCTTTGCGTATAGAATATAGGCTAGGGATGGCGTGGAGGTTCCACGCGCACTGCGCAAAGCTCTTTTTATGTTTTGTGGGTGCGTAGAACCACCAACGCTATCCCTTGCGTACGCAAAGCGATAACCTACGATGCACTAACGGCAACGGCTGGTCTTTCTCTAGCGCTTCGTGACTGCGAAATGAGGGTCCGGCATTTTGCGCGTCTCAGAACGACGATTTTCTTTTTTCCTTTTCTTTTTTTTTTTTTTCTTTTTTGTACTGTGAAGGGACGTGTCTTTGGGTTGGGGTATTATTTCCGACATGGGCTCTCTATTCCTGCCAAAAAAGTTGTTTTCACTCAACAAAAGTTTGAGTTCAATTCTGAAAATTAAGGTTTCCACATAAAAAAGCTTGTTAAAACCGACACAAGTCGTGGATAAAGCTCCCAGAGGCTAGTAAATACCGTTGACTGCATCTTTTTAGGACAAGTAGATTTTTTACAGGAATTACGAATACGTTAGGTGAAACCCCTTGTAGAAGTGGTCACGAATATGTGCCTTTGCGCCGGATTCGCAAAAAATTGAGGTCGTGAAATGAAACTGCTCTTCAGTATGCGGTATTGAACTTTCCTTTATTTTTGGGATTAAGGATATACTAGGGAGAAGAGATTTACAGTATGCTCCGTTATATATACAGTATGCTCACCATAACCAGTTGTCCATAAATGCTGAGAAAACTGTTGCCACTTTGTTTGTTCCACGCGGGCAATATGTCACCTCAACTATGGATTTGTACGTGGGAGGTTCAAAAATACGATTCGCTGAATGCATAAAACTTCTTGGCGTCACCAAGCTGCTTTGGCACCACCACATTTGTGAAATAGCGTCCGAAATCAACAAGGTTCTCGGCGCATTAAGTAAGTTAAAATACATATTGCCCAGGTGGTGCAAGCTTATGCTTTATCAAACGCTAATCCACTCACGTTTGAGCTATTGCTCTCTTGTCTGGGGAACTGCCACCAAAACTACCCTCCATCGTCTGTTCTTGCTACAAAAAAGAGCCCTCAGGTTCATCGAGGGGATTCCATATGATGCTACGACTCAAGCACTGTTTCGCAAGCACGGTGTCCTCCCAGTTTTTCAGCATTACCCCTCTCGTCTAGCCTTATCATATAAACAGTCTATAAAAACCGCAAATTACTTATTCACTCTCGCCAATGTTCGACTCAGCACTAAACGTTATTCCTTTCGCAACATTCATTGAGCCTTTCTCTCGAACCAACTATGGAACCCAAAGGCTGTCGTCTTCAGTACCCCGTCTTCTGAACATTTTATACCGAAATGGTGTCGACATACACACAATATCATTTCATGATTTGAAAATAAGATTTAAAGAAAACGAGTTAACGTTTTCATGAGAAACTCTATAGATAAATTGTGCACAATCTGTTACTACTTTATATTTATTGATTTATGTACTCTCTCTCTTCCCATGAGCACTTCACCCTTCCAGTGGCACTGTATTCTTGCTATTGTTATAGTGTCCATATCTAGATGTATCATCGCTTAAGTATGTAATGTATATGTGTTAATTGATGCATAGGCTATTGCATGCAAATGTGAACGGTTGCTGCTGCTGTAGAGGAGTCGAGGCACTTCTCAAGCCCTTCGGCTTTTAGCCTCGACTCCTCCCATCTACTGATGGAAATAAAATGTTTATGTATGTATGTTATGCGTCCCGATGTACGGTGTAAGAAGCAATCTGCCAAAATATCGAAATGCAACAACTTATATCGAAATATATCGAAATATATCGAAAATATCGAAACCTGCTACAAAGAGCGTGCTATACGTCTAAAAATGCGGTACTTGAAGAATAAATACGATTGAAGGTGCTATCCCAGACGAACAAAAACGACAAAAAATCAAGAAAAATCACCAAAATTTCCCATGTCTCACGTCAGACGACATCATCCTAAAAACAGTGCTAGCTTCACCGCATGGCGTTCTCACGGCAGGCGAGCAAGCGCGTCTACAATTTAAAAGCAGAAATTTCGACACCCAACACGGCCAGTCATATTGCACCCAATTACACGGTTATCCCATCTGATTTGTATACTCTAAAAACTGAACTACACAAACATAAGTTGATGAAGACCAACCATTCCGCAGAATGATGCCGTTATCCCGATTTGTGGGAAGCGCTGGGCGTACGCCTTTTTGTGGCATACGTACATTTGTGTTTTTGTTCGTAACATAACTGCATAAGTGTCACAAAAAGGCGCTCTCGTTTCCAACAAAACAGAGGAGAGGACGATGTTATTCTAGTGGAGGTTGGCTATGTTATATATACAGGGTGTTTCAGTTAAATCCCCGGGCTAAATAATTCGCGAACCGGTGCACCAATCGAATAACTTTCTTTTTTACAAGTATCTGTCCAATACCGCCTACAAGATGCGCACCGCGTGAATGAGCGGGAGGCGCTCATTATTTAAATAAAAATGCAAATGAGTTTCGTAAAAAAGCGTAACTTCTAAAGCAGGGCGCTGCCGGTATTAAAATGGGTACTACCCCTTTTGGGACCTTCAGTGGACACCTTTCAGAGAAAAATCTGCCACCGAAGCGGGTCATTTGTTGCAGTAATTAATTGGTTTCGGTTTACGTATTTTTGTCGCGGCTGGTCGCGGCGAAGCGCAAAAGGACGTAATTCATTGGTGTAATTCATTGGTGTAAGGACGTAATTCATTGATGGATAAGGGAGTGAAAGAGCGTCTTTTTGCGCTTCGCCGCGACCAGCCGCGACAAAAATACGTAAACCGAAACCAATTAATTACTGCAACAAATGACCCGCTTCGGTGGCAGATTTTTCTCTGAAAGGTGTCCACTGAAGGTCCCAAAAGGGGTAGTACCCATTTTAATACCGACAGCGCCCTGCTTTAGAAGTTACGCTTTTTTACGAAACTCATTTGCATTTTTATTTAAATAATGAGCGCCTCCCGCTCATTCACGCGGTGCGCATCTTGTAGGCGGTATTGGACAGATACTTGTAAAAAAGAAAGTTATTCGATTGGTGCACCGGTTCGCGAATTATTTAGCCCGGGGATTTAACTGAAACACCCTGTATATATACGGTGAAGTTCTATTTCAAGAGCGTACCGTTAACACTCCTCATTTGACGAAAGAGGGGGGGGGGGGGAATGTTTATTATAACAAAGAAAAAAAAGGGAGGTAAGGTCAGCCAAACGGCTTGTATTCCACACACAGACACAAAAAGAAAGAAATGAACGAAAGAAAAATAAATAAAAGTAAACTAAACAGAAAAGAAAAGTACATCTTGTTATTTTTAGGCAAAAATCTTCCCGAGCCAAAGAAAAATTCTTTCCCTGAACAGCACCGCACATGTCTCCCATTTTCAACAAACCATGGATCTACACACACAAGGCAAGCACCTAAATGCTGCTTGTGGTACACAGGTTCAATGGTATCCGAATAAAGGACATGTAGTATAGTAACAATGTGTACTGATCTTGCTCCACCGGCCTCGGCGGATGACGTATTTACATAGCGGCTGCGGGATGTTCACATCCTGCTCGAACATTTTGTAACTGTCTTGACAAACGCTTCATCAGAGCCATCGGACCTGTTCTAACTACTCACCTTCTTAATTTCTCCGGATGTATAAGTTTGCAGGCTGGATCCTTAAAGGGGAAAAATTTCTCCTCGTGGAATTTCGGTTCCTCTCGCTCATAAATCACTTAATCATTTTGCACTTTACTGCCCCCCCCCCTCCGAAAAGAGAGAGAGAGAGAAAAAAAGCTGCGACACGCACATATGCTGAGATACACAAACAAATATTTGTCTTATTTTCCATGCAGTCACGAAGTTCATTTGTACCGGATTGAATGAAATACGATGCAGCACACAAGCGTCGGTTCAGATTGCACATACAGCTCCACCTAGCAGAGAAGGAAGATGTCACTTCAGGCCGTTCCTTTCGAGATCCCCGCAGGCGCGCTGTTACCGAATCCCTCGCATTACGAAGAGACAAACCTCCTGCCACTTTACGAAGGTTCCCGTATATACGGTACACACGAGGAATATGCATACTCCCTACTCGGGTACATCGTGGGGACAATAGCACCTAACAACAACTGCGCGTATAGAAGCAGGCTACTAATCTTCCGGTTTAGTTTGTGCACGCATTGACAGTCGTTGCTCGAACATTCGCGTTTGAAAAGCTCGCCTTCCAGAGCCACCTGTCGTTCGTTTTCTGCCGTTTCAAACAAGTGGCGACAAAGTTGCGACACTGTATACGTACGCGGACAACGCGACAGATCCGATTGGGAACACTTCTCTTTCTCTCTGGAAATATGGGTAAACTAAAACGGAGTATAAAACAAGTGACAGAAATGTTTGCGTGAGCTTCGGCAGCGGCAGGGTTTGTGAGAGATCGAGGTAACAGAGTATAAAGCGATGCTATACACTGCTCTCTGGAAACTGGTTTGTTCGGGTAGCGTTGTAACATTGTTGACATCCAGTCGTTGGATATTCGGTGAACGTAGTGGTGCGATTTTGAGGATAAATTTTGTTGCGCGTCCATTTGGTTCTTTAGTGATGTCTAGTCTCTAAAAACCGTACTTTTTTGTTTTCAGGTTTCATTTCAAAATGGAAATGGCAAGAAGCACTGGCACTGGCACTGGTAAGAATCTATATGAACAGCATTTCGACATACTTCACCACATCACACTCTCAGTGTCACCAAGCGCACGCTCTTAAAAGTGAACCTCACCACATAGCACGTACGCTCCTAGCCCAGCATCATCTCGAATGATATCGTTATATGCCCTGATTTGTTGAAAACTGATCTTTTTTGTAACGCTTATGCTGTTCATAATTGTCACAAAAAAGGCGTACGCCCCCGTTTTCAGCAAATGAGGGGAAAGAACGATGTCACTCGAGATGCATGCTTGCCCTGGGAGCGTGTTGTGCAGTGAAGTTCTGCGCAGTGTAGAATGATGCGGTTATGAAACTGATTCGATGAGGGTCTGGGGTGCACCCTTTTCGTGCATTAAATACAAAGTGTCACAAAAAGGCGTACGACGCCCATTTTGCAAAATATCTGAAGAGAGAACGATAACACTGGGAATGAAGATCGGCTAGGAACGTGCTGTGCTGTCTGGGGTTTTTCATGGGTTTTCCTCGGACGCTTTCAGACATATGTCGGCACAGTTCCCCTAGAAGTCGGCCCAGGACGCCCCAGGGCGTCCTGGGGCGTCCCCAGGGACGTCCCCAGGGCGTCAGTCGTGACGTTGCCCACATACGTGAGGCCGACAACGGCAAGCCCTTTCACCATCACCACCACCACCACCTTTCTTTTTTTTTTTTTTTTAATTATGCAGTTCATAGTTGCCACAAAATATGGCGTATGCCCCCGTTTTCATCAAATCAAGAGAGAGAACGTTGTCATTCGGGATGATGGTTTTGCAAGGAGCGTGCTGTGCGGTCTGCCCCCATTTGATTTGTTGAAAGTGTCACTCGTATTCGTCGGTTTGGTTTGGTTTTAAGGAAAAAATAAAATGGAGATTTTGGCTTCAATAATGTGAGACCCGCAACTCCACATCACTCGTATTCGTTTTTTGAACATTCTGCATTGATAGTTCAAAAACATTGTGAGTGACGGTTTGCCGCGGACGATGTTATCTGAACATGATGGAAAGAATCTTTCTGAGGTTGAAACACGCAAGGAGACGAACACAACACTAGCCTCAACGTGCCTGAGAACATGAACAACTGCGAAGTATGGCAGTCGTCGAGAAAGTCAGACAGCGGCCGGAATCCAGCCACGCACCGCCATGCTATATGCCAGCGTAACGTAGTGGCGAATGCACTCGAGAGATGCGTTGCATACTTCGATCCCCGTCGCTGCCTGACTTTTTGCGACGACGGCCATATTTCAGAAGTTAGTGTGATGAAGTTTTGCTTTAACAGTGTTGCGTATAGTACAATCTAAGAAGAGAACTCCACCACATGACAAGCTCAACTCCAACCACTGTACAGAATCACCTTATCAGTCGTGAAATTGAGGGGAGAGCGGGACATACACCTTTGTGTCCCACAAAAAGGCTTTTAAAAAACCTAACACGCTCCTAGCTGACCATCATCCCGAAGACAGCGTTCTGTCACATGATTTGTTGAAAACGGAAGGCGTACGTCCTTTTGTGACACTTATGCAGTTATGGTAACTGTCACAAGATGGTGGTGAAAGGGCCCGCCGCTGTGGGCCTCACACACTCTCAGAAAAAAGGGTGGAGTAGTTACACCTTTCCGGAGGTACTAGTTGTCACATATGGTGCCTAAGAGGTTGCAAAGTTCTACCTGCTACCTACACTCTTAAAAATGAACTTCACCGCAGAGCACGCTCCTAGCCAACCATCATCTCAAATGATATCGTTATCTGCCCTGATTTGTTGAAAACGGGAGGCGTACGCCTTTTCTGTGACAATTATGAACAGCATAAGTGTCACAAAAAAAGGCGTACGCCTCCCGTTTTCAACAAATCAGGGCAGATAACGATATCATTCGAGATGATGGTTGGCTAGGAGCGTGCTATGCGGTGAATTTCATTTTTAAGAGTGTATGCGAATGATAGGGTTACCGCTTCTGATTCGGTGAGCGAGGGGGGCGTACGCCTTTTCGTAGCAATTTGGATATATGATAATTGATTTTACACCCTTTATCAGGCGCTATGCTGACCTAGGTGGTAACTATAGAAGTTACCACCTTTTCGCACTCTTTTTTCTTAGAGTGCAGAGGTGGACAACGTCACGACTGACGCCCTGGGGGGAATGTGTGTGTGAATGGTGTGTGTGTGTGTGTAATTGTCACAAAAAGGCGTACACCCCGCGCATTCCTCAAATCAGGAGCGACAGAGGTATCGTTGCGTGCAATGGTTGGTCTTCAGCGTGCCATGTCGTGAAGTACCATTTTTTGTTTGTTTGCTATAGTCGTGATGATGTCCACTTCTGTGTGACCAACAACGGCGAGCCGATCCTGCCACTACCTCCCCCCCCCCCACCACCACCACCACCGCCACCATCACCGCCACCATCACCGCCACCATTTTAAGAGCCTTATACGTGTAAATCTACTCAAATTACCTATTATTATCTTTTAAGAGTGTAGAGGTCGGTAGAAATTCTTTCTTCGCATTTCCCATTTCATCTTTCTCTTTCGTTCACACCGAGCGCACTAGGTAAAATACAACGCACAAAAATATTCTGCGTGCATTCTGGCATTTATTGCCGTCGCCAACTTCATCGAGGTGCCGTGCAAGTAAATACTTAAGCCGTCGCCGGAACAACGACGATGATATCTTCGTCCTCTTATCGGCATTTTTTTTCAAGCAGACAGGCGCAATACACTAGAACAGGTCGTGCCACGTTGCTTCTTCTTTATAAATACTCTTTATGAATCCAGTAATATTGCAAATGTGCATCTCGAGACATTGGTTGCCAGCGCCCTCACACGTGTTTCATTATCCCAAATATGCGGAACGCCCTCGCTCAAAGGTGGCGTGGATTCTCAATAAAAAGGATATCACTTGCTCGTATCTGAGCATTCCTTCTTTACTCTGTCCTGGCCTTTCGCTCTCATCTGGTCCCTTTCTCTGATATTGCGCAAATATGAAACAAACAGGAAATGTGCATATGAGAAAAAGTTTCGTCTGCACGCACACAGTAATTACAGTTACGGTAAATGTAACCGGGCAAAAGAAATAAAAAAGACGATATAATAATAAAAAAAGCGGGCTCGATGTTGTGGACCTCATTGCGGTACAAAACGAAATGCGTTCTTGTTGATTTTCCCCTTCATGTTTCGCACTAATCTCACCAAGACACGAGAGTTTACGAGACAGGAACTGATCTGAAAACATAAAAAAAGAAAAAATCCGACGTATTAAAAAAAAATGAAGAACCTAAAACCGTGGAACATATTGGAAATTGAAGGCAAGAAGGAACAATAAGAAGAAGAAAAAAATCGGACAACATTGGGGCGTACACCGGCTTTTCCTCTAAATGACACTTTGGAAGAAAAGGAAAAAATCGCACAAAGAAAACACAAAAGTCCTGAAGGCGTCAAAATGGGAGGAGCGTCTTCGTCCTCCCCCGCACATGTGACGGTCGCACCTGAAGATACGATTGGCTCGTGGCGCGCATTCGTCGCGGTCCTGATTGGCCGTCGTGCCACGTCGATCATGTATGTATATGTCCTCCTCAGAAAAGACAACGCGTGCATGTATGCATATGCGCCGATGTCGTTTTTTCCTCAAGTTGCCAAAGGGGTTGCGGAGGAGGGCCACACACACACATAGTCTTGTTTCTACGACAAAAAAATGCGTGTGTGAGAGAGAGATCGTTTTCTGTTTGTGCCCTCTTATTTATTTAGTCGTTCCTGCTTTTCTTTTTCTCCGCTACGCGTCGCGTCTGATGTACATCGACCTCTTTTTGGCATTTATTAGTAGCGCTACATTCGCCTCCAACCCCCCTCCCCCATCCCCCCTCCAGCGCCCACCTCGCCCCCGAAAAAAAAAATGAAAAAAGAATACGTGTGTGAGAGAGAGAAGAAGGGGGGGGGGGGGTCATAAATTTCTCTCTGAAGACGCGAGTGCCGTCTCGAAACAGAAGTTTTCAATTTGTTAATGCGTCCCCGTGAGAGGGTTGCGACGACGATATTTATATCTGCATGTGATGCAAAGCAGCGAAGGCCGAGTTCTGCACAGCGGTATTAAGTTGTATTGCATGTATGGATTATTTCGCGCCGAACATGTGAGACGGAAGACACGAGGACCTGGAAAGTGAGTGTCGGTGAAGACGTCTTCAAACGGCGGAGGTTGTACGTAACATTCTCTCCGAGGGCGTTTGGAAAGGTACTGTGCCCGCGCGTGGTGGAGGGGAAGAGACCAGAAGAGCACTCGAGGAACAGGAACTTCATTTGTTTCACTCTGCCGGTATTAGAATAGGTATATGATGGCACTGCATTAGGTATTTCGTGCACGTCACCGTTTAAACTGGAATGCACGTCGACCTCGCCACTTGCTAATTGTAAAAAAGAAAAAAGAAAAAGAAAAAGTATTGAAAAAAAAAAGATAGAAGGGAAAAGGTTTTTGTACAGAGCGAAAGGCAACCTTATCCTTGGATAATCAATTTGGCCTGAGCAGACGCCAGCGCCGAAGAGCGTTGGGCTCTGGGTTCAAGACTGCATCCGAAACATGGGTCCGAGAGTGGATTACCGCACCTACAATCAGTCTCTGATTCACGCTCACCACTGGCTGTACTGCCTGCGCCCTACGATTACTCTGGAGCCCAGAGGCGGTTGCGTGCGCGCAAGCCACACACCGGCGCGTTACGATTCAGTTTGACGGCGGCTGTACGTATGGGGACATATTCTTCGGCGAACGCCAACGGCTCAGCCAACGCCAAATGAGGCTTTTATCTGTGCCGCAAAGCGGTTGTTCTGTCCAGCATTTGAGCAAGTACTCCTATCATCTGCATCGTTCCAAAGCACGTGGCTCTCAGACGTGGAATGACCGCTGTACCCCCTGCGCTCCCGATCGGCGTGGTTTCGGTTTCGGCTCATTTGCGTACCAAAATTCGGCGGTGAATATTTCCAACGCACGAGCGCGTGTCAGGATTGACTTAAAAAAAAAGGCTTTCAACGAGGATTGGTGGGGGGGGGATATATATTTATTGAATGGAAAGGTACGAGGATCGGCTCCCATTCTGCTACTGCGCTTTCCCCCCGAAATCCCCTAATTAAAGAGCTAATGAATTGTAGGTAATTAGTCATCTTGTCGTTACATACTCTCTTCGAGAGTGCCCGCATGGACGTGTCACTCGACAGCAAAAACGACATCTATGCTGCTTTCATTGCCTTTTGATAAAGAATCTGTAACGGACAAAAATGGATACGTACACTCTCGTCTTCCACAACCGAAGCAGCAAAACGTCTCGCCCAATATTGGACCAATATTGGCAATACTGGCCCAATCTTGGTCCAATATTGGGACGACATTGCCAATATTGGTCCAATATTGGGCCAAGGTTGTTGTGCTGCTTGGGCTCCACCACATAACACGCTCCTGGCAAACCATCATATCGAACGACATCATTCTTTCACCTGATTTGTTGAAAACGGGAGGTGTAGGCCTTTTTGTGACAATTACGCCAGTTGTGTTACGCGCTTTCGACAAATCAGGAGTGATTACAGTATTACTATGTGCAATGGTTGGCCTTCGGCGTGTTTGTTAGGAGTGTATGCACATGCCCTTGGGGCTTGATGACACGTTACAGGTCACATCGGGAAGTTAATTGTCTAGGAGTGCTGGAAAGAAAGTAAACGTCCTCATCGTAACTGATCAATAGTTGGAGCGCAAGCTCTACATGCATATCTTTGACACCGACCTGCGCGCTACAGGATGCCAGGGGCACACCGCCGTGCTACAAAGAATAAATTTGTAATATCGAACTATAGACCCACTTCTATTTGTAAACAAGATGGGCGCGTGTGCGCATGCGCATAGAGCAGACGTCGCTGGTGGGCAAAAAGGCGTAGGAAACGGCATGGTGTGTGACGTGTTTGACCTTTCTGTACCCCGTATAGGGTTTACTCACATGACGTCATCCGCAGGAGGGCTCCACTGTCGAGATTTGCTGCCATAATGTAGGTTCTCAGGTTTTGACCGTCCAGACCTTCATCCGCATCGCATTCACCGTACATTTGGCGCTTCAAAGTTATTGTACTGTGTGAGTATCATTTCCAAGTAATAATAATCCAAGTAATTTCCATGTTTTCGACGCTAATAGTCATCCAAATCGCGTGAAGGCAGCGAACGAAACAGGAACCAAACTTCGAGGACCTACATCATGGAGGCGATTTCACCTTTTCGAAGCTATAGTGCCCTTTGGATAGGTGACGTCAGCGAATAAACTCTATAGGACATCCAACAGCTACACCACTTTATGGCATGCCTTTAATAACGACGGAAAACACCCAGGGATTGGATGATCACGCGATTATTGCCTACCAATCAGAGCAGCAGCGCCGCCGCATCGCTATGACGGGACGCAGTCAAGTGAGTCTATAATCTGTATGGGCTATACCTCGAAATGACTTCGTTGTACCGGAACACATTGTTTTTGTGCACGAGATCACATAAGGAAGGAAAAAAACAAAAAAACAAACAGTAACAACGAATACATGATGATGACGATGATGTTACGGGGATGACGAAGTATCGTGCCGGTTTGTACGTAACTGGAGGATAGCGACAAAATCACCCACGAGACAAGACTTCCACAACGTAGTTCAATGTAGCAGACTTCCCTGATGACGTTGTAGGTAGTTTTGTCGCTACCCTCCAGTTATGGAGTGTTTCACAAGTGCAAAGGTTTCTCGCCGCCGAATGAAAGAACGCCGTTACCTTAACATCAATACAAAAGTAATGGTATTCATCCGTTGCGTCGTTCGTGACTTATGCGCAAACGAAGTCACAGTGTACGTTTTTCCTCTCTCTCTCTTTCTCAAGAAGCGCGGCAATGTGGAGCGGCCTCCCACTGGTCTCCTCGAACGATCTCCCGCGGTGATTGGACAGGTCGCTTGAGGAGACCAATGACAGGACGCTCCACACTGCTGGCCTTCTTGGTGGCGTAGGGCAACACCACCTAGATATAGAGAACGCCTGCTGACTCGTCGGGGGGGGGGGGGGAGGTAGCTTGCCGTTGTTGGCCGCACTCAAGTGGGCATCGTCACGACTATAGCAAAAAAAGAAAAGTGGGAGAGGGGAGTTGATAGGACTTCAAAGTGATGCATAGGGCAGGATAACCGATACTGATGGGACGGAGGCACACTGCATGTAGGTGAGAGGTGCACTAGAGTGGTCTTTCCGCTAGGCCCGTTTCTTGAAGAAAGCGCACGAGGCCGCGAGTTTTTGAAAGTCGTTCCGCACAAGAACCTTCGGGAAAGAGGGCATCCGTCAGTATACCAGGCCTGGCGTGGGGAAGATGAGTTTCCCGCATAGTATGGTATGCACGGCATTCTTTCAGGATATGCGCGATAGTCTCCGGATGATTACAGTGTCCGCAACTGGAGTCCTCCCTGGAGCCGATCTTGAACAGTTGCGAGTTCGTGAACGCAGATCCCGTGCGCAATCGATGGAGCATTGTCTGCATACCACGGGGAAGATCTTTCGTGGGAAGAGAGGGTCGGCGATTCTGCATGATGTCCTGTATGCCAGGATGACGCACCTCAACTAGCTGTTTGACGACCATGTGCCTGTCAGTGTCGGCCGGGACTGGTAAGGATGGGCTGTATAGCTGCGGTGTGCTGAGGAAGCTAGCTGGTCCGCTCGTTCGTTGCCTCTGATGCCGACATGAGACGGGATCCATTGGAGCGTAAGTTCACCTCCGGTTAGCCTATGCTGGGCGCACGACCTCCTTATACATCGGGCTAGGATGCTACCACACATGGGGTTCATCACGTTGTTGAGGGCACTTCTGGAGTCCGTAAGCAAAACGGCCTTAGTTATTCCGGTGACTTGAACCGCAGCAGCTGCGTGTAACACGCGTGCTTGCTCGTCGATATGACATAACAACTAAGAGTCAGCCAATTAGGATCGTGTTTTCAACGACCGTAGCGAATCACGAACGTGAAGACGAGCCACCGTCAGCTTCATGGGCAGCGGCTGTCGTCTGCTAGTAGTAAGTGCTACGTCCGAAGTGTAGTAGTGCTACGTCCCCCGTACTAAATGGAAAAGCAAAATAAAGCGTAACATGGTCCCATATTGTTCTCAAAACTAATTTTCCGGAAAGCGTGTTGTACTTTTAGTCTACAAGTTCAGATTTACGAAGTTAGCTGCCATCATTTGCAAGTTTCCAAGAACGGCGAATCGCGGTAGCAGACGAATTCTGACTTTTTATGTCGACGTGGCGAAGGAGGGCGAGGAGACAATAAGCAGGCCCTCTGTATCCAGGTGGCGTTGGAGGGGGGGGGGGATCCATAGTTCCAGTGGACCTGTGGACCTGTTAGCATAGGAAGCACATAATTGAACGAGACCACAGGCTCTGGTGTACAGGAGCGTTCCAAAGCCCAATAACTTTAGAGATGGACATAAGGAGAGACTGACTCCTGCACTCTTAAAAATGAACCTCACCGCATAGCACGCTCCAAGCCAATCATAATCTCGAATGATATCGTTATCTTCCCTGATTTGTTGAAAACTGGAGGTGTACGCCTTTTTTTGTGAAAATTATGAACAGCATAAGCGTCACAAAAAAGGCGTACGCCTCCCGTTTTCAACAAATCAGGGCAGATAACGATATCATTCGAGATGATAGTTCGCTTGGAGCGTGCTATGCGGTGGAGTTCATTTCTAAGAGTGTGCAGTTAGGCAACAAGTGGAAACTAACACTGACAATCGTGAGAGACCGAGGTAGGATCATCAAATATAATGGGAAAAACAATGATGTGTATTGAGCCTCCCTTGAGCACAATGTGAGTTCATGACCTCGGTCGCTTCGAGGAGGACATATATATACTGCTGGAGTGGAAGGGGCGTCCACTAAGTGAAGCCAACACGACGCCATCTTACCAGGGGCACAACGTAGAGCCGTGCCGCTGGATTGCGAGCATGGTTGGCTCGTGTATTGCGTACGGATGCACAAACTGTGTGAAGAAAACCCCACGAATCACCTTTCGTCTGTAAGTCCACAGGAGTGGTCAGGAACAATGCAGGTTTCTTTCCGCCGTAGAGCCTGAGTTGCTGGCTGCCTGGAGAGCTGAGGCTCTCTGGGTGGCCGGCAACCCCTGAATCTCCGCTTACTAATTAGCAGGTGAGTAGGCGCTATAACGCGCATACCTTGGTAACTCTATCGACTATTTATCTTGAATTCTAGGGCAAAAGAAAGAGACCGGCCCCTGGCTTCACCGCTGCTTACAGGGAGGTATAGACCGCCGCCACTCCAGCTAGTATATATATCCTCTTTGGGTCGCTTGTACGTCGTCCGTCTATTGCGCGGGTGAAACGCCATAGACAAATTCGAGGGCGTGATGCAAAAGTCCTCTCTGGGATACACGCCCTGCAACCACCATTTTTTTCTCTCCCTGTCTTATCTATTTTGAGACATTTTAACGCGTTCACGGTCAGCGTGCAGGTAATGGCATTCTAATGAAGCGCAGAATTCAGGTAGCGCTGGTGGTGCATTCTTTTCTTTTCTTCCTTTTTTTTGTATGTGAGTTCTTCAGGCGTCATTTGCGCAGGGACATGTATTGTGTTGGAACGATAATTGTTGCCATTCTCGCTAAAAACGCCGCTTCCGGGGCTGGGCTCAAAGACAGCTTCTGCATTGCATCCTTCGCGTAATCGCCTTTTGTATACTGACAACTTGTCCACGAATTTTGCAGCGAGGGAGAACGGCGCTTAAGATCACACCCCTCGTCGCGGCGGGCATATTCGAGTACCGCGGGTCATATTATACCAGGTGTTTCACGGACGCCCCCGGCTGAATAATTCCTAACCAGGTGGAGCTACCGAAGAGATTCTTTTTCGTAAAGGTCCTTGGGACATCGGCCAAGAACTGAGCAGTGAGCGGCTCATTTGTACGCGCTCATTAATTAAATAAAAATCCAAACTTTAAAATTTTACTTCGGACGCTTTCGGAACCTCTGTTCTAGGTATCGGGACCTTCATCGAAACATATTCCAGCAGGGTGCTTTTGGAAACAAATGAGACTGGTTGCCAGTCGTACTCTGTTGTAATGTGTCGATAGTATCCATGTGATCGGGACGGACAACACTCACCGGCCCCGTGACTGGTTGCTTGTCGTACTCTATTGTAATGTGTCGATAGTACCTACGTCATCGGGACGGACAACACTCACCTGCTCCGTGACTGGTTGCTAGTCGTACTCTATTGTAATATGTCGATAGTACCTACGTCATCGGGACGGACAACACTCAACGGCTCCGTGACTAATTGCTAGTCGTACTCTATTGTAATGTGTCGATAGTATCTACGTCATCGAGACGGACAACACTCACCGGCCCCGTGACTGGTTGCTAGTCGTACTCTATTGTAATGTGTCGATAGTATCTACGTCATCGGGACGGACAACACTCACCTGCTCCGTGACTGGTTGCTAGTCGTACTCTATTGTAATATGTCGATAGTACCTACGTCATCGGGACGGACAACACTCACCGGCTCCGTGACTGGTTGCTAGTCGTACTGTATTGTAATGTGTCGGTAGTATCTACGTCATCGGGACGGACAACACTCACCGGCCCCGTGACTGGTTGCTAGTCGTACTCTATTGTAATGTGTCGTCACAAAGGGGTTGAACAGGCTTAATTGCAAATACGTGGAATGGTTTGTCAATATGCTTAGTTCACACTCGCGTCCTGCAGTTGAGAGAGTACGGTTTCCTAGGCAGCCGTCCATCGCTTCTTGGACACTTGGGATGTTTTCCAATCACCAGTGCTTGGTTCGTGTGACTACCTTTAGGAACAAGTAAAGAATAAAGAAATTACAAACCAGGGGATGGTTGGTTGGTGGCGTTCACTGCTGTGTAGTCTGCCACCCGTGGCGGTATGTTGCTCAGGGGCTTGGGGCGCGCTAGGTGGAGGAATCCAGCGTCCTAGACCGACTTCATAGGGAAGTATGTCGGGTGTTTGTCTTACAACGTCTGTGTAAAACCTAAGAAAAATACCTAGAATGAACAGCAGGTGCCGGGATTCGAACCCGCATTACCTCCTATTGTCTTGCCATGGAAACCGCGAGACACCCCTATTTATTTATTTATTTATTAGTGCCCATCAACGGAAATAATGCGACTATGCGACCATGTCGTCGGAGTAGCGGCTCACGGCCATTATAATAATAATAATAACAATATTTGTGTCGGAAGGGGTGGTGGTGGCGCTAATGAAAGAGCTCGCCGTTGTCGGCCTCACAGACGTGCGCAACGTCACGACTACCGCTCTGGGGGAATGTGCGTCCTGGGCCGACCTCAGTTCCCTTAGAAGTGTCGGAAGGGGCTTACTTCTTCAGGCGTAGCCTCCTATATACTTCAGGCATCCACCAGGACATGATGGCGGCATTAGGGGAGGGTGACCCCATACTACAGCACCCTGAAGCAGTGACCCGCGGAATCCAAGCGTGGACGGGATAACCTTGAAGACGGCCTCCGTCTTGGCAATCCTCCGGAAGTGTTCGCGCAAGAAATCCATCGTCTGCATCACGATGAGGTCCCGGAAAGTCGCGGAGTGAGGATTTGGACCATTGCTCAGGTGACAGACATATATCCAGAGCACAGCTCAGCTCCCAGTTGACCCGATACCTTTTACATGCACAAGGTCTCTGTCAGATGGTTCCGAGATTGCTCACGCATGATCAAATAACACGTGCTACACCACATTCGGGGACAATATTAAGTTCTTGCCTCAGCTGATCACATCCCACGAACTTTTGTGCCCGGTTTGTGGCTTTGGACGAAACCTGGGTTCACCACTCGGGTTCCAGCCCGAGAGAAAAGCTCTGTCCAAACACTCCTTCTCCCCACCACCGAAGAAGGTCTGTGCCATCAGCAGGAAAGGTGATGGCCACGATATTCTGGTATTCAGAGGGCGTGCTGCTAATCGATTACCTTAAGAAAGGGCACACCATCACAAGGGACTACTACGCAACCCTGACTCATCGCTTACGGGACGTCATCAAGCCCAGAAAGACGCGGTATGCTGCGGGACGGGGTCTTGTTCCATTGGGACAGTGCGCTCCCACAACGTACTGCTGTGCCATGGCTACCATCCACTCCTGTATTCCAGATTCAAATCCATTCTCCATTTCAGGTGGACAGCAGTATGTGCTGGACGTGTTTGCGACCGCTCCTTTGCCATCCGGTCCATCGCCCTCCCCCCCCCCCCATTTTTTTTCCTTCTGTGTTCAACCATCCATCCTATACTTGAGAGATCTCGCAACATCGGACACCGTCGTCTCGCCCCATCGCCTGTTCCTCAAGATGAAAAGGAATCTCTCTGGTATCCACTTTCCCAGTGGTGGTGTCATTCTTGATTCGCTTTTTGGAGAACCAAGCTTCCGATTTTTTTCTTTTTCTTTCACGGGGATTCAAGCTGGTAATTGGTGGCTTTACGTCGCGAGACAACTGTGATAATGAGCGACGCCACAGTGGACCGCCTGCGGATTAACGAGCGCCGAAAGCTCAGCACACGGCACACCACATTTGACGTCCCCCTGCAACTTGCCACCAAGTTGCTGGCGTCCTCGGCCGGGATGGAGCACCCATCCTTGGGACCTTCAGGCGGACAGGCTACCGACAGATCCACCGAGACTGGCAGGGGGACATCCAAGCACTGGAGCATTGTTGGACGCAGTGTGTCTAACCTGGCGGGGACTCCGTTGAAAACCAACATTAGTCCATTCATCTAGAACTCTTTCTTCTGGGGCAGTCTGAGAACTTATGGGGCATTCTTGGTATATCCAATACTTCAAGCCATATTCTGGTAAATGAACAACCCGTGAGCAACGTCTTCTAAGACCCCTGAAAACAGAACTTCACCACATAACATAATAATACCGAGTGGTATCGCTCTATCTCAAGACTTATTGAAGATTGGAGGGCGTACGCCTTTTGTGTGACAGTTTCATACGCACGTAATATAGGGAAGCGTAAATCTGCTTTCTCCAGGGCTGATAACTGTGTTATTCTGTGCAGCTATCGGTCCTAAGCGCGTTATGTTTTGAAGTTCTGAATTTATACGAGTCCCCTTGCTATAGCGTACCCCTACCACGTATACCTGTATACGTGCAAGATGCCCTATCTATACTTCTGTCTTAATGTTTCGCAGTGCAGCAGCAGAACACAGTCATTCTGCCACATCAAACTCAAACGGGGTAAAGTGCTGTGGTCGCACAAGTTTCTCGAACTTCTCAAAGAGTTGGTGACTTTCAGTATGTGATGGCAGAGGGACTGTCGCGAGCTCCGTCCACGGTTCCGGACCAGTGGCTACGAGAACTCTCAGGTGAAATCGTCCGTGCAACCAGATTTATTGGTGCTACCAGACGGACCGGCGAAGAGAAAATGAGAAAAACGATTTTTCACTTCCAACTCGCCAGAGACAGTCTTTATTCGGTGCGTGCCTAAGCGTTGAGGTGGCCAGGTATCGCTGCTTTGTTTTTAGTCCCCGTTCTCGAAGGGCGAAAATGACAAATGTTTTGGTAACATTAGTTGTCACAAGTGTTATGTGAGCTTTTAGACAGTTCCTTATTCCTATCCGTACTTTCTTGATTGCAGACCTGCAAAAAAAAAAAAAAAAAAGAACACGTAAACGGCATGTTCTTATACATCGTGTGCTTCGGCCCAATTGAATGCAACTCGTGAATTTCTGTACCGGTATCTCTTCTTAATACCGAATACTTGCATCCTATACTATAGCTTGCGTTTTCAATTGCGCAATTTTTTCAAATTTTTTAATTGCGCAATTGTAATTGCGAGAAGCATCACATGTCATCCTTATTTTCCCACCATTTATTACGGTTGTGTTGTGTAATGCAGATACTAAACAATTGCGTTCTCTTGGTCAAAACGTGACTATCGCGCGTGTTGTCGTGGCGGTTTCCTATAGCGCCAGGAATTCGCAAGCTAGCACTCTTTTCGCCTAGCCATTCGGGCAGCGGGTTGCCCAGCTATATCCCGTGTTTTCACATCCGCACCGCGAGGGCCCGCATTGGCCCGTACGTCGAAGCTAGCGTGGGTTTAGCAGACGATGGGACCGGAACACGAGCGACCGCGATGCCCCTAGCGTGATCCAAGCGACTAAAACCGCCCATGGGCCCTCGCTTCTGGGCACCCATGTTAGGGTCACCGGTCACGTGACCTGGTGGGGGCGCCTTGCTAGCGAAATTCCTAGCAAGCCGTGTTATTGTCACATTTTGATCAAGCGAATTTGCCATAAGTATGGACGGAAACTGCAATGGTACCGAAATTGGAACTGGTAGTGAAAACGCATACCACGTTCTTCCATCACCAGAAACAGAGACGGAAACAGAAACGATCGTCTGGTAACGCATTTGGGCAATGGTCATTACTGTTACACAGCGACGTGGTCATAATCATAATCAAAATATACTTTATTTTGTAAGGACTATACCCTGCACTACATGGTCTGACTGCCACGCGATAGCATGCGAAACGCAACGCGCGGGATCCTCAGGATGGAAGAGATACACATGCACAAGACACTTTGACAGTATGAGGACGCTTGTCTATGACTTTTTCGTTTCACTTTGACATGACAGTATTAATAGCGCCCATCTGTGGGTACGACCATGGAAAGGAGATCTGGCTGTACCCATGTTGAACTCAGAATTTCAACAGGACACTATGCAAAAAGCAGACACGTTTCGACGTATTTACTTTGCAGCCCCGGAAGGTGTACACGCAGCACCACTTAGACGAAAGGAGGTGTCGAGTCGCAGCTCCATAAGAACCATTCCGTTACGGGAAACGGTAACGGAAACGTAACGGAAGCGAAATTAAAAGGCCTTTATCAAAAACGGAAACGAAACTATTTGAGTAACGGAAATACTCCCGTTACTCAAGTACGAAAAGAGAAAAGACAACGTCAGAGATGTAGCTGAGTCTCCGCATAGCGTTACGTCGTGCCTTGCTCCTCCGAAACACTCTGTCCGCTCGCCGCAGAATATTCCATCTTCCACTGCTCGTCTGCTTGTGTCGCCTGTTAGCAACAGCACCAAGAGCGCGCTCTTTCGCGTTTTCTAACAAAACTTTTATCATTCCATCCAGCGTCGTTCGGATAAACTCTATACATGTCTTCGGCGATACCTTTTTCGCGCGTGCTTTCCTCCTCGCTCTCCTCTGCCGACAACTTGCCAGATGACGTCATTCGTGCAGATACGCGGTGAGTTGACGGGTTTCGCAGCTCGAGTCCCGCCGGTTCAGTCGGACTAGTCCGCAGTAAACAACGTATTCGACGTCAAAAACTTCTTGAATAAGTTTCCATGTAATTTGTAATTTTTCCATTTCCGTGTAATTTGCATGGCACTCACTATTTTCGCAACCGAGAAAAATGGCTGCTGCTTCGTCAATGCCATTCGACTTCCTGAAATATTATCTTGTTGCAGAGTCCGTCCTTCTTATCTTTGCGCATCTATAGTCCATGCACGTTGAACACTACCTATGGAAGCTTCTATTCAAAACTGTTTCGTTCGACGTAATAAAAATCTACAACTGCGCATCCCACTTCCTAGAAAGAAGTAAAAAATCGAGTATAGAGAAAGAACCAAGTTCCCGAAAGAACTTTCAATTTCATTTTACGTAGAAAGCTTTTACGCCTCCCGTATGTCCGCCGTTTTCGTCGATATATCTGCAATACCTTCTAACCTGTCTCACCCTTTCCCTCCCTCCCTCCCTTTCGCCATTCCGACTTACAAGTTCTCACTCGCACTTTCCGAATCTCATCTGCCTATTTATTTCCCTCTCTCCCTCGTATGGATCTCCGTGCATATGTATACGGATAGGTCTATGTGCATGCACGCATGTATTTCGCGTCTCGCCGAGCTATATGAGGGTTAAGTTCTTGCCGGTCACTCCCCCTTCCAAAAGATCACGCGGGAAAGAGAAAAACGCGCGGGCTTGTATTTTGGAAAGTATGCAAATCGCGTAGTAAAAAAGAAAAAAAAAGAAACAAGGAAGGCAAAAAAATAAAAGAAAAACGGAAAGAAGAGGCAGCGGCGACGAAGATGAAGAACAGCGGAGGGAGGACTTTTCGAAAAAAGCTGAGCTAACAGGAAAAGGGGTGATACTCAGGAGACACACCGGGAGAAGGAGAAGAGTTTTTCTACATATTTTCTTTTTATTCCTCGAGACATTTCTCTTTATTTATTTGGAAGAGAAACGTGGTACGCTAAGCTCTAAACTGGAGTTGCAGAAGCGAAGAACAAGATGTCGATAAAAATACACATATACATATATGTATGCGCGCATCTGCATATGGAAGAATAACGTGAAGGACGGAAAAATTCATCAAAAAGTTTCCTTTGGAAAGGAAGAAAAGGGTGGAGGAAAGATGGCGAGGAAGAGGGGGGAAAATGACGCAAGGTGTACGCTGGAAGATTTCGGGCTGGGATTTTCGTCTCTTTTCCCGATTTTGTTTTTCTGTAGTCCCGGTCGCCAGAAAGGCTGGCACGAGACAAAAATATTGGGGAAAGAAGGAGATGATAGGGACACGTCACTGGCACGAGTGTCCGTTACGAGCGACGTGTGTTTGTTGGAAGAGTAAAAGAAATATGGAACAGAATAAGTATTTAAAAGAATCTACGCGACGCAACGTGAGTGTACTTCAGAGCAGGCTGACTGCACCTTTCCCTCTACATCAACCCCCCCCCCCCCCCGCCCCACCCCAACGAGAGTGTGACGTTGAAGAAAAGCTCCAAGAAAGCTATCGGAGAGGGAAGAAAGTATCGCTAAATAAATAAACTGAAAGGCGACAGGCAGATAAAAATGGAAGGGGGAGTGAGTGAGAGTGTCTGCGATAGCAGACTGGTCCAGTTATTGCGTGGAGAGTTTGTGTGTGCTGCTATAAGGGTGAACTTCCCCTCATAACACGTTCCTAGGCAGCTACCATCCCAAATGATATCGTTCTCTCCCCTGATTTGCTGAAAACAAGAGGTGTAGGATCACTAGTTTAGGCTGCCAAGGGAACCACGGGCAAAGAAGGCGACACACAACAGAAACAGCTGTCGTCTTCTTTGTCCGTCGTCCCCTTGGCAGCCTAAACTGGTGATGTTATATGTTATACCAACTACCCCAACTTTGCACTTTGGTAAGAGATGTAAGGTAATGTGGGGTAAAACGAGACAGAAATTTGCAATAGACCTCTCCCTGTTTGTAAACAAATGACGTCATAGTGCTCGACAGCGCCACCAATTTGGTAGACTTGAACTACACTCGAAGCTAGGGGCGAACAAGGTCGCGCCCGAAAGCCACGGTATTGAGGGGATTACTGTGGTCCCTAAAAGAGACGCGACCTTCTGTCCTACTTTTCTTTCAAGAGGAGGCAGCGAACAAGTGCCCATTTGAGGAACACAACTCTCCCCTTACGATTTGTTTCAGTTTCAGTCTGTCTACCAACGTCATGATGACGTTTCTCGGGTAGAGGCCTATTGAATGGTATTCTTTTATTTTTACAGTTAAAAAAATAGAAAAGAGAGAGATAAGAAGACCAGATGAGCGTTCTCTGGATACCCTGGAGTCTACAGGTTCCAAAACGTAAATAGGAAAAAAAAAAGGGAAACCAGTACTCGCCAGATAAAAATATAGGAAGTTGAAAAACTCGGAATTGTCTCACTTTGTCCCGACTCTCGGGGTAAAACGGAACAGAGAGTGGGGCAAAATGAGACAACCTAGGGGGGGGGGGGGGGGGGGGTATATGTTTATTCACACAAAGGAGATGTCGACAACCTAGGGAAACGAGCTATATGACTTAGTCTTTACAACCGAAGCAAATAAAATGCACTCCATGTGCTCCTGTGCAGTTCTCGTGACCCCATTGTCCGCGCGCTGTGCCTGGATCCACGCAGAACCTCCACTTTCCTTTGCAAACAGGGAAGTCCAATGTGTTTTACTAAACATTTTTTACTAAACTCGTTTTTGTGTGCGCCTCTGTTTTACTGGCTTCTTTAGCATGAAGCACTATTTGTTTTTCGTTTTTAAGCCCCAACCATCCTAGGAAATATACCTGAGGAACACGCATATAAATAAAGCCACCTAATATGTGACTTATCCCGTTTCTAAATGTCGCGTCTTGCCCAGTGCGTATACTCAGATGAATTATTTTTTCTGTTCAAAACTGGAAAACCCAGAGAGCCCATATTTTTCGTATCTCTGGATCAATGAATTAATAAATATAATGTGCACCTACATTGACAGAATAAGCCTGCGTAACGGTAGTACACAGATGACAAGAAAAATGACTACAGAAAATTGCGCCTTTTTGGTGGGTCTTCGCTCTCCAGGCAGAAGCAACCCACATTTTTGTTTTTCTCTTCAACACATACACGAATCCGTACAATAGACCTCTACCCGAGAAACGTCATCATGACGCTGGTAGACAAACCGAAACCGAAACAAATCGGAAGGGGAGGGCTGGATTCCACGAATGGCCACTTGTTCGCTGCCTCCTATTGAAAGAAATGTAAGACCGAAGGTCACGTCCCTTTCAGGGACCATCTCGGACCCCTCAAGACCGTGGGTTTGGGCCGCAACCTTGTTCGCCTCTAGCTTCGAGCGTTGTTCAACTCTACCAAATTGATGGCACTGTCGAACACTATGACGTCATTTGTTTACAAACAGGGAGAGATCTATTCTCCCGTGAGATCAAGCAGTCATGGGGCGTGTTAAGTAGAGGCTCTGTAGAGCGCGCTCCGTGCACTTCGGGTCACTAAATAGGGGTACAGAGTATCGCATTCGTTTTCCGCGCCGGAACCGCCGTTCGGTGCCCGCCATTGGGGCGATCGTGTCACGTGGTTTCTCCTTACAAGAACGCGCCGTCCATGTTGAGTCCCCTCCATCCAAAACCGGTTTCCTGGGTTGCGAACTGGCTGACTGCGCGCTGTTCTCGTGCGGAGAAGGGGGAGATTGTCGTCCCATTGCTAGGCGACGTAGCGGCGCCGGACCCAAAATGGCGGGTTCGCCCGCCGGCGTAGCTCAGTGTCGCTACTCTGCTCCCTATTTAGTGACTGTACGTCCACTCTGTCCTCCTCCTTCTTCGAATAACTGGATGGTTTCTGGAGCTATGTGGTCTCGCTGGTGGGTAACTGCAGCTCCATTTCTTTTAAGCTTCTGCGTAATTGCGAAGAGGTGACTTGAACGTGCGACGCTCTGACGCGAGCGTCACTGTTTCCTTCAGTCTCTCATTTTCACATCAGCACGGTAACGGTTTAATAGTGGTTGACCATACCGCTGTCTTTTAAAATGCGCAGAGGGCTTTCATAGCTTTCACTTGCTGCTTTGTTTGCAGCGCCGGTAACCAAATAGTTTGCAGAAGCTGAAAGGTCGGGAGTCAAGCTTATCAAGCACAGTCCTGAAGTCGTTCTCTGTGAGTTTCGTAAAATGGACACTGCATGATTATGTTAAGTGTGTCTTCCGGAGTGGTGCAGGCATAACGAAGTTGATGTGAGCTTCATTCTGTAGTGTGCTGTCCGTGAATAGAGCTGACCTAGGCGGATTCTGTGGATGGCTGTTTGCAGTGGTCTTAGACGATAGCTCTCAAATTGGGATCGATGAAGGAGAGATAATCAGTTGGTCGGAGGTATGCCTTCCAGAGTTCTCTGGATTTTTGGGTCTCGTTTTCCTTAGATAGGCTTTGGAGTCGACTTTCGAGAAAGGTATGGCGCTGATCTTTGACTTGCTTAGAGCTTCCTTGGCTGGTTTGTCTGCTGCTTCATTCCCTGATATACCACAGTGGAAGGGGATCCACTGAAGTGTTACACTGTGACCTGACTGTATGGCATCGCTGAGGGTGTTGAGAATATTGTACACCAGATAATTAAAATCACATTTTTTTTTTATGATCTGTCATGATTTGACGTCGAATCTGTGCAGATGAGCCAAGTTTTCGGGTGAGATTTTTTGATGTGGCATAGTGCTTTGAATATACCGTGTAATTCAGAAGCGGCAGATGAGGTGCCATGTGAGAGCCTGTATCCCTTCTACATGGTTTCAGTAATAAAACCACTTGCAGATCTGTCTCCTGTACAGGAACTATTTGTAAAGACAGCTGTTCTTGATGAGAAGGTGTCCTGAAGGTATGCTAAGCACAGTGTCTTGAGCACGGAGGTGTCCGTTTCTGATTTCTTATTGATTCCAGAAATGTCTGTGTATACTTCCGGGTGCGGTAGGATCCAAAAGGGCTGTTCTTGTTGAAGAGCGTGAACCCTTTCGCTCCGGAGACCTTTTCGCTCCAGAGACCGACGGGTGCGAAGCGCCTCTATCGGCCTCTAGGTGTCATTGAATGGTGCCGTCTTCTGATCCGGCTGTCAGCAGCCCTGCAGCCTTAAAAAGATTAGTCAAGATGCAGGTGGGTGCAACCGGAGAGAAGGGTGAAGAGCGCGAGAAGCACTCCAACTTGTGGGTAGGAGCGCGTGAGCGCCACACTCCGCAAAGGGAGATGTCTCGTTTAGTAAAGAGGAGCGCACTCCGCTCTGCTTACCGCGCCCATGCAGAACCACCTATGAGTGTAAAGTTTCAAGTTGATGGAGCAACGCGGTTCTGTGACACACGGCGTCTCGTTTTGCCCCACCTTACCACACACATTTTTGTGACATTCATACAGTCATGCAGAACATGGTGAAGGCCACGGCTGGTTCGTGGAAAGAGCGGAGCGTACGCCTTTTTGTGACACTTACGCAGTCATGCTAATTGCCACAAAAGGGCGTACGCCCTTTCTTCATACGAGAAGTGATAACAATTATCATTCTGTGCAAAGGTTGGCGTTCAGCGTTTTCTATATAGTTTATTTTGTTTAATTCCGTTAGCGCTGCGAAGCAACTGTGGCTATGAGCGTCTTACAGGCGTGGACAGATGGCGAGAGGAGTGGAGGGAAAGTCTGCAGGAAAACCCCAGACAGCACAGCCGGTGCAGGGATTCGAAGGTGCGTCACCTCCCACTCTCGAGTGTTATATAGTAAAGTTCTGTGTTAAGAGTGCCGATCGAGAGACACATCCCGCTATGATGTATGATGGTACCCGCCGTCAATCTTCACTATATTACGAAACAGCACGTGGACAGATCATCTGTAGAGAGAGGACCAGTGATTTATCCAGACCCCCCCTACAACCCCTAACACCTCCCAAATGTTCAGTGACACCCCCCTAACTTTTTCACCTGTGTAACCCCTACAGGGGGGTGCCCTTGCGATTTCAGCTTTAGACACATGTCGGTAATGATATGTTAAGCTGTAATGACGGAACTATAATAACGACCCCCCCCCCCCTTCCAACACACCTCCATGCTTGGGATTCTGGATAAACCACTGGAGAGGACAGCGGGAAACAGTAGGGAACAGAGGGGGTTAGTACGTGTCCTGGACCAACTTCAGCGGGAAATGTGCCTATACATCCGTCTGGAAAGTCTTCACAACCTATGGCAGGATTCGATCCAGCCGCCTTTCTTCACCATGGCCATGAAGGTATCATGAACGAGCACACATTTGGCTCCGTTGAACTGTGTGCACCATACATTTGTCCCAATAAGAATGGATTCTCGGTGGTAATGACCTGCTGAACCTGTGAACTTCGCTTCATAAATGCATGCTACACAACGCGACTGGAAAATCGCACGTAAATCAATGGTCTCCTATACTTCTTGAGCCGTGCATCGAGACTTGCCTGATCCTATGGGCATATCAGTATCCCATCATCAGTATCATCATCAGTATCCCTCTGCATAAAATGCGATGCACGTGCACGGAGCGTGTGATGTCGCAGAACGTGGGACGGGATTTGTTGCTCTGGACCGCTTGTGAGCCTGTCCACGTCTGGGGAAACATTACGTGTAATACATCTTAAACCCGACCCCGAACACTTTCGTGTAGCCACTCTCTCCCCGTGCTCGATCAGCGCTCTTCATCCAGACGCATAAGTGTAGCTTTCTCAGTTTGTGACTTTACATGAGGACGTAGCTAGAAAACTGGACAATGCGATCCATGGGGTAAAGCGTTCAAAATACATCAACCTAGTATCTAGCAATGAACCTAGATGCTGATATGAAAATTACATTGCAATCAATAAATAAATCAATCAAAATTACATTGCAGGCACACGTTTCAGGGTTTCATTCCTTTGTTGTTGGTGGTGCTGAGCTTGGCTGGAGTCGCTTGGAGGGAAAAAAGGTCAGCCAGACAGAAGTCGGCTTGCTATCCAATAAAAGAAGAAAAGGAAAAGAAAAAGAAGAAAAGGGTGTTCCGTTTTATCGATCTGGTGGCATATTTGTGTTCGTTACAAGATAAATAGCGAAAACCGACAGTCAAGTTGGTGGATCAACTTCACCATAAAAAGACAAAAGACATGACAAATTGAGTCAAGACAAGCCAAGATAAGTCTCATTACGCCTCTCACATTTCGTCCGTTTTTAACCGCGTCGGAAGCCACGGGTTATCATTATCCTCGCGTGTGATCCGTCAATCTTGTGTGTACCTGGTAGTTGGACTGGATTAGGTCGACAAAAAGAAGTATAGTATGAATGACAGTCGTGGAGACAGATGCCTCAAACTGCGTCGGTGATGCGAAGGAGGGAGGCGTCATCGAGCGCCCGTGCCATGCACGACGATTTGCATCGACAATGCCTCGTTCGTTTCACTTTTCATTTTCTTCTTTCGTTGTTTTCTTCAACGACACAGCCATGTTTCACCCATTCTTATCTTCAGCTTCTGTGTGTTTTTTTCATTGCTGCCACGAGTGAAGGCAAACAAAGAAAGCGACACGGTTGAACAGCAACATCTTGATGCTCGCTATCTTGTAAAATCTTAGGACCACGTCATCTAAACTTTTTAATGAGTAATTTTTGTATCGGAGAATGTTCGCGACAACGGTTTCAAAAATAAGATAAGAATCGCGCTGTCCTTTTTCTTCCTTTTTTTTAGCGGTTGTCATATATCATTGCTGAGCTTGGATATGACAACATCCTTCGTCGTATAGTTTTTGCAGAGTGCTCCTGACGTACGAAAACTCCCTAACAGCTAGGTTTCCGGATTAGACGAGTAAGAACGTAAAGGAGGCTATCCACAGGCTGCACTTCCCGTATTGGACCATAAAGGATCTTAAAAAACACAAGCAGATGTTGACTGGGCCGTATTCAAGAGAAGGTTTAATGATGCAGTCCAACACCACTACAATACGTCTCAACTCTTGATCAGCCGCCAGACAACCTGTCAGTACCGTCTGGCGGTAATCAGGAGTTGCCCAGGTTAGTGTGGCGGTTGACCCGGAGAGGCTCGGTGTGTGCCCTGGCACACGGCGTTGCGGTGCCAAGTCCTCATCGGGACTACGGTCTTCAGGGCTACGGGCTCTCATAGAATCTATGCTCACTTAGCTTTAGCTATGCTCTCATAGCATATACATGCTAACATAGCTTTTGTATGCTGGCATAGGCCTGGCTATGCTCTCATAGCATTTATGCTAACATAGCTTTTGCTATGTTCTCATAGCACCTATATGCTAACATAGCTTTCGCTATGCTCTCTTAGCATCTATGCTCACATACCTTTTGCTATGCTCTCATAGCTTTCTACAAAAATCTGTAACGAATAAAACAGAAACACCCTGTATAGGAGCGTTTTTGGGGAACAAGCTTTACTACACCATCAGACATTCACTATACTCAACCCCAAACCCAACATTCATTCCACGCTGTTCATTCCAGAGTTCGTCGTCCGCTTCCTCAATATCTTACTCATCTTGTCTCTTACGACACAACGCAAGAAAACTGAACTCTGGGCAAGAGAGGAGCAATCGAAGCAGTTTGAAGACCTTCTCCTCCTTTCTAACAACATTCTTCTCACAGTGCAAAGCTGTGGTATTCTCTCAGGGAAGTCCCCTATTGCTCCGCAGTGGAATATTTTACGCCACACTCGAAAACGTTACGCACTTGCTCTATCAGCGTATACGTCGCACAATGACCTCTATATTATGTGAACTTCTCCTTGCTCGGTTTGCGCGACGCCGACCCTTTCGAGGGAAGTATACAAGTGCGTGGGGTTCCGGTGGAGTAGTTATCGTCTGCTCCCTCGGTTCGAAGCGTGCGCGCAGAGGCGGTGGCGGAGGATAGCAGAACCCAAAAAGAGGCGCTTTTTACAGCAGATATTAGAAGAGAACACCAAATTGAGAATTACAACCCCATTCATAATATACCTGTAAATTGCAATTACAAGGGCTAACGGCATGGTCGTATATGGATAAAAGCGTCCGCTCTTTGATGGTAGTGGGTTCGAATCCTACTACCAGCAGTGCTGACCGAGGCTCTCCCTGTGTTTTCCGGCAGAGTTTCCGGGTGGATGTCGGCCCAGTTCTCACTGAAGTCAGCCCAGCATACATACTTACCCCTGTTGTTTGTTTTTCTTTTTCTTTTTGTTTTCTTTTCTTTCTTTTTTCTTTCTTTGCTGGGAATAGCAAGCCGCCGTAGCGCAGGAGAACCCTTCCCTCCCTTAATAAACATATATTCCCCCCTGTCTCTCATTCCTTCCTGCTGTCCTCTCTCCATCTGTCCACGACTATACGCCGCTCAGAGCCGTATAGTTGCGTAGCGTTCTAACATGGAATAAATAAGTCAATTACAAGGTCTCGCACAGGTAGGTCCAGCCGCCACGAAAGCAGAGCAACAATATGTATACACAAGGATATGGCGTCGCTCTCTTGTCGACCAATTGGAAGAAACTTCCGTAACCAAAACTTATAGCTTCACTCCTCTGCTCTGAGGTGAGCGTTGTACGCGCAGTACGCAGGTCAGTATCAAACTCAAACTATCAGTGACACAGCGTGACCACGACGTATACCCTCGACGCCACACAACATTTTATCGATTACAAAGACACTTCATGTACCAATCAGTATTTCTCACAAAACAGCTAACACGATCACACTGCAAAACCTCCCCCACAGGGGAATTCTTGTCTCGTCTGCTCGATGTCGTACCTGCAGTCGAGCTGCCATGTACTTCCTGCGTTGGTGGCGCCTTACCCCGCATGGGTGGGGACAGCAATGCGGCTCATAATCTGTTTAGGAAGTGGCAGCGGGCGGATGACGGCGGAAATCGCACGCCAAGAATCTCGCATACTCTATACATACCCTTCTCTCTCTGGTGCTCTGTATTCATAAGCTTGTATATTTGTACGGGTAGTATGCACAATGATGGTTCTTCGGAAGTACAGATACGAATGCGTGCACGCCGTGTAAGTGCACGTTTTTGTGCAAGAAAGGGGCAGCTAGGGAGAAATGACGTCTTTCAGCACAAAGGTGCAGCAGGTACTGAGTGCGATGCTATGGGCGGAACAAAATTGTTGAAACGGCAGGTAGACTCTGTCAGCCACGTGAACGTTCACGAGGAAGAATGTGAGGCTGCATCGTTGGTCAGGAAACGTGTACATGTCCTTCGTCGCTAAGGACACACTACGGACACTGAGGACACTATGCTAAGGACACTACCAGGTGGTGGAATCGGTTAGTTTTCTGTTACTTTTCTACGGAACCTACCGGTTTCCCGTCTTTCCAGACAGACGAGTCCGCATTTCAGCCTGAAGTCGTCCTCGGACGCGTACTAATGTTCTCCTCTTCCTGCTGTACGCTCTCCATCAGTTCACGTCTGTATGCACCGAAATAAAGTGTTGTTGTTCGGTCTCAGTGCACGTGGAAGATGATACCTGTCCACACGGAGCATGCATCGTGGGACGTTTTGATTGGCACGCACATTCAGCGGACAGTAATAGAATCGATAATAAAAAGTCAGTCACTTGCAAGGATTCTTTTGGAGTTGCGCAGTTGGCACAAGCCTCGAACCGAATAACTCAAGCTTTGCTGAACAATCTGGTTATATGAATTGAGCCAGCATGCCGGCACGTTGTGGCGCATGTATTGTTATGTGGGGAGACCACGCAGCTTATCGGAAAATGTAAATGTGTGTATCGGAAAAGTACCTCCTACAAGTTTCGGGATGGGGCAGGTAGAGAGAATGCAGTGATGTGTACTTTTTTTCCCCCATCCGAGGGCAGCGGTACTGCCATATCAACGTTTTGTCCCGATATTGTGTCGGTAAAACCAAATGGTGTAAACCCTCACACCCCTTAATTTCTGAGGCCCCAGTCCCCTGTGCATTTCCTCATGTGCTAGTGTGACGCGACTTCAAGATTAACAAACAGGTAGAATACATCGCTGATGTAGAAAGCTGCGACAACCGCGTGCATGTTATGTCACCCCATGTCATAGTCACGATTTATTTGTTGTTGTTGTTGTTGCTATATGGACTAGAGTAGTGCATGCTCTTATGAAACGTAAACTTCGACTGTCTGCTTCGACTGCTCAACAGTGCATAAGGGTACATTCGTTCATTCGGGGAGACCATCTTCAAACGACATGTCACGTCAGACAGAGGCAATCCATTGTGAGCAGGGTTGTTTCACACCAACTCCCATTATTTCAGAGCAGCTCGTATACACAGGGTCCTATGGTGGCAGTCTACAATTTTTACTGCTCGAAGAATGTCGCAGCATCATTTATATGTGGGTCTCAATTATTTTATAAGTCTCAATCAGAAAGCTATCAGGGTGTCAAGTACACGAGAACGCGTACGTCAGTTAAGGGTAAAAAAAATCGAAACGATAAAAAGGCTTTCCGTTGTGACGGTAACTTCCTGCCCTTGTAAGAGAAACTTTGCCAATATAACAAAGTCTCTGTGCTGCTCACACACCATTATATGAGAAATATGACAAATGGAAAAGGGCAGCCAGCGTGAAATCTTGCGGCTGCTTTCTTCTCAGTACGAAATATGAAATAATAACTCCCCCCCCCCCCCCGTCTATATCGCTGTATGCTGACCACAAACTCGATCGGCTACAAACTCATCTATAATATTTCCCTTTTCAAAAACTTGCGCACCTTTCGCAGACAGCCACCGTGCACTTCGTTCGACTGGAGAGAGAGACTTGCTCACGGCTGGTAACGGAAGGCCATTCTTATGTCGGAATTGTACCTTTATTCCCGTGTTACTACGCCTTCCCGAAAATTTTCGTCCAAAAACTGAGCCAAAGAAAAACATCACGGGCGTACGATTGACGCCACAATGGACTCGGGTGCGGAAAGAATCTTTCAGGAGCGCTCCAATTCGGCGAAAATCGGTGCTTCTATCCCGAGATGAATGCAAAGTTGCGTGGGAAAAAGGTGAGTTTCTTTTTGCGTCATCCACCTTCAAGCGAATTTAAAAAAAAGAGAAAAGAAAACGGGAGAAAGGAACGGGAATAGTGGGGAGGTTTTAAAGAAGGAAGGTTAATAGAGAAACGAAACGGCGAAAAAATAAGGAAAGGTCAAACTTTTGCCCGCGTGTGACCTCCACGCATGGCCATCTCCTCCGATATTGTGAAGCTTCAATGCCCTAGCGAATCGCCGTTATGTTTTTTTGTGATCCAACATTCTAAGGAGAGAGTGCGGGTCCCGAAAACCACAAAAGGTGTGGCTCATTTTCTTCTTTAAATCTTCGGCGGATCCGAGAGCCGATTTTGGATGCGTCAGGTGGCATAAGTGGGGAGGGGGGGGGGGGGAGAGGCCGGAAGTGGTTCCGTAAGCGGAAGCGGGGCTTTCGGACAACGCAGGAGATTGGACCAGGTGCGTTTGTCTGTGCAGCCTTGGGTGATGCTGGGTGTTCCTTTCTTGTTAGGTTTTCTTATAGTGGGTGTTTGTCAATGCAAAGTCCATCATATGTACCCCCATATATACCCCCCATAAAATTGAACATTCGCGGACTGAGATGTGAAGATGCGGGCGATAACTGAAAAGGGGAGATGGCACACCTGTGTCTCACACGTGGTGGTGTTAATGATAAGCTTGTTGTTGTCGACTGTGGCTGGAAGATGAGATGGCATGAAATGATGAAGGGGGATGAGAGAGGTGATTATTAGGGGCGATCGATCGATATGGATTGCGTATAGAATGATACCGTTATCACTCCTGATTGGTGGAACGTACGGCGCGTACGACTTATTATGAGAATTAACATACTACATAAGTGTCACAAAAAGGCGTAGGCCTGCCGCTTTTTTTTTTACAAAAACAAAACGATGTCATTTGGGATTACGGTTGGCTACACTCTAAAAACATATAAGTCCACCGCATGGCACGCTGTGCGCCAACCATTGCCACGAATGATAGGGTTATCGATTTGAAGAGAGAGAGGTGCGTACGCGTTTTTGTCTCAATTTGGATACACGATATTTGACACAAAGAGTCGTACATTGCATTCATTCAGGCCCGTTCATTCGTGGCAGTGGTTGGCGCACAGCGTGCTATGCGGTGAAGGTTTGTTTTACCTTTCTGCCTGTTCGCTCTGGAGGGGACAACTTACCATTGTGTGTCACTTAATATCATGTCCATTATATGAACACTATCGTCATCGGCAATTCTCCGTTTTTTATCGATAGTTTTTAACCACTCCACCCAGCCCTATTGCTGGGGGACGAACCTCTCAAACCCTTTTTTAGAGGTATACAGATTTTTTACTGTCATTTGTTATGCCAAGGAATTATAATCATGTCATAATCTTCACATAGTTTGAAACTATTGTTTTTATTAGTTTCCACTTACCTTTTTACCACTTTGTTTTAACAGTTTAAAATAGTCATAAACTACCTAGTTTGGCGCATCGTAGCTATTGTATCGTAGCTATGAACAATGTGTTGTCTCAGAACTTCACCGCATAACACGCCAGAAATAAAGGAAAGACAGGGAAAGCAGCTAACAGAAAAGTGGAGTTGACGGTAGAAGAGATAGGAAAAAGAAATCGACAGTCATATACAAGACGCTTATCATATTCGCTGCTTCTCTCCGCACAGAACCCATTCAGTCAATCAATTCCAACACTCCCGTACACAGAAAGAAGTTTTGCAAAGGGAGGACTAACGAGTATATGTCGGTGTTCAGATAGCCTGTTTGAAGTTAGAATATCTCGCGAAATACTACCATTTGGAGTGGTTCATTGTCTTCTATTGAAGAAAGTAGGAACCTAAAGATGTAGTAATACATAAAATACGACCCGAAAGAGGCACGACGGATGAGCATGGCGGCATAACCTCTGGATCGCTGCGACGAGATAACCGGTCGCACTAATATACATGCAGTGCGAAGTGTTCGAATGAGGCACAGACCTTCAATTTCAAATTGAATGAATTGATCGGAATGGTAGTTTGCGAGGAACGTTTTGTGAGGTGAAGTTGTCATAATAATTGATTAATTAACAATCAGATAAAAATTCACAAGCGAGGAGTGTGAAGTGTTTTTAGTGTGCACTCTAAAAACATAACTTCACCGCATAGCACGCTGTGCACCAACCATTGCACATAATGTTAGGTTATCGCTTCTAATTCGGAGAGAGAGTGTGGGCGTACGCCTTTTTGTGTCAATTTCGATATATTAAAATTCAGACAAAAAGGCGTACGCCCTCCTCTCTCTTCGACCCAGAAGCTCTCTTTTTAGATTGTGTGCAGTCCTGGCACGTATTTTGTCGTTGCCGCACTGCTTTTATTGATATTATGTTGAAGGAAAAAAAAAATTATGAGTTCACTTTCGTGCGAGTGAGCTCAGTACAAAGGCTTGAGAAGAGCAAACGATAACGTTGAGACAACTGAGAGGATGGCTCTGGTGAAAATTCATAGTGCAAGAAAACCTTGAGCTTGAGGAACGTAAAAGACGACACACACACACGAAGGCTTCGTGTGTGTGTCGTTTTTTACGTTCCTCAAGCTTAAGGTTTTCTTGCACTGTGAAACGATAACGTTCTCTACAAAGATAACGAGACACGGTGTAATGACAGCGCAAAAGAGTGTTGGGTGTCATTATCACCCGTACTATCATCTTCAGTAGACAACTCCGTTTGGGACTTCCGGTCATTTCGGAAACGACCAGGGCGCCCTCTTTCTTTCATTTCGCAACCACATGAAATCGCCCCGAACAATAAAAAAGGTCATCTAACTCGGGCCTCACTGCACAAAAAGAAAAATAAGAAATACAAAAAGGAGAAGAAGAAAAAAAAAAACAGAGCTTCGTGTATACTGCGCTTTGAAATACACTTGTAACAGTAGTGGTCATATCATCTCTTTCAATAACAGACCACCATAGAGAAAGACAGATGACACCAGCAACTCCCGACAGAGGACGCAGCGGCGTTTTAAAATTCGAAGTTACTCAGCCTTGAGGTTTTTGAGCTTTTTTCTTTCTATATATCAATTTGAGATGGCATTTGAGACATTCTTTGCGTTTACTTTGTTTCTCAGTTTGGAGGGGGACCCATTGGTCAGAGGAAGTTCTGGAATCAACTTTTTTCTCTTTGTTTCGGTTTTGTCGTCTGCAAGAAAAAAAAAAGTCATCTGCTCAAGCACGTACATAGCATACAAGCTGCGTGATACTGGTAAATAGAATTTGAAGCTGTGTGTTACGGCCGGACAGGAAGTTATTGAAAGAGAAACGGGAGGGGGAGTCCTTTGTGGTGTTTTATGGCGTCTCTTTTATATAAAAAGCCTCGACTTTCGTCGGGTCCGTCTTGTTTGTGAGGGTCGTTTGTCATTTGTCGACTTTATACGGCAGTCCTGCCGGCCAGAGCACGACTTTCGCTTTTTGTTTCCAGTAGAAGCGGGCTTGGTTGTTTCTTAGTCGTAGCATACTTCTTAGTATTCTTGTTTTTATATACCTTGAACTTATTGTGAAAACAATGATGCCTTGATCCCCTCCTCTTTTAAGTGCTCTGGTTGGTTCCCAAATGAGCAAAAGGAGTCTGCATTCAAGCGCTGTCTCACAAAATCTCCAATGTCGTTGAATTTGGATACATTTCGATGCCGCTTTTCGCATGTTGATTAGTCACGTTCGTCACGAGGAAACATGTCATCATCACTTCTCCCTAATTTATTATTGTTGTTGTTGTTGTCGTCTTTTTGTGAAAACAACGATATGAACGAAGCAATTGGTGGTAGGGATAGCCGAAGTGCAGTTTTCGTTTTCTTTTTGTTTTCCTTTCTCTTTTTTTTTTCTATCATAGACATCATCATTATTGGTTGGTTCCAGCGGCGGAAATATGCCGGTTCAGCACCACAATTCTGAGGTCCATATCGGATTACATACAAGTGTATAACGAGAGAGAAACAATATTCTTACGAACACTGTATACACAGCTCGTCAAATACACACAACAATATCGTTATCGCTCCTGATTTGTGGAAAGCACGGGCGTACGCCTTTTTGTGACAATTGATCCTCTGTACGCAAGAAGGGGATAAGTCGACTTATCCCCTGTTTAGTATTTTTGCTGCAATGACATCTACATACCAGTATGCACCTGCAAAAGAAAATTTAGGACCGTATTCCAATTTATTGACCCGCTGCAGGTAAGTAAGACGAGAGAAATGCATGTGTGTCAACGGGACGGACAGTCAGATCGGGCCACTTTTCTATACACACGTATACATGACATTCTCAGGTAAACATAAACAAGCCCCCGCCACAACTTCCGGTGCCACGACGACTTCCGGTCCTTCCGTGACTAAGGACACTCGGGATTAGCTGCCATGCAGAATTCTATCTTTCGCTTTCCTGATTTGTTGAAAACGGGAGGCGTACGCCTTTTTGTGGCAATTTGAATTGCCAGAAAAAGGCGTATACGACCCTCTCTTTTCTCAAATCAGAAGCGATAACTGTATCAATCGGCACAGTCGTTGGCGCAGAGCGTGTTTGCAGTGAAACCGAATGCCGTTTTGGCACCAAACCGGAAGCGGTAAAAACGGCATGTATACAAATGGTGTAGCTTAAATTTTGCTACGTTGCGGACATGAACTTCGTCTTCCACTCGAGAGACATGTTCTCTCTCCCTCATTTGACCGTGTCAGCGTGACCGTGGGCGTTGGAATCGAAAAAAAAAAAAAAAAAAAAACGTGTGAACCAAGCTAATAAGTCATATTATGGTCTTCTATATAGGACATTATTTTCAAGATCGTGCTCGTTTAGCAGCATGATAAGCCTGATCCTGGCTGCTCCACTACACACAGGTGGCATCAACATTGTTCACCATCAAAGTCCGTCTCGCGAAAATTGTGTCTTCTGCACGATAACCCTGTGCGTGCGGTGTTACGTTGAAAAAGGGAATATGTCATGCACCTGCATTTCGTTCGATTTCTGCAGAGTCACGCATCCAAAAACGGTGTTAACAGGACATGCATGTAGCGTAAATAAACACATATATATTTGTTACAGATTTTCCATTTGCGTTATTCGAAGAAACCCAACAGCAATTATTTTACAAAATATTCACTTGCAGTTTTCTCGGTTTGTGGGTTTTCGACTTATCCCCTTATTGCATACAGAGGATCAATTAACGTAATTCCATAAGTCCCACAAAAAAAAAAAAAAAAAAAAAAAGAAAATGCGTCCTCATCTCGTTTTCATCAATTCAGGGAGAGAAGTATGTGCGGTGAAGTTCTGCTTCAAGAGGGTAGCACGGAAACATCTTGTCCTGTTTTTTTCGACATGCATGGGCGTAAATATTTCCTGTACTGCTTTTACCTGCGTGATCACTTAGTTCAGTTTTTGCAACTCAGACACGCACTAACAAGACACTTCTTCCGAAGAAGGACGTTCGTGCGCACGGTGATGATGATGATGATGATGATTACGACAAAGTTAAAAAAAATGGCACGCAAGCCGCGACGAGGTCGTGCTGAAAATTCATGCGCATGAAAATTTCCCTGCAACAGACGCACATTCCAGCAAACGCTGAGCACTTAGAGACGGTCATGTATACCGTAACCCCTTGTACTCTTTGAGAGAGACTTCACAGACACGCACCACTTGGCTCATATCTTTCCATATTGATTCTAAAAGCCCGCTCTTATTTACCTTCCATATTTCTACAGGTTTTTCGTCAAAGACACCGCTCTGTACCCATACATCCCTCCGCCAATAAAGCTACATTTTATTAGCCGCAGGAAGCGGAAACATATATATATATATATGCATCTGGAGTGTAGTGTTCCTCTCACGGTGTTTTCATGGATTCCAAGCTTCATCGTTACAGACGGGGCATTTTCCGAGTTTTGAAACAGAAAGTGGGCGACATTACGAAGTCGCACGCGATTGGTCGAACCGGCGAACCGCGTATCTGAAGGAAGGGGTGGGAGGCACGCGATTGGCGCTTAATTCTCCTCTTTTTTTTGTTCTTATTTTTAGAGTCGGAAAGGATCACAGGTGCGTTCTTGGGATGAAACGACGTTATGGGGCCGCACGGGGCCAAAAGGAAATGTCGGTGACGACGACGCTTATGATTTTTTCCGAAACTGCTGTTGAGGAAATCGTGTGGAAAGTTTTTATTTTTCTTCTCCTTCTTCTGGTTATTCGATGTTCTGAGTCTGGAACGAAATTGGACTCTTCGGGCTTTTTGTTTTTGTGTTTTCTCCCATATGCTCATTTCCCCCAAGCGGTCTTTCGAAAAGTTTGCTTCTATACGTATGATTAAAATAACTGGGGGTATGACAATTTTGCCCGGCTGTGTTATGAAAGTTGTTGTTCTTTCTTTCTTTTTTTTTACTTGGATTGTCTCGGATAATTGGTTGTTTCCCATATCCTGGCCCTCCTTTTTTTCTCTCTCTCATTCTGGGGTTGTCGTACGGGCTTCTAAATTTTCACGTTACTTGAAATTAGGCCAGGGTATACTGTATCCTCTAGATACCTCAACTAAAAAAAATGAGTAGGGGAAGAGAGAAAGTTTAATATAGATTGGCGCCGTGGTACGAACGTCTGGAAGTCTAGAGACTGGCGAAATAAAATAAAATAAAGCAGAGTAATACGTTTTGTGATAAACAAAGAAGAACACATCTGGTGTAACGACAAGTTTTTACATATTCTTCTTGTTCTTTCAATAGAAAAACAAGTCTCCTTGAATTGCCACTGGCTCCCTTAGTGGCGTTCTTTTGTGGGATTCTTTGGGAATATTACATTTGGTTACGCCCCATTTCGTCCAAACGTTTATTTCGTCCAAGTACATACAACGTCCCAATATTTAATTCGTCCGAAAAAAATCGGACGAACTGAACACTTGGACGAAATGAACAGGCGGGGAGAAACTTGCCCAGCACGTCCAATACCCGTACCGTCCAATAGCCCGTTTCGTCCAAATGGGGAAATTCCCAAAGGGTCTGCTCCTTTCGGCAGACGACTGCCTAAAGCTCTGCTCCTTTCGGCAGGCGACTGCCTGGCTGCATTCAGGAAAGCACAGGCCATTTTGACACTGGGTGAATGGCAGGTGACTGTATTCATGAAAGCAAATGGATTATTGATCAAACGGGGAATCACAAAAAACACAAACCCGTTCACAGGACCGCTGACCTACAGTGACCGTCCAGTTAACGATGTGTTGTTTTCTATAACTGTGTTCTCGCTACGTACCGCGTTTCCCAATGTCAGTGATCTTTCTTGGAAACATCTAGGGATCTGAAAGGAAACTTGCGGTCCTTTGCTTTTACGTAGACTACTTCGAGCGGCTGTGGCTTACCAACGTTCATCTCTGGAATTAGTTTGCGGATGAGGACGATCTCCGCACAAACAATCACGCCGAAGGGTGGCATAATTCGCTGCGCATGAAATTCAAGAGCCAACCCCACATGACGTTACGGACGGCATAAGGCCCAAGTGACCAAAACGTCCACATGTTCATAAGACCCCCCCAAAAAATTGGGCCTTTTGCGCATTTGGGTCAAATGAGCAGGACAGGATAAGGCCCTAACGCCCAGAAGGCCCAAATGGTGGCACAGTGTATTTTTTCGACCGTATTTTTCAGTGTATAAGCGCCGTTATACATTGAAAGAAGTTCTCTGAAGAAGTCCTGCGCGTCATCTAATGTCATCATATGCGCGTCATCATCCTGCGCAGGACTTCTTCAGAGACCTTTTTTTATATGTAACGGAGCTTGTACACAGAAAAATGCGGTACTTTTTTCAGTGCGAGTTATATGCGAGAAATACTTTTCTGTAAAATCGCTTTTCAGGTGTGACTGCGCAGGAATTCCACACTTTGCCGAGAATCGCTACGGCTTGGTATTTTGCTCGGGACTGAGATTTATTATGTTCATCAAGCAGTGCCCATTTTGGACAATTGCACTCGGTCACTCAGTGGAATATGCTCCTTCTGCAGCGCGCATCTCACGTGAACACAAACAATGCGCTTCTTCGGTTTTGTGAAATGTAGTCTCCAAAGAATTCAGTTACAGAATCAATTCGAAGGTGTCCGCCTATTTGATAGAGCGCCATTTGGTCGAACGGCCCCGAAAAAATGGCCCCGGAAAATTTGGTGACGGAACAAATGGTCTCGAAAAAAATTACACCGATGGGTTAGAGCGGAAGAAACGGTCCCATGCGTAGGCGTGGTTTGCGACGTTCAGACCCCTCCCGAAATCGTACCTTTGGTAGCGCATCTGGAAAAGAGAAACGAGGAGGAAACCCTTATCTCCTATGCAAATTTCCTCCTGAACCCCTCCAGAAATATTTTTTTCTAGCTACGCTACTGCCGTGCCCAGCTTGGATACCTTCGCAGAAAAAGCGCTACACATTGTGCGTCATAGCGGTATTCACGCGAAAGTTGAAAAGCTTTTAATGCAGCAAACGAATCAGTTGTTCAATAAATATATTAGGCACAGAGCTTACCAATCTGTACCGAGCGAAATATTGAACGGTGTAAGGATTCAATATTTATTTGTATTTTACTTTTTGTCACATTTATATCTTATTTGCTTGAAAATATTTTTCTTCATTTCAGTACTTTTATTAATACTTTTAGTTAAGTTACTTTTATTTATTTTTTGTTTGTTTCAGTTACCTTTTTCTCCTCTGTCGCATTCAGCATTTAATTAATATTGCACATATGTGCAAAGAAAATACTATCTAGGTCACTCTAGGTCGCTCCCAGTCTTACCTCCTGGTTTTCGGGCCATATGACCATTCGGGCCATATGAATATTTTGGCCGGTAGCAGATCATATCCTCCAAACGCCCATTTCCACCGACGTCCCAATTCAACCAAAAGCTCATTTCCTCCAAAAAAATATTCGGAGGTTCTGGGCTTTCGGTTGACCTGGGCATGCGGGTGGCAGTGACCCATATTCCCCAAATGATCTTTTCATCCAAGCGCCCAGAACCACCGAAAGCGTGATACTTCAAAGGACACGCGTCCACCGTTTAACAAGGAGAGGAGGAAGGGTGAGCGGTTCCCAAGTATGCGGGAATCCGATGTACAGCTCGAGGCAGAGTTAACTGGAACGCCACTTCGACTGGCGGAGATAAACTCGGGGAGAGAGCAACCCTAGCGGCTCTTACGAGAAATAAAAGCAAATAGTGTTCCGACTGTCCCACTGTTGCTGTGTTGCTGTAGAGGTGTAAGCCTTGCCATGAGCTATTGACTCGGCATTGCCCTTAGCTGTGGTTGTCGTCGCGATGTTTGTTTGTGTTTGCGGCGATTATGTGAAGGTGTATGAGATGAGATAACAGCATCGTATCCGCATGATATCGACCAGCATACACCTTCACATAATCGTCTCAAACCCAAACAAACATCGCGATGATAACCACCGTTGAGAGTAATGCCGAGTAAACAACTCATGCCAAGGCGGACACCCTCGCAGCACAGCATCATGGCGAGTGGTGGTCATTTGGTGGCAACTTTTCTTTTTTTTTTTTTTTTTTTTTACAGATCCCGAGCAGTCAAGCAATCTTGCATGTTCGCGCGGCACTTTCCGCGCAAGAGAGAAACTGATGTTCTGAGGCTGGAACAACATAGAAGGGACAGATACAAACAAAGCCTCAAATTGCCTAAGAAATCAACGATGAAAGATGAAAGTCACTGAAAAGGTTAGCCAGCTGTAGGGATCGAACCCACATCTTCTGGATTACCGGTCCAGGGCTCTAACAGCAGATGACGCACCCCGAAAGTCGCTGGAGAGGCGTGTTAGCTTAGCCCAATTGGTAGAGCCCTGGACCGGTAATCCAGAAGATGTGGCTTCGATCCCTACAGCTGGCTAACCTTCTCACTGACTTTCATCTTTCATCGTTGACTTTCCGCGCGCCCGGAATTTCCCAGCTATTACTTTTTTCGTCCGGTCTCGAAACGATCGAGCAGCGGGTTGCCCAACTATATCCGGTGTCGTCAAATCCGCACTGCAACGGTGGCTCTCATTGGACCGCACGTCGAAGTTCACGTGATTTAGCAGACGACGGAACCCGAAGACAGGCGACCGCGATGGCCCTAGCGTGATCCAAGTGTACGAACTCTGCCCTGATTCAAAAGAAATGAGACGAGCCTGATCCTGATCCTAAAACCGCAATTTCCTAGCAATTTCCGAGCGCCAGGCAGTGTTATAATTAAATGACCACCACAATTCGCCATAAGGACAGTGGAAACATTATTTCCCTTTATTTCTCCTAAGCGCCGCTAGGGTGATTCTCTTCCCGATTCAGCGGTCGAAGTGGTGTTCCAGTTAACTCTGCTTCGAGCTGTACTTCCTTCAACTCGCCAGAGAGGGTCACGTGGGTTCCTGACTGCTGCTCATCCGGTGCTCGAAATGTTCTGTAGCATGAGGTATGCGGTCCGTTGATTTGCACAGCTTCCTTTGTTCCCCTGCTTACTAATAATTATCCTTAGAGATGTAACATATATATGACTAATATAAATATGAGAGCTGATGCACGAGATCTATATTAAAGAAGCTTGATCGTAGTTGGATAGAAATGACACAACACTCGGTGTGTACAAATGAGATCGCGTTCAAGAAGTGATCTGAACGGAGAGGTATCCCGAATATGGTGTTTTGGTGTTTTGGTGCTTTATGGCACAAGAGCGACTAAGGCCAAATAGTGCCAAGACACATGATTTATCTCTGTGCTGTGTTTTGCATGTTCTATGCTGGTTTGAAATAAGAAGGATATTACGTGTCATTGATTTAAAAGGAGCTGTGATTGTTTTTGTTTTGACTACAGTGCTAAGAAAAAATAGGAAGGGAGTTGCCTCAGGACAGAAGCCGCCGATATTCGGCGGCTTCTGTCCTGAGGCAACTCCCTTCCTACATCTCTACCGGTTCGCTGGATTTCTACCCATCTAAGAAAAAATAGGTGTGTTGTTAAGTTTGAAGCAAGGCACGGAGAAGTCTGTGGGATTTAGTCACGGCAATATACTGCCACTGACACTCTCCGGCCTCCCTTCTGTAACTGTCGCATCCATGGCGCCCACCGCACTTCGAGGGTCCAGAAGCTTTGGGAAAAAGTCTCTGGCGAGGGAGTCGCCTATTTTCCTCTGTCTAAAAAGACTTCGAGACATTTCCGGGGCGATGAGCTCACCCGAACCACCCTACCCATGTTGGGATTCTGGGCATCCCCAGTATCCCGAATATGAATTTTATTGGTATGCACGTTGCTGACGGGAGAAGCACTGTCTTCGGAAGGTAATGGAAGTCCGCGTCATGATTCACGGAAAAAGAGCATGGTGGGAGTGGTATGTTCTGTGGCTGGAACATTTAGCGGGACGGCGGAAAACAAACAAACCTCAAGCGCCTTCAGAGGAGATCGACAGTTCAGACGATATGTTGGTTTCATGCATTCATACTGTTTGCAAGCTTTTTCTAGGGGTTGTTTCAGCCGGTTAATAGCGTGTTTTCTGAACGTCTGAACTGTATTAACAGAACGCATAAAAGAAAAGTAAAGGAGGAGGTCCTTTTTGTAACCTTCTTCGAGACCTAGCTGTGAAGTGGGCGCTTTGTTGCTACGTATATTTGCTTTACACTATGATGACCTACACAGTGCCTGGAGCCCTGTCACTCACATGGAAAATATCTCTCTGTTCGGATCGGATCATTTCTTGTACGCGACCGACATCAATACGTAATACCTTTCCTTTGCAAACTTCACTTCTGACTCAGTTGCAGGATTGGATTCCCACACACCCAAAAACCGCTCAGCCTTCCTCCTCTCCCTGACAAACAGAGGAATCGTGTCCTTTCAAGTATCCCGCTTTCGGTGGTTCTGGGCGCTCGGATGAAAAGAGCTTTTGGGGGATATGGGTCACTGCCACCCGCGTGCTCAGATCAACCGAAAGCCCAGAACCTCCGAACATTTTTTCGGATGAAATGAGCTTTTGGTTGATTTGGGACGTCGGTGGAAATGGTCATTTGGAGGATATGATGCCTAACCATTTTGGCCTTCTGGACACCTTACCCTGCCCTTCGCATTTGACCCAAACGCTCAAAAGGCCCAACATTTTTTCGGGTCTTCTGAACATTTGGGCGTTCTGATCACTTGGGCCTTATGCACACGTGGGCCATATGAGATGATACCAAATACAGCTCAGGGGAAACGATGCTGAGAAACGAAGCACCCTTCACAGACGTAACAGAGCAGTTTGCTCATGTCATCAAGGCATACCTGCAGCGCATGTCCCGCTTGCTGGGCCATGCTAACTAATAAGTTAGCTGTTCAAAGGAAAAAAAAAAGCTAAACGGAGCCGGCTGAGCATTTGTTTCTCGTTTTACTCGGTGTATAACATCTTTCAGTGGGAATGTTTAAATCTTACCTTCAACTAATAAGTCAGTTGTTGGAATGAAAAAAAAAGAAAGAAAGAAAAATAAACAAACAAAGCAGGCTGAGCATTTGTTTTTCGTTTTACTTGAATGGGTGTTGTGTGTACTTGAATGTGTGTACTTGAATGTTTACTTGAATGAACTTGTGTGAATGTTTAAATCCTACCTTCAATCGTAAACGAAGCAATTGTTCACTGGCATTCGGAGATCCCCCTCCCTTTTCGGACGAAACAAGCGTTTGGACTGTACGGTTATTTGGACGGGTTGGTCAAGTTTTCCCCCCTTTGGTTCAGTTCGTCCAATGCCCACTATGTCCAATTTTTTTCGGACGTGCTGAGTACTTGGACGTTGTGAATACTTGGACGAAATAAACATTTGGACGAATCGGGGTGCTACCATTACACTTGTTTTAGCTTGTCTTAGAGTGTGACTTCTCTTGTGTAAGCATTTTGTGTAATTAGTTGGTGCTACATTATTATGGAACTGTATTGAACTTGTACTACACAAGTTTACGTGGTTATATTAAATATCCTAAACAGAAAAACAAGTAACTGTTGACAACAATTTTCTAGGAGGATCGCCATGAAATTTTAAACCTATGACGCCATTCTGCCACGCATTTTCATGTTCGCCACGTTGTTTTTGGCATTCGCAAATAGCCGCAATAATACTTGCGCATGCGGTACACCCCCGTTTGTTAACAGGATGACAAATTGGAAAAGAAAGTATATCTACCTTCTCGATGTACGTTGAACTCACATTTTTTTTTTGGCCTTCTGGACACCTTACCCTGCCCTTCGCATTTGACCCAAACGCTCAAAAGGCCCAACATTTTTTCGGGTCTTCTGAACATTTGGGCGTTCTGATCACTTGGGCCTTATGCACACGTGGGCCATATGAGATGATACCAAATACAGCTCAGGGGAAACGATGCTGAGAAACGAAGCACCCTTCACAGACGTAACAGAGCAGTTTGCTCATGTCATCAAGGCATACCTGCAGCGCATGTCCCACTTGCTGGGCCATGCTAACTAATAAGTTAGCTGTTCAAAGGAAAAAAAAAAGCTAAACGGAGCCGGCTGAGCATTTGTTTCTCGTTTTACTTGGTGTATAACATCTTTCAGTGGGAATGTTTAAATCTTACCTTCAACTAATAAGTCAGTTGTTGGAATGAAAAAAAAAGAAAGAAAGAAAAATAAACAAACAAAGCAGGCTGAGCATTTGTTTTTCGTTTTACTTGAATGGGTGTTGTGTGTACTTGAATGTGTGTACTTGAATGTTTACTTGAATGAACTTGTGTGAATGTTTAAATCCTACCTTCAATCGTAAACGAAGCAATTGTTCACTGGCATTCGGAGATCCCCCTCCCTTTTCGGACGAAACAAGCGTTTGGACGGTACGGTTATTTGGACGGGTTGGTCAAGTTTTCCCCCCTTTGGTTCAGTTCGTCCAATGCCCACTATGTCCAATTTTTTTCGGACGTGCTGAGTACTTGGACGTTGTGAATACTTGGACGAAATAAACATTTGGACGAATCGGGGTGCTACCATTACACTTGTTTTAGCTTGTCTTAGAGTGTGACTTCTCTTGTGTAAGCATTTTGTGTAATTAGTTGGTGCTACATTATTATGGAACTGTATTGAACTTGTACTACACAAGTTTACTTGGTTATATTAAATATCCTAAACAGAAAAACAAGTAACTGTTGACAACAATTTTCTAGGAGGATCGCCATGAAATTTTAAACCTATGACGCCATTCTGCCACGCATTTTCATGTTCGCCACGTTGTTTTTGGCATTCGCAAATAGCCGCAATAATACTTGCGCATGCGGTACACCCCCGTTTGTTAACAGGATGACAAATTGGAAAAGAAAGTATATCTACCTTCTCGATGTACGTTGAACTCACATTTTTTTTTTGGCCTTCTGGACACCTTACCCTGCCCTTCGCATTTGACCCAAACGCTCAAAAGGCCCAACATTTTTTCGGGTCTTCTGAACATTTGGGCGTTCTGATCACTTGGGCCTTATGCACACGTGGGCCATATGAGATGATACCAAATACAGCTCAGGGGAAACGATGCTGAGAAACGAAGCACCCTTCACAGACGTAACAGAGCAGTTTGCTCATGTCATCAAGGCATACCTGCAGCGCATGTCCCACTTGCTGGGCCATGCTAACTAATAAGTTAGCTGTTCAAAGGAAAAAAAAAAGCTAAACGGAGCCGGCTGAGCATTTGTTTCTCGTTTTACTTGGTGTATAACATCTTTCAGTGGGAATGTTTAAATCTTACCTTCAACTAATAAGTCAGTTGTTGGAATGAAAAAAAAAGAAAGAAAGAAAAATAAACAAACAAAGCAGGCTGAGCATTTGTTTTTCGTTTTACTTGAATGGGTGTTGTGTGTACTTGAATGTGTGTACTTGAATGTTTACTTGAATGAACTTGTGTGAATGTTTAAATCCTACCTTCAATCGTAAACGAAGCAATTGTTCACTGGCATTCGGAGATCCCCCTCCCTTTTCGGACGAAACAAGCGTTTGGACGGTACGGTTATTTGGACGGGTTGGTCAAGTTTTCCCCCCTTTGGTTCAGTTCGTCCAATGCCCACTATGTCCAATTTTTTTCGGACGTGCTGAGTACTTGGACGTTGTGAATACTTGGACGAAATAAACATTTGGACGAATCGGGGTGCTACCATTACACTTGTTTTAGCTTGTCTTAGAGTGTGACTTCTCTTGTGTAAGCATTTTGTGTAATTAGTTGGTGCTACATTATTATGGAACTGTATTGAACTTGTACTACACAAGTTTACTTGGTTATATTAAATATCCTAAACAGAAAAACAAGTAACTGTTGACAACAATTTTCTAGGAGGATCGCCATGAAATTTTAAACCTATGACGCCATTCTGCCACGCATTTTCATGTTCGCCACGTTGTTTTTGGCATTCGCAAATAGCCGCAATAATACTTGCGCATGCGGTACACCCCCGTTTGTTAACAGGATGACAAATTGGAAAAGAAAGTATATCTACCTTCTCGATGTACGTTGAACTCACATGACAAATAACACTGAGCCGACCGTTTCTACTTCCATTTTCCACGCGGAACACTAAAAATTACACTCCCTCCTCCTCATCGCACACAGACGTACATAATAGAACGCAGCTAAAAAAACAATCAATTTTTCTTAAAAAAAAAAACACGCAACCATTTTAGTTTCATATTGATCCATATAATAACGATAGCTCTAACACATATTACGCAACGTTTCATTTGTCATCGATTGCCGGACCCGACTTTTCAATATCATTCTCAAACAGTGCCCTGCGTCCCCCCCCCCCCCCTTACTTCTTTTGATCCCTTCCTCCTTTCGCCACCGCGGTCCACTGGCGCTGCGGTCCCTTGCGAACTGGCCTCCCCAGAAACTCCTACATTCCGGGCACCGCTAGATTGATTATCCGGCCCTTGTTTTGTTTTTCTCTCGATTTTTTTTATATTTCTAATGTTACATACGGTTCCTTTACTTTCTCTTTCATCCATTTTATTGCCTTCTACTTGTTCTTTTTTTCTTTTTTTGATCGCGTCTAATACAAAGGCGGACTGTCCACCCCTTCTTTGTATTGTACGCTGAATAGCGCAGATTGTTTCTACATTTATTTGTTTTTTATTTGCTGCAGCTTTTTTTTATACTTATCACTTTTTTTCCTCTCTCAAGAGCTTCCAGGAATACGCAGACACATATGCGTTTCGGGGCATAGGGTGTTCCTATGGGAATTACCTGACGGATTTGGGCCAATATTCTTTTTTTTTTCTCTCTCTATTTCCTCTTTTGCAGTTCATTTTTAATCTGTTAGGTCCTGTGTTTTTTTTTTCTTCTCGGTGGGACGGAACGCAAGTTCTGCGTTGGAACGAACAGATTAATCTGAGTGAGGATTTTATTTTTATTGTTTTCTGTCGGTTGCACGTTCGGAAAAGACAAACAGGAAGACCGGAAGAAAAGAAGAGAGGAAGAGGAAGAGAAGGAGGAGGAGGACCAACAGAGGAAAACATGCGTAACACAACGCGGAAAAATATAGTAAAAGGGGTTGGCTGAAGACAATCGCGAAATTAAATTTTAAGACCCGTCCTTTCCATTGTTAGCTTTTACGATTTTTTTACCCGTTCCTTCTTTTTCTTTTTTTTGTCTCCTGGCCTGAGATAGCCTAGCCCACGGAGAGGCTAAGCACGGTACCTGGAATCCTTGATGCACCACTGGGAGACGTCTTGTGATCATAAATATTCTACAACTAGTTACCAAGTCAGTGATGGAAAAGGAGAATGGCACGTGTTCAATGTAACTAAGGTTATGTCGACGACGAAGCGGATATAGACGTGCAAGAAAGGAGGTTAAGGAAAGATACCTATACAACAACAACAACTTTATTTAAATGACGATGAGTTGGGAGTTTCATCGCCAGGGGCGATACTCTACCTCATTGCTGGCAGTAATGGGGTGAAATGGAATACTGAGTCGCCTCAGAGTGAGCACCGAAGTCCTATTTTGTGCAAAAAGTTTAGAAGTTGATGTTGATGTTGAAGTTTGGAAGTTTTTTTAGGGCAGAACGTTGGTGGGCAGGATTTGGCCATGGACCGAGCAATTTTGACATAGTGAAAGGGCGAGGGACCAGCTGATTTAGAGACACTGAAAGCGTGGACCTGAAAAGTTGGTATAGGGCGGACAATGAAGAGGGGTCCAGATCGTGTGCTCTACACACTCTAAAAACAGAGCTTCACCGCATAGCACGCTCTGCGCCAACCATTGCCACGAATGATAGACTTATCGCTTCTGATTCGAGGAGAGAGTGGGGCGTACGCCTTTTTGTGGCAATTTGGATATATGGTAATTGCCACAAAAAGGCGTACGCATCCGTCTCTCTTCAAATCAAAAGCGGTAACCCTATCATTCGCGGCAATGATTGGTGCATGACGTGCTATGCGGTGAAGTTCTGTTTTTAGAGTGCACTCTAAAAACTGAGGGGGGGGGGGGGGGTAATGGCAGGATCGGCTCGCCGTTGTTGGCCACACAGAAGTTGGCGTCGTCACGACTACTATAGCAAAAAAAGAAAGAAAGAAGGACGGTTTGTGGATATAGGATGAAGGGTGGAGATGCATAGTGGGTGCATGGGTTCGTCGGGGAGAGTAAAGTGTTAGATGGGTCGTTGAGCAAGACCTGAACTTCACCGCATAGCACGCCAACCTCTGCGCCAACCACTGCCAGGAATGATAGGGTTATCGCATCTGATTCGAGGAGAGATGGTGTGTCAATTATAATGTACTCAAATTGACACAAAAAGGCGTGCGCCCACATCTCTCTTCGAATGAGAAGCGATAACCCTATCATTCGTGTCAATGGTTGGTGCAGAGCGTGCTATGTGGTGAAGTTCAGTTTTTAGAGTGAAGATCTACAGGGTTCGCCAAGATAAACTTCGGGGTTTGTAACGAAAATAAAACAAATAAGAACAGTGTCGGGAAGCTAAAGTAGATGTTAGAGGACGTATTATGCCCCAAAATTTTATGTCGATACTGCCATTTGGTCCGTTCCTCTGCGGATAAATCGTGAAAATTAGAAAACCGCCGCTGCCTAGTCGGCTATACCTGTGTTTCAGCTCCTTTCCGTCAGATGGCGAAATGGTCGAACGCGGCATTGCAGACGACATCGAAATCTGAACAAGTGGAACTGAATGCAGAATCGTACTCTGCAACGCCGCGTTCGACCGTTTCGCCATCTGGCGAAAGAAGCTGAAACACATAGCCGTTTAGGCAGCGGCGATTTTTTTAATTTTCGCGATTTATCCGCAGAGAAACAGACCAAGCGGCATTATCGACATAAAATTTTGGAGCATAATACGTCTTCTAACATCTACTTTGGCTTTCCGACACTGTTCTAACTTGTTTTATCTTCGTTACAAACCCCGAAGTTTATCTTGGCGAACCCTGTAGATCTACATATTGAATGTGCTCTAGATATTCCAGAACATCGCAGTGAGGCACCTACACTCTTAAAAATGAACTTCACCGCATAGCACGCTCCTAGCCAACCAGTATCTCGAATGATATCGTTATCTGCCCTGATTTGTTGAAAACGGGGGGCGTACACCTTTTCTGTGACAATTATGAACAGCATAAGTGTCACAGAAATGGCGTACGCCTCCCGTTTTCAACAAATCAGGGCAGATAACGATATCATTCAAGATTATGGTTGGCTAGGAGCGTGCTATGCGGTGAAGTTCATTTTTAAGAGTGTAGGACAGCCAACTTGTCGTAAGCGGTAACGCCACTAAGCTGTAAAAGCCACATTGAGTTGCATCGGATGAATTAATGCAGCGTCTTGACAAGAGGCCGGCTCTAAGAAAAAAGGGTGTGAAAAGGTGGTAACTTCCATAGTTACCACCTACACTCTTAGAAATGAACTTCACCATGAAGCATGCTCCTAGCCAACCATAATCTCTAATGATACCGTTATCCGCCCTGATTTGTTGAAAACGGGAGGCGTATGCATTTTTTGTGACAATTACGAACAGCATAAGTGTCACAGAAAAGGCGTACGCCTCCCGGTTTCAACAAATCACGGCGCATAACGATATCATTCGAGATCATGGTTGGCTAGGAGCGTGCTATGCGGTGAAGTTCATTTTTAAGGGTGTAGGCCAACATAGCGTCTGATAAAGGGTGTAAAAGGGTGGTAAAATCAATTATCATACACCCAAGTTGCTACAAAGATGCGTAAGACCCCCTCGTTCACCGAATCATAAGACTGTCGTTCGTGGCAATGGTTTGCGGACAGCGTGCTATGCGGTGAAGTTCTGTTTCAAGAGTGAGGTAGCAGGTATAGAACTTTGCAACCTTTTAGGCACAACATATGCGACAACTATCACCTCCTAAAAGGTGTAACTACTCCACCCATTTTTCTAAGAGTGCTGGATCAACTCTTGCAAGCATAGACCGTCTAGATATCCTTGCTTACGGTGATTAGGTGCTTGCCCACGGTCACACCTCTTTCATTACGAAGTTACGGTCTGCTGAAGAGATGTCTCATCACAGTTTGCTATATTTTAGCTGCTTCAAAAACAAGACACATCATCATTAACGTCGCACCGTTTTTCTAATGCGAACAATGCCAAAACGAAGCGCGTAAGGCCGTATAATGCTTAATGCTCAAGAAACGAGGGACGCTAACGTGAAGTATAAAAGGATCCACATATTATATTGCTTTTCCTGTACAGTTAATAATTAATCTAATAACCGCACTGGTGAGAAGTATCTGTCCTGAAGTGACCCGTATCAACAACAAGCCGTTGAGCCTTGCAGCAATCTTGGGTCCCTGTTCTAACCCTGTGCGGCATCGTCAATGCCTGCACTCATTCTATCTGTTCCTGAAGTCTTCTAGCCTGCTTGAACTCCTCTGACCTCAGAGCTTTTGCCATGAATGCGGAGGTGTGATCTTCACAGCACTACATCTCCGGTGGCCGACGGGATGAACTACTATCCACATTAGTTACGACGCACCCGCGTGTGTGGTATCTCATTTGCGTGTATCATGTGTGTGTGTGCGAGTGTGTATGCCTCATCTTATTCATCGTCATCCCACTCACATAGTAACCCACATGCACTGAGGTATGGCACAGCAATTGTTGCGGTGAATCACCTCATCCCACCGTCATTCATGTAGTTGTTGTTGTTGTAGTTGAAGTTCACCTAGCTCGCTAGTCGTATACTGCACAACGGAGAATAGTTTTTTGCTGACATTTCATCAGTGGAATATGCGTTTAATGATCAGAACTTCAACACATAGCACGCTGTGCGCCAAGCATTGCCACGAATGATAGGGTTATCCCCTCTGACTACACTCTTAAAAATGAACTTCACCGCATAGCACGCTCCTAGCCAACAATAAACTCGAATGATATTGCTATGTGCCCTGATTTGTTCAAAACGGTAGGCGTACGCCTTTTTGTGACACTTATGCTCATCATAATTGTCACAAAATGGCGTACGCCTCCCGTTCTCAGCAAATCAGGACAGATAACGATATCATTCGAGGTGATGGTTGGCTAGGAGCGTGCTATGCGGTGAAGTTCATTTCTAAGAGTGTAGAGCGAGGTGGGAGTACGCCTTTTTGTGGTATCAAAATTGCCACAAAAAGGCGTACACCCCCTCTCTCTTTGAATCAGAAGCGATAACCCTACACTCTAAAAACAAAGCTTCACCACATAGCACGCTGAAGGTCAACCGTTGTACAGAGTGATACCTCTATCACTCTTGATTGGTGGAAAGCGCGGCGCGTGCGCCTTTTTGTGACAATTACAATTTCTACATAAGTGTCACAAAAAGGCGTACGCTTTCCGTTTTCAACAAATTAGGGGAGAGAACGATGTCACTCGGGATGATGGTTGGCTCGGAGCCTGCTGTGTGGCGAAGTTCTGTTTTAGGAGTCTGGGTTCTCAGACTGGTATGCGGCGGAGGTCTGTATTTAGAGTGAACATGGAATGCAGATATCTTTTATGAAGGTTCGCGGAGAAACATTGAATTGACTTGCACAGCCATTGGACTCCTGAAGAGCTGTCGCAATTTTTAGATCCAATACACCATGGCGTGGAGGAAAATGAGTGATAACTTTGCATTTCCCCCTCATACGATGCAACATCGTCTCACTCAGCGAGCTCTCGCAGCGACGTACACCACGGGGGAACACACAAACAACCCCCTCTCTTTCCACCCTTTCGGAAAGAAACCATTTTTTGACGTCATCCAAGTATTGGTTGATTGATGATCAATCGGCGCGGTTATTCTTCCCTGTCAATGCACATATCTCAATTCTTTTCGAGCATGGGAGGAATCAGTACCCCCCATCGGATGATTTCACAACTCCCGCCTGGGTTCCTTTAAATCATTTTCCTCTTCATAATTGACCGCATGCTGCGCGTATGTCAACCCCTTGCGTCACTGCAATGGAAGAGTCTCATTCCTTTTCGTTACCCCGAAGTTTGGCCGCTTTGGATGGCCCCCTGTCTGTTTAGTCATCATTGCATTGTTCGCTACCCCTTACAGGAATGAGGGAAAGGAGCTGTCGGAGTCTAAAGTGTACAGTATTCGAAGTGCTTCTTGTTTTCTTTAGCCTTCCTTTCATGATCTCATGCAGTGTTTCGGTAACGTGTACGTGAGATGGTTTGCACAGTGAAAACAGCATTGCATGAAATGATATAACGGGATCACTAAAACCTCCATTTGGACAGCGTACCCGCATGCGGGAAACGCGCGCGGTACGCGTATACGGAGCGGAAAATTTTTGCCGCGGTGCGGGAGAAGCCGCCTTCGCGTTCCGCTTTTCGTCGGCCGCGCAATGTACGATTTTTAGCGGCATGCCGCGCATCTTCCTCCAATTCGGTGGTCAACGGAGATTGCGTCACACTCTTGTTTTCTTCCGGCCACCCACACAGTCTGCAGCACGTTGACAGCGTCGTCAGCGTCGATATCTTGAGAGCCGCGGAAACCGCAAGCGGTATATAGCGTCTGCTGAGCGGCAAGCGTACTCTTTCTTGCCGCCCAGCGGCGACCCTGAGGCTGTTTCCGCAAACGTGTACCGCATGTGGGTACGGGCCGCTAAAAACGACTGACCGAGACGGAACACAACACCGATACAGACGATACCGTTATTATACTCTCGATTCGTGGAAAGCGCATGGCGTACTTGTTTGCGATAATTAACAACAACAACAACAGATAAATCGTGACAATAAGATGGGGTAAACCAGCTCCCGTGGCATAGTGGTTAGGACGATCGATTTCAACGCTGAGACTGGGAGGTGACACGGGTTCGAATCCTGCCACCAGCTGTGCTGTCTGAGGTTTTCCATGGGTTTTCCGAAGACTTTCCAGACGAATGTCGGCACAGTTCCCCCTGAAGTCCGCCCAGGACGCATACTATAACCCCCCTGTCCCCCACTCCTTATGCTGTCCTCTCTCAATCTGTCCACGTCTTACGCCGCTCATAGCCGCAGTTGCTTCGCGGCGCTAACACGGAAATAAAAAAAATAAAAAAGATGGAGTGATTAACATACCCGCGTAAGTGCCACAAAAAGGTGTAGGCCTGTAGTTTTCAACCAATCAGCGGACAGAACGATGTAATCACGGATGATGGTTTGGCTAAGTTGGTTTGACACGTAGGGTTCTAAGTAACGTGTTACGTACAACTCTGTTTCCTTTTGTTTTACCGACGGGGAAAAGCATTCTTGACGGAGCACTGGTAGCATCCGCCTTAAAAAGCAAGGAGAGAGAAAACGACGTTCAGTAAATCCACGCACCAAACAGCGCTTAAATGCTATGCTATTTATGGTAATTAACCTGAACAGACTGGAAAGCCAGTGCCAGTACATGCCACTAAAAGTATCGAATCCGCAGCCAAAAAATAATCTAATCGCTCAGAAGAAGCCACAATCGACCAAACATCTTTATCTATGTTAAACGAGAATTATACAGCCGAATAAAAACCGCCTTGAGCTCCCATCATAGCCGCTGAAACAAGTTGTGTAGCGAGAGATCCAGATTTCATTAAATGAGCAATTTAGCTTTCTCGCATTGCGAAAGCCGGCATGTAATCGACATCGCTAGCTTTTTCAATTTCATTTCACTCTGTATCTCTTTTTTTCTTTTAATTTCACTTCTCCCTTTCTCTCTCTCTTTTTTTTTCCTGAAGCCCTTCCCCATTTTCTCGAGACTCCTTAATGGGGCTCGTTTGTGTATTTCGATCTTTCCTTTTCTTTCTTTCTTTTTTCCCCTTATAATTCATGCGAAAAGAATGTCCGTAACGAGAGCATTGTTCGAGGGCGCTAATGCGTCGGGTATAAAACTAATAATATGTTTGAGCCGCCTGAATTGCCCTCAAAGAGTGTAGCGAGCGAGACCTGGAGAGGGAAAGGGAAGAGAGTGAGAGACAATAGCAGTCCGAAGGGACGATTTAATTTGGTTCTGTCGCCTTTTCTGGGGCAAAGGTGAATGACGCAGCCGCTCTGTTTTGATGCTGCCGTAATTGGTTTGATGCGTGCTTGTTACAGACTGCGCGGTTCAGAGCAAAAGGAAGACTTTTCGTGGGCGACGGCCAGACTTGGCAGAAATGCTTGTTTTGATCCCTTCGCAAGTTGTCAATAATACTGTTTCGATTGACATTTGCTTTGAACGTCCAAAGATTGAGTGTAATTTCGTAATTGCAGCTTTTTTTTACCACAGGTCGATATCCGCTTAAAAGGTACGCAATTCAGGAGGTCTTCCTGACACGTTTCTCCGAACTTTTGTAGGTGCAGCTCACCACTTACTATCTATACTGTTGATAACAGCTAGCCTTCTATAATGTTAACAAGCTTTTTTAGTTTTTCGACATAGTTCCGTATAAAGAGAATAACACTCTTCATATGCGCAATAAGCAACTAATCAGTGACGAAAAGTAAATTAATTTAAACGCACCCATAGGATAACATAAGCGACAATAGCGCCATACTTGTCTCGCCTCGTTTTCATGCGCTCTATGTTTACGTGTCTTTCTTTCTTGTTTTTTATTTTTTTATTTTTTTAATCTCCCTACAGGCGAAGACTGCCTGTAAACAAGCCGGCATTCACGATCGGGGCTGAAAATAGTGAACCAGAAAAACGGCCTCGCTACCACCCCCTACTTCTTCGAGTCTATGCAGCGCCGTGGGTCTGGAAGTGCCCCCGAGAGGGTCGTGATGACCACCCGGCTTCACTTGGATCATTCGTCCCCTTCTTCATCCTCTTTTCTCGACAGCCTCTTCTCCCCCCCCCCCCCCCAAACACCGTATCATTTTACAATTTGCAGCCCGCTTTTATCGTCTGGCGCGAAACCAGGGGTATTATGTGTTTTGCTCTGGACGTCGGTGTTGTGTCCTGTATATTTTCGTATTTTAAAATGGAAAGAAATTGACGGAGTGGAACATGGTACGAGTACGGGATGATGGCTGCTCAAAAAGAGAAGAAGAAGAAGAAGACAGAGGGAATCTTTTTTTCTTTAAAAATATAGCTCCTTACTTGCTGCAAATCGTTTTGTCTATTTATATATATATAGCTGGAGGACGGTCATTATAGAGATCCGACGTGCCCACTGTGCAACTGCTTTTTTATCGTATAGCAGCATGACCATCTGTGCAGTGTCTAAATGCGCAAAAATGAAATTGAGAGCTTGGGTATCGCGGGGACGTCAGGTTAATTCAGTTAAAGAGGAAAGCAACGAGGCGGCAAGAAGCAAAAGAATGTTCTATCTCAGTTGCACTTCGTATTACATCTAACATTACTTACTTACTTTAACATTACTTTTTTAACATCTCCATATTTGTATTTCATTTCCAAACCAATCCAATCCAAGTTTGCTATATAACTTACTCTCGGCTTCGTGTCCTCCTTACACAAACACACTGACCTTTCCCGAATATATTGACCTGTACTATGTGAATTCAGGTAACTCAGGAAAAAGTTGCTGACGCAAGGAATCGAACCTGGGTCTTCTGATTTCCGGTCAGATATGTCACTAATCGCCCTGCGCCTTGTGTCTGAATGAGGGAATGGGTCAGAAAGATATGTAAGAGAGAATGGGAATTCGCTGTCCGTCACCCCTTGTACTTGAGGCACTTTAACTCAAGGGGAAGTTGTGCTGTCGTGGTGTAGCGGTAGCATATCTTACCGAAGAGCCAGTCGACTGGCGTCAGCGTTTTTCCCCGAGTTACTTCAATTCGTTAATTTCTGGGCGTCCTTATTTGTGGCGTGCCTTGGCTAATTCTCGTTGTTTACGTTGTGCTACGTGCCTGTATTGTGTGGTATTTACTCAGTGACTCTAGTATGCACAAAAAGAAAGCCATGGAGCTGTAGGCTCCACAGCGTTTACGCGATGGGACGCTTATGAAAGGCAATAAAGCGAAAAGAATAAGAAAGAAGTGTACAAAGATGTGTGTGACTGTGAAGGCAAATTGGCGGTGAAGGCTGTGAATGGATGTAAAGGCTGCCAGGAGGTTGACAAAAAGTCGGGAGCGTACCCAAGAGGCAAAGAACCCAAAGGGTGAAAATAGATTGTCCACCCCGGCACCTTGAAAAAAGGATATGGGGCATTAAGAGCACTACGCCTATGGGATGGGGACCGATCGTCCCAAACCGTCAAAATATTAAAGGGACGGCTATCCAGCGCCACGAGCGAGGGCTGCGGAGGCGACTCTGAGCGACAGATTACGGAATACGCGGCATACCGTGCATGCACACGAGCGACATTCCCCAGAATACTACAGCGCAAGATACGAAAAACGTCATAGCTTTCTGCTGCCACGTGAGCGCTCAACATCGTGTCTTCACGTGTACTGTTACGCCGTGGGGAATATCCTGCGACACAGCCACAATATATTCCGTAGCAGACGACAGGAAACGACGCTGACGTTGTCATCTGCTAAGTGTCATCTGCTAAGTGTCATCTGCTAAGTGTCGTCTGCTAAGTGCGCCGTACGCCACTCCCGATATTCCACCTCCGCGTGAACGCTCAACATAACACGGGACGGAACTTCGGCTCCGTGAGCAGTGTTGTCGCTTTTTCTTCCACTATAGAATCTTCCGTGAGGATGTCGCTCGTGTGAATACACGGATAAGGATGTGTTCTGCGTTCTCCACCCTGCGCTACACTCCAAAGAGTTAGGAGATGCCGATTTTCCTATGTTACCGTTTGGCTGGCCCCTATAGGAAACGTTAAATAGGCCATAAAACCAGTGGTTTACCCAGAATTTCGTCCTTGGGGGAGTATTGGGCTCCGCAAGGGGGTATCCTTACATGCTTTTGAGGAAATATTGCGTAATCTCACAAAATTTTAGGGGGGTCTCCTGCAGATTTTGGGGGTGTTAGGGGGTGTTAGGGGGGGGGTCTGGATAAATCACTGCATGGAACGATTCTCCCACTTTTGGAGTAATCCTATTAATGATGCGGAGATTTGTCTGCTGAATATAACAAGCAGAGCCCCATGCAGATGCGATCTCGCGTTCGGAAGCCATTGCACACCGAAAATCTGCCACTGCGAGAGAGACGCCTTCGCAGATACTACTGTAACGTATTATCGCAGAAAACTGAACGCGCGCCCCTTCATGGGAAAGTGCGAGGCACGCACGTTCCCATGGTAACTGTCTGCTCCTGGGCAGGAAAAGTCCCAAGTTTGGCGTCGCACTATACCGAACTTTATAAAACACACTTTTTGTTAGTTAGTTATTAAAAGCTATTACAAAAGCGGCATGCTCCAAATACAAGTTTGTCTTAGTGCATGGAATGCATGGACTAAGGGTCAGACTTTTTCGGGTTAAATGTCTTTCCCCGATTCGGTGGGGGGGGGGGGGGGTGCTATTATGAAATGTGAAATTCGGGGTGAAGTCGGACGCTATTGATAAAAGCGGGTGTTATCCGGTTACTTTTTTTCTGTGTAGCAAGGCGTCCCTATAGTTTGCAGTGCACACATTGATCAAACATGCATTCCTCGCGATTTATAGCCACAAACACTACATGATGCAACATTAAATGTGCTTCGCATAGTTTATTGTTGTACTCCGATAATATTTTCATCAGGCGCGTGCGCACATATTGCTACTAAATCGTGTACGTGACACATGATACAAGGCAATACGTGATTAGAATTCGGGGAGAACTCGGGTTTAACCCGAATTGGTCCGAAACTGATTCGGGAGGGAACAATCGGGCGGAATCTGGTTTAACACGAAAAAGTCAGACCCTAAATATATGCAGTTAGAGATGGCAAGTCGAAGTCCGTGAATTGAGGGGTCGACGAGGCAGGAACGCGAACGGTCAATTCAGGGTTAGTCGTAAAAAGCAAAGAAAATTGTGCTGGTCCAGAAAGTCACAGATCCTCGCTGTTTCGCCGTCGTGAGAAAGAAGCATACTCTTTGCATCTGGACGAATAAAATGCATAAGTGTGCGCTGATGCACCCGGAGACAACAACAACATAGATGAATGGATGATGATGATGATGATGTGGAGAGGTGCAGCGTCAGCTGCAGTGTTTCCTGAAATACCAAAGTGTCCGCACACCAGTGTCAGATCGGGGGGGGGCGATCGCCCCACCCCCGAAACATAAAGTTGATCGTTAGTTTTCCCCTCTCGCCTATCGAGTTCCGCACGTCGACAAAACAACCCTGCCCCTTTCCAAATTAAGGGCCTGGATCCGTCCCTGCCGCGCACCCAGTGAAACCTCACCATTTTCGTAAGACGGCGGTTCGTAAGACAACAACGGTATGTCGCCATCACGTCAATTCAAGACTGGGGAAAGGAGACTTCTGCCGACCAGGAGAGGGACGGGTCAAGTGTGACATCTAGAAACCGGTATGAGGACACCGCGCATTGCACTTCCTCCAACTTCCAGCTGGAAATTCGGGAGCGTGATTTGACGAAATGAGAGGAAAACTGTTTTTTCTTGGGATACGTCCATACCCCCTTATCAGCATATATGCTGATAGGGACGCCTGCCTGCCTGCTAAGAAACATTTCCCGCTGCACGTACAATGAGCTAAAGAAAACGTAAAGTACTTATAGCGTTCTCATTTTCTTAGTAACTACAGTGCCTGTTGCTGCATTGCCCAACATTAAGGAAGGTCTCCACACTGGAAAGGCAATGACGCTTGAGCGAGTCGCCGGCCCGGTGGACGCCCTGTTCGCAGGACAGCAAGACAGGACCTGTGTCCTTGTCGGATTCGTCTATGCTTGTCGTGCTACTGAAGTCGTAATTGCCTCGAGGACCTGCAACAGAAATACATAAGAAATCCAGTAAGAAGTGAAGAATGTGAGAAGGCGGAATGGCGAATAATAGACGCGTAGAAAACCGCACCGCACCGTTAAGTCCGAAACTGGCCATGAAAACCGAAACTCTTTCTGAAAATCACTGCATCCGCCTCCGCCAGTGAGGCAGCGCGAGAGAGGTCACGTGCTTACGACTACTAATGACAATGGCTGTAGCTCTCGCTCCTCTTACGCCAGTGCTTGACACGTGCGTGCGTACTATAACTTGCCAAGTACGACATGCAGAAAAATAATTCTTCCCTCAATACTCTGGCACGCCGTATAGAATGCGTGCACGATGTAGTCAAAATGTCACGGATCCTAAAGGGCAAGAGCACAGGACCAACGCGTCTGCGCAGCGTCTTAACGATAGTCGCTGGCTTATCAGACGATGACGGACGCCTACCACGCTGCTCTCCTGTGCTTATCAGTACCGGTCGCGTGCACAGAAGATCGGTGACTCTGATATGTGTTGCTGGTGGATGCTTTGCTAGTTCGAACGTCAGGGGCCTGTGTGTTTTGGAATAATTGAAAAGGCGTTGAGACTACGGTTTACCGCTTTTTCTGTGTCTGAAAATTTGTGCCCTTCAGTTGATGGACAGAGAACACTGTGTGTCTTGTCGCTACACCTGGACCATCGCCCACATGCAATACATCAGCGCCTTAACTTTCACGCCAGGTAAGTCGCACTTTCAATGACTTGCAAGTCTCTTCAGAGACGAGTCGCCAGGAATTTCATAAAGAGTGTTTTCTATTCTGCATATGTTTGAAGGCCAAACCTGCAATGCTTTATTACTCGCACATGTCGGGTTGTCCCGCACTCTCGATTTTCGGCACATGGGAAACGCTCATCTTGGGACCCGTCCATGAATGATGTATTAAGGCGGACCAATCGCACATGCGAAAGAAATCGGGCTAGTGGTTGTTTTTTGTTGAGCTTGTCGATCATTACTGGGCTCGGCTAGCTTCGGTCATCAGGCACACGTCTCTATTCGAGGTTCACAACTGCTCGAGACGGACAGGGAGGTTGTCTGTGGGTGCGTTCAGTAGGCACCCCTGAGCGCGAGTGTTTCAGACTCCACGCACTTAACGGGACACCAGCGCCCCTCGCGCACCCGAGAGTCTGAGACTCCGTGCCGCTTTTCGAGCTCCCGCTTCATTTCGGTGCATGGAAGCCGCTGGAAGCAGACGACAAGCGCCCGGTTGTTTCAGATTTTCCGTGACGTACTTCCTGTTGAGCGCCGGCGGGACGACGTTCGAAGTGGGGGCTCGGAAGCAAAATACGGACTTCCTACGTTACCCAATGCTCCGATTTCAGTAAGCTGTAATATTTTTATAACTATTTTCATGCTTTTGTATTAGTGTACAACTTTCACACGGATATCGGCGGTTATTCGTGTGTGCGGTGCTTTAATGTAGACATCTTCACACCATGCAGTCGTCTTCACAGTAAACAGCTCCTATGACGACTGTTACAAATTCCCATCTTTTCCATTTCATTTGCTGTTACAAGGAGAAGTCTTCACAACCGTAGTCGTCTAGTCCGACGTTTCTAGATGTTCAAACTAAGCCAACGTGTCCTCTGTCTGTGCACTGCATGAGCAGACAACAGGAAGCGCCATCAGCGAGCGAGCAGTGTATAGCGCTCCAAAGTTGCTTTTCGCTGTTTAGTGCCCGCTCCGGGTGTGCCATACCCCCGGTTTGAGTGCGCCAAAAGAGGAGCGCTTACTTAACGCACCCAGTCCTGACAGCGGACAACAGTTTCAATCATCATCATCTCGTCGTCGTCGTCACCGTCGTAGTCTTCTTTTGCGCGGCCATTTCTGCTGCATCGCTCTCTCTTACCTGGGAAAGGCGTAAGGCGTGTATGTGGTAGGGCAGCAGAAGGGCTTCAGCAGAAGAGCTGCAGCGCACATGTGTCATATGTCGGCATAGTTCCCTTAGAAGTCGGCCCAGGACGTTAGTCGTGACGTTACCCACCTCTGAGGCCGACAACGGCGAGCTCTTTCAGAGACACCACCGGCCGGCACCTGCTGCAGAGCACGGTTCTGAAAGATTAGCCCCCATGAGGCACAGCACAACTTACGTGCATTCCCCAACGGCTTTGTTTATGTGCACATTGCGGTATTGACAGGCCAGAGCTTTGCAAGTTATTTTTAAAGGAGCAATGAAGTGACATTTAACATGGCTCGAAACCCAGCTGCCTCATCTGTGAAGTTGTCCAGCAGGAGTCACCGTGTAAAATATTTTCACTCTGCGGTGTATTGTCGCTGCGCCATCGACTTTCCAAAAACAGTCGGAGAAAGCATCCGCGGATGACAGACACGATCCTCGCGTTATGTGGGGGTCCAGTGCTCCTCGCGTGCAGACTCGGGACGGGTATCGTTGTATCCTGATTGTTTCGTCCTTGCCTATGGCGCTGAAGAAGGCAATATGTCACATGTTTTACTGTAAGGACAGGCCGTTGAGGCATCGACAGTTTGGTGGAGCTGAAAGCCTGGCTGAGCAGAACGCCGAGCAAGGAGAATTTCTTGAAGCGTCAGTGGAAAAAGAGGATGATGATAATTTATACAAACCGGAGGAGATGTGGTGGACACCTGCACTGCGATTATTTGAAGGACACGTACAACTGCAAAGTGGACAAGAGCTCGAGGAGTCCTTGCCGGAACTTTAGTCTCTACAACCATCAGAGTAACATGTCTTGCCGATAAAGTCCACCTGTATCTGGGTGGTTGAATTTCGAGGTGCTGACACAGGGTGCTGACACCTAGCACCAGCTTTCTCATTTTCGTCATATCCGTAACTGAAGTAGCTCACTCAGTGATTCGGTACGTTTGTGGCGGCTCGTGCACGACGATGAAGACGTGCCTCTGCTTCCGCGCGCCACTGCCCTTATGGTAGGTGCACCATACTGCCCCTGCCAACCAGTTCTACCGGCACCGTCCTCGCGTGAGGCTAAGAACATCTGCCTGCTGGAACATTCCATCACCGCCGGTCAGGACTCGTGTAGAGGAACATGTCCTCTACATTTGGTGACCCGAACTACACCATGTACGGCGTAATTCGGCCTTCTATAATCCCAAATTTCATAACCACCACCGTCATCGTGCGTGAAGATCCGCACACCTGCCCACGAAGCAGACGATGGCGCAGCAACAGGGCTCGTAATAGGAGGCCACGCTCGATTCTTCTGACCCGGCACCCTTCGGCTTCAACGCCCCGTACCGGTCGCGGTACGTTGTGGTGCCGCCATCTTCTTCAGGCCTCACGATGGCTCTCCCCGGCATCATCAGCGAAAATTTAATCTACAACGCGCTCCGCTACCGCTTTCGCTATGTCACTGGCCTTACGCCCTGACGCCGCACATGCGTCAGCTCGGCACCTCTTTCTGGAAGACGCTCGCGGCAATGCCTCAGAGTTCCCCCATCGCTCTGCTAGCATCTGGCACGCAGCAACATCGACATTAGCGCAGCAGCACGACGTACAGCGCGCTACTCGCAAACGACGACACCCGCTATCCCGCTACTGCCGCGCACACTGCCATGAGTCCAAGCCGCACATCCAGCCGCCCCTTGTCCACGAGTCACCGTCATTTTTCCGTCCTTCATGGTATCGACGCGAACCTCAGGAAAGGGTTCTGACCCAGTTGGTGCGGTCATTCTTGGCCATGATAGCTTGTTTCAGATGAGTGTGAAAACGTTCCACCAAACCATTGGAGGCAGGATGATACGCTATAGTTCGCAGGCTGGTAGTTCCCAAATTTCATGTGAAAGCCGCAAAGAGACGACTTTTGAAGTTCCGTTACCACATCATCCGGGACAACGAAACGGGAGATCCATGTCGAAAGAACTGCTGTCGCGATCGTCTTGAGCTGTACAGTCCGGCATGGGTGCTGCCTCAGGCCAAAGGGTAAACCTCTCGATACAGGTGAAGCGGTAGCGATTCCCTTCAGGGGAGGGGAGTGGCCCTACAATGTCGATGTGGATCTTACTGGAGCGGTGACTAGGCGGGATGAAACTTGCCAAGGGCGAAACTGTGTGCCGGTGTATCTTGCTTGTCTTGTATGGCACTCAAGCACGGACCCAATGACAGATATCCTGCCGCGCTCCTGACCAAACAAAACGCTACAGAATAAGCTTGATGGAGGCGCGAACTCCTGGGTGGGCGAGGCCATATACGTTGTCGAAGATAAGTCGGCGGAGAGCGGCTGGAACAACGCGGCGAGGATCTGCGTTGGACGTGTCGCAGAGGATCGGTGTGTGGCAGCCTGGCAACTCGACGTCGTGGAGTAGATTCGTAGACTCTCGTGCGCGCATCTGGGAAATCTCGTCGTCAAGTGACTGTTCCCGTACAAGAAGGTCAGTACCAAGAGTAGTGGAGCGGGTAACTGCATCCACCCGACTTCAGGTGTCTGCGACAGTGTTCAGAGCGTCCTTGATGTGGCGTATGTTGGTCGAGAACTCGGCAATGTAAGCGAAGTGTCGGAATTCCCTGGGGGTACACTCGACGCCGGCAAAGAGAAAGATGTTGGGGACGGACAGCGTGACACGTGAGTTCTTCGTCGTCATCCACACGGAACCATCTTTCTTCATGCGCCCAACGGTGAGAATGCAAAGCTCCCGCTTCATTCCGTGATGCTTCTACGGTGGGAAACGGAAGAACCATACACCGACATCTATGCCTTTCATGTTTCTGCAGTTGACACATTATAGGCATTGCGAGAAAAAGCTTCGCCAACTCGCATCACAGCCTACAGCATGTTTTCATGTCAACAAACATGGCGGCCGCCGCCAGAAGTGGCTGGGCATGCGCATACGCGTACCCACAAATGGTCCACTCCGACTGTCACAAGAGAAACGATGACGACATCGGCTGTCAACCAATGACATTGTTCTCCACTGGCGCGTTTAACACTGCAGCATTTTATTGGCCTTCAGTCGATCACGTGACGAGTGACAGTGAGTGACATGTAACCCACTGTGAAGCTTTTGGCGCCCTTGTAAACTCACATATAGTAACCATACGTGAAGTGAAGTCTAGACATCTAAAATGTAGCGTCTGAAACTTGATCCAGGGTTGTACTTTCCAGGACACCTTCGTGGCGCTAGTGGAATATTTTTAACATGCAATAACACATCACAACTGTTTTATATGGCGTACCGGCTATGCGGGAGGGACTTATAACAACGAGCAGCATAGGCATGGTGCATGAGACAATGTGAGAATCAAAATGAAGCTAATCCGTAATCAAGGACTCAACCAAATGTTATGTTATGTTTTGGAATATCTTAGCAAATGATATCTCCCATACCTCCCTGAAGAACCCATCCGCTGGACAATAATCTAAACCGACCGCGGGTCGCGAGCCTTCCGTACAATCAAGTCCATCATCGCCGACGCAGAAGTTCAATAAGTTCACCAATAAGTCACTAATACAAGTCAGTCTTGTGCCAACCAATAGTCAACCAATCAACCATCAACCATCACCATCTTAAGACCTTACTGAAAGACCTTATTTTAAGTCTCCGGTCTTGTCTACAATCAGTTGTCTCTGATGTCTGAAGTCTGAAAGACCACTTCAGAACTCTCTCTTCAGGCCTTCTTCAGACCTTCTGGTCTTTGTGGACCTTCTTCTGGACCTCTGAAGGTCTTCCTGGACCACCTTTAGACCTTCTTCTTCACACCTTCTCTTAAGATGATCAGAGAAGGTCTTAAATCTCCTTACTTAACGCGGATCGGGTGTTCGCGTGTTTGACTGAGTAAGGTACTCAGAAACATAGACGACTTGTGCATGTCACGGTGAACTTGTGTAGCTACACAGATGGAGGACAGTATTTTGTTCGCATTAGGGGACGACGATAAAGATGAAGGCATGTGCAGGTCGTAAGGGCCCTCTCGCAGCAAGAACTTATCGTGACTTGCTGTTGTTTAATCACATCACGAGGATTGATACGGGCTCCATAACACAAGTCTTTGGGGGGAGTACTAACAGCCGATGTACTTAACGCTGCAGCATATTAAAAAAAAAAGTATCAGTCTTACTTCTATGTTAACCGCGAAGGTGTGTCTGACCAGGGGAAGTAAATTCAAAAGATGGACCTTCGGCGGAGATTGCAGGGGACCCGAATCCCGATCAAGCGGAGCGCCCAAAGCCAAAGTGGACCGGACAAGTCCAAGGAGAGAGCTGAAGCTGCATGGGCTCCAGGAAAGAGTGACGGTACAGCGGTCAGCACGTGAACGTTGAGCGTTGCTTCTTCTCTGTATAAAAGCACTAAAAGTATATTGCGAAGCAGGAGCACAGCTCGCTGTGGGTCTCCCTGCGGGTTGTCTGGTGGAACGGTAGTCGTTGTCTCTCTCGTAGTGCCAGAGGGTGGTTGGCTGCCTGAAGAGAAGTTACTCGACAAAACGAATTCGTTACCAGTTAAGTTACTGTGCAAAAAATTTAACTAAGTTACTAACGAAGTTACATATAATGAACTTGAAGTTCCTAAGTATACGTTGGAAAAGGAACGAGTTACTTGCAAGTTATTTGCTACCCATACACTTTTTAGTTCTTGAGCTCTCTAAATTGATTCGGGTATTGATCTCACAATGGACGGTGCAAGACATTTTATAATAGTTTTGATATACGAAAACTATATCTGATATGACGAAAGAAGCCTACCTATATATGTGCTTCTTTAGGAAGAAATTTGATGATTTTGATCTCATAATAAGGTTCTTGAACAGAGCACAAAGCAGGCATTGAAAGTTTAGGTTCCATGAGTTGTCCTCTATGCGCATGTCGTAGAATCGCACAAAGCTTTAGTCCTGTTACACAGTGCCCTCTGTCATTATCAGACACTGCTCGTCGCTATGATGAGCGTAACCTGAGCCTCCTAATGTACGGCCCAAAGCAGAATTTGTAACGTTCACCGCGAAACAACAAGGGAGTCAGACGCACCGTGCACGTACAGCCGGCGTGTACGTGGCTGTCGTCTCACTATAGGGAGCGATGTTTGCAGACGAGAATTGTACAAAAGGAACTTGGAACTTTCTCCAAGTTACTTTGACAAAGGTACCTAAAAAAAGAACGACTTTCTCAAGAAGTTACTGGAGCTCAAAAGCAACGAGTTAACTTATAGGTTACAAAAAAAAAAAAAAAAAAGAGTGGCCTATAGTTACAGTAATGAGTTACCCCCAACACTGTTCGTGTGTATAGGTGGGTGCACGCCTTGTAAACTGGGAATGGGAGCAGTCCAGAAGAAGCAAGTTCACGAAACACCCTCAGAACACTTCAAGACACCTATACACACTACCAATGCCAGCGGCATGGCCGAGTGGGTTATAGTTGCTGGTATAGCCAAGGTCGTGCTGAAGACTGGGAGGTGGTGGGTTCGAACCCTGCCACCGACTGTGCTGTCTGAGGTTTTCCCTGGTTTTCCCGAAGACTTTCTAGACGAATGTCGGCACAGTTCACCGTGAAGTCGGCCAAGGACGCATACTAGCCCCCCTGTCGCCCACTCCTTCCTGCTGTGCTCTCTCCATCTGTCCACATCTGTACGCCGCTCATAGACACAGTTGCTTCGCGGCGCTAACACGGAATCAAGAAATATATATATACACTACCAATGTGACAAAATATTAATCTGGACACTGAACACTCCACTATTATCGAACTGCTTTCCTGCCTGACGCGGCGGCATGCTGTGGAGGGTGTGTTTGAAGCCCCGCATGGGAGGAATTTCATAAGCGCTAGTTATGAGAGAACGACAACCACGTTGTGCAACATTTTCGGAAAAGAACATGTTCGTACAATGCTTTAGAAAACACCAATCCATCATTTTTATTTCCGTAACGAAAATAGAGTAACGACAAAATACAACAACTACGGATTATTTGTGGTGTTACTTTGATGCTTTACTTGTATACGGGAACCTTACTCTGGCACCATTCGTGATAACCTTGAAATATACACTTAGGAAAAAAAAAATATATATATATATATATTTCCTTCACAAGCTGTTCTTCGATTGCTTCCCTATACCATCCGCATCTCATTGAACTTTTGAACGAAAACAGGAAAATGGGAAAACAGCCCTTGTCGACAGAGGCCTATATCGTATACTGCTATATGGACAAAGACAAAGATGGTCTAAACGAAACCCAACACTAAATTCCAAACTCCCGTTTTATTTATTTCTCACAGACACTTTTCATGTTTATTTCACACACCCACAAGCATTTTCGAACATCTGTTTCGTAAGAACACGACAATCGTACATACACACGCACCACAACGTCATACACGGAGCATTTTGAAAATCGTAAGCTCGTTTTAGAAACGAAGCTTAAAACAACAGCTTGTCGGGGAACAGAATCGTTCGCGCCTTCTCTTTTGTAATGTAAAGTTTTAAAAGCGGGCGATTTTTAAAAGGTTTCTGATACCTGGGAAAGCGTTATGGCCGTCATCAGGTACAGCGCCATCTGTGTGATGGTATCGCTATGCGGCAGTCGCTGATTGGCCCTCGGGATGAGCTCGACGACATCTGGTGGGAGAGTCTTGATGGTGTGTTTAAGGGAACTCAAAAGCGATAATGAAGTCGTCAAACGGGTGTCCTATGATAATGCCACGTCGTCTGCGCTGCAGAACCTGTGAATGGTCCTAAAAGTGTGCTACATGCGGCCAGCTGCGCTGGAATATGTTAGGAGTGTTAAAAAAAAATCAAGAAAATCAGAGCTTGGTCAGGAAACGGGTTGAAGTGACTGTCGCGCTCGATGAAGTAACAAATACGGGATAGGGTACTATTCGTTGCATATAAGCTACGTAAATGGTTTTACTTGTAGCGGTAAACAATATGAGCACCAAAACGGCCTGTTTCTCTGGGCCAGGTGGCACGAGTGAGTAGCAACGTCAGCGCCCAAAAATAAGCAACGCGCGGTAGTTTAGCAGACGTCGTGACACTTTGAAATACATGGTCTCGAGTTGTTCGCACTTGGCAAGATGCACCACTTTTTCTGTGGATTCCCCAGGTTTTGTAGCTCTCCTTGATATATACCGCTTGAAACACCACGCAGAACCCGCTGATGAAACTCCCTACTGTTTGGATCCGCCGCTTGGGCCCGAAATGGCGCTGTGCAAACTTTGCTGCAACAGCCCCAAGCCCCCAACAGCCTATGCGCACGGTAGCCAGGCGTTGTAGGGCAGAGGGAAGCGCGTAGTTGAGTGACCTTGAACCCACCTGAAGCAGATGAAGTAATCCGGGTTTCGTTGTCTCGCACTATAGCAGCGATTGGAGGAAGAGGTGCGAATTGTCTTGCCGGAACCATGGCTAACGTATGGAGCAGCGGCATCAATATAAAATTTCTTGTGAAGTTAAATTGAAAAAAAAAAAAAAAAAAAAAAATTGCCGAGTGAGCGTTTCGAACTGCTGCATGAGGTGTACGGTGATAACGTGATCCCACATGCGCGAGTGTTGTGGTGGTAACGGAGCTGTTTGCCATAGCCATTGCTAAAGCGAGTGTTTCAGAGGCAGAAGAGATTTGCCGACGTGTGAGAGAACGTTTGAGAACGACGAACGGCTGAGTTGCATGTCATTGCAACAACCGACCGAAACGTTGCAGAATTAATGAGATTATTTGCAACGACCGCCAATGAAGCATTCGGATGATTGCAAAAATGATTGAACATTGATAGCAATTCGACAGATTTTACACGACCAACTGAATGTGCGTAAAGTCTCTGTCATTCTCCCGCTCACAGTGTGCTGTCGGTAAAGCAGCTTCACTAAAGGTACCAGTGCTGGAGAGAGAGAGAGAAATACATGATGACGATGATGTGGGGATGACTTCCGCTCATTGAGCGGAATGCTACCCCATTGCTATTGGGGAAAAATGAGAGGATGGTGATGAGGATGATGCTGACGAAGCTGACAGGGTTTTAGAGAGAGTCGATCAGGCCGGTAGTTTGCAGGAATTTGATGAAGGGTCGCAAGACGGACATCTGCTTTCGTGTGTCCCATGGTCCCAAAATGAGTCTGAGGTCAAGGGGTCGGCTGTCAATCCGCGCAAAGTCGTTTGCGTCGTTCTCCCGCTCACAGTGTGCTGTCGGTAAAGCAGCTTAACTGAAGATACCAGTGCTGGATCACACATCTCAGTCGCCGAATTTAGCTCCATACGACTTTTACCTGTCTCTTTAGGTAAAATTCGCATTGAAGGGGACCATTTTCGAGGTAGTGGACGAGCTTAAAGATAAAACGGCAAGGCTATGCTGAAGGGATTGACACAAGATGACCTGCAGCTCTGTTTACACAGTGCGTTGAAGGGGAGTATGAATATGGTGAAGGGGGCACTATTTAATTTGTAACATTGCAATAAGAAACACACTTTTTGTCGACAGTCTGGTTATTTAATAGTCACACCTCGTATACTAGAGTCATAAAGGAAGATCGGCAAAACGAAATGTTCCTGAGAAACCTGTGCGTTCTACCAACATGATTAGGTTTGGTACCCGTTCCACCGTAGAGTTGGGCTAACATCTCCATATTTTTCTTTTTTAAACCAACCAACCCACCGTATTCAATGTGACGTATGCATGTCTCACAAAAGTGTGAGAATTTGTGCTTAGGTTGCAGAGAAACATGCAAAAGCGTAAAGGGTATAGGCAGAAAGAAAATTGTGGAGAGGACTTTTGATGTTCACGGCTTCAATGGTGGAACTCTGGAAGTGAGTTACAGCTACGGACGGAAGGGAAATGGAAGGGAAAAGAGAGATAGAGAGAAAATGAGAGCGAACAGGTCATGATTCTTTTTTACGCACACTTTTTATTATTTTTTTTTTTGGCACACGGCTTCGCAGAGTCGTATAGTATGTTCGTGAATACAATGACAGATTAAAACTGCGAGAAAATATTCGGCAAACCATTTCCTCGGAACATCGAAGGGAGATTTGTGAATGATTTACTTATCCTTTTTTCACTCGGCGAAGGAAGAGGGCACGGATTTTTGAAAGTCGCTTTCGTGATTTCCGCTCGGAAATAAAGGAGGTCTTAGTCGCTCAATCCTACAACGAGATTAGGAGCTTCAAAGATGACATTCGTCTTGAAATGTATTAAAATGTGGGTATTCCAAAAAGAGGTGCGGGACGTACAGAAACGATAGCACGGACTGCGGGCACGATAAAGCGTTTTTTTGTGATTTTTCAATCACTTGGCAGGTATAGCACGGGGGTATATTCCCACATTTGGATCAATTAAATAATCGCGAATTTACGCGTGCTGGGCCTTATTGGCAGTTAGACTTAAAAGATAGAGATGTTTACTATGTGGAGAAGCTACGCTATCTTTGCGGATATTTCTCCACGCATTACAAAAATCTACCTTCCCTACCGTAGTCAGTCCCAGCAAAAGCACATTTTTTTTTTTTTTTGCTTTGGTACGAGGGCTATAGGAAGAGCATTGACAGATCTGGCAAAAATTGGTCACTTTCCGAATGTTGTGGCGCAGAAATTTGGGCAATTACGGCGGTTTGGTTGATTTGTGACTAGCGGATACACTTCTTGGTGCTATACATTTGAAATTCCTAAATCGGATCTAGCCGGACCTAAATCGGACCTAAATCGGATCGTTTTCATCGTGGCGCCATACTTAATGCCGAAGTGCAGCGCCTTCACTTCTCTCTCCCCCGATGATCTACCTATACGGTCAGTCAGCACGCTGTGCTCCGGATAGTTTTCTATTTGTATGCTATGATTTTAGGACTCGTTAGAGAACCCTCGTATGGGGTAAAAATATTCCATCGAACGCAGACACTGATTATCATTACAAGAATCATCATAATGCATCAGTCAGTAATGCCTTTATGGAACGAATAAATGAAATTATCATCGTCACCGGTGGTGGCGGTGGTGGTGCTAGTGAAAGAGCTCGCCGTTGTCGGCCTCACAGAGGTGGGCAACGTCACGACTAACGCTGTGGGGAATGTGCGTCCTGGGCCGACTTCTAAGGGAACTGTGCCGACATGTGTCTGACAGCGTCTGAGGAACACCCAGGAAATACCCCAGACAGCACAGCCGACACCGGGATTCGAACCCGGGTACCTCCCAGTCCCATCATCATCATCAGCAGCTTTCTGTTTGACCTGGCAGTGTCATATAGCATTACCACGCTTGTCATGTTCGTTTGTTTGGTGACTTTCATGGAAAAGCTAGTGCATGTCGACATATCCGCGTCCCTGGGTCAAGTCGTTCTTTCATGAAATGTCGTGTACTTTAACAACTCGACCCTAACATTTCAGTACTCGCTCGTCATTGTGTAATATCGCACGTGTCCTAGTTCAAATGTCGGTTCCGCAAGTACAGTAAAACTAGCTTAGTGGAGCTTCTTCCATATGAGCTGGTGTCTGCACACCGCTGCCGCGTGCAGACATCAGCTCATATGTGGACGTAGCTCCACTAAGCTAGTCCATCAGCTAAATCTCTTTCTGGGACAACGTCCTGATGAGAACTCTCGAAACCGTCCCAAAGGCTTCATGGATGACTAGTTACTTCTCAAAAGTTCCCAGCGGATCACATGACAGAATTGCGTTCTATCCTGTCGTTGTGATCGGGAGGAAATAGTCCTTTCTCGTGGGTGCACAAATATTTATGATAAGAGATATGATATAAGAGATGACATAAGAGAAAGGAAGGCTAGACAGGAAACATTTCATTTAATTCCATTTCGTTTCATTTCATTTCATTTATTCATCAGCTCTAACTTAGTACACAACATTACATAAGCGGGCCCGCCTAAGCCCGTGGGGCTTCTGACAAGAAGCTAGTTCGCAATGAGTTCGTGTTTTGTTATGGAAATAAATCTAAACGCGCTAAATTCGGCATGAGCACCGCGAAGCGGCTGTGGCTATTAGGCATGTACAGACGTGAACAGGTGGAAGAAGAGCGGGACATGGGTGTAGTATCCATCCTGGCCCGACTTCGGGGGAACTGTCACAAAGCCTATCCGGAACGGCTGCAAAAATAGAAAAAGAAATAGAAAGAACAGAAGAAAACCTTACAGAGCAGTCTGTAGGATTCGATTCTAACGCCTCACAGTCCTTAGGATGGCCCCGGAGTTACTACCACAGAGCGCGTTGTGCACTCGTCCGAGCCGCGGATTGTTAGCTTCCGTCTTTCCTGTCCTCATCAATATCCAACAGTCGCCGGTGCCATTTCACTTTCGTCGAGCATGTTCCCTATACCTGTTTTACGTTCGCGACAATTGCCGTAAGCTTTTAATAAATACGCCGCGGCGTGCCTTATCATAACGAAACAGGCACGCGAAGCTAGCAGGCACGAGGCAAAGCCAAGCCATCCGAAGGGTGGAGTTATTCACAAACCGTTACTACATAGATGCAGCGGAGCGATTCCCCCGCTTTTTTTTATATCCCTATTGCCCCGAGGAAATGCATCGATGAATACAACTTGTTTTTCGGCATGTTTCAAAACCACAATAATGGGGTCTCTCGCAGACACAACCTCCTTCTACACGGGCGACTCCAAAGTAGGCAAAATAAATAAATAAATAAATAAACGATCGTAAAAGAAGAAGTGAAGATGCGCCGTCAAAACATGCGAAGACAACAAAACGTTTTTTTTTTTTTTTTAATGTTGTTGGATGGCGGTTCTTGTGATCCGGTGCTGCTCTAATGTGCTCGCGATCCATGAAAGTCTTCTATCATTTCGGAAGGGAAGGGGAGATACAGAGGACATTCCGACAGGAGAGGGGGTGAAAGGGGGGAAGGAAAAACGATATTTGGTGAAAAACACAAAAGAAAGCACGGAAGGAAAGGGTACGACTTGATCGGGCTTTCATCTAGTGCATAGATGGCGCTGCGAAAGGGGAGAGAGCGTAGGCTCTTTCGAAAAAGATGCTAGATAAGCCCTCCTTATTTGGAATGTTGTTTATCTCCATCCTCTTTTTTTTATATATATATAATTTTTTGTCGCGTTGCCGTTACGTCATAGTTCCGGGGCTAAAATTGGTGATGAGTTTTTATTTGCGGCTCGGGAGTCCCTTACAATTTGCGACTCGCTTTACGTCTAAGTGGGGGAGGAAAGAGTTGCTTTATAGTAGGGGTGTTATCGAATGGCATACGGCAAAAGTAGGGAAAATAGAAAGCAAAAAAAAAAGGGAGGAGGAAGAACCGTTTATCGCGCTGGCGAAAATTCGCTAACGGTGCTCTTCCTCCTGTGGCGCAGTTGAGTTCAATTTAGATAAGATGCCATACAGCGTCTGTGTTGCTGGAGGTGGTCTTGATGGAGTTTCAAGAAAGAGGTTTAAGGAAGAAGTTTGAGTTTCTCTCCTTTTTCTAGCGAAACGAAAGGAGAACCCATGCTTGTGCGAGAAACCATAAACGATAAATACTGTGTGGATATAAAAGGGGAGACGCACCATTGAGTGCCGGTAGGCGGACTACGTTCGGTGGATTCCGGTGCATTTTTTTTTCTTTTTCTTTTTCAACCAGGTATTGCAGGGTAGAGTGGACAACATTCCTTGGCAGGGTCAGTGGGCAGGGTGTGACCCTGCAATACGTGTCCGCGTGCTACGGTTGCAAGAAAAGCTGTCAAGCGTTATTTCTATACCCAGGGATGTTCAAGTTAAACCGGGACTTTCTGTCTCCTGAGTGTACAAATGGCTCGCGCTACTTCGTTTTTGTCATTTTCACACGAGACAGACCTCCGCGTTCACCACGTGGTGGTCCAAAGTTTGTGCAAAACAGAAGACACGTGCTGGACAAGATGGCCGACAACGAGGTGAGCGCGCACATCGAACAGCGAATGGTCATGAAGTTTCTCGTGAATGAAGGCGTAAAGTCATCTGAAATTCACAGAAGACTTCAGGCTCAGTATGGCCACGATACACTTAGCCGCAGCAAAGCGTTTGAGTGGTACAAACGGTTCCGAGACGGCCGTACATCAGTGCTGGACGATCCCGGCCGGCGCGGCTCAGAGCCCAGTGTCAGAGTTCCTGAGAACATCCAACTTGTGGAGCGCCTGATCCTCAAGGACCGGCGGATAACATGTCTCGAACTGGCTCGAAAGACGGACCTTTCTGTGGGAACGTTGAACACTATAATTCATGAACACCTCCAGTTTCGGAAAGTTAGTGCCCGTTGGGTCCCGAGGCAGCTATCCGTGTTTGACCGGCAGAGAAAACAGGAAATCTCCCAAGAGCTAAGGTACCGTTTCGACACTGAAGGACAGCCGTTCCTTGATCGGATCATCACGTCTGATGAAACGTGGGTGCACCATTTCACTCCTGAGTCTAAACGCGCATCAAAACAGCGGAAGCATCGGGGCTCGCCAGCTCCCAAGAAGTTCCGAAGCACCCCGTCTGCGGGTAAGGTCATGGCCACGGTTTTCTGGGACAAGACTGGTGTTGTTCATGTTGATTTTCTGCCCAGTGGTACCACCATCAATAGTGCGTATTACTGCCAGGTTCTCAGGGATGTGCGTAAGGCGCTGAAGCAAAAGCGGCCGGGCCTCATCACCAAAGGAGTTCTCCTCCTACAGGACAATGCACGCCCGCATACCGCGCATCTCACGACATGCACCTTACAGGAACTTGGCGGGGAGTTGCTGCCACATCCCCTTTACAGTCCAGACCTCGCCCCCAGTGATTTCCATCTCTTCGGGCGACTGAAGGCGTTCCTTGGGGGGCCGCCACTTCAGCTGCGACGACGAGGTCAAGAATGCGGTCCGATCATGGCTGCTACGCGCCGGTAAGGATTTCTACGCTGCTGGCATCCAAGCCCTTGTGAAACGCTGGGACAAGTGCATTAGTGCCAGCTGGCGATTACGTTGAAAAATAAAACTAATTTCTCGCCTGTAAGTTCATTTTACTGTTGCGAAAAATGAAAAGTACCTGTTCGACTTGAACACCCCTCGTATTTCGGTTTCGTCGAGACTGGGAGGTACCCGGGTTCGAATCCCGGGGCCGGCTGTGCTGTCTGGGGTTTTTCTTGGGTTTTCCTCAGACGCTTTCAGACATATGTCGGCACAGTTCCCTTAGAAGCCGGCCCAGGACGCACATTCCCCCAGGGCGTCAGTCGTGACGTTGCCCACATCTGTGAGGCCGACAACGGCGAGCCCTTTCATCGCAATCACCACCATCATCTACCTTATATTTCACCGCCTTTCTTTTTAGGAAAAAAGAATAGAATAAAAGTAGAAAGAACAAAATGGAAACGTGGGCCGCACTGGTGCGACGAGCTCTTCCAGGACGCTTGACGCGTGAAAGCACTGAATGATTTAAAAGATTAGTTCAGCACGCATGTCGTTGAGGTAGTTCGCTAGTGCACACAGAGCAGGTTGCTGGTGCTGCTTTGGCCAGCTCCCCAATACCTTCTCAACACTAAAAGGTCGGTTGTCAAGTTTCGCTAGGGCGTTCTTCAGCGTTCGCCGGCTAGAGTCGAAGCGTCGCCAGGTGACTGACCAGGTGACTGACCAGCACGTGCTCCGTGTTTTCCACTGTTCCGCAAGTTGAACAGTTCGGCGATCCAACGAAACCCATCTTGTGAAGGAATGCTGCTGCGAACGGGACGTCGAGTCGCAGGCGATGGATGACGGACTCTTCGATGGGAGGCAGTAGGTGCAGTCGGGGTCGATTCACGCGAGGAGCGAGGGATTCATGACGTCGGCTGTCCACATGGTTTTACAGAGGTCATTGGAGAGGAAGAAAAAACGTTCACACACAGCGTTCGTTGTTGAAAACACCTCGGTCGTGTGTTTCTCGAGACACTTTTTATTTTTTATTTTTTATTCCGGGAGTGTTAGTGTCGCGAAGCAACTGTGGCTAGGAGCAGCATACAGACGTGTACAAATGGAGAGAGGACAGCAGGAAGAAGTGGGGGATAGCAGGGTTATTATGTGTCCTGGGTCGACACTCGTCTGGAAAGTCTGCCGAAAAACCCAGAGAAAACCTCAGAGAGAACAGCCGGTGGGTGGATTCGAACCGGCCGCCACCTGACAGTCTTCAGCACGACCTGGGCTATCATGCTTTTACCTACTCGATCATGCCACTGGTCTATACAACTTTGAAACTGACACCCCTTTAGAACAATATTCTAAAAGTTAGCTAATGAATCGTATTTAATTAATTAGTTAGGCACAATGAAAAAAAGAAGTAATGCCGCGACTTGAATATACACGACTGATACAACATTTAGTTGGTTTCATTCACGTAGAGAGCTCTGTCTTTTAGTTTTTAAATCTAGGTGCACGTTAATAACAATTTTGATTATTTTTAACATTATTATTATCGTCTTAGTGAATGTTAGTTCGAATAAACAAACGAAACAACAACAACAACAACATTATTTCGAGATGATGGATGATGAGTTTATCGCCAGGGGCGATACTCTACCCCTTCGCTGGTGATGATGCGGGGAATGAAATAATGAGCCCCTTCACAATAATGATTCAGTTCGAACACACTGCATAGGTTTCGGAGCATTACTGCTGCAATATGCGACCGGTTCCACACCATGTTTTTTTTTTTCCTTTTTGTCCGGGTTTTTCACGGAGGCAAAACGGACCCATTAAAGCCTGGGGAGCTCGATTGCCCTTAGGTTGTATTTTTGAAGCAGACGGACGAAAAATACAGTATTATCAAATGGGCCTAAGATTGCGAGACAGAGTAAGCACCCTCATCATCACGATAGTCATCATCCAGTGATTTGTTGAAAACGGGAAGCGTGCGCCTTTTTGTGACATTTATGAAGTTATGTTAATGTCACAAAAAGGCGTACGCCCCGTGCTTCTCAGAAACCAGAAGCGACAACGGGTATCATTCTGCGCAGTGGTGTTGGGCTTCTGCGTGCTATATTCATACTTACCAATATTGAATCCTCAACTCCATCTGGCACGGAGAAAGTCAATCTGCAGCCATCGTGTCCCGCAGTCTCTTCCAATGGTCGATCATTACCGAACCACGAAACAAACGCCACTAATCGCGTCTTCTCAAGAAGGAAAAAGAGCAAAAAAAAAAAAAAAAACTGAAAAGAAGAAAAAAAAAGCTGCTCTCCTGTATCTCCCTCAATAAACTACTGTAAAGTTTCGTCACAACAACAGTAGCGCCATATCTGACTTCCCTTTAGAACATTGCACGTTTCCCAATATGCAAAAACAAATGAGAGAGAGAAAAAAAGAAATGGAACAGCGCATCCTTTCTTTCTTACCTTCCAGCGAACGGGGAGAAATTGCGTACACCGGTTCATTTGTAAAACATCCAATCCACCTAATGTACGAAGCGGTACACAGAACGTGATGCGGGGAAGCTCGGAATCCAAATTAGAAGATATCGAAGGGAGAAGCACGTTAAGAAGTCGGGAAAAAGTTCAATTGTTCTTCTCGTGTCTCGGGAACAATGGCACCGCCGTGAAAGATTAAAACAAATCCGCCCCGCAACAATCCCTCCGGGAAGAGACGGCACGTTTATTCCCGTCATAATTAAGACAAAAATCGCGGGTTTTTCCAGAAAGAGACCTCCTCAGTCCTCACGTATAGCGCCCCCTGGGGCAGGCGTCGTTCGCTTCCAAAGTTAGGCCGAAAACTTCAAAGCACTGCCTCCTATTTGCCATGTTGGTTATTAATATAGCTGAGGCGGTGCAGGGACGGTTGAGTTGGTATGAAAGGGGCGAGGCATCTGAGGAGCAACTTTCGCGCTTCGAGGCACATCGGAGAAGAAGTTAGGCCTAGTTTCTGTTTTAGCTATAGTGGGAAAAGTCTCCTTTCGAGTCGTGTGGCTGTGCAGGTCACCAGGGAGCCAGCTAAGGTGACTTCCGTGCATCTTTTATAGATGCTTCGCCACGCTAGTGAGGCGTCTTTTTCAGGCATTATTAATACACGCGTTTAGATGGCCGATAGTGCTGCAAGGAATGATAAACTCAGTTTTATGTGGCCCCTTGATTGTCTGTTATTTGTTTAGTCCATCTAATATTGAGAAGACAAAAAAAAAGTTCCCCTTTCGGCCTCAGTGATCGTAAATGTTCTGGTACCTTTGGGGATGAGACTATCGCGCTTAATGGCGCGTTGAAGCGTACCTTTTTTTTTTTTTTTTACAAGTTTACAGTGGAAAAACTGGGCCGTACTTTTTTCATTATTATGGTACTTCTGATTAACGGAAGATGCAACACCAGTCTTATTTTTGTTTTCAGTGTCCTTTTGCTTCGTATTTTTGTTTTGCTGTGCTTCATGGTTCCGATGAAACACAATGAGACCGTTTTGATGGAGCAGGCTAATGAATGCCCAGATTATAAATAAAAATGCTTCCTTGGTGAAACCCCTTTCTGCAATGTTCTCTTCTATCAACGGGTTCTACTCTGGAGTAGCATGTACAGGGTGGGTGCAGATAAAGTAGCCCCACATTTTCTGCACACAGCGCGTTCCCTGCTGCATACCGTACGAAATTCCGGCGGCGCACGACGGTGCATTTATGCGGTGCAAACCGAGAAAAAAAAAATCGTGGTAACTAAACTTTGTGCAATAAAATCGTTAGCAACGCGAACTCGGCTCCGTGTATTTCCAATGGGACATGGTAGTGTAGCACAGTTGCATCGCCCTACCGCTGGGGGCAGGGTATCGGAGCGAATCGAGAACCGGAACCGAAAACCGAAAAAAAAACGCTATTTTGGTGCGAACCGGAACCGAATCGAAACCGTATACGTTTTTTTTTTTTTTTTCGCTCAGGAGTGAAACCGAAAAATTTATTTAACGGTTTTCGGTCCAAGCCAAAACTTCGCCGGTTTGTACTACAAGTAGGCGAATGAAACTGTCGTCGTGTGTTCTGAAGTCGCGTCATGGATACTTTACGAGGGTTACGGTTACGGTGCAATGTATGTCGGTATACTATGACCCTTAGGCTCTTAGGCTGTAACGTTTTATCGTTCGCGCACATAGACTTAGAGGTACATGTGACCGGTTGTGACTCTCTATACCAATGTGCCGTAGTGTTCGTTTTAATTTCATCGCACCAATCCAGCAAGAAAGTACTTTACGTATGGCATCACGACAAACAAGTCCGTCTGTGTCATGCGCTTCAAGAGAGGAGAAAGCCTATTTGAACAGACAGTCACCTACAGGAACCAGGAGCATCTCAATTTCTCAGCTGCCTATTAATATTAAATATCATGTATGCGGAATAAACGGGTTTACATTTTGCAACATTGATTTTTTTTTCTGTGAATGAATATGCCCACCAGAAGCGGAACCGGTTAAAACCGGTATGAACCGTTATTTTTTTGCTCCGGAGCAGAACCGGTACCGGACCGTTTATGATAGAACCCGAACGAAAACCGGAACGAAAAACGTTTCGGTTCGACACCCTGGCTGGGGGTGCCACTCACGCAGAAACATAACGAGATCTGGTACGCCTAGCGGTAGCTAGACGCTACTGTGCCGTGACCGCCATATTGACTTCTGCAAAGTAAAATCGAGATGCACGGAGAGCAACGTTTGCATGGATAACTTTTTTGTTACGTGGAGCTTGGTTATCACGATTTTTTTGTCCGTTTTCATCGGATAAATGCGTCATCCCGCGCCACCGGAAGTTCATGCGGTAAGGAGGGAACGCCATACGTGCATAAATGTGGGGATATTTTATGTGCACCCACCCTGTACATGTCCATATTCGTCTTTTTTCAATCAGTCTGTAAGTGCACCTTTTTTTCGCAAGAGCTGTATATACTGTTCATAGACTTCATCAGACAGGCTTTGACAGGACATTGTACATAAGCGCTTCTCTACTCTTTATTTTGTGCCGATGTGTTTACGTACGAATAAAAAAGCAAGAAAATAAGAGATTGGTTCCAACATGCTGGAACATGCTAGTTCTCTGTAAACTTCGTCACACGCCCACATTCATAAAGGGGCACAAAAGTGCAAAAATTTCTCCTCTATGAATGAAAGATGCCTGAATGAAAGACACGGACATAAAAGTAACGGTAATCTTCAGTGGCGTCGTCAATGATTTCTGAGCGAAAGAAACCACACTTTAAGCTTTCCCTCTCCTTCTCAAGAAGCGCGACAATGCGAAGCGGCCTCGTATTGGTCCCCTGAAACGAACTCCGGCTATGATTGGACAAATCGTTTGGGGAGACCAATCAGTGTAAGCCCCGCATTGTAGGCGGATGACTCCCGTTCCTTTTGCGTTGATGTCAAGGCGCGTTGTTCCGAGATTGGCCCTTGGATTGACTTGGATTACCTCGGCCCTTGGATTGACAGGATAAGCGAAAGTCCCAAACTGCAACCGCGAAGCCATCAACGTACACCGATCGCACGGCATTGTCCAAACTGGTGCTGTCATATCGTGTAATTCGCCCTCGTTTGCAGATAATACAACGTATGTAATGTAATGTATACGTAAGTCTAGTGAATGTCCTGGATGGAGTTGCGTTCCAAAAGGTGTTCCGTTATCGCGAATGGGACTCCTTTTTCACATAACAGGGACCGTGCGCAAGTTGACAATGTGTCCCAATTAGTCCCAATACTCCCAATTATTAATGTGCTACGTGTAAGTCTACTCCCATTTACTAACGTGTTACGTGAAAATGTAATAATAATTTAATAATTCGGGGCTTTACGTCGCGAGACAACGGTGATCATGAGCGACGCCACATAGTGGTCGGGTCTGTGGATTAATTTTCTCCACCTGAGATCTCGACACACGGCACACCACATTTAACGTCCCTCGCGGAAGATGCTTTGAATGCTTTGAATGAATGGAAGATGCTTTGAATTTGCTTTATGGTGTTGCTGCATGTGACATCAGTGATCACGAACTCGTGTATGTCTCTCGTGCAGCTCGAAACATAAGGGAAATACATAGAGTAAGGCACCCGTTCGTTGATTACTCCATTGCTGAAGCACAATTGTCCACACAGGTGTGGGAGTTCCCAGACAACTTGAACGCTGAAGACAAGTTCAGATGTTTCCACAATGTTTTGCAAACTATTATCACAAAGTCGACTTTCTATGTTATGCGCACTAAGCGAAACAGGGCAAGGAAACCGTGGATCACGTGTGGCCTCCTGAGGTCAATCAAACATAAATACAATCTCTATAAAAAACATCGGTCTAATCCAGGAAACCATGCACTATACTTGAGGTATAAAAAATACAACAATATTCTTTGCAAAATACTGAGGGAGGCTAAGGTGCATTACTATTCGCGATCCTTGAGTGAATGCGAGGGGAACCAAAAAAAAAAGTGTGGAATCTGATAAAAGGTGCACTTAACCAGTCAAACGACAGTGTAGAAGTGTCTGCAGTGCGAAATTACGATGGCAACATTATAACAAATGCGTCCGATATGTGTAACCTCTTTAACCAATACTTTTGTAGCATTACAGACCAAGTCGAGTATATACCTCCAGCGAGAAATGATTTAGTTATGCTACCAGAAAGGGCGCTCACAAACATTTTTCTTGGAACCAACGTGTGCAGAGGAAGTGGAAACTATCATGTTAAACATAAAAGTAAAAAAATCCACCGGGTATGACAACATTTCACCCAGATTCTTGAAACATTTTCGACATTACCTTTCAGGGCCATTCTCTCGTATTATAAATGACATTTTCTTAGAAGGAGTGTTTCCGGCGGAACTAAAGGTCGCTAAAATCATACCGGTACACAAATAGGGGGATAGGCTCCAGATTTCCAATTATAGGCCCATAGCTGTGCTGAGTTCACTCAGTAAGGTGATTGAAACGCTTCTCCATCGTAGATTGTTAAAGTACCTTGATAAACATAGCTTCTTGTCGGAATGTCAGTTCGGGTTTCGCCCAGGTAAATCTACAGATTTGGCGCTACTCAACGCAGTTGAGAAAGTTAGAACAGCCATAGATAGAAAAAGATTAATAATGGGCATATTTATAGATCTAACGAAGGCGTTTGACCTCATAGATCATGAGAGACTACTGCTGAAACTAGAACTGTACGGAATAAGAGGTACGCCACTCCAACTCTTTCATAGCTATTTAACTGGCAGAACCCAGTACGTATCAATAGGCGATGATAAATCAACTAGCCTACAAAACATAGTTGGGGTACCTCAGGGATCAATCCTGTGCCCTCTGCTTTTTTTAGTTTTTATCAATGACCTGCCAGAGTTCTTATCAGCAGAGTGTACCCCTTACGCGGACGACACCAGCGTGTTTGTGGATGCCGTAACCCTAGAAACACTTCACCACGAAGCTAACCAAGCTCTTAACAGACTGTCTATCTGACTGTCTTTAAATAAATTAGTTCCGAATTTTTCAAAAACTAGCTACGTAGTGTTTCGACCAGTACAGAGGTCACTTGATCTTGAGAATTCAAGTGTGTATTTTAGTTGTCACAGGCTCTGTCGGGCAAAATCGGTAAAGTTTTTGGGTGTCACACTTAATGAGCACCTTAATTGGCAAGAACATGTTAGTTACATTAGAGGGAAAATGTGTTGCGGCTTACAGGCACTGTCGTAGGTTAGAACCTTTTTTTCCCTCACGCATTGTGGTCAATATCTACAATGCTTTGGTCCTCTCGCACTTAAACTATGCTGTCGCGGTATATGGACTAACCTATAGCAGTATACTTCAGCCTTTGCTAGTAGTTCAGAAGCGTGCACTGAGAATCATACTAGCCAAGGGTCCCAGGGACTCGATCACACACGCGTTCTCCCTATTTTCAATTATGGATATCTTTACACTTATCAAATACAAATTAGTTTTACTACTACACAGATTGGTGTACTCCACTCGTGTACTTAGTTCTGTTTCTCTCACATATTACAACACAACTTACTCGTCGCGCAGAACATACATGCACCTTAGAATGCCCTTCCCAAGAACTAATTTTGGTATATATAGATTTAGTTATTGCGGACCACAAGTATGGAATGAATTACCAAACGAGCTTCGGCAATTAAATAACTTTTTCTTATTTAGAAAGCGACTACGAGCACATTTAACTGGGCATTAATACACCGCTATTATTGTCACTGTTTTACTGTTTGATACTGTTGTCGCTAGTGATGCACGTCATTTAGTATTACTAAGGCTAGTCATTTTACTTTAGGTGTTAGCATTGTAGTTGAGATAACTATTACTGATGCTGTTAACTTGTCGTACATCTATTACTTACCTGTGGTTTCATTTTATTACACTTGCGCTGATAGGCTGACCCACAAGACATGTAACATAGTTTTTATATTGTTTGCTCACACGAGACTACATAACAGGCTGCGACGTCGTAGTCCCACATTTCATCAGTGTACGAGCAATGTGTCAGTAAATATATATATATATATAAAAGAGGGCGTGTCTGAGCAACTTGTACCCTTCCACCAAGTTGCCACCGACCTCGGTCGGGTTTGAACTCGCGATCTTGGGATCAGCAGGCGGACACGCTACCAACTGAGCCACCGGGCCCGCCACGTGTAAATCTACTCCCAATTATTAATGTGCTGCGTGTAAATGTACTCCCAATTATTCATGTTTTACGTGTAAATCTACTCCTATTTATTAATGTGTTACGTGTAAAGCTACTCCCAATTATTAATGTGCTACGTGTAAATCAACACCATCTCGGCTCCACCTCGTCTTCCCTCTGCCCCACTTGTGGAGTGCACGACGACCTCTGCCACGTCATGCTGGCTTGTGGGCAATATCACGACGAGCGTGCGGTAATGGAAGTCTCTATGCAACGCATTGACAAGCGGCCGTTCAACTTCGCGAAGATCCTCGGGCCGTGGTCGAACGCTGCCAACCAGATGCAAGGCCTTCGTCTTCTTGCGGAGTACTTGTGCTCCATCGGTCTGGTGACGGCTCTCTGAAAACCCCCATCATCATCCCCTCATCCTTTCCCAACGCGCGATAGGGCAGTGTACCGCCTCAGCGGCGGTGAATCGCCCACCCCATCACCATCCAATGTATGTGTGTGTGTGTGTACTCCCATTTATTAATGTGTTACGTGTATAAAGCTACTCCCAATTATTAATGTACTACGTGTAAATCAACACCGTCTCGGCTCCACCTCGACTTCCCTCTGCCCCACTTGTGGAGTGCACGACGACCTCTGCCACGTCATGCTGGCTTGTGGGCAATATCACGACGAGCGTGCGGTAATGGAAGTCTCTATGCAACGCATTGACAAGCGGCCGTTCAACTTCGCGAAGATCCTCGGGCCGTGGTCGAACGCTGCCAACCAGATGCAAGGCCTTCGTCTTCTTGCGGAGTACTTGTGCTCCATCGGTCTGGTGACGGCTCTCTGAAAACCCCCATCATCATCCCCTCATCCTTTCCCAACGCGCGATAGGGCAGTGTACCGCCTCAGCGGCGGTGAATCGCCCACCCCATCACCATCCAATGTATGTGTGTGTGTGTGTACTCCCATTTATTAATGTGTTACGTGTATAAAGCTACTCCCAATTATTAATGTACTACGTGTAAATCAACACCGTCTCGGCTCCACCTCGACTTCCCTCTGCCCCACTTGTGGAGTGCACGGCGACCTCTGCCACGTCATGCTGGCCTGTGGGCAATATCACCACGAGCGTGCACTAATGGAAGTCTCTATGCAACGTATTGACAAGCGGCCGTTCAACCTCGCGAAGATCCTCGGACCGTGGTCGAACGCTGCCAACCAGATGCAAGGCCTTCGCCTTCTTGCGGAGTACTTGTGCTCCATCGGTCTGGTGACGGCTCTCTGAAAACCCCCATCATCATCCCCTCATCCTTTCCCAACGCGCGATAGGGCAGTGTACCGCCTCAGCGGCGGTGAATCGCCCACCCCATCACCATCCAATGTATGTGTGTGTGTGTGTACTCCCATTTATTAATGTGTTACGTGTATAAAGCTACTCCCAATTATTAATGTACTACGTGTAAATCAACACCGTCTCGGCTCCACCTCGACTTCCCTCTGCCCCACTTGTGGAGTGCACGGCGACCTCTGCCACGTCATGCTGGCCTGTGGGCAATATCACCACGAGCGTGCACTAATGGAAGTCTCTATGCAACGTATTGACAAGCGGCCGTTCAACCTCGCGAAGATCCTCGGACCGTGGTCGAACGCTGCCAACCAGATGCAAGGCCTTCGCCTTCTTGCGGAGTACTTGTGCTCCATCGGTCTGGTGACGGCTCTCTGAAAACCCCCATCATCATCCCCTCATCCTTTCCCAACGCGCGATAGGGCAGTGTACCGCCTCAGCGGCGGTGAATCGCCCACCCCATCACCATCCAATGTATGTGTGTGTGTGTGTACTCCCATTTATTAATGTGTTACGTGTATAAAGCTACTCCCAATTATTAATGTACTACGTGTAAATCAACACCGTCTCGGCTCCACCTCGACTTCCCTCTGCCCCACTTGTGGAGTGCACGGCGACCTCTGCCACGTCATGCTGGCCTGTGGGCAATATCACCACGAGCGTGCACTAATGGAAGTCTCTATGCAACGTATTGACAAGCGGCCGTTCAACCTCGCGAAGATCCTCGGACCGTGGTCGAACGCTGCCAACCAGATGCAAGGCCTTCGCCTTCTTGCGGAGTACTTGTGCTCCATCGGTCTGGTGACGGCTCTCTGAAAACCCCCATCATCATCCCCTCATCCTTTCCCAACGCGCGATAGGGCAGTGTACCGCCTCAGCGGCGGTGAATCGCCCACCCCATCATCATCCAATGTATGTGTGTGTGTGTGTACTCCCATTTATTAATGTATTACGTCTAGGTCTATACTCCCAACTATTAATGTGTTACAAATAACACAACGTGTGTTCCGTTATCTCCAGTGGGCTCTTTTTTCACATAACAGGGACCGACCACAAGTTAACAATGTGTTACGTGTAAATCTACTCCCAATTATTAACATGTTATGAATACGAAATAGCCTTATCGAAAACTTCCATCCAGGATTCTTGCGCAACCATACGCCTTCTCGACGTCCTCAGTTGTGTGGCAAACCCGTCCCCTTTCACATTTCCCCTAGCCCAGAATATCCGGCTCTTCCTCGGGAAAGAAAATTCATTTAATGTCTCCTTCATCAATTCTAGATAGATCGCGGGAAACGGGGCAAAGGAGGGAAACCCAAACTTTATTAACGCGAAGGACCACCGCACAAACAAACCTGCAGGATACAGATACGTATTTACGGAGACAACGCGAGCACTGTGTAGATGCTACTTCGGCAGGAGGCTACATTACGTAGTTGTTTATTATTAATAAAAGCTCGCGTTCTGCGTTTATTATGGTTCGCTCTGTCCGCATTCTCCTTTGTGTCGCGTTCGAGTCCCTGGGGGACAGAAAATCTCCCCCCGCATCGTTCGTTGGTGTTATTGTTGCCGTATCGAAGGTTTGGACAAAGATGAGACTGCAGCTTTGCCTGAGTTGTTGTGCCTGTTTGCTAGATTGGTAAACAAACAGCTGCTAATCAGGAGTGAGATATACACGCCGTATGGAAAGGGTTCTCTACGCCGGCTGAGTTTCGGGGAGGTAAACAGAATGAGTTTCGGGATAATAGGAATAATTGGGGAAAATGCTGCGTGAGTTCGCAGACTGAGGGGTTTGATTTTGTGAGGATGGACGAGTTTGGAGGTAATAGGATGGTATTGTTTGTCGAAAGTGAGTAACCTTCAGGGTTAGTTAGATAGTGCTCTATGTAGGAACGTAGGTGTGTTGAGGAATATTATTGGTAGAGTGACTACACAGTAGAAACGTTACAGAGCTTCTGCTGTTAGTGTGCTGCAATACGGAGAGGCTCGAAGTGTTCCAACGTGTAGGCCTATGTGCGGACGTCGATAACGTTAGGAGTTCACGCACTCTGTAACTTTCACCCCGTAAGGCGCTCGGGGCTGACCACAGCGTCCAATGACACCGCCATCTCGTATAATTAGGAAGCTAATAGAAAGCGGGGCGAAACAGTATGAATACATAATAAGGAAGAACATGGGCTGTGCTAGCACTCCTCTGCATATACGGTTCACATCTGCTCACTTCGATGAATGAACAAACAGAAAAACACTAAACAGGAACAAATAAATATTTGCCTTTGCTGGCTTTATTGCTATCGAATTTCATCCGCAACGCCGCTCATATATACACAACTAGAACACAAAGCCAAACATTCGGCGAGACCTTCGATCCTGTTTTGAAGATGGATAAAAGTAAGCTGGTATATTTCGTCCTTAATAACGCGTTGAATGTGGTAAACATTCTACTTTCTCAAACATATAGTTGGTCGTCGCGGTGGTTGTTGTGACGAGACCGGCTTGCTGCTCCAAAAATAGAGCTCCACCAAATACCCACACCCAAAACCACGCAGAACCGTGATATAAAATGATGTCTCGCTTATTGAGGATGGGAGACGTACGCCTTTTTGTGACAATTTGTATGCAACGATTGCCAAAAAAAGGTGTACGCTCCGCTTTCTCCTCAACTCAGAAGCGATAACTGCATCATTCGGCCCGGAGGTCTGTGCAGAGCGCATTATACAACAAAGTCCTGTTTTTCCGAGAACGTCGATATCCCTTTATTTAGCGCTCCCATATAGATGACAGGGGTGCACCAACAGGAACGCGAGCTTGTTTGAGCGTGGCCTCGCGAATGCATGCAATTCATTAGATTCGATAACCTGATACAATGACGCATGTTCTCCAATGCCGCAGTGAGCGGCAGGCCCACCCAGGCCTACGCATTGTGGGCGGCAACCGAGGCAGGCACCGCGGTTTCTCCTTGTAGGCGCACCTATGTTATTGATCAATCGATTGACGCAGTAGCCCGAGCGTTTTGAAGGGCCACTGGTCATACGTTCACTAAGGGCGGACCTGCGGCCACTGCCCAATGACAGGTGATGTCTCCACCTCAGTCTCGCAATCCGTCCAATCCTGACAGTTTAAATTTTGTCATCACGCTGACTTGGGAGAGGGCAGAGAGTGGTAGGGTTGGGCAAGGGGGTGTTCTTGTAACATCTGTGAGAAAACGCTCAGGCCTTGTCCGTCTGAATTACGGTACCTTTCACAGTCACGAACGTGAACAAGACAGCTGCATACACCGATCATTTTGCCAATTTCTAACCGTACTACTGAAACAAGCTTGAGATTATAAAGAACATTTGAACGTCGAACAGGTTACCTCGTGCCGAAAGAAATTTGCGATAGTGTAGCTATTACACACTTAAAGCAGAGCGGGGATGGCGATGGCTTGGGGTGAAAAAATTCGAATTTTGTGTACTGGTTGGTTGGTCTACTAACAGTCCTACATCATCATCATGTCTATGTGTGTATGTGTGTGGGGGGGGGGTGCTACTTTGCTTAGTCACATTTTCATTACATGCGAAGGTATATCATGGTCCCTGTCCGAGACACCGGGAGCCTTCGTCCACGTGTTTTCATTTTCACAAGTTTTCCTTGACACTATATATAGCTATTCATGCTCATGGAAACTGCTCTGCAACGGGTCGATCAACGCTGTAGTTCGACTTGGCCAAAATTCTCGGACCATGGTCGGACTCCTCACATCAGATACAAGGCCTACGAGCTGTTGTTGAGTTCCTCTCCAGCACTCGACTAATGGACGAACTCTAAAAGGACACCTTTCCATCATCGTCACTTTCTCATCCCTTCCACAAGCGCAATGGGCAGTGTACCGCCATAATGACCCACCGCATCATCATCCCATTTATGTGTGTTTGTGTGTATTCATGAAATGGAAGCCGGGCGTCACTTTGATTCCTCGTGAACATCCACAAGGGAGCAAAAATCACGAAGCAAACCCATCTTGTGTCAGCTACGAAGACAGATAATCAACCAACCAACCTTATTTTAATGATGATCATTGGCTGGAGTTTCGTCGCCAGGGGCGAGACTCTACGCCATCGCTGGCGGTAATGCAGTGAAACGGAATAATAAGACGCCGAAGTCCTACGGTGTCCAAAAAGTTTAGAAGTGCTTTTAGGGTAGAGCGTTGGTGGGTTGGATTTAGCCATGGAGCAAGCTATCTTTTTTTGACATAGTGAGAGGGCTAGAGTCCGGCTGATTTAGAGACACTGAAAGTGCGGTTTTGAAGGTACAGTGCGGGCAATGGAAAAGGATGTGCTCTAGACCTTCCAGATCACCACCGTGACAGCATCTTGGAGAGTCAACTTGTCGCAAGCGATAACGCCATTGAGCTGTAAAAGCCACATCGAGTCGCATTCGATGAATTAATGCAGCGTCTTGACGACAGGTGTTTCGTGGCGTCCGGAAAGCGAGCGCCGTATCAACTCTGGCAAGCATATAGATGAGGGAGAAATGTCAGTTGTCCATTGGCGGGATGCCACGGGTGCCACTAGTCGTCGAAGAATGGAACGACAGCAACAACAGTGACTGATGGAGAAGTGATGATGACATGGGATGTTTCCCCGTCGTAGCCACAGGAGACTACCCCACTTCGCAGAGGTTAATATGAGAGGATGAATTAATGGTGAGCGTGACGCGAAGACAGGTCGGAGTTCTGTTTAGAGCTCTTCGAGGAGGCCAGTGGCTTGCACGAAAGCAAGAAGGGAGCGAAGAGCCCAGGACTTGTGCGCAGCGGAGCTCCATGGACCAAGCTCTTTGGACAAGCTGAATGGTCTATGGTCAAGGAACTCAAGTTGGCGTTGAAACAATCGGCGTTCACACGTGTACCGGTCACAGTCCTCGATGATATGGGGAATCATGTGGCAAGCTGGGCACAGCGACGGTCTCCTCCTAGCAGTGCAATACTCATTCGTCTCCTTATAGAGGGGCTGCTTCAGCGGAGCTGCAAAACCTGTTCCATTCCCCTCTACACGACAATGGGCTGGAACCCACTGGAGAACAAGACTGTGTCCTGCGTCGTACACATGCTGGTAAGCCATTTACACATCCGTCACCAGGGCACAGATCATCAACATCATCACGTCGCAATAAGGAAGCTACTTCTTAGCACTGCTCCTTCCTTTTCATTCATGGAGAGACAGAAAGATGGCATTTCGCTCGCTTGTAGCTTCCAGAGAAATCACTGTGTGCTCAGTGAGAGACAAAGACCATGTGACGTGGTACCCAGCTCATTGTCACCTGCTTTCGTTTTATTTTGCAGACCATGATGACGGTACCTTGCTCAACATGCAAGAACGGCCTTCACTGCAAATGTACTGCAGGATTCTTCCTCAATGACCACATGTTATGTAGCAGTACTAACATTAAAATGACAGCCAAGTGTATTTTGAAAGATTCTCGAAGCGATGTTTCTTGGTAATATTCTTTACGGTATTCTTGATGGCTTTCCACAAGGCCGTTTACTTGGTGAACATAATGACAATACATTTTGTGCACCATCCCTGTGGTACTTAGGAATCTTTCCATGTTCTGACTCGTGAACCTGAACCTTGCCCGGAAATACTAGTTATCGGAATGTCAAACGGAATATTTACCTTTGCCTTATTTCATAAATTGTGTACCAAAATGTTGACCTACCGAGTCTGCAGACTGTCGACCACTCACTTCAGCGTCGTTCATCGTCCCATCATCATGTCACATCTCATTCCGTCCATCGTGCCTTGGGGTAGTAGGCTGCACCTCATGTGGCGAATTTCCCCATTCATCATCATTAATTTATCTGTTGTTGTTGTGCGACAAAAACATTCTTACGCTCCCCAGGTCCCGACATTGTCATCAGGGCACAAACACGCCGAGATTCCAACAACTGTAACGGAATGCCAAGGTGCAGCACAGCAATTGAGAGACTGTTTCGGCAAAAGTTTGATCACAGTAAATAGACCGTTGTCATCCCAGCTATCCAAATCCAGTCATGAAGGCGACGAGACGAATGCGGTCCATTTCCTCAAACCCGAGCATTACGCTTTGGAAGAGATAAAGCTGAGTGATAGCTGATGGAGCCTCCTTAGGAGCTTGTCCCATTATACCGACTGCTATTGGGTGTCTTTTTATGGTCAGTTACATTCCGGTGGCTATAGGGCTTGACGCCCACAGATTTTTTTTTGCAGGTTTTGACACTTTTGCGTACTCCACCTTCCACAATGTGCACTTCGGACTATCTCGAAGCCATTTATGAGAGAGAGAGAACTATTTCATTTCGTGTCGGCATTGCACGTTATAACTTACCTTCATTCGAAGCCCGAATGTTTCAATGCTTGCTTGCTCTTCTTTAACGTCTCGTTGGCGCGCCATGAACGTCAAAGAAAATTCACACATACACTGTTCTATATGTTTGGTTTTTGAAAATCTGTATTAGAGGAATCTGTCGTCAGAAAATAATACAATATCATCATTCCTTCGACTGTGCCATTTTCAGTCGTAATAGTAATAATGAATACAAACAACAGTGACAGGAAAAGAGAATATCGATAATACGGCAGCAGAACTTAAAAACAAACACAGTTGTCGAGGATACCAAAGGGAGGGAGAAAAAGCTTCACACAGCGTACACTGTAGATGCTAGGACGTACAGCTTCTGCATCACACACAAAAAAACGCCATAATAAGGATGAAAAAAAAAAAACAACCGTCGGCTTTTCCAGACGACTGACACACTCTGATATAGCTAGCATCAAAAACCAGTAGCGGACGCGCCGGTGGCGTCACGTGCTCGCAGCCGACCAATGAGCATGCAGCGTCTTCGTTCCCAGACCTGCTGTGGCTGCTGCTGCGGAACTCTTTACATTCGCGTATTTATAAAAGATCACCGGATAGGGTCGCGCGGAAGATCACGTCTGGCTCCTTCCACACTGCGCTTAATGGCCACAAGGGGGTGGGGTGGGGGGTTTCCCCTCTTTAACTTACAACTTCCATTTTTACTGAAGAAACGGAAATAACATCATCACGATCACCTCGGGGAGAGTGGGGGGGCATCAACGACATTCGGGGAGAAAAAGTGGCTCAAAAAATGATGATACTAACCCGAGGCGTTTTACAAATATATTTATATGTATATATATTTATACTACACAGCTAAAATATATCTATTACTTTTTTTCTCTCTATTTATACACTCGCCAACAAACAGCCACAAACAAAACCAAGAACGGGCACGAAACGAAAACGGGGTAATTATGGTAGAAAGACACAGTTTGGTAGAGGTAACCATGCGTTTTGTTAGCGCTTGTTTCCTCCAATTTTTTTTTTACAAAACCTTGTGGAACATTCGACTTGAATAATATAACATGAAGCAAACACGACCGTTTGTATGTTACGTACATGTATATACAATGCGCAATGAAGAAGGAAAGTGTAGCGCATTGCTGTTTCTGGCGCTCGAAGAAGCTCTTTGGATGACTGCATGACTCCCGTGGGAACTGCACATTTCACGCTTTCAGAAAACAACATGGCGTCCACCGTCTTCGTCGCGGTTTCTGTCCTTGAATAATTCGTAGAATACATTTAGGGTCTGACTTTTTTCGGGTTGAAACCGATTTAAACCCGGGTTATTCCCTCCGGAAGCAGTTTATAAATGATTTGAATTACCCAATCTCTTCCCCGAATCACATATCACGGGCGCTATTGAGTGGCAATATGTGCGCCTGTCTGATGTAAATATTATCTGAATGCAACAATAAACTTTGCGAAGCACACTCGATGTTATAACATGCGGTGCTTGTCAGTGTTAACTGCGAGGCATGCATGTTTGACAAATAACTATACACTTTCACTATAGGCGGCTTGCAGGGCGGAAAAAAAAATAATAACCCGTTAATATACCCGCATGTATCAATATCGCCCCGTTTCACCACGAATTACAGATTTAAAAATTGCACGCGATTCCCTCCGAATCCGGGGAAGGCATTCCAGCCGAAAAAGTCAGACGCTAGATATATATATGTCCTTGAATAAGTTATTAGAGACAGACAGACGCGCCGTTGAGCAGTAAACGTCTGATTGTTCAGCAATTAAATTGAAATAAGACTCCATATCTTTTTCTATTACGGTCATCACAATCATCACTAAAAGACTGAAGTTTAAAGTTAACCGGTAGCAACTGAAAGCATGAAGTGTATTTTTTTTTAATGCAATGACTATATTAACTGTTATTCGTAAATACGGTGCAGCAAAAATACAGAAACCGTGACGAGGCTCAAAGACGTCATTTTTCTTCTCTTTTTTCTTCTGTTTTCCTAAATGTGCATTTTCTGGTTGAAGATAACATTCACATAGAGAAGGAGAAGAATCATTAATGCTCACATAGAGCACGACATCCACACGTTTTTACACACAGCAACACGACACACACCATCATGTCCGTCTCTTCACAGAATTGATGAACTCCCGTAAAGAAAACAAAGCACACGCACACACACACATACAGAATGAAAATGTCCGCCTAAATAAGAATAAAGTCCCGCCTCGCCGCCTCGTAGCGGTCATGATTGGTACTATAAATGGACAAAGGTCCGCAAGTGGTCGAACTGTACAAGTAATCGAGGTCTTGATGTACGTCGAGGTGGAATGGGCCAACAGGCCTAGCAAGAGGTTTTCTTTTTGTTGTTATAAAAACATTAGTACATTTTATCAATAGTTAGTTTAGAACGACTAAAAAAAAAAAAAAAAAAGGAAGCGTGTCAAAGTCAGCATCTTGCAGTCACGTTCACGTTCGCTCTGATTCTCTCACATTAGTTGATTCCTGATTGAGTAACCAACCTATCTGTTTTCAATCAATTAATCAATCCCTATTATAATGGCTATTTTGGTGAGGCTCTATGGTAGCCCATTCCAGCTCTCTGAACGTACAGCACATCGATATATGGTCTCATGTTTGTTGACAACGAAATTACAGAAGAAAGAGAATCGAGTCTGTTTCCTCACAATTGATGAGATGATCAGGTCCTTAAATATTATTCCCCCGGTGGTCTACAAGCGCGCCACTGGTCTGCTCTGTCACACACGTCAGGGGAGGCTGCAATGACTAGAAAACTGATTCGAGCTGTTTTGTGACTGTACAGTGTACATACTTTTAGTAAAAACAGCAGATAAAACGAAGTACAAACGAAAAAAAAAGTGCCTTTTTTTTGTTAGCTCATTCCACGCAAGGTGGCCTGGCATCTTCATTTCCCGGTTGGATCACCTCTCTCACAATATAACTGGGGTATGCTGTTGAAATTATGGTCCAGTAACTACAACAAACTTCCTAAGCCGTCTTATCACTGAAATTGATGGATGTTACCTGGTGGTAGAAAATATCCTGTTTAGCCTTAGGTAGTCCACTTCGCTTACAGCAATATTACGATCAATCGATAGCGTTACTGTGACTAAGCTCGAAGTCTGTGCATTCTTCATTGACCAACTTCGGTTCCACGTAAATTCACCAAAGCACTAACCAGAACACCAGGTCACCGCTTTCGAAAACTGAGGTTGCGTGAATTTTTACGAGTGATTAACTTAATCGCCCGGGGAGATCCAGGTTTCCCGCTGACTTGATCATCGTTGAAACCCATGCAGGAACGAAGAACGAGATCAAATGATGCGGTGAATTACTCACACGCGCTCTAAAAATGCTCCGTATGTGGTGAGGTTCTGTTTTCAAAGTGTCAGTGACCCGCTTTTTATTTTTGTATTAACTTCGGTTTATTTTACTTTATTTTTTTCAGGACCGTCTGCGCACGCTAGTCGCAGTCGGCCACGCCTCAGACTTGAAAATTAAAGACAAAAGAAAAGAAAAAAACTATACTAAGTTAACAGACTGCTGCGCAATTTATCAACACAGCAATACGATTTTTTTTTTTTGTGAATTTCAACTGTCAGACCTGCAGCCACGGAGGGCATCAAACGCGTACGACCCAGATGCTCTCTGCGGAGTTGATTCCGGCCTGTCTTGGGGGAAAAGTCACGGCTGAGCTCTTCATTAAAGACCAGGCTTTCTTAGCGATGATTTTCTCGGAACGGATTTCTCCCACCTGTCGAGAAGGCACACTGATATGCGAAATCGCATGATTAACGTATTTGACGGGACTTGGATTTATTGCTGACCACATGCTCACAACACCTGCTCCGGGAACAACTCCATGCGCTAACGCTGATACAGGAGAGTCCGTGTACTAAGACCAATTGCGACGCAAAAGGGAAGGCTAGGCGGGGCCTATGTGCAAGCATAAATTAAATGGTTGCTTCGAGGTAAACCGCAGCAACGTGCTACATTACTGAGGAACATACGGGTTCGTGAGATTCCAGGAGAGAACACAAAAAAGGGGAGTCTAGTTGCTCGTTCACAAGGTTTAGGGAAAAGAGAAACAGTATTGCACGTCAGTGTAGTAACTCTATCTTGCTGCGTTCCGATTGGCTGACGCCGATCACGTGAACGAAGGAACAAACGTAAGTTTCGCCAAGTATAGCGTATCTTGTACTCTACAGTCACAAGTGACGATCATCAAATTAGTTACGTTGTTTAGTGCAACATTAGGGCTGGTGAGAAAGGGTATCACGTGATCAGGGCCGCCTCAGCGAGGGGTCAACCGGAAGGACACCAAGACCAAAAGCGGTTGCCAAAGGAAACGCGGCTTCAGTGGCGGGGATGAAGCACTGGCAAGGTTGCGATCGGCAAGATACGGCCACTATGGGTGATCGTTGGACTGCTTCATCCAAGATACATGTGGTATATGTACGGGGGAAGTAGATTATCTGGTGACACCCGTGAAACTGGGAAGAACGAAGTAAATGCGAGGGGTGTAGATGTATTTCCTCCTGCACCGGATATCAGGCACTTTTGGAGTTGTCCCACTATTCCGTAGCTCGCCGATTCGCCCTTTGTGGACTCACTCAAAGTAACCGTTCACTCATAAAGCGTCCAACACTTCCTCATAATACACTCCAGGACAGCAAGTGTTAAAGAAATAACCAGGCACAGCAACGACAGAAACCAAATAGTTCAGCAGAGTGAGAGTCCAGGAAGTTCGCTCGGAAGCCAAAAAGTATGACGTGACGCGGTGCTGAGCCCATCAGCTTGTGCCCTCCCGATTATTCGATGACCCGCACAGCTTCAGGGAACAGCAAGACCCGGCCGGGGATTACGCGCTGAAGTCCGTCAATACTTGGCATCGCCCAGTGCAAGGGCGAGGTCCCAGCCAGGTCCAAAGCAGGCCCGGGGTCACGTCATCTCCTTCGAGTCCGAGTCGACTGCGACCGCAGCGGCGCCAGGGTTCTGGTTAACGACGCATTTGCGCATATGTTTTTCCAGGGTGCTGGGCACCGAGAAGGGCATGTCGCAGAACCGGCAGCGATACACGTCTTTGCCAACGCGCCCATGTGTCTTCATGTGGCGTGTCAGCTTGGAGCTCTGCGCGCAAGCGTAGCTGCAGAGCTCGCACTTATAGGGCTTTTCACCCGTGTGCGAGCGTCGATGCACCGTCAGGTTGCTGCAGTTCTTGAACACTTTGCCGCAGTACTCGCACGTGTCGTTGCGACGGTCCTTGGGCTTTCCCAGGGCGGCTCCCATGAGCGCCAGCGCATTGCTGGGTCCTGGTCGTGGACTAGCGTTGGTCAGCTTGCAGTCTTTGCCGCTGCGCGCGTCCAGGTCTCCACCCTGTGGCAGGCCCAAATAGAAGTCGCGATGCGCCATCGACGGGAGCCACAGTCCGGAGTAGAGGCTTGGGTTTGCACCGTCACGCTCTCCCAGGTCCAGTTTAAGCCTCTTGGGGTCATATCCACCGTCGAAGGCACCCAGAAGACTTCCTCCGAAGTCAAGCGGCGCCAGCGATTTGCTCGCACCATCGGCAAGGGGTCCGTTTTCAGCCGACGCGTCACTGCTGCTCGCTGCACTCCCTCCAGGGCCTCCTGTGTCAGCGGCCGCAGATCCGGGCCGTTCTTGCTTTACAGCGGGTTTCACGCTTTCCTCTAAAGCTTGCTTGTATGCCTCGTTATATTGCTGGATATTGGTGAGACCTATTTTCTCCATCACCTCACCCAGAAGAGACTTCCGTCCAGGCAAGTCCTTCTCTGGCGGCGTTGCCGTACGGACACTTAGGTCCTCGGCTGTTTCAGCTACGGATGGGTCTTCTTCTAATTCTTCGTCTTCCAGCTCTTCTTCTTCGTCCAAGTCCTCCTCCTCATCCTCTTCCATATCTACTGTCCGGGCATCGTCCGACACGTCGTCGTCCCCGTTCGCCCTAGCTCCGTCTTCGGGCGTTGTCCGTGCAGACTCGACGCTCGTGTTCTCAGCCGAGCCCCCCGGAGACTTGCGGTGTGTCTTCATGTGCCTCTTAAGTTTACTGGACTGTGTACAAGCGTGATTGCAAATATGGCAACGGTAGGGCTTCTCTCCCGTGTGGGACCGTCTGTGAACGATTAAGTTACTCTGGAACCGGAAGGACTTGCCACAATACTCGCATGACTTGAGCTTCGGAGACGCCGCCGTTGGAGGTTCACTGCCACTGGTCGTTGAGGTCTTCACGCTCGCCGCTGTAGTCGTGGGCGGAGGTGGCAACGGCGTCGACGAAGGCGTCAGTGAAGCTGTGCCCGCGAACGCCGGGGGCGTCAGCTTGCGTGGGGATGACGGGCTCGTGGCCCCCGCTAGCTGGCGTAGTCGTTGCGAGTAGAAATCCAACTGGGGCTCCAGTGACAGACCCGGAAAAGAAGTAGCGCCTGCCTGCGTCGTGGTCGGTCGGAAACTGTCTATAGTCGGCGTAGCGGGAGCGGTGAGTCGAAGCTGATCGCCCAAAAGGAACTCGTGACTAGAGGGCCGCGTGAAGAGGCCCGCCCCAGAGCTACCGAACTGCCGCTCTCCAAGGGGCATACGCAGCAGCTGTAGGGCCGGGTGGGTTGAAGGGGGGTCTCCGCTTGCCCCTGAAGGTATGGACGACGTCACCGCCGGGGCTGAAGACGGGGAAGAATCCGCAGTGATGTCTCGATTCGAGGAGGAGTTCGGTGTCGTACGCGCCGACGCAGATCCTGATGTTGGTCCAGTGGGAAAAAGAGGAGCAGGGCTCATGTTGGCTTCCACGTAGATCTTCATCCCGTGAAGGTTCTGCGCGTGCTGCACCAGGAGCCATGCTGTGGAAAATGTATGCTTGCACGTGAAGCAGGTGTAGCTGTTGGGTTCTGTAAAGACAAAAATAGGACAAGCCTAAGCAGGGAAATGGAACACCTGTGTGGTAGAAAAGTCAAAGTAGAATGCACTTCGAAATACCTAGATACAATGCGAAGCAATTGCCTCGGGCAGCATTGCTATCTTGACTGAACGTAATGAGCAAAGAATGAAATAGTAGATAAGTAGCCTTCCTTCTGGCAGATTGCGCTAAATTGTCTCTTCCACACTTGAGACATAATGGCAAGAAATAATTAGAACCCAATGACCTTTTAATGAATGAGTGAATTAACTTTCTGTGAAATATATAACATACAAATGAAACGAAATCCGTAATATACACATATACGCGTCAGAAAAAAAAAATGTTGGTTTTATTAAACATGACATGAGCCCTAAAACAAACAAACAAAATTATGCACAATCTTATACTTCATATAGAGCCGGTTATTCATGAACACTGCTGTGCTTATACAGAGCCAACCATTTAAGCAATCAATGTGTTAAACCCCCCGCTGTGCTCACTGAAGCTATGCTTGTCCCGGGGCCCGAAGTGTAAAAGACGTCTTGTGACTCCTTGGGCTCTCGGTTTACAGGCGTTCGTCCTTCCCTTTTCGTCACGTAACTAAAGGCGAAGACGACGACAGCATACCCCTTCAGACGTATGTCTGAAAACGTCCGAGGAAAACCCAGGTAAACCACCAGACAGCACAGCCGGTACCGGGATTCGAACCCAGGTACCTCCCAGTCTCGACGTGACATGGCCAGCACGCTAACCAGTGAGCCACGTGAGCATACCGAACAACGAACCCTGCAGGCCAAGAGGGCGCATACAAGACTTTCCAGTTGATTGTATACTTTCCCCAATATTTGGCACGTAGAGAGAACCATTTCTCTTCGCTTCAGCTGTGCCGCCGTTCTTCCCGACATGTCGCACCTGCCTTGCAAACATTGTATAAGTGATTAACTCCAACCCAACTTCGCCTCATCTCTTAGACACACTTCCTAATTCCCGCATGGATAACACGTCCATTAGACAAACGAGCGGATATCTCCCGACTCCTTTCGTCCCCGCGCCAACGGAAGAGACACCATGCATATTTGTGCGCAAGGAACAGCGGAGTCCTTGCATTCTTTGCAGCATTATGCTCGGTGGCAGCCATAGCAGCGGACATCGATCATTTAATGGTGATAGATTAACTGCGCTCGAACGACTAATAATTGCTTTCCGATGTCGGAGTTCTGCGACGAGACAATTAGTGACCCGCACTCGGAGTGTTCCGTCGGTAATTAATCTCACCGGGCGAGCGAGATCAGGCTGGTCATCCATCACGGAAACGTCCCGGAGAACAAACGTGTTGTAGTACTCGTGTTTGGAGAGGTTACACAGATGGGGAGATAAGGCGTAAGTTCGCGTTCAAAGGATCTGGTGTACGGAGGAGAGAGAGCAATGGAATTGAATTGAAACGTATTCAGGGGCGAAGTAAGAGGCAACAGGGGAAGCCAGTGCAATAAGGCCTGTTTGCGCGGGAACTGTTCGAGGATCTTAACATCAAGGAATGTCAGGCGGTTGATTGGCTGTGCAGTTCATAGCCGAGAGGCCTGCCTGCTGATATGACGAAGGGATCGTATCTCTTAGGCCGACTTCAGCCGATGTTTGCTTTGACGAACTGAGAGGAAAGCAGAGGAAACACGCAGATAGCTCAATCAGTGTTGGTGTTAAAACGCCGTCACCTCTCAGACGCAGCTGAAGAAGTTGGAAAGATGCGCGAATGGAAATAGTAGTTTAATGGTTGTATCCTAGCAGAAATTATTTGCGAAAGAACCCCCAGATGTGTCCAAAAGCAAGCAGAACTGCCCCACATGAATATGCGGTTATGCCTCATGGTTAACCCTGCAAGAGTGAAAAGGACGATGAGCCTAACAAAATCCTACCACGGAGTCGCACGGAGTTCAGTAACCTTACACTACTGAGCGCAACGCTTCCAGACGATGACTTTCGCGAAGCCATCGCGGATGGGAACACGGAGGAAATTCAGCAGAGGAAAGAGCTGCAAGGAGGGGGGACTGATGACATGGCTGGAATCTTTCGTACATATATATCGCTTCCACAAACGTTAAAAAGAAATCATGTAAACTAACGTTCTGATTGCGCCACATGATTTAGCAGCTTTATATGCTAGGTCACTTCAAGACAGAAAGACAAAGAGGATAACAAAGGGGTCGACGTGACGCGTGGACAACACTCCGGGTGCTCACACTCCTCCACTTCATGCAAACTGTTTTCGACGCCGCTTCATTCGGAGACACACCTTCACAAAGTCCGCGACTGTCCTCACCAGGCCTCGAGGGTCTCTCGCATCCAAGTTCAACGCTCGCTTTTCCTGAACAAGCTGCGACACAAAGCACGCTCAGATTTAAGTGAAGAACGATGCATGTTTTGCACGACAGCAAAAGTGGAGAGTAATACGCCTCTAAAGTAGTCCAGCTCGGATCGGACAATCGACGACAGCCGGCTGACCGGGGACCGGGTGTCACTCTCTGAAACAGGACGATGTTGATGGATTACTGGACGCCCCATGGGTATATGCATACACAACGGAGAACACGTTCACGCTGAAAGCGTGCGGGACTGGACTGCTTTAGACTTCGTGTATAACAATCGATCGAGAGGTAAACGGCATAGATTGAGTCGTAGCAGAGCTGTTCGAAGCGTGTCAAAATTAGATACTACATATCAAATAGAGTAAAGACACGTTCAATTAATCAGTCAACGGGCGCCTGTTGGTGCCTGTTACACGATGCATTTTGAAGTTTTCAGTGTGTGCTTTCAAGCATTGAAGTACTAAGCCAAAGCCACGTCAAAGCCGATTACTTGGTAGACGCTGATCCGACTAGGCTTCGTGACAGTAGGTAATGATGATTTCTCTGTTCTGTTTTTGCGGGGCGCACGGCTTTTTGTGACAATTAGCATAACTACGTCAGTGTCACAAAAAAAAAAGGCATGGGGATCGGGAATAACGGTTTGCTAGGGACGTGTTATGTAGCGAAGTTCTGTCTAAGACTAGTGTCTCACGTCCAACACCCGAAGCAGAATTCGTTCCCCCTTCTCGGGTCTCAGATAGATTCCCATTCTACTTCAAGTTTGGACTTGTTGATGCTTCCAAGAGTGCACAGTGTGTCACGGGTTCGGGTGACGATACCAAGTAATGTCTGGAACTCCGTGACTAATTATGATTCGGACTCAGCGAGTCAAGCGGCTGCAGTCAGTGGCTGAACGATTGCACACGTACACAGAGCTACAATCAACAACATATTTACTCATGCTACAATAATGTTGCAAAAACTGAGATTACACAGAGCCAGTACCACTTCAAACCAAACAGTCACACTTAGCTCAGTTCTGCGATGTCTTGGAGGGGGTCAATCGCTGCCTACTTCCGACGGTGGTTCTCGGTGGGTCCCTTGAGTCGTCGCTTCACTCACACGCGTCACAACACTTGCCGAACTCAGTCAGCTTTCACACACATTTCTAACTTGTATCATCGTCCACCTGCAGTACATTGCCGCCACTCCTCTAACTTCCCCACCACTCTCTCGCTGGGACTCTTAACTGACCACCTTGCGACGACTGCCCCACTTTCCCTCAGATACCCCTTATATTACCTCGGGAAACGGGGTTCCCAAATGTCACTGCACGGAGCATCCCCCCTTTTTCTGAGAAAAGGTCACCACGCCTCTGTCACGAAACACAGCTGCCATTTTACGCAAAAACAATAATTTTCTTCTGTCAATGCATCAGTGTGAAGCCGACTCCCAAGTCCCTGGCTTCAGCAAAACAACCAAACAAAATTAAAGACTACAACACGTGGCATCTGGTTAATGTACTCGGTCCGAACAACGCGAAAGCAGCAGCACTGATCGCACCGCGGGGTACCAAGAACAACCCGGAGGGCGCAAACACAGTCGCGTCGAGGTGTCGTGTTTCTCAACGTGGACTGTTCCCCCACGAGTCTAACCAAGCATCTGGACGCCATAAATCTGAGCATCCCGAAGATGTCATGGCCCACCGAACCAGAGTGTGTTCTTCCAAATTGACTCTCCCAACAACTGTTAAACGACAAAAAATCCACAAAACAATCTTGTCGCCCTGTGACACGACCCCATCGCTAAGAATATTATATAATAATATTGCAAAACCCACAAACAGGGCGAGACATAAGATTCCGGCATAATATGCGACACAAAGTCCACTCCATAAAAATCCACACTCGCGATACAACCAGCACAAGTACGTCAAAAAAAATGCATAACCAATAATGCACAATATTTGACGTAAGTGACACGACGATCCCTCTCTTAAGAATATTACATCACAATATTCAAAACACCCACATGTACTGACAAAATCTTTACACTCGTGCACTCTGGTTGACTCATCATTTGCGACGCCCTGCACTAATAGGCCATCAAATACAAATACAATACTCTCGTTTATCCATAACCACAAATTAACCACTGTATCACAACAATCACATCCTTACTGAAACATCATTAACACACGCTTTACAACACTCCGGAACCGAAAATCAACTCTAATATTACACCGCCCTCGATACACTTTGCAACGATTCGCTTTCTTTCACTGCAGTCTGCCGACACACTCACTTCTGAATTCCCCATGTCATGTTATAGTTGGTTCCTTGTTCCCATCCTTTCAGAGGCTCACACGTAGTTACGTCCTTCTAAACCTTCCGCTCGAGACTGAGCACTGACACTGCAAACGTCTACGCTCCATCCTGATCCGCGGTGGCGCTCGTTCATACCATCTTCTCGGTCGCCCACCCCTTTCGCTCCTACCATTCGCAGCCTGAGTCGGACATCTGCCGTACATCTGTTTCCTGGTCTCTGCGACGGTACCCTCTCCACTATCGGCTTCTTCCCAATTCGGATCAGGATTAGTAGGTCCTCGTGCATTTGGAACGTTCCCGATGATCACGTCATACAGTGGGGCTTCCATACACTTTGCCGTCAGAGGCCCGCTATAGAACGGCGTCTTCACAAAAATTCTCGCCTCCGGTAACTTCCTTACAGTCCCATCTACTAGGCGCACGGGTCTGTACCTTCCGGTCATGTCTTCTTGTCTTACCAGTCCCCTCTTGACAATCACCGTGTCGCTTCCTGTGTCTCGCAGGACCGTTATTTCCCGCTTCCCCATTTTTCCTGTTGCGGCCGGCATGCCTTCGATCTGGAACGCTGTTTTCGGCGTCACGCAAGCGTTTACAACGGGCACCATTGCGCCGTTCTTGAGTCCCACATGTCCATCCTTCACGTCCATTTCTGTACAGCTCTTGTCCTCAACTCTTCGGACGATGACACACGATGACTGGGAAACTGCTGGCATCTCCTCTGGGCAGTTTCTTGCCCGATGCCCTTCCTTCCCGCAAGAATAACATTTCCCGTTACTTTGGCGACTCCTACAGTATGCTGCCTTATGTCCCAATCTGTTGCACAAAAAACAGAGTCCTCTTGTTCGCGTTTCTTCCCTCTCATGGGCGTGCCTTGTCACTGCTGCTTGCGCTGGCTCTTCGTCTGAACCGTCACTTTCGCATTTTCTCTGCCCGAGATGACTCTGGCACTGCGCTTCCAAAAACCTGTCGGCAAGCGTCGCCAAATCTGCCAAGGATTCGGTCTTTCGCTCCCTCAAAAACATGGCCAACTTTGGCTGGCACCCCTTCACAAACTGCTCCGTCAATAAGAGGTCCCGTAGGCTGGCATAGTCCTTCTTCGTCTCAGACAAATCGATCCACCTGTCGAAAAGGTTACTCAACCGCGCTGCAAACTGTGTTCCGGTCTCTCCATCCACTGGCCTCCCACTTCGAAACTTCTCTCTGAAACCTTCCGCCGTTAACCTAAATCTCTGAAGGAGAGCCGCCTTCACCTTGTCGTATTCAGCGGAGTCCTCAGGTGTCAGTCTGGCAAAAACTCCCAACGCATCGCCATTAAGACAGACGCTGAGCGCCGTCGCCCACTGCTCTTTTGGCCACCGTTGTCCCGTCGCCAGGCGTTCAAAACGTAGCAGATACGCGTCGAGGTCATCACGTCTTTCGTCGAACGGCGCAAGCCAACGGTGCGGTGTAACCGGTAGTGTGTTACCGACCTCGCGTGCAGCGTTCGTCGTTGTCGCGCCTGAACCCTGATTCTGCAGTTCCTGTAGCCTGATCTTCATCTCTATAGTTCGCCGTTCTTCTTCTGCTAACTGTTTTGCTTCTTCGGCTCTAGCTTTCGCCGCTTCGTTTTCGCGTACCTGTTCCTGCTCTCGTGCAAGCGCCTGCTCTTTCAACAGCTCCCGTTCTTGAGCCCTTCTTTCCCTCTGTTCTTTCTCTACCCATTCCTTCAGCGCGGCTCCCTGAAGACCTAGCTCTTTTCCGACGGCTATCAGCTCGTGCAAATCCATGCCGTACACCTAACGTTTCCGACCTGTACGCTCGCTCACCCACGTAACAGCTTCTAAATACGACTGTCGCTGAGTCCTGTCGCGGACGCCAGTTAATTGTCACGGGTTCGGGTGACGATACCAAGTAATGTCTGGAACTCCGTGACTAATTATGATTCGGACTCAGCGAGTCAAGCGGCTGCAGTCAGTGGCTGAACGATTGCACACGTACACAGAGCTACAATCAACAACATATTTACTCATGCTACAATAATGTTGCAAAAACTGAGATTACACAGAGCCAGTACCACTTCAAACCAAACAGTCACACTTAGCTCAGTTCTGCGATGTCTTGGAGGGGGTCAATCGCTGCCTACTTCCGACGGTGGTTCTCGGTGGGTCCCTTGAGTCGTCGCTTCACTCACACGCGTCACAACACTTGCCGAACTCAGTCAGCTTTCACACACATTTCTAACTTGTATCATCGTCCACCTGCAGTACATTGCCGCCACTCCTCTAACTTCCCCACCACTCTCTCGCTGGGACTCTTAACTGACCACCTTGCGACGACTGCCCCACTTTCCCTCAGATACCCCTTATATTACCTCGGGAAACGGGGTTCCCAAATGTCACTGCACGGAGCATCCCCCCTTTTTCTGAGAAAAGGTCACCACGCCTCTGTCACGAAACACAGCTGCCATTTTACGCAAAAACAATAATTTTCTTCTGTCAATGCATCAGTGTGAAGCCGACTCCCAAGTCCCTGGCTTCAGCAAAACAACCAAACAAAATTAAAGACTACAACACGTGGCATCTGGTTAATGTACTCGGTCCGAACAACGCGAAAGCAGCAGCACTGATCGCACCGCGGGGTACCAAGAACAACCCGGAGGGCGCAAACACAGTCGCGTCGAGGTGTCGTGTTTCTCAACGTGGACTGTTCCCCCACGAGTCTAACCAAGCATCTGGACGCCATAAATCTGAGCATCCCGAAGATGTCATGGCCCACCGAACCAGAGTGTGTTCTTCCAAATTGACTCTCCCAACAACTGTTAAACGACAAAAAATCCACAAAACAATCTTGTCGCCCTGTGACACAGTGCATGACGACCAAGGAACAGACCTATCCCTGAGGGAGAACCAACCCGATTGCCCATATGGCCAAATGGATGCAACTACGCGATGAGGCCCATCTTCGTATTCTTGTTTCCCTTTCGCCCGTAGTGGTGTCGGCCTGCTCAGTGAGGAGTGTATGTGCAATCTGGTTAGTGGCGTACTCTGTAGTGTATCTACCCAGTAACCACTTTGGCAAATGTGTACTTTTCTGCACTCACCGTAGAGCTTATAGACGTCGTTGAGCTATATAACCCGATGTTGCGCATGTTTCAATTTATACAATTTGGTTGCATTTGCGAAAACCCATCCAAGATGCTTAAAAAGTACTTGTAACATGAAGAGCGAGTGACTGTTCCAACACTAGTTGTGACAGTAGTTGTGACAGTGGTAGTTGTGACAGTGGTAGTTGTGACAGAGGTAGTTGTGACAGAGGTAGTTGTGACAGAGGTAGTTGTGACAGTGGTAGTTGTGACAGTGGTAGTTGTGACAGTGGTAGTTGTGACAGTGGTAGTTGTGACAGTGGTAGTTGTAACAGTAGTTGTGACAGTAGTTGTGACAGTAGTTGGACACATGAACTGTCCTGACACTACTTTAAAAACACACCGTGCCATTCCATTTTGACGTGCGACGTACCAGACTAAAAATGATGGCCGCAAATCGAGGTAAAGAGACTTACTTCAACGGTACTGCTAAGCTCATGGTCCGATCTGCGAAGTTGGTTTATTCCATTTTAGTGCCCCTTCAGATAGATGAAGTATTCAAGGTTTCCTTCACTCTCGTGCAGGCACAAAGGGCAATTTAAGCCTAACTGACCCATTCAAATGATTGCGGCACAATATCGCAATATTATGCAATGTGTAACAAAAAAAAATTATACAATTTCTTTGCGCGTAAATTGTGCAATTTACGCACTTCCTATATCGCCTTGTTGAGAATATTATATGATGGATCCAAGAGAATGGAAGATTACGAATAGGCGATCATCCCTTAACGGTTCATTGAATTTCAAACTTTAGCTTATGCAAGAACTGGCACCGCTTCCAAGGTTCGCGGGCTATTCCACATGCTATTCCGCGGGCTATGTAAATTCGGAATAACTATAGCTATCGCTGTTGCGACCGCATATTTATGTAAAGGACATCTTGGAAATGCCATCTTGTTCAGAGAACATTTTTGGGATAGGTGCGGTGGTTCATTGACGGAGATTTAAAAAAAAAAATTCACATACCCGAAAATAGGAAGACATAACGGTGCAATCAGCGCCAGCTGCCTTCTCGTCTGTCGACAACGCTATTTGTGAGAACAGGAAGTCAGTATTATGGTGTGGTTTATTAGTGCGTTAGTTGGTGGTGGTCGATTTATTCGTTATCACTACGTTGTTTCGAGGGACCCATGATTCGCAGAGTTTCATCGTTCTATAGCGCCGTCAGCAAGCACATCTGAAGGCCTCAGCCAACGCCTAAACACCCTCCACTGCTTTGCTTGTTTATCCGCCCCTGTGCCGCCGTTGTAGTCAGCAACCATCGCTCGCTCAAAACTTTTCTTTTTCTTTTAAATTTAAACTTTGTTTCCCCCTCCTCCTGTGTCATACACTCATACATCACTTTCAACTACAGCGATGATCAATCGCAAAATATTTTTCGTTTACAAAAAAAAAAAAAAAAAAAAAAGAACGAAAAAAAAAAAAAAAGGAAAACGCAATTGCGTTTCTTTTTCTGTTTTTGAGCCTAAAAAGTCCCCTCCACGAGGTCCCTCAGGAACGAGCCCAAAATACAAAACGAAGCGAACAAGGTACTAAGTTCGTTGTGTTCAAATATATATAGATCTCTATATAGGTCCTTGTATTTCGTGCGACGGAGGAATATAGGAGACCGTAAGTGATTGATGAATCTTTATTGGTAGCCGAGGGATGTGCTGCGTTCGACTGCTGCTGGACGGACCCTGAAATCATGCGAAGGGAAGGGAGCTGCCCCTCAGGACTTGGGGAGGGAAAGGAGGCAGATAATGGTTTACAAGGGAAGAGGGTAAAAGTGGGTGAGAGGAGATGAATACAGGAGTCGTGTTATATGGTATGCTTAAAAGTGAGAGAAAATGTTTAATTGGGCCATGCTTTGCATCACTTACAGGGTTCAGTAACGCTTTCTGTCGAGAGAGGTGCCAAGCAGCAGACCATCGTGGCCCAATATTGGCCGGATATTAGCAATACTGGTTCGATATATTGGACCAGTAATGATAGATCAGTGCGTCATGTGGGACTACACCTGTCAAAGTGTCCCAACCCAATAGGGATTCGTGAGACCCATAAAAGTGTTCAAAGGGTGGGAATTCCGTAGCACAGCTAGGCAAGAGGTCTGCGAAACCAGGCGTTTCGTTTCGGGTTTCTTTTAAGCTTTACGTAGCCAGTACTGTCTTCTGAGGCGCAAACATGACCCACAGAACATCCTGCACTCGCATGTGGAGAAAGACAACAAAGTGACGCAATCACCACTACTCCCCCTCGGTCTGACGTCACCCATCTCGCAACCCTACCTCCTCCCACCTAACACAAAACAGGGAACGCATCGAAAAGCGCCACCTTCCTAATAAACAAGCAAACAGGAAAAATTCCCAGGAGTCGACTGCAGCAGCAACATCAGCAGACCCAAAGGCAGAGAGAACGGGAGCGGAACGTCTTTCAGCAGCGTTTCACAGCCCAGCCACAAGCGCAATTTGGCCCCCCGCCGCGAGAGGACGCTCGCTACCGGTCGCGTCGCTCCCCAGGAGTTCTTGACAGAGATTGATCTTTTCTTGATGACCGGTCCGAGGGTATATTTTAATTTCCTGTGCGACCGATGCTTCATTTCATTACCATGAACTCTCCGGCTTCTTTTTGTTGTTTTTTTTTGTCGTATCTTTTTCTGTGTGTGTGTGTGCTTTATTTTCGTGCGGCTGCATTGTGTTGTGGCGTACGCGTCTTTGTACACAGCGACAGGAATGGCTCGGGCTGTGACTGCGTCGTTCTTAGTCGGTGGCTGTGCGCGCCCCCTATCATCGATGGTGGCGACACGAAGGGGCGCGGAGGTCGTAATGTTCCCCCTCTTTTTGGGGGTGTTCGAGGGTAACTTTAGCAAATGAAAGTAGCTAAAAAGCCCTTGATTACAGTCGGATGGAAACATAGCAGCAATATGGTTTCTTGCTGACCTTTTACTAATTTTCGTTCCCCTTATTTAATACGTTCGTTACTGATAAATTGGTAGAGAGGCTTGCTACCTGAAAGCTAAACAATATGGGACGGGGAATCCCGTACGTCCCGACAACGAGCGCGAAAGGGTCTGTAACTAACGAAGCACCAGAATAGGCCACGCTTAGCATAACCTGCACAATTATTATGGTTCGCAGTATTATTAAGTCTACTTCATGCCGACAATTAATGCGACATCTTCGGAGTTCATACTTCCACCAGCTGGCAATAATAGATGCCCGTAGAAAACGGTTAGAAAAGCACGCGCGCTGGTAATTCACGGAGGAGATAAACAAAACGGAAACAAATGAACGGGAATCCTATCAACGTCAGGGTGGCAAATACGACGCTCCAAAAAATCCCCAACAAACGTCACACAGGAAATAAATGGCGCGCCAGACTTCAATTCTTTATCGCGTAACACATACATAAGCGTAACCTAAGAGTTCCCAAGTCGTTCGAGTTCTTTTTTTTTTTTTTTCGTTTTCTTTGCCGAATGCAGCGTAATAAAGCTCGAAAAGGCCTCGGAGAAACGTAATACACGGAGAAACGCCATTACAGAAAGTGGCAGGTGTCAAGGGAAAAAAGAAAAAGAGATAGACGTCATTTCCTGCATGCTTCACCTTACTCACAGTTCCCCGATAGTCTTTTCAGAGGTCGACTAACAAGTTGAGAATATTCGCAACCCTTTTCTCCCAACACTCCATAAACGCAAATCCTAATCCGGCGCACGCTTCCAAACGACACAATTGTCACATGACACTCGAACGAATGTTTCCAATTGGATGTCATGTTCTTATAGCGTTCCCAGCATCAGCCAATCGTGAGCATCGTATTCCAGAGCGCAGCGACATTTGTGTCTGCTCGAAACTTTCGTGGCACGTGTTCCCAAACGCATTTATTTCCTATTCGAAAACGATGCCTCCCTGATGTGCGTATTGGACAAGTCAGAGACGTGGCGCTTTAACGTCAATAGAGAGTTTTGGTACATCGGAAGAATTCTACGAAAACGGTACGATAAAGAAAGCTATCGAATCCAAGCTTAGCAATTAATGTGATGTCACTCGCTCAAAAGAAAGAGGGTGATCGGCTTAGCTAGTTTTCAGAACTGTTATCGTGAACACCTTTCGATGTACTAAAACTCCCTAATGTCTTTTGCGCCTTTCGCGTCCTTTTTACGTTCTTCGTTGTTAGAACGTGTCATCCTACACTAACAGATAGAAAGCGGTAATGAGGTCTTCAAATAACGCATTTAGCTGAGTTTGAGGCAAAAGAAGTACACAAGACGGGACCCGTACATCTGCATCTACACCTATGCCAGCATCCACACCAGCCTTACTTGCTTTCAACTTTCTATACCCTCAAGACTTGGTTGTGAACCTAATGCTGCACCCTTAGAATAAAATTTCACCATATGGCACCCTGAAGGCCAACCATTGGACGGAATGACGCCAATAGCACCGATGATTTTGTGGAAAGCGCGGTGCATACATCTTTTTGTGACAATTAGCATAACCGCATACGTGTCACAAAAAAAGCGTACTCTTCCCGCTTTAGGCAAATCACGGGAGGAAACGACGTCATTCGGGACGACGGTTGGCTAGGAAAGTGCAATGCGGTGAAGTTGTTTTTAGAGCATATAGGTACTACTTTCCTTTGCGCCCGTACAAGGCGCAATGTTTCATATTCGCCACGTACATATACGCTCGCATCTCTGCGAATTTTAGAGGCAGTTAAGATCCATACGCTCAGCTTATTAAGGGGTATATGTTATATATCAACATGTTATATATCAACAGTGGTGCAGGCGTTGTATAGAATAGAATAGAACAGAATAGAAATGGAAAGAAAATAATGGAAACGTAGGTCGTCCTGGTGCGACCTGGCGTTGTAATCATATGTGCAAACGTCTATTTATACGTCACTATCGCGAAAAGGTAATATTAAGGACAGAAAAGGCTTTGGGGGAGAATTTCTTTCCAAATGGACGTTTCAACGTGAAGTTGAAAAAAAGCTAGGGAATATTTTTCTGCTACTTTCGCGTTGTTCTGTCTCTGGAGGTTCCGGGAAAGTTGCGAGCATGGAAACTCCCTTTCTTCCTTAGGCCAACTTCATTTGTGACGAGAGTATTGAGTATTACCTCAAAGCCAAAACCTGGTTCACATCGTTGGAATATTGTAATGGGGCCTAATACTTGGTACTGCTCCTGTAGGCGCTGAACAGTCTACCTCAACGTCTTCAGCTGTCTAAACTCCCGCTCTGCCGTCGGCCGGAAGATATCATGAGAATGATGACGGAAGTGGACGAATAATCTAAACGCTACCACGAAGACAGCTGCTCGTAATTTGTGTGAACATCCGCCCTTAGATAATGGACATTATTACATCCAGCTTTTTCTTCTTTTTTTTTTCGAAGTCTGAACACAAGACATGGGATAAAGAAAGAGATATTGGTCCCAGCCTGCCCGCCCCATTCATTGTTCGACGTCATTATTTCCTTCGATGTCCGCGTACGATCTTTCCCTATACTCGACTTTGAGCCATTTTCCCAGAGGGGGTCTTTCCCGCATCATCGGAGCCACGAAGGCTCCTTTCGAGGACGGAAATGAACTTCTCGAGGACGACTTCAAGGAAACCATACTCGGAAAGGACATGCGCTCCGAACAACGTCAAACGCTCGTGCCAGAAACGCGCCATAAAACGCGCCATAAAACCAAAAAAAAAAAAAAAGAAAGAATTCAGTTGTGCCATGTTTGACAAATTCGCTGCCTGCGCATAGGTAATGACACGGATAGAAATATAACCTCACCGATAAGCGTTCCACAAAGTCTTTGGCATTGTTTATGGACTCCCTGCGAAGTGCTTTAAGCGTGCCTGGCTCCGTTCGTTGTAAATGGACAAGAAGCAACGGGGGCGCCACTCCTGAAGAGGGTGTCTGTGTTTGTGTGTGTGTGGGGGGGGGGGGTGCGACTCCAATAAATATGTAACTTCCTGTCGCGAGAGTAGCTCTGCCGCGGTCTCACTGTTTTGGGGAGATCATTAAAGCGTGTATATCGCCTTTTCCTTCCTTTTCGTTATTTTTTTTTGTTATTGTTTCTCTTTTGTTTTGACTTACGGTCCTTCTTACAATGTGTATGCCAGCATACTGAATGGACGGTTTTGTACGGCGCTTGTTGTCTTCTTGATATTGCTTTTGCTTTTCAATTTTGACAAATATCGACACATTGTTCTATTCTAGAAATCGTAGTGCAGGAGGCGAGGCAATGAGTGCAAGTGTCGTGGCGTCTGTGTGCTTTCCTCCCCCGATGATTCTCATCAGTTGAGGTTTTCTTTATCATCCTCTCCTTTATGTTTCCTTTCCTTCTACCTCTGCTATTCCTTTTTATCCGTGTTAAACTCTCCTTAGTTAATCTAGTGTAGGGATACTGTGGTATCCAGTCCGACCTTGTCGCCATTTATGTCCCTTCTCTCTCTCTCTCTTTTCCTGTTCATATCAGCACCATCAGCATCGGCGTCATTTGAGGCAAGAACAAATACAACACGTAAGCCTCACAACGTCCAGTTACATGCTTCGATTAAAGAAGAAAAAAAAAGGTTTTGCCCGTTGAGGAGAGCGTATAAGCTAGTTGAAAAAAAAAAAAAAATGAATAAACAAATAAATACATAAAAGTAGCTAGCATGGTGCAACCGGACATCGGAGGGTGTCGGCTCGAATCCCCACTGCTGGTGCCTTTTCATCAACCGTCTTTATTTAACTTGAAAACCAGTTATTTCACGCATTTGGAGGGCGTCCAAACTCTGCACAGTTTGCTGTTTCCTCATCATGGGAGCACTTAGTGATACCCTATAGCGAAGCCTGCAATCCCCGCTCCGAAGCTGACCAGCCATGGTCGTTGTGCTGAAGAGTTCGGGTCAGCCATCGTCATTTCGACATTTTAATGCAGCTTAGCTCAGTATAGCTTAGCTCATACATAATTGTCGTGGTATTATATACAAAATTATGACCCCGTGAGCCATGCACAGACCTGACTTCAAATGACGAGCCAAAACAAACGTCCACACTACTGAAATTCAATTACATTTCAACAGCACTCCATCACGCAGAGAGATCGAGTACAGATCTCCGAAGACTCACAGAACGCAAAAATATATAACGTATCTATTCGAAGTCTACACCGAGGCATCTCGCCCTCTTCATTCTTGGTATCGTCATTAAAACACTCGTGATATGAACTCGTACATGCGGCAGAAATAACAGGCTCAAGAATTTCCTTCCATCTGCCTGAACATCGCCCTGTTCCGCCGTATAATGCAGAGACCTGCCTTCCTTCGAAATGGCCGCCCAAGCGACACAAGAAGCCGCGCTGAATTACAGGTCTCGACCTTTAATAAGCATTTTTCTCCGTTGAATCCAATTATTCGATTTCAGCCACTCGTTCTTTTTCTTTGTAATAAAAAAAAATGTGGCCTTCCTTTTCATTCGACCCGATTCGGTGGCACGTTTCGGCACTATACTCGCTGTAATAAAAGTCAAAGGAATACCTTTTGTCTCGGTGCTTTCGTACGCTTCGCCTTTTAAATATGCAGAAAGAAATTCTCGGCCAGAAAGCTGGGGATTTGCACTACAAGAAGGGTTTCTGGTTTCATGAAGGCTAATCCTTCGGCCATTAGGTGGAGCCACCGGAGACCTCAGCTCCTCTTCTAACAATCCAGCCAATTATACGGCGGACGACTTTGTCCCAGGGTGCCCGTCGTCTGCTATGATTTGCTGCATGCGGTGCTCTTTTGCTTCTTCTGGCGCGGTTTGTTCTGGCTAAATTTTGCCCCATGTTGCAACCAAAGAGTTTGGAAACTGCAGTTGAAGCCTCGCCGATTTTGAAACGGCGTTATGCTTTTATGCCGGCGTTACGCCGAAGAATAACAGTATTTTTAGACCATACGACTTCAATCCTTATAGTGAGTGGGCTCATTACTTCATTCCCCACGTCACCAGCAATGAAGTAGAGTATATCGCCCCTGGCGATGAAATACCCCATTCATAATATCAAAATAAAGTTCTTGTTGCTGCTGTTTAGACGAGTATAGATATAAGTTTCAAACACGCTTCGAACGTTGTACATAACCGCTCCTGCCAATAAGTGTTATATTCGAAATGAACTCACCATATTTCCGATAATTCGTTTTTATTGTCGTGCGAATAACTCCCATACCTGACTTACGACTTGTAAGGTTAAGGTACTTAAGGTTAAGCAAGGGTTGTTACTTAGTGTATCAGCACCGTCCCAATGTTCCCACTATCTCGACCCGCACTATGTCTTTGCGAAGCACCCATGACCCAATTCCCGATCCCCCAACCCCGCATGGGGATCTCAATTGTCTCCCCTGTGCAACGTCGGCCATCTGGTGCCGAACATTTTCCCAATACACGCTGACCTGACCTTCACCTTTTTTGTATACTTTATTACGCAACCACAACAGAGCGACCCCACCTTCCTCAAGACAGACACATAACGGGAAGCATCGGCCACTGAACAATAAAAATAATAATAATATATATATATAAAAACCCCGGATAGCCGATAATATTGTAAAGACTTCCTGGAATATACCCTCGTCCCTGAGAAGCAATATTTCTCATTCTTCGATTTTGCGTAAGCTTCCTTAAAGAAACTGTTGTATGCCTACTGCGCCACAATGGGAGCTTCAAAATCCACCTTCAACGATCTGTCCCGCCTTTAAGATTAACTCATCCGACGTATGAGTCCCCCCCTCCCCCCCCTCCCCACCCCCCTTAAAAAAAGAAATCTCAGGACCCACGTACAAAAGAACGTTTCCTCACAAGCTTATGTCCCGTTAAGTGCTGACCCCTCTGTCCTCTGGCGACCTCTTCCGATCCCCATTTTCCCCTCCTCCCCGTGTATATGGATGACCCGCGTCCCCTGGTGGCTATAAATAGAACGACAAAAATCGGGACCTTTCCCGGGAGCAACGTTCCAGAAAGGTGCCGGCCATCACAATACTAAATCCCGTTATCTCAAAAGCCGGGGTCAAGTCGGACATGACGAGGACAAAATGGCCGTCGGAGTTATGATTCTTAAGAGGGGGGGGGGGGGGGGACCTCTGTCAAAAGTCGTCATGTGGGTGCCGGGAAACAGATGCTCCACGACATCTAACAGGGAGGCCAGTGACATGATGTCAGAGCCCGTTTTGTCCCCAGCGACGACGTCAAACTCGCCAGGTCAACCGCCAGAGGTCATGAGTGTAGCATACAAAGCCCGGATGTCATATTTGTAGCCCGATCCGATCATTAGTCGGGCTTAAGGGTTTCCAAGTCGCGAGGGCTCGTTGTTCGCGATGCGGGTTTGGAATGACCGTTGTCCGCGACACCACGTGACTTCGAAAGTTCTAGTTATGACTCGCAACGGACAGTGATGAATTATGTACGCATCGGCAAAGCTTATGTGCGCACTGGGTAGGGTTGTGGTGCTAACGGCGTGCTTTGGTGCTTTTGTTGGTCTATATGTCGCAGCATACGCTGGTGAGAGAAGTGTGTGCATAGCATTCGTAAGGGGTTCGCGATTGAGAAGCAAAAGCTGAGAGGAAACGGGCCAGCACAAACACGTCGAAATGTAAGATGGTGCGCCATTTTAACAGGCAGGTCGTCAGTGAATGCAAGAGGAAGAATGTTAACTTTTGTGCAAATACAATAGTGTATTGAATGTAATGATTATTAAAGAAAAAATAATAATATTTTTCCCATGCGGAAGGAGAGTTGTACGCTCTTAAAACAACTCTGCCACACGATACACCACAGGAATGATACTGTTGTTGCATCTGATTTGTCGAAACCGCGGGGAGTACGCCCTTTTGTGACAATTAACATGACCACATAAGTATTACAAAAAGCGACGTCATCGGGGTTGAACAATATGGCGCTGAGAAATTTGGGAATCGCCCCCTGGTGTTCACTGAACGAACCGTGTCGTGGGGATATCCCCTGGAAGTATTCGCACATTGCATTATCAAGGCATTACACATGTAAGAGGCTGTCCAACGTTGACCTTTCCTGATAATGCATGACGAAAACGACATATGTGTTCCAAGTAATTCGCATTTTCGTTCCAATATGATAGTTTTTACTGTAAGTAACAAAAACGAAACAGAAACTAGGATCCCCACCAAGAGGCGGTACAGTGGCGCCCCTAGTGAAGGTCTCGCCGCGGTGAAGTTTTATTTCAGGAATGTAGTACAGATCGAGAAGATAGGTAATACGTTTAATGTGTAGTGAGTAGCGTGTTATCGTCAAATATGGCGGTAACTATTTGAGCATCGGGATATCTATTTGGACATTATCTAAATGGCGTCGCTAAAGGCCACCTGAGACAACATGCGGAACAAAACTACGGACAAATTTCTCCTCAGCCATGCCAGAGGTTGGAGGATTATCCGTGCTCGACAGCAATTTCATCCGTTCGACCTTCCAACGATTACCAAGGTTCGCCAAGATACACACATTCGCGACCAATACGCCAAAGGAACACACTTTCTGAAAACCGAAACTAAACCCCCACCCATTCTTCTTCCTTCACGCTATCATCGTAAACCTGTCCAAAAATCACCGTGTCGTGAAGTCGAAAGAACAACCATGCACCTGACCACGTGACGACAAAAACCTCGATGAAAAATTTACGGGACAGACCTCGAAGGTTGCCGCATCTTCAGGTCCGGTGCGGGAGAAAAAGAGGACGCGAAAGAAGCTCTCTCTGTATCCGCGGCCTTAAGCGGGCGATTTATGGCGATTTGGTGGACTTTGGATCCTCCCTGGTCGACCCCGTCAGATAGCCTGTCTGACAGCTCCTACATTGCTGAAAGACAGATTCACTATGATCCCGGACACGAGGAAGTTTTTTTCTTTTTTTTGTCTCCTCTTTCCACTGTATAGTGCTCTTCACTTTTGTTTTCTGTGTTTTCTGTGCAGGGTGATTTGTTGTCCTTCGTTCTACAGAAAGGTGGATATGTGCTGAAGACGAGGGGATTTGATGGGCCTAAAGTCGGGGATTTTCTCGTCTCGTGAATGAAAATAAGGAACAAATATCATCTTACGGGGAAAGAAACAAAGAACAAATACTCTCTTACGTTGATTGCTGTGTATAGAATATGTCGGGCACCTGTTCTAGCTCCTTCTACCCGATAATACGAGCAAGAAAGAACTTCCGATATCGGGGCAAATCACAGCACCAACGTAGTCTATGTTGCCAAGCGACCTCGTCATTTTCATGGTCTATAATGGCCTGTGCGGCCCAGATACATTCTCAATCCGAACAGAAGAGTCAACAGGCTCGAAAAGACTAGGACTTCGACTCAGCAGTTTGTATGGAGGGGCGGCGTTTTCCGAATAAGAACGGGTAAAATAAAAGTCGCCTTCCCGCTCAATTTCATCCTCAAATACTGGGTTTCGGTCGACAACACTGGGTTCCATTGTCTCGGGGAGCTCTCCGCTCCGTCCACGCCATTTTCCATTCGGTTCCCTGCACTGTTTGTTTTCGACTGAGCTCATCTGGCAACACTGATCGCCCCCCCCCCATCCTCCTTTTCTCTCCTGTTTCTTCCCGAATGCGGATCCGAGAGGAATCGCGGACGAAATCCAATCTGGAAGGTGTCATGCAAAAGGTCCAAGTTCCTCTAGACTTAAGATAAACGCGTTTATGCCCGTCTCGTCTCTAGCAAATGTGGGCGCATAGTTAATTTGTTACTTCTCATTTTGTGTTAACACCTCGCGCATCTCTCGAATTCGCTATATCGCAACCATGTATAACTTTATTTTCCCCCACTCTTTGCGTGCATTACTGCCTGCGTGGCGTGACGCGGCGTTTATGGAAAAGAGGTCTGCCTCTACCTGGCCCCAAATAAAATGAAAAGAAAACTAAATGCGCAAGGATCCAGAAGAACTACTTTTGGAATAATGCAGTCCCCTTCACACTACTCCCTCAGTCTCAAGGAAATGATATCTACTGGAAACTCTGTCTTACATACCAGATAACATACCGTTGCCGTCACTTCAGATAACGTGCGGACAGCCAGGTGTATGTACTGTGTATGTATACCTACGAATAATTTTCTTTCTTTCTTCTTGTTTTTCTTTTTATGAAAAGATTTTAGAAGGATCGAAAAGCTCCTCGAACAGCAGTACTGCTCCGCTACAGTTATGCCGTAGTCCAGGACACGGGGAGATCTATATGTGCGTATACTGTCATCAAATAGGAGGACTTCTATTGCACCCTCAAGGACGGGAGAAGTCGCCATGCTTGACCACATGGCGTTGCAATTATATGTATGTGTATATTATACTATACGTATAGCTACCATATAGCGATAAAACACTCCACAACCTAGCCCCTAGCACCAATTAGGTGTGTATTGTCACAAAGCGAGAACTACCCATGGAGAACTCATCTTCCTCGTAGTGCTACTTGGAGGATGGACATGTATTGCCACCGAGTAGGGAACCTAACTCATAGAATATTTGACTGTGTTGCAACAAGGTTTGTGTTGCCAACTGTGGGGTGGGACAAGACATAATGCTTGCCGACATCGCATTAAAAAAAAATATCACTGCCCTTGGTCCAACAACGAAGTGCAGGCCACTGGACGGCTGTTTCGTCCAATAGCTGGGACTCGTCGTTTACCCAAGGTTATATATACAGGGTGTTTCACCTAACGTGGTACAAAAATCGTATTTAAAAAAATTACTTCTCTGAACCGCACGGGGTCAACGCTATTTATTTCGGAGAACATTTTGCCATTACTTCTGCGTACTTTATCAAATTTAATTCGCGAGAAATCGAAGTTTCCCAATTGATCTCCGAAATTTTCAAAGTCAACCTCACGTTATTTTTTATTATTATTATGATTTTTTTTTCTTTTTTGAACAGAAAGCGCACGTCGGATTTACCCTATTGCAGTGCAAAATACATTCCCTACTACTCTGCTAATAGCCGAAAAAAAAAAAAGAAAGAAAGAGAAGGAGGAAAGCGTCGTTTTGAGGCGCGCAGATTGTCGGCCGAGCTCAGTTCTCAGTCAAGTAATCGCATTTTTCGCCAAATCGACGCCGCACAGCGGTGAAACTCGGGACCAGCCGATCCAGGTACACACGGCCGACCCCGCGTTCTATTGCGGAGACGTTGCTGCTTTTCGCATGGGTCGCTGACCTGCACCTGTATTTTGCTGTTGAAATCATGGATGAAGGAAGCAGTGCAGACAACGACCAGCAAATTAAACCAAACTACTTTTGCTCTGTGCCGCAATGCGACTCTGCCTGTCGAGGGGACAGCCAGTTTGTCTTTCCGTGTTTTCTTCTTTCCACACATGGAATACCGCTTACTTTGACGCATCCTCGGAAGATATGGATTGAGCGACTCGAAATCAGCAACCCTGTTACATCAGCAATGGTTGTGTGTGTATGGCAGAGCTCTTGGAGCGGTACTGCCTACATATCTGATGAACGTTCTTATTTTTCTTTTTCTGAAGCACACTTCTGTGCAACTTACGTCAGGAATAGAAGGAAAACCTTGTCTAGGCAAAACAATTTTTTTTCAAACTTGAGTAGCCATTATGTGCAGGAAAGCGCAGGGGATAGCGCGAAAACGTATACCAAGTCAGTTTTGTAACCGTGAATGTGAATCAGCGCGTCAAATCACTTGGGAAAAGAATTCAGAAAGAATGCGACGTTTCGTTAAGGTTTCCCAAAAACATGCGCACACAGTGACACACGGGTGTGGCAACATTACCCAGTAAATTCTAAACTACATTCCTACACGCGCTACACACTTAGAAGATCTTATCTGTAAGAGAGCATCAGCACAGATATCCTGTGCTTGCATGTCTGTGACATTGCTGCACCGGAGGACACTCGCTGCTTGCTATTTCGGCCTCGCAACTGGTAAAAGTGAAATTCACCTTCACGAAGTGTGTTTGATCAAGCACGCAGGAACTTCACAAATAATACGCTACAACTATAGCCTTCTCTTTGGACAACTCGGTTACGCCTGCCAGAAGTATATGAGCAGCGTTCAATACACGTTCGCGTTCAACGCATCGAGAATCAACATTGCAGTTCAGAAATCTCAAAATCGAAACTAAGCGACAACGTGGTTACGTCCGCCATGCTGGGGGTTAGATGCGCCACCTACAGGTCGCGCAAAACGCGAAAATGCAAGATACGGCGGACGGAAAACGGTCACCCGCCCTTTCCTGTTTCCTCCTCGCCCATATTCGAGACCACTCTGCGTTGAAACCACGCTGGCGTTATCAACAGAAGCTTGGAAAAGGGAAAGTGAAAGGGCAGGTACATGACCTCTATGGCCACATTTTTGATGATGATGATTCAGGTTTTCTTGGCGCATAAGCAACGAAGGCCATAATGCGCCAAGACAATGATAAGGAAAGTACTGTTAAAAGTATAGCGATTCAGCTAAGATAAAACTGTACAGTTAGAGAATAAAAGGACATGAAGCTAAAACTACAATGCGTTTAAAACACCAACGTCTTCAAAGAAACTAAACACCCGTTCAAATGGCAGAAGAGCCTCATCCCCCAGCAAAAGGGATGGATGTAGAGGTGTGTGGTATGTGTAGAGCTCATGGAAATGGTGAAGTCTGTATGTTTCATGTGATGGACATGTAATAAGCATGTGGAGGACAGACTTTATCTCGTCGCATCGAGTGCAATGTGGAGCCTCTTCATTGCAGAGGAGGTTAAAGAAAGACCCTTTTTAATTACTTTACCAGCAAGGCACTGTGCCTTCTGCACAAGTAGGTTTTTGGACATCACTATGTTGCCTATTGCTTGAAAAGAGCTCAGAGAATCTGTGTAAATGACTGATGACTTGGTGTGACTTTCTAAGATGTAGTTCAGTGCGAGGATTATTCCGTATACTTCGGCATTAAAAACTGAGAGCATGTGAGGTAGACGATATGACTGTGTGAGTCCATTGGTTACCATTGCGCATGAGACTGAGGTGCGTGTTTTGGAACCGTCAGTGTAAAAAGCTCTGTGTTGCCCAAGACTTTCTTTAAGGGACTCGAACTCCTGCTGGAGCACAACAGGTGGTGTGTTCTGTTTCTTAAACATAGTCAGGGAGCTATTGAAACATGGAGGTGATTGCCACGGCGGGACCCGAGGACTAGCCTCTACTATGGTGAAATCATTATATGGGAAACTGTAATCCTCACATCCCTGAAGAACACGCATGCTAAATGGGGGAACAACGCTGGGCTTATTAAGAAACAGCTGTTTGAAGCGCGTGCCTCCAATGCAGGTAATAACTGGGTTATTGGGATAACCTCTTACCCTCAAGGAGTACGAAACAGATAAGTAAAACCTCCTTCTTTCGAGTGACCATTCGTTGCTCTCGACATAGAGGCTTTCCACTGGCGACGTGCGGAAAGCACCAGTTATCAAACGCAGTCCCTGATGATGTACTGGGTCTAAAATCTTCAGGACAGATTTCCGCGCAGACCCAAAAACAACACATCCATAGTCCATTCTAGACAGCACTGTGGACACATAAACCCTGTGCAGGGTGTCACGATCTGCTCCCCAAGATTTGTGGGACAGCACCTTCAACAGGTTAAGTGACTTCATGCATTTTGTTTTAAGGCTCTTGATGTGGGGTAAGAAAGTGAGCTTGCTATCAAAGATGACCCCAAGAAATTTGTGTTCACCCCTAACAGCAAGGTCCTGTCCGTTCAGCTTAAGAGTAGGTGAAGGAAACAGCCCTCTGACCCTCGAGAAGTGAACACATACGGTTTTGTCATGTGAGAACTTGAACCCATTCTCGAGAGACCATTTGGTAAGTTTATTTAAAGCTAGCTGCACCTGTCGCTCACATGTTGCTAGATTCGTGGAAGAGAAGGAAATCTGAATGTCATCCACGTACAATGAATAAGACATGGAAGGTGGAATTATGCTAGCTACTGAGTTGATTTTCACGAGAAACAGAGTGACGCTAAGGACAGATCCCTGCGGCACCCCGTTTTCTTGGATGAAAGGACGGGATAGTATCATTCCAAGCCGTACTCGGAATGTCCTGCTTTGAAGGAAGTTTGTTATACACCTAAGAAGGCGCCCCCTGATTCCGAAAGAGTATAGATCTTGTAGAATGCCATACCGCCAAGTGGTGTCATATGCCCTTTCAAGATCAAAAAATACTGACAGGCAGTGTTGTCTTCGGACGAACGCTTCACGAATCATTGTTTCCACTCGAACGAGGTGGTCTGTTGTGGAACGTCCAACGCGAAAACCACACTGTAGTTCTGAAAGGCACTTATTTTCCTCTAGGAAATGGACGAGTCGAGCATTGACCATACGCTCAAACGTTTTGCCAATGCAGCTCGTGAGAGCGATTGGTCGGTAACTGGACGGGCTTGAAGGTTCCTTTCCGGGTTTTAACAGAGGAATTACAGTTGAAATTTTCCAGGCTGAGGGTAATGCACACTGGGTCCAAACTTGGTTAAAAAACTTGAGTAAAAGCTCTTTAGATGCATCAGACAGATGACTCAACATAGAATACATCACCCTGTCTGGGCCTGGTGAAGTTGCTTTTGTACACTTTAAGGAACGATGAAGCTCTATTTTCGTGAAAGGTTGATTATACATAAGATTGTCTCCAGAATGCATTGGAATTTTCCTCTTCTCTGCACTACTCTTTAATTTAAGGAACTCACTGGTGTAGTTGCAGGAAGAGGAAACGCTTTCAAAATGCTCACCGAGAACGTTGGCTTGTTCCTGTAGGCTTTCACATGGCTGACCATTCACTACTAAAAGAGGGGTAGCGCGGCTCATGTGTACACCTCTGATCTTATGAAGGCGATCCCAAATAAGTTTAGAAGGAGAATTGGAAGACAATGATGATACGAAGCTCTGCCAAGAGGACCGCTTGGCTTGCTTGCGCGTCCACCTTGCTTTGGCTCTCGCCTTTTTAAAGAGAACAAGGTTTTCACTGGTGGGGTATCTCCGAAATCTACCCCACGCCCGATTTTGGGCTTTTCGTGTTTCTTCACACTCCTTGTTCCACCAGGGTTTTGGTCGCTTAGGCAAGCGACCAGAAGTTTCGGGAATACATTGTGTTGCTGCGTCAAGGATGACATTAGTTATGACGTGGTTTGCTTCGTCAGTTGTCATCCTATCAACAGGGATTAAAGACAGGTCGCATTTTTCCGAAAAAGTGTTCCAGTCGGCTTGTTCAAGTTTCCACCTGGGGGGACACGTTGTCAAGATATCTACTTGAGGCAGGTACTTCAATACCACTGGAAAGTGGTCACTTCCCAGTGGATTCTCTTTCACTGACCACTCTAAGTCTCCAAAAAGAGATGGACTACATAGAGAAAGATCTAATGCTGAGAAAGATTGTGTAGCAGAATGTACGTACGTAGGTGACCCTGTATTCAAAAGACAGATGGAAGATGATAGCAAGACCTTTTCTATCATCTTTCCCCGACAGTCGGTCCTTGTACTACCCCAGACCGGGTTGTGCGCGTTAAAATCGCCTAAAAGAATGAAAGGATTTTGAAGTTGGCTACATAGATCTTCTATGTCGTTTTGCGTGATGGATGCTGTTGGGGGTAGATAAACGGAGCAGACAGTGATTACTCTGTCCAGGCACACCTGCACTGCTACAGCCTCCAACTGTGTGTTGAGGTTAACTACCTTGGCTGGAATAGACGCTCGTGTGACAATCGCCACACCTCCAGATGAACGATTCGTGTCATTTCGATCCTTTCGGAATATGTTGTGTCTACGTAAAGGAGTTGGAGAGGTAGTATTCAAATAAGTTTCCTGTAGACAAAAGCATGCTGCATTATAGGTATCGAAAAGATCATTTACGTCATCTAAGTTTGAAAACAAACCTCGGCAATTCCATTGGAGGAAGTGGTTCATAGTCGCGCTTATTCCAAGAAGAAAGAAAACGAAGCGCAGCACTTGGTTATGCCGACTAAGTAACACTTGTTTCATTTAGGCGGTTGAACCCTTCGCGGGGGTGGCTTCTGTGGTTCACCTGTCTTTACTCCTCTTCCTCTGCCTTTTTCTCGTTTTTCTCTTGGATGCATTTCAGGGAGGCTTGATGATGACTTTTGCGACATTCTGTCGTCATCATCAACCTCCATGCTCTGAGTGCTTTTTTGGGTGGGGGTTGTCACGCCTCCGTCCCAAATCGACTGCAGACCATCGGCTTTAGAAAGAGCCGTGGCTGCTTCTTTTTGGCCAGTTGGACGGCTGACCTCCGTCGCAGCTGGAGACACCTGAGTGCCCCCAGCTTCCTCTTGGGGAGTGTGGGGTGGAGGCTCAATAACCTGCGAGCAGGTTTGAGTCTCCACGGATTTCCTCTGTGGTGCCACTCCCCTGCGCACCACTTCGGAGAAACTGCCTTTCTTTTGAAATTCGTGTTGCGTTCTAGCCGCTTTATAGGAAATATTCTGCTCTGTTTTGATTCTGATTACTTCTTTCTCATCTTTCCAGCGTGGGCATGATCTTGAGTATACTGGATGGTTACCTTGGCAGTTAGCACAACGGTATTCATTAATGCAAGACTCTCCTGTGTGGTCTTTGCCAGCGCACTTTGGGCATGTCAGATGTCCGCGACATGCAAGTGAGCTGTGCCCAAAACGCTGGCATTTGAAACAACGCCTCGGATTTGGCACGTAGGGTCTGACATTACAACTCAGGTAACCTGCCTTTATGTTAGTGGGTATCGTGTGCAGTTTGAAGGACAGAATAATGTGTTTTGTGGCAATTTCCTTGCCGTCCCTTCTGATCGTGATTCGTTTTGCGCATATTACGCCTTGCTCACTCAAACCCTCTTGAATCTCAGCCTCTGTACATTCGATCAGCTCGTCCTCCGAGATCACGCCCTTCGTCATGTTCAGTGTACGATGTGTGGTAACAGTTACAGCAACCTCCCCGATGTTTTTCAATGTTTGCAATGCAGTGCTTTGTTGTTGGTTCTGAACTTCAACCTGGATGTCCCCAGTGTTCAGTTTTTTTGCTTTATATGATTTTCCTATGACTTTTTCCAGCTCCTTTGCCACGGCAAAAGGGGAGATTTTTGTCAGTGATTTTCCGCCTTCATTTGACTGAATGACAAGAAACTTGGGGAACCAGGGGCCTGGGGTATGGTCAAGAAAATTCTGCGTAAGCCTTTCGGTGCGGCTCCTTTTCAGGTGCCGATCAGTTTTTTTGGAGTTTTCGTTATCCATATATCTTGGTTTTCCATTCAGTGCAGTAGGTGTGTCGGCCACCACCGACCCCAACCAAGGGAACGTGCTCTGCACACTAACACATCCTTCTGCACTATACCCAAGTGCAGCATCAACGGAGATTGAAAGAACTGCCCAAGGTTGACCCTTGCCGCCAAAGAAGGTGAAGAGAGGAAAAAGAAGATAGTGAAGGGAGTGGAGAAAGAAAAAGCAATGAAAGGTGAGATGGCGACTAGCTGAATAATCCTGGCCGGGCCTTCCAGGACCACCCGACTATGGGAAGCAGGGGCCAAAGCGGTGTGTTGCTTTCCCGGAGGGGCCCCGAAGGGTCCTAAACAACCTCCGGGTCTACTCAACCGCCAGGATCCCCCTTTCCCCAGACACGGGAAAGCCACGCACAGCTATACGTGGGGGTCTCCCTCCTGCGGCGACCCAACCGTGAGTGCAGGAGGGGGCTACTGCGGCTGCTGCCGGGCGATGGGGGCGCCAAGTTCCCGACGCCGGGGGCCACATTTTTTTTTTTTTTTTTTGCCCCGGCTATTACGATTGTAGCGAATACATTTTGGAATAGAATGAGGCGACTCAGGCATGCGCGTTCTGTTACTGCAAAAAATAAATAAATAATAAATGTCAAAGTCAAATTAAAAAAAAAAACGCGAGGTTGACTTGGCATATTTCGGAATTCAATTGGGAAAATTCAAATTTTCGCGAATTAAATGTCATGAGTACTCAGATGTCATGGCAAAATCTCCGCATGGATAAATCTCCGCTCCGATAAATAGCGTTGACCCCATAATGTTCAGAAAAGTAGATTTTTAATACGATTTTTTATCGCATTAGGCGAAACACCCTTTATTGTCATCCACTAGGTACTCGCAGCTAAAACATTAGTAAAAATTCTGTGAGCAATACTTCTCCGTGACCGTTAGGCCGTATTCAGCCGCCGCCATATCATGTTAGTGTCAGTAGCCAACACTATTGTGCTAAGTATTCCAAGACATCTCCTCCATCTCAGATTAGTGTCTGGTGCCTTACACACTGGGCACCTTACCGACCTCAGACACAAATCGTACGGACATTACGTGGAAAACAACCGCAGGCGCTGCCTCAACGCCTCAAACGAACTTAGACTAACACAAAATACTTAGACTAACAGATGGGGGAGGGGGGGGGGCGGAGGTGTATTGGCATGAAAGCGGAAGATCGACCAACCACAGTTAGACTAGCGGTCGTGTATTATGATCATGCAGGAGAGCTACCCATAGAGATAAACTCCATGGACTTCATGGCATGGAGAAGACTGTGTACTGCTCACTAATTAGATGAGTCACAAAATTAGTGAGCCCGTCATACTCAACTTTTTAGCCTACTATCTTTAATCTACTGATTCGCTTATTTTCCTTTATTTATTTCGCATTTGTAATGTTGTGCTGTCGACACTTTGTGTGTGTATTGTCATCAAGCAGGAGAGCTACCTATGGAGATAGTATTTTGGAAAGAACTAAGAAAAGACCTTTCCAGAACAGAATGTATTTCACAATGGGACTGATAATCTGTAGTACGAATGCAGGTTACAATGGCAATCTATATCTACCTCACAATTTCGTCATCGTCAGTTTCGTCCGTGCGCAGGAATGCATAGGGGCCAGAGAAATCCATATATGACGCTCTCTCCGAAACCGGTTCAAGGTAATGTCCCTTCTAGTAAAATTTGTACAACGCCTCCGTTCACTTAGGCCACTCGAGAGATATATTTTATCTTTAGGAAAAAATCTTCCCAGAAACAGCACCGCAAGCGATGCTGCCCCGACGACCGTTTGATAGGCCGCGCGATCAAAGACACGGCCCCCCTTAGGGCGAACCGCGTTATTTTATCTGTCTCTCTCCGGTGGTGATGGTGGTGGTGGTGGTGGTGGTGGTGGTGGTGGTGGTGGTGGTGGTGGTGGTGGTGGTGGTGGTGGGGTGATATTTTCGAGCGACCTGTCACCGGTGGAGGTGGTGGTACTGCCTCTGGAATACCCATCAGTACACAGTCAAGGCCAATCGTTGTACAGGATGATACCGCTGCCGTCCGTATTTGAAGAGTTTGGTTTCAAAAAGAGTCATATCATATCATATCATCATATATCAGCCATATCATACCATCATATCATATCAAGTCATATTTTTCGGAATCGAGAAAAAGACCATTTTGTATTTTGTGCCGTAGAACCCCTTGGGGTGCTCCGGCCTTCTGAGTTTCTGGCTATTTATATTTTGGAACTGCGCTCTTCGTTTCTGGAAAGCGCGGAGCGTACGCCCTTCTGTGACCGCTCACATGACCACATAGGGAGGGACAAAAAATCGGGAGGAGAGGACGACGTCATCCGGGATGATGGCTGTCTTGGAGCGCATCGTGCAGTGAAACCCTGTTTCGAAAGTACGCTCTCGAAAACTCCAGTGTCATCCGTTACATTACTAAGCAATGAAAGAGCGACGCCCCCAATCGTCAACCGAATTATTCCCGGTATCCTTCAACTTCGCCCAAAACAAACGCTCTCCCTCTTTCGATCTCTCTTTCTCACTCACTCACTATTCGCGCATCGCGTATTCAAACAACGTCATCTCGACAACTTTTACGAATTCCTTCTCGCACTCTTTTTTCTTCTTCCTCTTCTTCTTGTGACAGACTGCAACACTAGAATGCCTCTCCCGAACACAATGACACCGGAGGCTACTCGTCCCTCTCTCCTTCCCTCTCTACCCTTTCCGCCCGCTAGGCCTAATCGGCGACGATTTTATGTAAATGAGAGACGAGAGGCTTACTACAAACGCGTCCCATCCTCTTCTGTTTTTTTTTTCTTTCTTTTTGATGCTCTCGCGCGCGCTTCCAGAGAAAATTTGGCGTTCCTGGCGTGTGTGTATGTGTGCAGGGAAAGTGGGCGCTGGGCAAAGGTGATGGCTTGCGCGCGGGCGCGCTAAAGCTGTTGTTTTGCTTCGCTTGTTGTTGGGAGACATTTCTTTTTGAGGACGAAAGAATTCTGCCTCGGGTTGGGCGCATGCAAATGTGTTCGCCGTTGACGAGCTTTCTGTTTGCGCCCATTCGTTCGCTGGCGCCATTGTGTTCGAACAACTTTTGCGGAGCCTCTTCTTCATTGGAGGGAATGTGTTTGTGTTTCATGCTCAGCTTCGCTTACTTTGTTGTCGAACTATGTGAGTACCGTGCTCCAGCCTGATTTGCTTAATGCTACACACAGTCATGTGCACACACACACACACCAAGTCTGCGCGTTGCACTGATTCACTATAGGCTGCATTAACGGCATGCTTCGGAGAGCATATTATTAAGCCGCCGACGCCGCTTGTGTTCTATGTAGCTCCGCTTTCAAATACTCCTGGTTCCGACTTTCTTCGTGATGAGGTCGTCACCAGGTACGGTGTTCGTGACAAAGCGTGGTGTGACTCGTTACTTTTGAGAGCGAGTAAATTGTAGCTATACTGTAATTTCAATATGTATGTGAGGGTATGTGAGGGTACGTGCCCTGTGAGGGCATTTAGGGTATGTGAATAAATATGTTCACGGTGAAATTCTGATCATATTACTTCCTCGCGTTTGCAAAATTGCGATTTAGTTGTTCATATGAGATTTGGTCAAAGCTATACCCTATTTTCTTTCTGAAAGGTCTCGATGTTCACAAGCTAGAATGCCGCACTCCACATAAAGTAAAAATAAGGAAGTGTGTAGTAAGACGCATAAGTGTCACAAAGAGGCGTATGTGACTCGTTCTCGGCAAATCAGGGGACGGGACGATGTCATTCGGGACGGCGGTTGGCTATACGTCAACTCCTGTTATTTTGGACCGACTGCACACAGAACTGTGACGCAGCTTCCTGTGAAGTCGGCTCAGGACGCGCGGTCCCCTCCGAACACCATTCCGTCACACCGGCAGGCAGACCGCTTATGGCAATAACACGCCAACAGCCAACCAGCCATCTGTATTAATCCCATGTACCCAACTCTCGTTTCTGATCCACTCCATAGTAGCAGAAGAAACGTTTTCGAGTCCCACGAGATGTCCACTGATGCTAATTAGGCCACTTGAAAACCTCGTATAACAGGACTCAGTCCCATACACAGACATGATGGTTGATTGTCATGCTAATGACACGCAGGAAGAGGCCTTTATGCGTCCAGCCAGAAGAGGTAGCTCTCCTCTCTCTCTTTCTATTTTGCCTGTCGGCTAAAAAGAGGATTGTAACGATCGGTGCTTACATTTCACAAAACGAGGGAGAGGGTGTAGACCGCCACGCAAGGAGAGCAAGAAATGGTGACTATCCTGCATGAGACACGCACACATTTGTGCTACATTGTATTGAAATTGTACTGCATACGTTTGCACATTAAATGTCTCGGAGTACATGCGCCTATCATGCGATATTGGAAACATTGGTTTTAAACAGCACGTACGATGTGTTTAGCGTGTCAATTGCAAATATGACGGCGAACGTGAATTATGGAATGGAAAATTTCAATACTTGTATTCTTACAATATACCTATACGGACCTATCATAAAATGTCTGGGTGAAAGGAGATTTCTTTCTTGTGTCAATATCTCACTTATCGGTACAATATACTACTGGCACCAGAGACAGGACCTATATTCCGCATGCCACTCCCCAAACAGGCCCCATTACCCTTTATCACTTTTATTATCACTTTCCCATTCTATAACCGCCTATAATATTACGAGCGTGTGTCCCGACCTGTCCGTTCAGTTCTCACGGACACATTCCATTCCTTTTGTCAAAATCTCCGCGTCAGACACAGCACCGAAACCCTTTCCAAAGCAACAACCTGCAGCAACTGTCGCGCGTGTGTTTTATGGCCTTTTACAGCTTTTGCTGCTTCTGTGCAGGAGAATATACGGTTGCCGGAGGCTCATTTTATGTAGCCCTCACGATCCCTGTCACATGATCCCCCAGTGAGCGTTTTAGGGGACATCTATGCGCCTAGATTTACGGGGCTCGTAATTCAGATCAAGAGTGGCGGCCTCTGGTGAATTTGTACAAAAGCGTATACAAGATAGGGACGTGTAGCTCCTCGAGAGAGCGTCTCTGACAGGCAAAAAGGAGTCGCCAATTGAGGCGTCGTTTTTTTTTAAGTGGTATAAATTAAGACGGTAAGCGAGATCTCGTGTAAAAATGCGGTGGTTTAAGGTGCGATGACTATATGCATGGACTGGACGTAGCTATGTTATTTCATAAGAGACGAGGACTTCGTGTATTCGGGTACGACACGGGTATACGGCACTCTAAGAAAAAAGGGTGTGAAAAGGTGGTAACTTCTATAGTTACCACCTGGTCAACATAGCGTCTGATAAAGGGTGTAAAGGGTGGTAAAAGCAATTATCATATACCCAAATTGCTACAAAAAGGCGTACGCCCCCCTCGCTCACCGAATCACAAGCGGTAACCCTGTCGTCATTCGTGGCAATGGTTGGCAGACAACGTGCTATGTAGTGAAGTTCTGTTTTGAGAGTGAGGTAGCTGGTACAGAACTTCGCAATCTTTTCGGCATCACATATGCGACAACTATTACCTCCTAAAAGGTGTAACTGCTCCACCCATTTTTCTAAGCGTGTAGGTTTGGAAACACAAATTGCGAACGTACTGTGCAAAAAGGACAGGGTGACGTATACACCCTTAGCTATTGACGTAACCGCACATCATAGACAGTGCATGCTATACTTCCAACACACCGTCTTGCTGTGCCCTCTGGTGTTGAACTTCACGGCTTTACAGGTAAAATATAGTATAGAGGTTTATTGGGGTTATACACATACCGGGTGTTTCACGGTTGAATAATTCGTGAACAGGTGGCGCCATGCCATCGAATAACTTTCTTTTTGGTACAGATCACTGGGACATCGGCCATGAACTGAGTATAGTGACCGGCTCATTTGCAAACGCTCACTAATTAAATAAACGTCCTAATTTTTAAACTTTTAAACCAGTGTGTTACGTATCGGGACCTTCAACGAAAAGTATTCCAAGAAAAAAAAAAAAAAAGCGTCGGCACTTAATGATTTGTTTCGAGTAATTAATCGGTTTCGGTTCGCATATTTCTTGCGCAGCATGTTTACAAATTATTCAGCTGGGCGACCTTCGTGCATGAAACACCCGGTATTGTCGTTCCAACGAGACTGGACAACGTCGCACTTCTAATGTAAAAAAAGAGAAAACGAAAAGAGAGTAGGAGAGTCCCGTAGCGACCCTGTTATAAATGGAACCATAATTTTCGAGCAACGTCAGATATTTCTAGGGTAAGAGGGACTCACAACAACTTTGAGAAGAAAAAAAAAACCTGTCTGGAAATATCGTAGTGACGTACCCTGAAAGAAGAAGAAAAAGGTACATCTTTCCTATACATCGATAAGTCAACGACCGTCTGTGACCGCCAAAAACGACGCGAAGGGAAAAACAGTCCAGACCCAAGTATCTGTACTTCAAGCGCACTTTTTTTTTTCGTGATTTTCTTTAACTTCGGATCCGTTAAATTCCGGCAAGCTTCAATATAAGGGCACGTATATATGTTCGTCGCACGCGTCCCGGAGAAAATACCCCAGTCGTGTCTCCAATATAGACTGCAAAGAGCAATTGCCATTCGGACACTTGGGACAGCTTCACACAAGACAGCTTCCTCTTATTCCGCACATTCCCCCCTCCCCTTTTTTTGGAGTGTAAGCCCATAATCGGTCTCTTTGAGGACTAATTCGAAATTGCGAAAATTGTTAGGCGAAGAAGGAATTATGACTGGTTAATAACATACAAACAAACTGGTTAATATATTTCCCGATCTGTTGAAAATGAGTGGAGCACGCCTTTTTGTGACACTTATGCAGTTACTATAATTGTTACAAAAAGGCGTACGCCCCACGCTTCCACCAGTCAGGAGTGAAACGGTGTCATCCTGTACAATGGCTGGCCTTCAGCGTGTGGCGAAGTTACACCCCTGAGACACCTGAACGGCAAACACTCATGGCGTGCTTGTCAAATCGCACATACTTTCACCATTAACATCTCAAGCTCGCTCGAACCTCGTACATTCCATTCGACAAAACTACAACTTTACCAAGATCCTCGAAGAAAACGTCAAACAGCGCGCACTTCCGTCGAATTACCCCTTTCCCTCCCGTCGTTTTGAGTTTTAGGTCGAAACTTTAATTACAACTTGAGCTCTCTACCATGTTGTCAAACGTTGGCAGACGACATCTCTTGCAGCGTCGCCATCTTGAGCTGGAATGATGGCCGAAATGAAAGGCCAGCTATCGCGACCTGTCAGATCAACATACCGACGCGGGGGCGCACGTCAAAAGACGTCGAGCGCGAGAGAGGGGCACCGACAGAAAAGTGGGCGGAACGAAACAAAGGCCCGCCCTCACGTGGCCTCCTCTCGCCCAATCAGAGGCGAGCGCGTGCGGCTCGACGCGCGCGGTTTTGTTTCGTCTGCGCGCGCGATCATTTCCCCGCAGGCAGCCATCTTCGGTGGGTTTCGTTATTCCTATGAAATATTCATTTCGCGAAGCATTTCTCGCGGTCTCAACCGCCATGGCCCCCGGGAAACAAAAGTAGCGGAGGATTTGGCCTGACGGGAGTCGGATGGCAGAAGGTGTGAAAGATGGTGTGCCGAAAGGGGTGAACGCGTCATGCAGTAAGCGGTGCAGCGAATTGAGTTTGAAGGCGAGTCAACGTGACATACATACTCGGTTTCTCGGTGCATGAAACTTTTTCCGTGCGTGAGTTCGAATCAAGAACAGCGTCTCCGAACGCGCATCACGGTAGTTTGGTCATTGTGTAGTGTAAGATGTGTAAAGTAAGTGACGCCATATCGCTAGTTTGAATAGATATATACGGTGATATCAGGAAGTGTGGCTATCTAACGCGAAAGCGCTGCGACGTTTTTTTGTTTCTGGGATGCCCTGCTCCTTTGCGCCATATAACGTCCATGATTTGATTAGGTCATATATTACAAGGACATTGAAGGTATATAGGAATTGATTTTATTTTAGTTTCTTTTTTCGTATTTGCCAGTGTTGCGTGACAAAATAATGCACGGAGCAGCGTCCATGGTAAAGGGGTAGCGCCTTTGACAGGATGCGGGCGGAACGGGTACCGAAGGTGGCTTTGCCTCAATAAGACACATACTGCGGCGAAGCCATCTTGCTCTGTCCTATATGTAGTAATGCTTGGTTGAGGGTTTTTCTCGCTTCGTACGTCTTATTTCTCGTAACTTATTTATTTATGAAGGCATTCTGGAATACAGAATGTCAGTGCGCACAGGACGGAACACTCCGAATTATTCTCTTCCTCATCTCAGGAGCCCTATAGTCTAATTGCGTGCGGCATAAAACTGCCTTCGCGTGGATAGACAGGCCTTGAAGTAGCTTTGTCATCTCCGTGTTCGTACCACAATTCCTAAGTGGGGGCCACAACGCAACCTTCAACGTTGATAAGTCATTCTCAGATTTATTTTTTCTTTTTTTCTTTCCTACACGCTTAGTCATGAACTTCACTGCATAGCACGCTCCTAGCCAACCGTCATCTCCAATGGTATCATTATCTGCACTGATTTGTTGAAAACGCCTTTTTGGTGACAATTATGAACAGCATAAGTGTCACAAAAAAGCGCACGCCTCCCGTTTTCAACAAATCAGGTCAGATAACGATATCATTCGAGATGATGGCTGACCAGGAGCGTGCTATGCGGTAAAGTTAAGGTTTTAAGAGTGTAGTTTGTTTAATACGAGGCGTATGGTTTATTGTGGCAATTTGGATAGATTTTAATTGTCACAAAAAGGCGCGCGTCCCGCCCTCTCTTCAAATCAGAAGCGACAACTGTATCATTGGGCGCAACGGTTTGCGCAGAGCGTGTTGTACGGTGAAGTTCTGTGCTTGGAATGTAGGTGGCGCCTCTTAAGTGCGAGTACGGCGAGTACCTGAGCACAGAAACTATATGTGGCTGACGGTGGAATTGTTTGAGTTGAATAGGACGCTAAAGGTGCAGAAGGGTGTGGTTTACAGTGTTTTATAAGCTTTATTTTTGCTTTACGACAGGATTTTAAATAAGAATAGTACTGCAAAGGACACAATACTAACTTGCAAAAGCTCCAGTAAGGTACACTCTTAAAAATGAACTTCACCGCATAGCACGCTCCTAGCCAACCATCATTCCGAAGGACGGCAGGCGTACGCCTTTTTGTGTTATGCAGTACATAACTGGTACAAAAAAGGCGTACGCCTCTCGTTTTCAACAAATCAGGGTCGAAAACGACGTCATTCGGGATGATGGTTTGGCTAGGAACGTGCGGTGAAGTTGATTTTGAAGAGTGTAGGACATATACACCGTTTTCCGGCCAGCCTCGCGCCCAGCGCTTTCGCACCCAGCACACTCCAGCAAAGAGGAAAGAGATACCATGGACGAAGCATACAACACGTGTGCTCTCCTTCTCTCTGGCATGTGCGGTAAACAGCTTTCAACATGCTTCCCCGGCTTGACTGCACTGTGCTTTCAATATGGCGGCGTCCACGGGAAAACGGTGTATAGGATGTGCTGATAAGGCCAACATTGATTGCGCTAAGATGATACCACTATCGCTCCTGATTTGTGGTAAGCGCGGAGTGTATGTCTTTTTGTGACAATTAACATAAGTGTCACAAAAAGTCGTACGCCTCCCATTTTCAGGGGTAATCAGGGGAGAGAACGATGTGATGGTGTGGCGAGGAGCGGTTTTGCAGTGAAGTTTGCGGCGTGTACCTCGAATCTACAAAGCACTTGAAAAACGATGCCGTCCACACGAATTACAACGCGAAAAGGAAAGTACAAAATTCACACACCGCAAGAAAACAGACTCGCACAAAGCAAAAACAACCACTTCCGCGGCAGAACATATTGAACCAGAAGAGAAAATAACGTGCTCATCTTAAATACTCCGTCTGCGAGCAGTCAGAGAACAAATTGAATGCGTTAAGCGAGACAAAACATACCCTCATGCAAATGAGCGGGAAGAAAGAAAGAGAGAGATCGTAATATGAAGCGGGCCTTCATAAAAAAAAAAAACCTCGCCTGAGTGGTGTTATACACTTTGCGCTCATCAATTTAGTCAGGCTCTCTTCTTTCTCCATCCCAGGCGTATTAAGAGATGACCTTGGCAATGAAACGGGCCTTCCGCGTATCAAAACATTGGTGGCTGCGGGAAGAGAATGGATTATAACGGTGGCTCCTTTCGATAAAAACGGATGAAACAAAAAGTGTCGGATGAAGCGGGTTAAAGAGATTTTAAATGGCGGAGGAGTGGTTCTTAAATTTGTAGGATGTCTCTCTCTCTCTCTCTAGATGTTTATTTTTTAGCGGTAGGTGTTTGGAATTGATGGCGACAATAATCTACCTTTCTCCGGGGCTTTCTTTATTTTCTTTTTTAAGTGTTAGAATACATGGCGGCTTTCGAGCTGTCTTTGTTATTGCAGCTCTGTACCTTATACCTCACACTCTTGAAGCATAACTTCACCGCGTAGCACGCTCCCGTAGCAAAGCCATCACCCCGAATAACATCGTTCTCTCCCCTGATTTGTTGAAAACGGGTACGGCTTTTAGTGACGCTCGTGTAGCTATGTTAATTGTCATAAAAAGGCGTACGCCCCGCGCTCTCCACAAACGAAGAGTGATAACGGTAACGTACCGTGCAATGGTTCGCCTTCAGCGTGTCAGACGGTTGTGGTAATGGTGGTGGTGGTGGTGGTGGTGGTGGTGGTGGTGGTGGTGGCGGTGGAACTGCTCGCCGCAGTCGGTCACGCTCAGGCGAGCAGCGTCATGAGTATCGCATGACGGGGGGGGGGGGGGGGGGGGGAGACAGTGTGCGACTGACTTCACAGGGAACTGTGTCGATATTTGTCTCTAAGCGTCTGAGGAAATCACCCAGACAGCACAGACGGCGCCCGGGTTCGAACCTGGGTGACCTGGTGGTGGTGTGAAAGGGCTCGCCGTTGTCGGCCTCACAGAGGCGGGCAACGTCACGACTGACGCCCTGGGGGAATGTGCGTCCTGGGCCGACTTCTAGGGGACCTGCGTGCCCACGTACGTCTGAAAGCGTTTGAGGAAAAAACCCAGGAAAAACCCCGACAATACTAATGGGAATGGCCGTATAGATTTTGCTCTGCTGACAGCTGATCCATCAGAACTTGACGCTTGTATGTGTGTTCGAGGGTTTACATCTCGCACAATACTACATATGCAAAAATAATTGCGTGCACGTTATAACAAACCGCATCCAACAAAGCGCCACAACCCCTTTAAAACGTTTCTAAAAACTTCTCTTCGCGGAGTGACGTATCTTGTTAACTTGACAGCAATAGGAAAGGGACGGGATTCGTCCGTTGCGTCGTCGAGCCTATGCCGATTCCAGTACCGTAATTTCACGCGTATTAGCTGCGGCTTATGCGCGATTTTTTTTTCTCACGGGTGCTCTGCGGTGCGGCTTATCTGATGACTATTTTTCCCTGGTATTTTCCCCGCACACTGGTTTTAACGAAAGGGCCGACAGTGTCTCTGGAACAGCACCGCCCTTCCAATGCACAAACAATGTGTAACAGGGGCGCGTCAACATTCGAGTAGACTGACCATCCTGGTTCCTTCCCCCAAGCAGCTTTAACGAAAGCGGTGACAGTGATTCATGTTTTCTGGAAGGCCACTGACCCGTCGATCCATGAAAAACACGCAACAAGGGCAGTCCGATCTTGGTAGAACACTAGAACTGACCTCCTTTGTTGTACATCTTGCCGATCCCGGAGTATGGACCAAAGGGTTTATGGCCTTCTCTATGGTCTCTTTGTCCCACAAATTAGTCAGGTCGTACTGCCCGCGGCTTATCGGCGAGTGCGGCTTATCTGCCCGAACATTTTTAAAATGTTCCTAAAAACGGGTCCTGCGGCTTATCGGCGGTGTGGCTTATACGCGTGAAATTACGGTAATGAGTGACGTAAGCGAAATGACCTCTATACAGTTCAGTAGAGTCCCTGTAGGTTGCGGCGCAAAACAGTGCGGAAAGACCCGCACCGGCTCACGAGAGAAATACCTCTGGTCCGTTGAACTATACCTACTTTCTTTCTTTTCGAACGAGAGAAAAAACGTGTGAATCGAGTCTTCCGAGTTGCAACAAAAAGGCGTAAATGATGGGTCCTTTTTCGTACGTTTGTCCAAAATCGACAGGAACTAACGACGCAAGACTCTGGGAATGGCCCGAACGGAACCGGAAGCGAGCGCAGTGTCCCTTTAAAATGGTCAGCCCCTATCATTAATACGGACCCACGCTGGGCGCTGGTGCGGAACTGATCCAACACTCAAGCAACGGTGGCTACACACTGGAGAAGTGACACGGGCATGTGCTTGGGTAAAGCGCATGGAATGTTGAATGGAAGGTGGCTGCGGCGTGGACAAGCTCATCTGCGGCTGTCTCACATTTGCGGGCAGCGTCAAGACCATGGATACGGGGTGATATGAGGAAATAAGAGAACAGGGCGACTTGCGTGGATGGTTGACCTGTACTCAATTTTTTTTGTTCTGTGTTAGCGCCGCGAAGCAACTGTGGCTATGAGCGGCGTACAGACGTGGACAGATGGAGAGAGGACAGCAGGAAGGAGTGGGGACAGAGGGGTTAGTATGCGTCCTGGACCGACTTCAGGGGGAACTGGGCCGAGATTCGTCTGGAAAGTCTCCGGAAAACCCAGGGAAAACCTCAGACAGCACAGCGGGTGACAGGATTCGAACCCGTGTCGCCTCCCAGTCCCGGCGTGAAAAGCGATCATCCTAACCACTATGCCACGGGAGCTGGTGACCTGTACTCAAAATGGAAGCTACGAGAGTAAAACTTAACATAGCACATTATAAAGGTCTTCAAGTGAGCCCCGCTTCACGAAGAGAGCATCGTACGTTCTGAACTCTCATGCGTTGAAGGGTATACCTATGCTGCGGACGATTCTGAACTAATGGCGTTAATGGAACTGCTATACTACACAACGCAGGAGTCGTGCTTGAATGGGAAGTTTGAATAGAGTAATATCTCCACAGGAATGGATATACTCTCTAAGAAAAAAGGGTGTGAAAAGGTGGTAATTTCTATAGTTATCACCTAGGTCAACATAGCGTCTGTTAAAGGGTGTAAAAGGGGTGTAAATGCAATTATCATATATTCAAATTGCTACCAAAAGGCGTACGCCCCCCTCGGTCACCGAATCAGAAGCGGTAACCCTATCATTTGTATGCAGCAGGTAGAACTGTGCAACCTTTTAGGCACAACATATGCGACAACTATTACATCCTAAAAGGTGTAACTTCTCCACCCTTTTTTTTTCTAAGACTGTAGGAATCACAACGACAGTTTCATGTATCTATTGGTCTGATTACACGGTGAAGTCATGGCTGTCAAATGTTCTTTCTTATGTGCGAACGCAAAAACAGGATGATGATGATGATAATGATAGGATGAAAAATATGGAGATGTGTGCCCGCTATCCGAGGAACAAGCCGCTACAAATCTAGAAAATAAAAAAATAAAATAAAGAAATACGTTCTAAAAAGACGAGAGCTCTGCTATGCTCTTAACGAAAGTGACGAGTGAGAGCTGTGCACCCTGACGATGAATCGCAGGCCATTCGCCCAGCACTTTCACGACGTCAACGGGGTCGGCTATATCAAGACGGGCCAGGGCAAAAACAGGAGTGATCTCTATCATCAAACATGGTTCTGCATCATAGACCGGCTATTCGAGCGATTACACCTTGATGTTACCACATTTCCGGTTGTGGTTCCTGTCGTGATATGATTTACATAGTAGTCAGTTTAATCACGCGCTACATTCTGTAGCTTCCATTTTTGGTACGTGTGAGTCGGGTTCGGCCAAGAACTACCCCAAGCAGCACAATGTACTGAAAGTTGAGTGCAATAGGGGTGGACAGTATGTGTCTTATCAACGTCCTTTAGTTGCAGGAGCCTGTTCAACGCCTTCCACCTACCCGTCCACCCCTATTGCACTCGACTTTCAGTACATTGTGCTGCTTGGGACAGTAGCAGAATTCATCGGGTCGGGTGGCCAACTTCTCCCCGCTATTTTTCATTTTCATTTTCTTTCAAGTCAACTAAATTCATTTCAACTTGAGACAGAACAGGCGAGACCATGGCCAGCAAAAATGCCTCGAGCCAGATGTAACAACAACAACAACATAATAATAATCGGGGGTTTACTTCGCGAGACAACTGAGATCATGAGAGACGCCACAGCGGTCGGTTTCTTTTGTCCCGCTGAGGGTCCTTTAGCGTGCGATGATAGCTCGTCACACGGCAACCCGTATTTAACGTCCCTCGAGGAAGAGGGCGTGTCTAAGCAACTTGTACCCTGCCACTAAGTTACTGGCCTCCTCGGCCGGGTTCGAACCCGCGATCTCGGGATCAGAACGCGAACACGCTACCGCTGAGCCACCGAGGCCGGTTGTAACAACAACAACTTGATTGTGAGATGATGAATGGGGAGTTTCATCGCCAGGGGGCGATACTCTACCCCATTGCTGGTGGTGATGCGGAAATGAAATACTGAGCCCCTTCACAATAAGGATCGAAGCCCTATGGTATCCAGAAAGGTGAAGCGAGCCAGATGTAAACTCAAATGCTACACCATTTAAAAACGTTATGAATCCATATCTATTGATCCATTCTCACCCACATTCTTTTACAATCGGCGTGAAGAGCCTGAGACATTCTCTCAACATCAACTGCTTCCCCCACCGTTCCCGTGCATCCGTAGCAAACTATACCGTCCAAGAACCCCTTCGCATAATACAAGTCAGGCATGCAGAATAAAATATTCAGCCGCGGGTTCAATCCTTGCGCATTTTCTCGTTAGTGTAACGCAATATCTCCGAGGAGGGCTTTCAAAGTAATCGCAAAAAAAAAGAAGCGCGGATGCTTAGCATACATAGGGTACCACCGTACCTTTTCTTTCAAAAGTCAGGTTGAAGCCGAAACTTCGAAATTTCCCTCGTGGCTTTAACTCTCCCCCTCGCCCCCCTTCTTTTTATTTACGCCGTGTGCACCGCATGCCAATTGTTTTTAACTCTTCTGCCACCGCGCGCCATCTTGAATTTTCAATTTGCGTCTCCTTTGCATACACGCGGGGTTGCCAGACCGCTTGTATTTATCCTCGCTCCGGTACGCTTGCTGGAAACTACAGTGTCGCATTCTATTAGGTTTCCTCCGCAAAGTGGAGCCGCTCGACGACAATTCCAAAGATAAATCCATCCAGAGACAGACAAAGAAGAAGAAGAAGAAGAAAAAGGTAAGAGTTGATGTTGTTGTTGCCAGCTGGCGACGATTCCACGTCACGTGTGTTAAGCCTAACGTGGCGGCTGCCGTGGAGCTTTTGCGCGTGCTGCAAGGAGGCGTGGGATGCGCTAAAGAGATTGCATTTCCGAGGATGTGACTGGAGTGTCGAGCAACTGTTTTAGTGTGTCTTTTTCCTGTCCACGTTTGATGTATGTGGAAAGAGAAAAAAAAGTGAGGTATAAAACGAGAACACGCATGACGATGAGATGGTGGTATAGTGTATCGTGCACTCTGACGCTTAGATCTGAGGGCGCGCGAATTCACTGGTTCGCGTTTACCAATCAGCAGCATTAAAATAAAGTGCAGTTGCTTTTCTTTTCGCTTTCGAAGTATTTATTGTAAACGAAGAGAATAATCATGAGGCGACAAGAAAGTTTTTATCTTTGAAGATAGCAGAGTTGATGTCGTGAGAACTGACGGATTGCACTTTGAGACAAAAATATGTGGATGACTCTTTTCCTTCATCGTTGTTCTAACTACGATCTGCACGCATGCTCAGCTTTAGGTTATGCTTCGGTGTGGTACAACAACGGAAAGTAATAAATATTACTACCCGATGGGGCTGAAATAAAAAGTTCTGAACAATTTGCCTGAAACTTGGAACAACCATTCCAAAGATAACAACCGCTGCATTCTCTTCAAACCTTTCTCCTTCCTTCCTTTACTGCTTTAAGATGAAAACACCACGCCTAAATGACTAAAAAAAACGCGAATGTCTCTCTTCCTAAGGCATGCCATGCAGCCTTGCACGTTGTCGGTGTTATCCAAAACTCTTTTAATAGTAATGTGGATGAATAATGTTTCAACGCAGCAAGTTGAGAAGCACTCGCGTAACGCATTAGCACCCACAGGAGGTTAAAAAGAATCCACGAGGTACACATTACATCAGCAATGCAATCCACCTTAATCCGCCCGCTGTAACCTCGCTTCGAGTTCCGCACCCATAATCCACTGCACGTGGACCATCATTTATAACCTCGAACGGGGGAACGGAAGAAAAAGAACGTTAGATTGCTCTTATGATTCACCAAACATAAACAACGCCAACAAAAAGTAGCCCCAACCACGCTCAAGATGAATACATTAAACGTATACCAAACGAGCTCCTTTGTCGTAAAAAAAGAAAAAAAATCCAACTCGTCTGCAGCTTGCGGATAATGAATCTTAATTTGCCCGCAGTTGGATTAGCGGTTGCTGGAATTAGCAATAAGACGGTGTCTTTCTTCGTTGTTTTCGTTTTTTGTTTTTTTTTTAACGCCACTAGGGATGTTGTTGTTTTGAAACGAGGCTTAGCGAAGCGAAACGACACTTGGGAGGGGTGCCGCAGTGATTCCAAAACAACTTCGAAGAAAAGTGCTCGTGTTTATGGGGCGTTTGGGTTTTATTACGTGCAGATAGAGCGGAAAAAAAGAAAGCCGAGTTCATTTGTCTAGCTTGAGGCGTAACGTCGCTACGTGTAATAAATTAACTTGTGGCTTTCGGGATGGGACGGCACGGATGGGTGTGAGCCAAGTGTGCGCGAAAAAATATGATGCAGTCGCGCGTATACGGGGAGGGTTTTTATGGTATCCACGACAGTTTGTGGTGGTTGGTCTAAAGTCAGTTTAATTATTATGAACGGAGGAGGGTTTGTAAGTGAACTGGCTGTTTTGCGCTTATGAAAGGAGTCTCATGCGCTGTGTAAGTCTAGAGACCTGGGATCACAACATTTGCGGTAGATGCTTTTCTACCTGTGATAGTTGGTAGGTGCTCAATCGACCTCTACCCGAAAAACGTCATCATGACGTTGGTAGACAAACTGAAACCGAAACCGAAACAAATCGGAAGGGAAGGGCTGGGTTCCACGAATGGGCACTTGTTCGCTGCCTCCTACTGAAAGAAAAGTAGGACCGAAGGTCACGTCCCTTTCAGGGGCCATCGTAACCCCCTCAAGACCGTGGCTTTCGGGCGCGACCTTGTTCGCCCTTACCTTCGAGCGTAGTTCAACTCTACCAAATTGGTGGCGCTGTCGAACACTATGACGTTATTTGTTTACAAACAAGGAGAGGTCTATTGCAATGTTGGAACGTTATTGGACAATACTCCATGTGGAATATCTGAGCAGTTGGGCTCACTGTGACCGGAGACTAGCATTAATTCCGCCGAACGCCATAGAGCATTTCCATTAGGCTTGACGGGACTGTTTCAACAGTCTTAAAAACAGAACTTCACCACGTAAGACGCTGCAGGTACTGCACGATATGATACCGTCATATCATTCCGGATTTTTTTTAAAGCGTGTGGCGTGCGCCCCCTTTGCGACAATTAACTTTTGCATAAGTGTCACAAAAGGGCGTACGCCTCCCGTTTTCAACAAATCAGGAGAGAGAACAATGCTATTCAGGATGATGGCTGGCTAGGAGCGTGCTACGTGGTGAAGTAGGGCAAACGCGTCGTTTTGCACACCCTGTTTCTCATTGCGTTTTATCAGGAAACGAAACAAGTCTTGAGATGAGATTCCACTCACCAGTGTAGGTAGTGTTCACCTCGGCGTCCACCAGCGTCGCCTTTTTCTTGTCCTGAACCGGCGACCGCGAACAGTGGTGCATCGCACCCACGTCCCCATTGTCCCCCTGGTGTCCCCCCCTGGATGCCTTATGCAAGTCTGTGCCCTTGAGCCTGTCCGCGAGGTCCAGACCTCCACTGTGGTGGTTCGCCCTCCCGTGGAGCAACAGTCCATGGTGCGGCTTCCTACCGGGCACAGCCGCTCCAGTGGGCGGCGGGGGTCCTCCGGAAGAGGACCTCCGGTGCGGGACGGGGTTGCCGTCCGGTCTGTCGCTGTCATAGCCGTCGGCGCCGCCGTCGTCCCCGTCGAAGAGGATGCAGTTCTCCTTGTTGCAGGAGTGAACTTTGTGTTGGATGAACTTGACGATGTCTGCGAGTGCGAATTCTTTCTGGCAGACACCACACGACAGTAAGTCCTGCACTAAGTGCTCGGGTTCGGCTGTAACGAGAGAGTGAAACACGGTCAAATAATCTCGTTTAACGATCAGTATTAAGAACGGTACAGATTGCATATCGCAGAAAGAAGCAGATATCTCTTGTATTATTTTTTTTTTTCTTCATACACTCTTAAAGCAGAACTTCGCCGCATAACGTGCTCCTAGCCAACAGACATCCCGAGTGACATTACTTATCTCCTCCGAATTGTTGAAAATGGAATGTGTGCGTTTCTTTCTTTTTGTGTGTGTGTGTGTGTGACACTTATGCAGTTATGTTAATTATCACAAAAAGTGTAGGCCCCGTGCTTTCCATTAATCCAGAGTGATAGCGGCATCATTTTGGACCATGTGGAGGCCTTCGGCGTGTTATGTGATGAAGTTCTCTTTTAGAAGTGCGGTCAATTACAATGTCGAAAACTAGATAGGAATAGTAGATTTTCACTATTCCTTATTGCTTTTTACATAAGACAGAACAGGAGTACGAAACTGAGGAGTTCTACTGCTGTTTATTAGCTAACTTTGGGCTCTTGCTCTGAATCGTGAGATATCGTACCTACTATCATTGATGCGCAAGATAGTATATTTGGCTCAGTAATATGATTCGACGGCCGCACCGTAAATACATTTTCCGGTACGGCAGTGATAAAAATGCAACACATACCCTGTATCATTAACTACATAACGCATGCACCGCGTAACAGGTGTTCCACTAAAGTATTCTTCAGTAAACCACACGTATGGACATCCATAACCCATCTGGTGGCAGTGTTTCAGAGCGGAACTGTGCTTCATTTCACATCACTTCAAAACTTTACAGCGGACCCAGAAAACAGTCATATACCATCCCGACTTCAAGTGTTGGACGGACTATATTGTAAGGATGACTCCGTATTGGGTTACGTCGCTCATGTAACACAAAGGTTATGCCCCCCCCCCCCCCCCCCCGGTGACCCATGACGTACAAAGAGTTCTTATCAGTCTCCGAACCTGCAGACCGACATTATCACATGACGGCCATTCAGAAGAGCATGGACGCGAGTATATGCTCCGCAAAACGCACTGATGCTCATCGTCCTGAATTGGATTCCGTCGCTTTTGAGACGCTTCACTGGCTGCAGCCATTCTGCCGTGAGAGTCTTTGACTGGCACATCGAGTCACCCACCGCCATATGGTCCTGTAAGCACCAAAGTATAGCGCTGTTCGACACTGCTCAACTCCGTGTGTGCGGTTTTCGGGGATGCAGATTTGGACGGCGCTCTATAGTTGAACGGTTGCGGCTGTCTGTGAATTGTCTTAGCGTGCTCGGTGATATTAGTGGGCACAGTATTCAAAATCGGCGGGCGTTGTCGAATAGGTAGAATAGTTGTTACAGGAGAATCTGCTCTGTGTTGGACATTGCGTGAGAGGGAAAATGGTGACGAACATACTTTGATAACTCAGGCTCTAAGTTATCTACTTGAATAATGAGCTTTCCTCAAACCTGAAGGTAGCTTGAAGGGGAGTATAAAGTGCAATATAAAAAAAAGGAGTAAAGTGAGGAGTAATTGCAGCTTCTAGTCCCCTAGTTTGCAATCACTCCCCATTTTAGTCCCCTGCCCCTGAAATTTACTCCCCAGGACTTCAAATAATCACTGAACTTCGTAAATGGTCTCCTGAATGCAACAATCTGCGTAAATATGTGCTATTCGTCAATTTGATGCAATAAGACTATATATAACTTAGTTAACTTAGCAATTTCCCACTCACATAGAGTAAGAAACAGCGGATCTTTGTTGTGAAATTGTGCCCTATATGCACGTTGCAAGATATATCACTCGACATATCATGGTTGACGGTTTAATTCAAAGTAGTTTCATTAATGCACATGAGTTATGTACATAAGACGGTTAGGACAGAACGTGAAATGCAGTCCAAACGACATTCATTTAGTCCCTTATTAATTTAGTCCCTGAAGGGACCCATTTTTGTGCCAATGCATTTAGTCCCCAAAAGGTGTAAAATTGCTCCTTTTTTATTAGAGTGCGCACAGGCAGACAGACTACTCGACATCTTCCCATAGCCATCTGTAACGGAATGTTTGAAATTATGGCCAGGTTTGCGTTATACGAACCATAACCTCGCTCACCATATACGATCCCTGAGGCGTACCACTCACAGTATAGGCACCGAGACGTCTTCATTTTTATTTTGTTGTACATCTCAAGTAGTGCATAACGAGATTGCGCACCACTTGACGCACTCTTTCCCCACTTCGTCAGCCCGTCCTCCACGCTACTACTTCTCCGTACCACGTGATCACGACGTCAGAGTCGACTGCGTTCCGCCAGAGAGTTTTGGGTGTGATTTATTTTACCTTTCGGTCTACCGATAACGGCGGTGAAGTGCAATACTGGCATGTTCATGATGTTACTTCTTCAATTTTTTTTCTTCTTTTTCTTATCGACATCTGCGCTTCAGAACTGGCTGCAATTTGGCAAAATAAATGCTATTTAAATATACTGAGGAACTGATACTTTAACGCACAATACGGACGATCACCCACAGGCGTCGCTCCTGGTGAGATGATGGTGATGATGAAGAAAAAAATGGGGATGTGATGAGGATGCGTCACTCCTATCACGACTGGCCACGAAAAGCCCTAAATGCTCCATCATAATTTCTCTCCCTTTTTCAAGCAGGGTAAAGTGTTTTGAATTGGTCAACTATTGTGAAGAACTAACGAGTTAAGAATTGTAACGCCCCCCGTGGCAAATGAAGTATTTACATAAAGTATCTCTCCGAAGGTGAGCAGAAACATAGAAAGAGCATCACGTGGATAATACACGTACTGAGCTACCCACTTCCACAGACATAAGGCGAAGCCGCGGCGACTTGTATCACAACTAATCTACAGTTTAGAGCCTACAACAATGAGTTTTCTTGTGCAACACCTCCTTTTCGCAAACAGACAATGAAATGAGAAATTGGCGCGAACTTGTATTGCATGCATCGACGCGCGTACTAAGACCTGCACGCTGTGTAAGGCAGTAAGGAAAAAAACTAAGAAGAAACTAAAAAAAAAAGAAAAACTAAGGAAAAAAGACAAAACTAAATAAAAATGAAACGGTACGTAGAAAAGTCGCACGCGTTCGTTTCCTGGACACTGATCGTGGTCAGTCTCCCATGTCCAACGCCGGACTTGGTCGCTTCAGACGACATGCGACGGGGAAGATTAAGCGGTCGGCAAGGAGCACGGACAGCACCGTGGCGAAGCCGACTTGAAAGAATGGGCGATAACGCACTACGTCGCTATTACAAACACTTAAAAGCATGTTCACACAGTTAGTTGCGCGGCGAATTGCGCCGAAATGGTCCGCTTGTTAAGCGGAAGTGAGCTCTTGCCTTTTGTGTATGTGTGTGTTTTCCTTTTTGTTACAAGTATTTGTTTTTTGTTGACTCCGACGGCGCTTCTTCTCTGTTCCTATAGAGTGCCTGTGTGTTATCTATGTTGGATATGAAATGATTATGTGGTTGTGAACTGACAAAGCGTGAAAAACCGGGACAACGGGACGCGCACGACACAAACGTTTTCTAGTGAATTGACTTTATTTTAAAGAGTGATATTAAACGGTTGGAGCAACTTATTTATTTACACATGGTAACGAGACTTTCGTGGACGAGACTGCACTTCTTCAGGTTAACTTCGTCAGGTAAACTGAAGAAGTGCAGTCTCGTGCACGAAAGTCTCGTTACCATGTGTAAACAAATAAGTTGCTCCTACCGTTTAATATCACTCTTTGATTTACTCACCCCCGGCAACTTGACATCGCCTACTTTTCTGACTTTATTTTACGCAGGAACATTAATTCTTATGTTGACGACTTCCACTGTTCCGTTTCCTTCCAGTTCTTTCGTCGATAACTCGACAGACGGGTGGCTGATACTTTCAATTTTATTTTATTTTAATTGCGTGTGTTAGCGCCGCGAAACAACTGTGGCGATGAGCGGCGTAGAGATGTGGACAGGCGGAGAGAGGACAGCAGGAAGGAGTGTTGGACAGGGGGATTAGTATTCGTCCTGGACAGACTTCAGGGGGAACTGTGCTGACATTCGTGGTGGCTGATACTACTGTCATTTTCTTTTATGCAGACAGCCTCCAGTATCTCCCTTCCCCCTCTATCCGGATGGGAGAGTGATGATCGTATTTGAGATAGGTAGGCATGCCATTTACATAGCACCTTATACATGGACATCACATACCACAATACATTACATCACAGACACACACACATTTACATCACATCACGTTACATAACATGGTCGTGTTCTGTTGATTAGATGTGTAATGCATGCACCAAGACGCCGAGTGCGTTTAAACGATATGTATGTGCATGAGATGTGCACCGTACGTGTTAAGTGATGCCTTGAAAAGCGTATATAGTCTAGCGAGGGGTCAGAAGGGAAGTAGCAGTGTACGTGGAAGTGTAGACGAGCGGTAGCACTCTCGCTCCGAGAGACCGCGGAACTACAGAGTCCCACATGTTCTTCAAGAGGTCTGTATACTCGGTAGCTCAAAGCATTGCGGCCGTATGCGTGGAAAGCCAGAAAACCTCACTGTACATGCCAGAAACTGTAAGGAAACAGTCACTCTGTAAATTCAGACGGGCCTCCTAGGCGCACAGTACTCGTGTGGTATCCAAACAACTCGAATGGTAAAGCAGTCGTTTATATTGGCTCGACCATATTCGTGTCTTCAGCACGGAAACGCCCTGGTAACCGGCGTTCGGGCTATATGTATGGCCACGCCGACTGAACGGCAGTGTTGCCAGCTGAGTGCCCGAGAGCTGTGCTATTACAAGGCGATCAGGGCTTAGTGACAACAGAAAGGCCTTGCCAGTTACAGCCACACTGTTACATCGCCGCTGCCGTGGTGATGACGTCTTCCAGAGGCCCTCTGCCCAGGATAGACAAAAAGTAACCACCGTTGTTGCGGCCGAACGCCCTTCCTGGTTGCGAGAGTGTGCAAGACCCTATAAGCTACGCAGTCACGAATCTATGGTACGAGGTCGTGTATTCGCTGCGAGATCGACCTATAGGAAGCGACACTGTCACCATTCTAGTGTGGATAACACGTGGGCCGGTGGTCGGAGTTGATGGTTCTTTTCCGTAATTCTAGTGTATATTCGCCGGAACATCACTTGTGCCGCGATGGTACTATACTGTTCGGTTCCCCAATGCTCCGCCTACTGCACTGAACGTGGAATAAACGTGTAAAAGGAGACGACGCGTCCACACTGTGGTAGTTCTCTGTTCGCCGCAGCGCGCCGACACCGTTCGATCTCGGAGCGAATAGGACGCGAACACCTGGCAGCCGACACCGAACACTCCTGACAAGTAGCTTATAATTTACTCAACAAAAAAACTTTCCGCAACCAACTGGCTGACGTTCACGAGCTCGTCATCATTTAGTTCCGACAGGCAGAACGAAAGAATAAAAGGAGAAAAAGATATCACCTTGCACGCTCTTCCTCCCGAAACTATTCCGACGACTAAACTACGGCACATTTTGGATGGGCTCGAAATCGTGTAGCTTTAGCGCAATATATTTGCTGCAGTTCAGCCGGTTTAGCCTCTGGTATAACCTCTGCAACCGTCTTGGATCTCGCAACAGCGATCGCTATAGTGTATACTTTCGTGTTCTTTTAGTGTGCAACAACGACAGCGATGCTCTGAAAGGCATAAAAGAAACGACATGGCAAAAAGGAAAGTTTAAAACAGCTGCATCACCAAGGAATCACATTGGACGTTTTTAAAACACGTTTAAAAACAGTCACAGAAAGCTCCGTTACACTGCTTCGCACTCTCAACCGAATCATTTCATCTAGCCTCGTGTGCACGCTAAAAATCCAGTCCTACAAGCGCTTTTCAAAGCCTTCAAAGAGATAAACTAGCTCTCAATAGACTCTTTTCTTCTTAAGACGCTCGCTCAATGTCCCTTCCCATGACCAACACTCTCACCTAAATACACACATCTCCGGGAAAAACGAGTTTCCAGCACCCACACGTCTGCAATATATCCGTATTTAACCGCAAATCTGTAAAGGCCCACAGCTATCACATTATACACCTCCTAAGTGTTCCATCATCCACAAAGCTCCAAACGGCGTCCTGGACTCCATATAAAAGCCGTAAACAACGAGGGCCCGAATAAAAGACATCGACGGACAGGGCCGATTTCTTTCCTTTTTTTCCCTTTTTCAAATCCTTCAAAATCTTCTTCAACGCAATGGACTTTCCACACCGCGCGCTTCCACGTCAATGCGCGCAGCCCGCCAAACTTGGCGGAAATGCGAAAAAAAAAGTCTACAATCCTCCTGCCACTCGAATGGCATCATGCAGTCTCTCCAAGGTGTCCATCACGTCGATTCGGGGATAGTAGCTATCTTTAAATCCCCGGCCCACACCTCTTCAGACACACTTTCAGAGAGAATGTGAAAATCAAATAAAAAACGAATATCCTTCGACGGACTCTGTGTTTGGAGTGAAAAAAGGAATAACACTTTAAGTTGCGTTTTGTAGACCAAGTATGCTTCTCCGCCAGTCAAGGCATGCCTTCGTCTTGAATATAGACATCCGTGTTTCGTGGACAAGGGCAGAGTGAGAGAACTACTTGGGGAGGGGGGATGTTTGAGCAAACAAATCGGCTTTTGTCGGCGGTAAAATGTTCTCTGTAGCTGAACTCCGTTATTCCTAGGTGTGCCTTTGGAAAATGCGCGTGCGGTGGCATGACGAAGCTGGGCGTGTTGTGTTCAGAGTTCCATTTGGAGAGTGCGTTGGAAACGCGGCGTCGATATAAGTGGCTGCGCGCGTAAACGGTGTGATATGATAAAACATGTGGTAGCGGCGACTCCTGATAAAAACAACTACTCGTATTATGTGAGATTAAAGTGGCGATGGAGTTTTCTGTCTTGCACAAGAATGAATGAGAAGGAAGCTTTTGCGTGATAACAACGATAAAATGTTGTCGCGATCACATGGTGCGGCTACAAGTGGAAACGTAAACTGCCTATCGGACGTTATCTCTCTCTCTATATATATACGTTTATGAGGATATTTAGTTTATGATGATAGTATGGAATGTGATGAAAATGGAAATAGTAAGTAAACGTGAAAAAAAACCAGAGCCGTGGGACTTTCCGAGGCTTCCGAGTCCCTTCGTTACATTTTGCATATTTATTTATTTACAGATAGACCTATTCCGCTCGAGGGCGTTCCAGAATGTGGCACAACGTTGAGGAATTATCGATAGCGTTATCGATATATTCCCACGTTTAAGTACCCGTACCGCGTACAGGTTGGCGAAATACCGAGAAATCGGGGCACATCGAAGCACTGAAACAACAACAACAACAGATAAATTAATGATGATAAATGGGGAAATTCGCCACATGAAGTGCGGCCCACTACCCCAAGGCACAATGGGCAGGATGAGGTCGAAGCACTGAAGTTGCACTCAGAAACTTCGCGTTTACGGAAACATACCATTATTCGACCCACCAATCACAAGCATTTGCACATGTGCGGAAAATGCCAACCCACGCGTCACTTCCGCTATTATACGGCCAAAGGCCTCGAAACGTTAATTCACCTCACCCACAGAACCCCGTATACTATCCTTTAAACGTTCCAAAATACGGTCGTAATCCAGACGCGGTCCCCATCCTTCCACTGTATAATGATGCGACACTCTCCTCTTTCCCTGACGTTGTGAATGTCTCCGAAATTCCTCCGGGATTCTACGATCATCTGGCAACTCTGAGGGTCCGAGACCTCCAGCGAATAATTGCCTCATCAGGGCAGTGGTTTTCCCACGTGACACCTACTGCCTATGGACCTTTTGTCATTAGAATTGTCCTTCTACAGCACTGTACGTATATACGTTGTCCCTTCAGGTGAACCAAGAATCTGCAGTTCACCTTGCGGATCTGTTTAAGGCTCTGCGAGGCTGTTGTTTGGGTGGTGGATCAAATGATGAGCACTAAGGAGACAGCACGACGGGAGACGCTGATCTGGTAGAAGGAATAGAAAGGTGATACTGAGTAAGGCCTGGCCACGTGGGCTCCAGCCCAGAGACGAGGTGAAGAATAGCAGGAGATAACAACAAAGGAACGGGAATACAAGACGCTTGGATTGATTTTTCTTTTACAAATCAATGAATCACGCTTGGGTGTACATAAGGAAACAAAAAACAAAAAAAAAATGCGAGACAGGTGACAACAGGAAAAATGCCCATGAACAAGGTCTTGTTCGTGTTCGTGCAGTGTCGGGTTTTTTCGTTGTAGATGGATCTACGCCACCAACTCGCTTGTATTTATAACCATTCGTTCAGCAGGCTGGATACCTTCCGTGTGTGATGCTAATGTTTACTGCCAGAAAGAGAACGCATCTAGATTGGACTTAAGACCTGTTCCTGCAAGCCTGTATGTCAACAATTATCTGGACCCCACTCTGGTGGCTATCGACCCTATTTAGCATCGTTCATCACCTCATCATCAGGACACATCTCATCCTGCACATTGTGCCTTGGGGTAGTGGGCCGCACCTTATGTGGCGAATTTCCCCATTCATTATCATTAACTTATTTGTTGTTGTTTGTTGGACCCATTCTGTGTTCCTCACAGGCTGAATGCTCTCATGAGCAGGTCCGAAAGAAACCAGTGCGCCTTTCGGGATAGGAATATGCCGTGTGAGCACCGTCGATGAGCTTGCTTGACGCAGCTGCGTAGATCGTACTAAAAACTTATTCCAAAAACAAAACTAATGAGAGGACGATACGTGAGTGTGTGGCAGGTCAAAATGTGTATTGTCATCAAGCGTGTATTGCCATCAAATGTGTTGGTAGTGAAGTGTGTGTTGTCAAGTGTGTGTATGTTGTCATCAAGTAGGGAAACTTGAACGCACATTCGCATCCTGAACGTCATTCAGCGTATACCGCTTTGACAGTAGCGCTTGGCAGTTACTTTCACCAAAAGTGGTAACTGTGTTAAAGTATCTAGTTATAGTTAAAGTTACTTGCAGCTCAGTTGCTACCCAAGATTAGAAAAGTAATAAATAAGAGAAGAATTAAATAATAAATAAAGCTTGGCACTTTTCAGCACCCACTAAAGGCAGTACCTGCTCTATTGCAATTGGGATACATAAGCGCAACACACGTCGGAAGTGCAAAAAAATAAAAGAAGCATAGCCAATGTAAATGCATGTCTTATCAGCGCTTTTGGAAACGTAACAGACGTTATCATATAACTCAACAACAAAGACCCTGAACATTCTGGACACACTCAGCAATTGTACGGCATTAAGACGTCGCAGAAGTGTGTGTGTGTGTGTGGGGGGGGGGGGGCAATTTCCATCTTAATGGGTACCACTTTTCAGCCGGAAAATTCAGCTTCCTGTCCTACAAATACGAATTTCGAACGACCCCACCATCATCTTGAGAGCTTCTTAACTAGCGTCGGGTCTGTAAACGCTGTGGCCGCAATAGAATTCAATATAACTGTTCACAAATGAGACAGGCTGCCGCGTATAGGGTCAGGTCGACGTATATATAGACGCTCGAAATAACTGGGTATACGTGGCTTCGTACGGTTCGCAAGCGTACTTATGGTCTCCTCGTAATTATACCGCAACAAGGCTGGAAAGTCCGCTTCGTTTGGCGGGGACTGTTTTCGATCTGTCTTGGCGGTTTGAATGTGATTCGATACTGATCGGTCTAATTGAAAGCTGGCCTTCCAGGCGTGACTTGCAGCTCGAAAGCGCGGCAATTAAACGCCGTACTGCGAGGAGGTTGTAGGGGCTGTCTTGCGTACTAAGAAGGAGCCTTTTTTTCTTTACATAGAATTGAATCTTTCTGATCGTTGGTGCGGCTAACGCTTAAGAAATTCCACGCAATTTTTTGGGCGTTACAGTTTGGTGTGGGGTTAAAAATGTGAATGGAATTGAACACTAGTGATGTCGTGAGCATTTCGAGGTTAGAGTTCGCAAAAGTTCGCGAAATCTGAACTTTTCTTCAGAAAATAAAATTCCAAGAAGTTCGCACAAGTTCGACTTCCACCGCGCCGATCTCCTTACCGGAAGCGGAAGCATATGTTTTACGGCTCGAAAACCATGTACTTGTCGCATGCTTAGATTATGACGTTCTGTGTTTTTCTATGTTCGATAGCATATTTATTACACTAGCAACTCGGATTGGAAACCTGTAAAGGAAAAACTCATAATGCGAGCCCCCTGCTGGCACGACTGAGACGCCGGCAGACAACAACCGTGTTTTTCCGTGCGTGGCTTGTCTTCATAACATGCGGTTTCAAACTATTCCATAGCAGACGCAGACAGGCGACATAAGGGGTAGGTTTGATAGATTTGATAGGTTTGATTCATTATTACAACCTCGACTACACTTTCTGTGGTAGTGGTTATACACTGTTTTCCAGCTGATGTCCAGATGATGAAAACTGATGTTTTCAGTAAACTTTCCGTATAGTTACTAGTGAGCACCTTTGTGGTTTTTCTCGGTCCCTATCCGTGCTGCACTCGTTTCACCGTGAACTTGTACTGACTAGCCAAACCAATGTTTTTTGTCATGTCTGGCAAACATACATTTTCAATTTTAAAAGCTATATCAGTCGCAGCATTTTAAATTTTTCACGAGAAAGACCCAGTCTGCGAACCTTTGCGAACCAAGGCGAATCTCGTTTGAAACTAGCTACTAAGTAAATTAAATTAATTAAATTAAAGTAAATTATACGCCCGAAACCTCGCGGGCAGCTCCAACGGAGAGAAATCCTCTAAATCCGATGGCTATATATAGATCATGAGCAACGCCATGCCTTCTCGCTGATGGTAGCTGAATTAATTTCTGCCTACCTGAGGTTCTTTAACCTTCGCTGACTACTCAGCATAGGGCGCAGGGAAACTTTCTAAGCAATCTGTACCATACCAGCAACTAGCTTGGCGACCTCAGACGTTACCGGTGACACTGAGAACGGTGACATAATGTCGCTCGCGTACGCTATCGAAGCCATAGTATACAAATTGACACTGATAGGTATCATTAGAGAGTTTTAGTGTACCGTACGCTATCGCCTTTGCGTACGTAAGAGATACCGTTGGTGCTTCTACGCACGCGCAAACCATAAAGAGAGCTTCGCGCAGTGCGCAGAACCACCACGCTATCCCTTACGTCATCCCTTACGTCCGCAAAGGCGATAGCGTACGATGCGCTAAAACTCGCTAGTATCTCAGCTAACGTCTTTACCGTGCCCGCAGTCTGGCGTGTCGTCTTAAAAGTGAAGTCACGATATTCGACGACAACATTCTAATCTCTAGCGGGGGGCGCAAGACAGGATGCAAGCAAATTATCACTGCCGCTAACACTATCACAGCTGCACTATCACAGCTGCACTATCACTCATTGACTAACATCAATTTTTTTTCTTTTACAAATCAATCAATCACTGCAGCATTTCTCACAATCCAATTCACAGTGAACGTAACCAACGTAAGCGCAACGTCTAAACGAAGATGATATAACAAACCATCCTACTTCGTTCCAGGCATACATTCTCTCCAACTATATGATAACAAAAAAAGGCTGATCTGAAACTCGCCTTCGAACAATCTTTCGGTGGTTACCTATACTATTATCTCAGCGAATACCGCATCTCACCTCTCGCACAGGACGCAGATGCTTACCTCGGGAGACGCATCACCAGTCCTCACCAACCGATCCACGTGCACTATCAGCTCGCACTCGCACATTGAAAGGTTCGCCGTCGAGTGGCGCTTTTAATAAACGACCTAAGACCACATCGGCAAGAAAAAGCCCATTCTCTCCGGCGACGAGATCCACGCATAGACAGGGAAAGCGAGCGAAGCACCAGCTTGAACTGACACGCAAGCACAGCAGCGCGGCTGTGGAAAGATGTTTCCACCCCTTCCCTATTTTCCCTTTCAATATCTACTCCGGTTTATTTCCTCTTTTCGGGAGCCATGGTTGCAATTAGTGCGTGCAACTTTTACTCCTTTTCCGCCCCATTTTATACCTCCCTATCTCTCCAAGTGGTTGCCAGACACGCCTTTAAAGTTCAAAAGTATACAGATAAGTGTATACGGAGGGAAGGGAAGAGTTTCCGAGTGGAAAGGGTGAATTGGAAAGAGGCTTTGAAATGAAGTGTGCGTTACGTATCATGCTTTTCTTTAAGGCATTGAAGGGGAAGGCAGTCGAAATTAAAGAGCTTCTGCGAGTGTCGAAAGATCCTCTTCACGGTGCGAGGGGGCGAGAAGGCTTTGCTTTACCTGCATGCTTTACCCGAACGACGATAGAGGAAGTAAGAGGGAGCAAAAAGGTTGAAAGGCGTAAAACGTCGCTGAATGGAACTGAATTGTTCTTTGGAGAAACTTGGTCGTCGCAGCAACTGTTACCCGATTTTAGGAAAGACCCTTCGCAGATGTGAAGTAACTTGTGACATTATCTAACTTCATTAGTTACTTGAACGAAATGCACAAGCAAAATGCTTTCTCAACTTAGAGTGCTATGAGAACCTTCCGGACGTCTAATATTGCTACACTGCGCATCATGCAAAAACCTCAGCAACAGTTGGTTGACTTGAACGAAGTTTCAAATTTCTTCCGCCGAGCAGGGGATGACGATTTTATAAAACTACCCGTTTGTTTCGAGAAACTGATACGTGCACGCACTTTTCGAAAGACAACCACGTTCACACAACGTCTCCGATTTCCTGCCTCGCTTCTCTCCTAATAAGTGACGCAATCTCGGAAGGACGCCCTGTTTCGCGAAATGTCCTTCAGCGGTAGATTTGAAGAAATTCGGCGTTGCGTCTTTTCTGACGGATACCTGAGCATCGCCATGATGCCATCATGGCAGTGGTATCTGTGCAAAAGCGTCGTCTGAATGACAAGGTCTGTAAAAGGGAAAAATCGAATCCCTGGACGGGTGCCCGGACGTGCATTGTCCGGGTATTTGTTTCGCATTTATATATTAACTCAACGAAAGGGGAATTCTAATGCCTACTTTCCACAGACGACGTTTCGGATCTTCGTGACATTACGCACGGCGGCACGCCCGGGTCTGCGGATATACCCGCACGACCCGCGGATGCGTGTGCGGGTAGCCCATATCGGCTTACTACAGCAATGGACGCGGACAAGGAGTTGCTGCGGTAGGCCGATATGAACATGTAAAAACTACCCCGCTTTGTCCCTCTTGTGCGGGTAGCTCCACGAAAACTCATGCGGGTGCGGATTAGGAGACCGCGTGTGCGATGCGGTGCGGGTGAGGTGCGAGTGCGGGCCAAGAATCAAATACCCGAGCTCTATTGATCTGATCATTCCTGAGGAACGCTAACCACTGAGACCGCCGTGACACGATAGAGACGCGTATATCTACGAGATGCAGCTAATGGATCAGTATACGTGAATCGTCCAGAGACACTCAATAAGACGAAAGGGGAATAACAAGTTCTAGGCCCTGGCAAGCGTCGGTAGGTATCGACAAGATTTCACCAGGTTGAAAACTAAGACGATCCTGTACTTCGTCTACATTGCCTACCAGGATGCTGCGTCACACAGGTTGCCAGCGCAGGCTGGCAACCTTCTAATATCAACACGAAGTCTCTCGGACGAGGTGCTTACATAACGTTGCGTTCCACAACCAAGACCACAAACCGCAGACTTCACATAATGAGAGGAAGAAAGGAAAGGTACGGGTACCCCTGTAAAATGCGCGAGGCCCAACGTGGCAGCACGTCACGGTACGGGCGTACCATCTGCGGGACACATATAGAGTAGCGAGGAGGAGGCGTCTCCGAAGAAACTGGACAGTCTTCTGCGAAGAATATAGCTGTCTACCCACGCAGGTTTCAGTTTAGCACGGCGTGCGTCCAAGAACTGACTTTAACGTGTACACACCTAAGTGCCACGTCTGTTTGTTACGACATGTATTGTTATGATCCCAATTTGGATAGGGTTGGACGACGCCTGTCTGCGTGCGGGAACAATCCAAGGACGGTGCAGATGTATGGCTGGCCTGCAGGTCGTTCCTGCCGTAATTGAAGGCCTGACATCTAGTGACGATAGCGGGTGTAAAAAGTCAAGGCAGATGCAAAGCAGGACGAAAAGGAGCGTAAGTAATGACGCAAAAGTGAAGAAAAAAGAGAGAGTAGAATAACAAGGAGATCAAAACGAATTCCGAGAAGTGCAGAAAAAAATATCAGAAAACTATGCAAGGTCTGACTCAGAAGCTCGACTTCTAGCACAAGGTGTATCAGCGCATCCAAACAGAAGCGCAGGACAGAAAGTAACACAGGCAGGACGGCTCTGACCTCTCAACTATGCAACTTGGTCTGACTTCAAAGCCAGACGGACAACGTACGCTAAGAAGTCAGACGAAAAAGAAGAACCATCTTGCTACCTCTGCTTGTTATTCGCCCTTCTTTGATGTCCTTCCCTGGCAGCAACGTCATCAGGTTTTGCATGCACGCAGCAATCCAGCCACGCTGGGCAGCAAAACCTCGTTCAACGCACCTACGTATATACATACATACATAAAAAAGAAAGATGGTGCATATATGTGTGTCGTATCGCCTTTCACACAGAGACCGGGATCACGACCTTCCATTCGCCTCCACGTCCAAGTAATGCATACAAAGCGGACACCCGCGGCCCGCAACCATCAATTTTTCACACGAAACGAGACGGTCGCGTAGATATCCCCCGAAACACCGTGTGTCTCTCTTGTACACGGGAAAGCACCTTCTTCCACTGTTTGGCGCATTTCGTATGCGTCCTATAGCCACACGAGTCCGTTTGGACATTCCGGACGTGCGTTTTACGTAAGGGATGTGGCTGGATTCACCTTTTGCGGGGACCCTCCTGTAAATATGGCCACGCGTCCCCTTTTTTGCATTGTCTTTGTGGGGGTCTTTCGCTGCGAGAGCGTTAGATGTGGGCAATTACGGTCGTTGTGGTCTTCCGTGCTTTATGTCCAGGAGACTGCTCTCGGGAAATGTGTTCGCGGGCACGTTTCAACGAAAGAAAGAAAGAAAGGGAAAACGTGCGTGTGTCAGCTTGGCGGCGCTGTGGTATATAGGCACGAAGGCGAGAAGGCCAAAGAGGCGCGGCGACTTGCTGCTATATACCTTTGCGATTGAAGCGATTCGCTTTCGGCGCTTTCACGACGCTCTCATCTTGATCGCATAACACAGCAGGCTGTTGTACACGATAATTAATGCTAACGCTGATTAATATTAGTGTTAATTAATGATAACTTATACCTTGTTATTATCTGATTGAAAGCGACAGGCTAGTGCGCTGAAAAGAATGTGAACTAAAATAGCGTTGACGCGAGCGAGTTGATTAATTTAGACACCTATTTTAATTTAATTTAGACAAATAATATTAATTAATTAATTAATTTACATTAATTCGCTTAATTTAGACAATCAATGGCGCGGTAGGGGACAAGAACACAACACGCACACACACACACACATATGCTGTGTGTGTGTTGTGTTCGGTGTGCTGTACAGCACACACAACTGCGCAAAGGTGGTTGTGTGTGTGTTATGTTCTTGTCCCATCCCGCGCCATGAATAGTGTCGAAACCAAACTAGTCCTCACGTGTGCTGCAGACGAGCAGTTTTTACGTTCTGCTTGCAGTGTTCGCACACGCTGCGCTTAAGACACATGCTTCTCCGCATGCTCCTGTGTACCGCAGTGAAGCCAACTTCACAAACCGCAATGCTCCCGTTCCTTTAGCCACAGTTTATGACGTGAGTGTGTTCGTCGCAAAACTACATTCACGCCTGGAAAAAGTTCACCAAACATCACGTGTCGGCAGCGACAGAGACCGACGGGTATTGTGACATCCTTCGTGGCGGTACAAAGAGCCAAGCTCTGCGCCTACGTGAGCAAAAGCAAAATTTCGCCCACCCTGCGGCAAATATAGATTTTACTCGGCGAACAAAACATAGGCCACACACAACACAGACGCCACTACGTCAGGCGGGATATAGACTTCTAATGACTAGGGTTTCTTCTTCTTTGCATATACGCTTCTGTGGTTGTTTATTTATTTTCTGTTTTCTTTCATCCTTCGTTTTTCTCTTTCTTTATCCCCTTTTTACTCCTCCTATAAAAGCCTGCAGATGTTCTTAACGAAGGCAGTAACCACCCCTTTTCTTCGAATATACCTCCAGGGCGATTTATACGGGTCTCGTTTGGTTTTCAAAAGAGACAGAGAGCTGAGAGAGAGAGAGAGCGGAGTTCGGCTTATCTTTCTCCCGTTACCCCTTTCCATCTAATGACATGACGTCGGGAGCTAGTATTTTTGTGTGTCTGTGCGGTGGATATCACGTGCATGCAGAAGAGCATTTTTCCGTCTGATGGTTAAGAATGAGTACATTTGATCTTCAATTCTGATATTTAATTATGTCACCTTCGTTATTGGGGCTGTGAGAATAGTACTTTTAAAACCAAAGTAAATGCGAAACGAACAGTTAAATAACCAAACCCAACACGTGTACAGCATATGTAGTCATACGCCGTCATTCTCGTTGCTGCGACGGCTGCGCGTTAACCTCGTTCACATCCTGCAGCGGGACTTGTTTGCGTTGGGACAGGTCACCTTCGAGCGGCTGTGGTGTTCACATCCCTCTGTGTTCGTGTCGTTGATGGACGTGTCATCGTGGCACGCGCTCCTCCCTAACTGTACATACTGTACCTCATAAGGTGCTTTGTTGGAAAATCGCTGAATGTTTTCCTGACTGCGTTACTTTGCTGTCCGCACCGTACCTTTCTGTCGCGGTTTCGTTGCACATATTTGGTGGATGTCTTGCTGTTGTACATAGTGTTGCTGTTGTTCAGTTGTATATACTTGGCGGAATATTTTGCTGTTGTACTTCGCTGGCGGAGAGGTTGCATGCTATGACTTGTATGTAGTTATTCAGTTTGGAAGAGACATGACACTTCATATTCGTTTCACGATACGAATCGAATATTCAATTAATCCAATCGAAAAACCCGAACATTCGCACATGCTTATTCGTTACGTTTACTAATAGAATTACGTTTAACGTAGCGCGGCAGGAACGCGCCATTTGTCGCGCGTGTTGCCTTACGCAGTAAAACTAAAGCGAACAGCTACGCCCTGAAGAAGCACTAGTAAATAGTGCAGAACGTGTTTATCTTACAAATGAACCACACGCAGATATAAGCACAATAAGGAAAGAAGTACCATTCGGTTATTGATGCAAATTATCTCGCAATTAGTTGCCATCAGCCGGACGAAAAGGTCTGGAAGAAAGGAAGAAAAGAAGAAAAAAGAAACCCTTTCTGATATCCCGACGATTGCGCAATTAAATTGAGATCGTTTCGCCAAAACGTTATCCCCTCGTTCTCTCGCCGGTCCTTTTATCTTCCTCTTTTCGCCCTCTCTTTCCAAGTAGTACCATAGTACAATACACATTCTCGGCTTTATAAGAAAGAAAAAAAAGGTTCATTTTAATAAAGCTTCTATTAATTAGCGAGGATTTAATTACTTCTTGCGCCACTGTCTCTTTCCGGAACAAAAAAAGGAAAAAACAGAGAAGATCGGCAGTAAAGAAATGCGAGAAACGAGCCACAGAGGGCGTTAATGAATACCTGTAAAGAGGGCGCGAAATAACCTAATCGCGCAGCAGACGACAAGGGAAAGATTGTCAGAAGAAGTGGTCCAACCTATGTCTAGAAATATAGCCTCATCCACAAGGATAACGGGAGATAACCATGAGGAACAGTACATTGATACGTGATTAGAGAAAAAATAATCCGGATAATGGATTAGATGGATGGTGCCATATGATAGGATGTGTATATTGCGTTCGCGTTGTATAGCGTAGAAATTCAAAAAAGGATGCGCTGCAGGAGGAGATAAAACGGACCACGATGCCCCGCCAAGATATTTAAAGATCTAATGGCTTTAACGTTTTCCCGAGGGTGTTGTGTAACGAACTCGGTTGCTGATTTTGTACCACTGGGAAAGGATGAAGATATTAGTGAGAGAGAGAGAGAGAGAGAGAGAGAAAAAACAGTGACAAGTTGAAATTCAGATTAGATACGTATAATTCACGCTGCGGTAACCGCAAGATAACATTTGCGAATAGATCTCATGGCCCCTTCCAAGGGTGATGCAGTGATGCAGGCGTATACGATACCCTCGCCTGTCTTATCGGCTTCCCTGCAGGGAGGCTCCCCTGCGATACCCAAAGCGGTACTTCTGCAATTACGCCTACTGTATTTCATGTAATGCTCATAGGACATATAATACACGCTCCAGTTGCACTATATACGCCCATTGCCTACCGGAAAATCGGGTCCAGTACCGCTGGTAGATACTTAACCAAAGAGAGAAAAATGTGGGAGGCTGCCGTCGTGTGGGTTTTTGCCCGGACACCATGTAGTTTTGTCCGGGCATCATTAGCCTTAATTGCGACAATCTCGGCGACTGTCACCCGCAGCCGCCTGTCCATGACCTCGGTGCCCGCGATGTGCTTAACGACTCGCAGTAGCCCTCCTTAACGTTGCTCCCCAGCCACATTACCCCGTTCTGGCAATATTCTCGGAACGAGGTGTAACGTTGACAGGGGCACGGCGTTGTCTTTTTGTGCATTCAGCGTATAAGCGATTACAACGAAATCATCCCGATTTACGGCTTGTACACTTATGCCGAACTCCGGATATAGCGTTAAAAAGTGGAAAATCCGAGATCCAGTGAGGGTGGACTAAGCAAAAACATCAGGCCGGGAGCATCCGGTATTTCGAACAGACAAGTAGTAGAACAGTATCTTTTCGAAATACCGGCGGCTCCTGGCCAGAGGGCTTTGGCTTCAGCCCGGGAATAACGATCTGCTTATATTTGACCGCCACGTTGCGCGTTCTGTTTTCCCCTTGCCACTCTTCAAAAATTTACCGATGGGCTTTGAAATTACGCAAACGCTATCCACAACGCAACACAAGCTCTAGCAGGGTCTCACGCGTGAAGCTTTCGATTTCATAACATGCTCGACATGACAGACTCGTTTCACCTCGATGTCACTGAAGAAAATGAGGAAGACAAAGTGCTAACGCAAGAGATATCGAACGATAGTACAGTGTAAGCCAACAAACATCCCACGCACCAAAGAGACAGGGGAAACAACAAAACAAAAGTAGACACAGCTACCATGATGCACCATGCTACCGTAATGACGCGAAACCAACCTTCATAAATCTCCTTGTCATCGCGAGGGCGACCCCCCACCACCGGACCTTTTCGCAGGGGAAGAAACAAAAGTTACCGAGGACGGCGGGGAAAAAAAAAACGAGTTATGCCTGAGACAAACACGGGAAGAGGCTCGGTATGCGGTCAATAATTCATCAAGCGTTTAAAACAATGGGACTCCTCACTACAGGAGAGAAAAAACACACCACGAGACGAAGAGCTTAAGACGTGTCCAGATGCGATTGATGAGGGACAGGATCCCTTTGTTGTTAGACAAGACGGGTCCGGCAGATCTCTTTTGGCAGATTTTCGAACGACGGATCTGTGAGACGGGGGGAGGGGGGGGGGGACGGAAAGGTGGGTCTATGGCGTGATGGATCATCTCTTCTGGCAGGTCTTGTCCTTGTTCGGGCTGATGAGGTCTGTGTGTGTGTGCTGAAGTGAAGAAGCTGAGTTGTACTGTATGGATTCACGGATGATGTGTTTGATGGTTTGGTTGGACATTGCCCTTGTGGAGAAGGACCGCGCTAGTGGATGGTGCTTGGGGAGGGTGATGCGTGAACTATGTGCGGTGAAAGATGGCTACATAGTTGCTTTGTCTTCGGTTTTGTAATGACTTGCCATCAGTTATATTTCCGCTTTGCCAGTTACGGTGGCAAATAAGAAATATGTGCGACTCTGAAGGCGTAACGTATGCTGGACACTAGCCGAAGCTTAGCGGTGCGTCCATATTAGCTAAGTACAAAACTGCATCTATATCTTATTTATGCGCTTTCTTATTTGTGAACAAGAGGTGACGACTTTCGTAAAAAGGATGTACAGGAAGAAGTGATCTCGTGTAGCACTGCGTGTGCGTGATTCAGATCCCAGCCGGTGTGAAATAGCTTCAGTTACAAGTTCCATTGTGCTTTGTTGAGCTGATGGGAAAATAGCGCCTTTTCCTCACTCGATTATAATAACGTAGTGAGATGACCTTGAACACGAGTGCCATATTGGTGGTCTGTCGATCGACAAATTTTGCTACATCAGTGTTTCCGCCAAACCTAAACACTTTGTGTTATGCCACAATGCTCTAGTCAAATTCGAACCCGTCACGATGGGATCAATGTGGGACGCGTTTAGTATCGAGCTACGCGAAGTCTCTTTTTTGTTACGTATAATACCATTTGGCATTTACAATTTCATTCTACTATTCTATTTCTCGGCCATTAACTTTTTATGATGCACTCCAAGAAAAAAAGAAAAAGGAACAATTTTACTCCCCTTCGGGACTAAGTGCGTGGAATTTAGAGACTGTTTCCAGTACTGGGGAGTAAACTATATAGAGTGTGAGGGGGGGGGGGGCTAAAATGGGGAGTAATTGCAATTAGAAGGAGTAGCAGCTATAATTGCCCCCCTGCGTATCGCTTTGTTTGTTAGAGTGTACGTGAAGTTGAGTAACCGACTGACTTCCCTCCTCAATGAACCCCCATAACAGCGCACTTTACCGAAGTTTTTTCCGCTGGTCGGTTTGGAACTTGCAAAGGCGAGAGAAATGCGTTCGATTACGAAAGATGTCCATAACGTGGACGTTTTCAACCTCGCACCATTTCGTACAATACACACTACATAATCGCCAGACAATAGCTCCTGCTCAGGATTACCAGGCACATTAAGTTAAATACGCGTAATACGTCATCACAAAGCTTACGTAACATATACGCATCACAGTTTATATTTTAAAGGTACCGTAGGCAGCAGAGGTGCAACCTCAGATTATTAATCTATTCGATAGTGTGAGCCCTCAGTATTCCTACGTCACAATTTTCGTCTCAAGTGCACCCAAGAAGTCTTTTTTAATAGAAATTAGCATCGGAAATTGCTGGCAACACTGTGTCCAAGTGGTCACGCACGGTTCCAAGGTGTGAACGCTAATGTGAGACGTATGGTTAACCAATGTTGACGTGAAGTGTGAACTGTACCTTTTATTAGTGGTATTCTTTAACTAGGATTCTGTGGACTGTGTTTGTGTGTGGATTGTGTGGACTGTTACGTTTTTTTTTTTTTTTTTGCTTGGACGCCCGCGTGCCTATGCGCTGTCCGCCCGATACAAAGGGAATAGCCTCCACAATCATCATCATCATCATCAACAGCGCATTGCTTGAAAGCACGGAGGCAAAACTACATTGCATGCAGACAGCACTGGGTGTGAAACGAAATAAGTTGGCTACGTGTCGGCTATACGCAGTCGTCAGGAGCAGCACATCAATCGGGGAATATAGGTCATTGTTGCTTGACGAATTTAGCATTATTTCCCGCCAGACGTCGCACCGAGCCGTTTTCCCGCTAGCTCATTAAAAATAGTAAGTATTCTCCGTTACACGTATAGCTTGCTGTGCTGGCTTTACAAGCAACAAGCTGTCAATCTACGCCGTCAACATGATGATGATGATGATGATTGAAAGAAAAAAATTGGCATGTCAACATGAGCTGCCTGCCTGCCCGCACCTTTAAAAGGATCTTCCGTACATATGTTCCACTCAGCCTTCGGCTTGCTTTCATCCCCACTGCCGCGGAATTAGTGTAATATCAACTGACCCCGAGGAAGAGACATTCCTGCAAAATCCGTCTCGCCATCTCGCACTGCACACGAAAGACATCTCCATTAGGCATGCAAGTGGAACGCATTTAACACGCCCATTCAACATCCTTCAAAGAGCGGGCACACGGACACCTAACAGCAGAGATTCGTAACGGCATTAAAAACACGCCTGTCCTTCACCCTATGGGTTCTGCAAAGATCTCTATGGTAGAAGCCTTCGGTTAATCCGTACGATTACCGGGCTGACCTCATCTCGATACGGGTGATAAAAAAGACCGTCGGTCCAAACGCGTTAAATGACTTTGGGGACTGGACCGAATGCCAAAGACGCGATCCCATCGGCTACGTGCTCTACGGACTCTCAGTCAATTTGCATGCTTGGATCTGACGAAGATAATAGAGTGATAGGACCTGGATGGTGTCGTTGTGGGTTACGTAAAGGATAAGGAAAAAAAGAGTTTGGAGAGATTAATAGATTAATTGGCTACTCGCTGCATTGCGAAATGAGGACGCAGATGTTTATGAGATGATTTTAAAGAATGAACGCGGCTTTCTGTTTTTCTCCTTGGCGATGGTTGTTTTTTCTCGTCTTTGGGAACGACGTGGGCTTTGGAATGCTTAGAAGGTAGAGAGGGTCTCTGAAGGTTGTAGGGGAGTGGAGGGTCTGCGATGTTATCATAAAGGGGCTTAAAGGGATGTTCGCGCGTGAAACGTGAAATACCCGAATAAGTGCCAGAAAGATAAAGGGTGTAATAAATGACAAGCGGAAACGGAATGGAAGGGGGAGGAACAAGTGATTAAGGTGGATAACGGTTCCAGTTTATAGTGTGCTCTTCTCAGCGGTTAAGACAGATGAGGCAGATTACAAAGGTAATGCTGAATGTTTATGCAGCCTCGCTAATTGTGTGCGCTAAAGCATTAGGCGAGGAAATCGCAGTATTGGCGAGCAATTAACCATCTGCCTTGCCTGCGCGAGTTTCGCCAGTAACGATAAAAGCGCAGCACGATTCGTATGATTTCCGAATAAGTAGACCGCCAGTTTAGAAAATGCTTTTGAATGCGACCATGTCACAAAATTAGAAGCACACGCTGGCTTTCGTACGCAGTGTACAAGCAGCAAGCCCCTCTGTTGCATCTACAACAGGTGCCTAAATGTTTTTCACTCTTTCCCCAGGTTACCTTTGTGCTTTGTACTTCCCTCTCCGCGGTACACAGCTCGTCTTGACGGTACGTTAGCCAACATTTCGCGTTTTGCGTCGACATATAGCACGGTTCATTCATTTCTCGCTTTCGTCATGCCCTCATTCAACGTCGCTTCATGCTTCTGTTGATGTTGCTGCTGCTCCTGGAGACATACTACTCCATCTAGGAAACAACGTATTCTACAACGAGCCTCTTTCAACACAAATAACGAAGATTTACACGAACAATTGAACTTACAGAAGCCAGAATCGTTCATGCTGTCACGGTAATCCTAACACGAAGATGTTCAAAACGGACGGACAGCACCGCACATATCTTCACATAAGATGTCACACAGGTGGCACTGCAATGTTTCTTGCGTCTCAGCCTTATCGCATTTGTCGGATTTAATCACGTGGTAAACGGTCAGCCCTCCGTCCTTCTGTCCCCCCCCCCTTCCCCTGTAATCGTGTATGTGCACCTTTATATCTCGTTAGGCTCGTGGCTATCTCGACACGGTGGTGGACTTATGTATCATCCTGCCTAATCTGTCATGTGTCCTCGCGATTGCGCCGAAAGTGGTATGTGGGTTGGACAGATGACTCATAAATTTTTTTGGATTTCACATCGTTTCACGTGTTGGAAAGTGCCTTTGCGGACGTACAAATATTCCTTTGTGGACAACTCTTGCTTTGATGGCGCGCGAATAGTAACCAGGTAAGGTGAACCTACCTCCCGGAAAAGACACCCATACTTGCAGTTACATTTACAGTTGTCTTACAAGGCATATCCTGGCGCGAGATATATACACTAATAAAATAATCTCGTTGAAATCACAGCAGCGTACTTCGTAGAATCATCAAAAGCACGGAGGATTATTTCGGAGTAACGACAGCATTAATTGGCTCGTTAGGTTAGAGCTCGTGTGATCCCCCCCTCCCCCGCACACACAGGTGGGCAAGAAAAAGAAATAAAGCATGATACGACGGAAATGAGACCATAATATGAGAAGGAAGGCAATGTTGGAAATATGTTTAATGAATGCTTTTAATACTGGAGTTCGTGGCGACTGCATCGTGAACAACGATCCAGAGCAAGCACAGTTGTCGCAACCATATAAGTAAATCGGCACTTATGCTAATTGCATCTTCCATATCAGCTCGAAGGACAACATGGAGGGTATTGCAAGTACACCACAACACATTCAGTAAAGCCAAACAGCACAATAAGTGCAAAGCAAAAGGACATAGCACTTTGCCGATTTGAGTTTCCTCAATGCGTGTCATGCGTACATAAACAGCGCTGTGGCACGCAAGCCCTTAAAGTGAACAGGGCCCATCTCCCCGTCAATGCCATACATGACCTTTTCACGAGCATGGAAATGAATGCGACTTGATTTTGTTGTGCAATACTATCAAACGCTTCTCATGCGCCTGTAGGCAGATGCAGTAGCTTCATTCGATGACCGCTCATTAGCAGAAAGTTTCGAACAATGACCACCTCTAAGTAAAACGTTTACGGAAAATTGCCTCAACTTCAGAATAACTGTCACGGGGAGTCTCCATTGATCACAAAAACGAAAGAAAAAAAAGCAAGAACAAAAATCGTATCCCCTTAATTAGCGATGAATGAAGTTTCCCAAAGTGTTGCTCTTTCTCTCTCTCTTTTTGTTTTTTGTGTTGTTTTTCTCTCTTCAGTAAACCAATAAACAATTCCATGTCGAAGCATGAATGCCGGATACACCCGCCGACCGTTGCGTATCGCCACTGCGCACCGCGTCAGACTTTCCCGCTGTGCGCCGCGTTTGTACAGTGTAGCGCACTTCACAACTTCTCGTCGACGAATCGGGGAAGGCATGCATCACTACCAAACCGCTGTTCAATTGCCGCAGCATACAATTTAAAAAAATATAGCATGATCTAAGGATACTCATCAGTTCAAGAGGATGGTCTGAAAATATTGAACAAGGAAACATGACAGAGATCTACGATACCACCACTCAAAAAGCGCACCCAACATCTGGACGTGTCCTACAGGTCAGCATGTTTTGGTCAGTCGCAGGTGTGGCAGAAAGAATGTATCGGTGTGTTTACCAGCCGCGCAAAAGAGCAAGTCAACAACCGCCTCCTGCTTTAACTCCTTGCTATGACCACTACTGTTCTGAAAGTCGTCTGTCGCAAGCCTGTGCATGGACGCAGTATGGACATTGGACAGGTATGGGTATTGGTACAAGTATGGACACAGTGACCATTGGTCACTACAAGAGTCAATCGCTAGTGGACACCTAGCTGCACAACAAGAATTACACCTTCCTGACAAGATATTGGCAAGGCCGTCTCACGTGTCACCTACCAGATTACTTCACAAACGAGCCCCGAATACGACGAGTAGTCGCGCAGTGCCACCACGACCTCTCGAGGGGTACCTCGAGCTACACAACTATCTTGGTTTACAAGAACGCACGTGACTCCTACATGCATGTCACTCGTCAAGAAGCGGACAGACCAAGTCTGGACAAGGTCCCCTGCTCTGCAGAACTTCCTAACCGCCTTTCTGACAACTTGGACAACGTCTACGATCACCTGTCAACCATGTCATCGAAGATGGAACACGTTCGAGGGATGTCCTCACCTTTCATTGCCTCAGCGGCCCAGGAAAATGGGTTGTGGGGCAGCGGCGCTGCATGAGTCGCGTTGGCCAGGTCCCCGTTGGCGCCACAAGCCGATGTCCACCAAAGTCGGCGAGCAGCCAGCGCGGCCGCCGCCGACCACGCCTGCAGATGCGCCACGAAGCAAGCCGGTGCCACCCAGTCCGCCAGAGTCCCTTCTTTCACACCGTCACCACGGTCCACCACACCACCACTGGTCATCCATGCAATCTCTCTCAATCCATCTCACAACAGGTGGTCATCGAGTCGTCACGGAACCAGGTGATGGTAGCAGGTCATCAAGATACACGCGCGGGTCACTCGGTCCGTTATCCGTGCTCAAGAACAAAACCTGCTGGAGGTTCGTCCGCCGTAACAGTCAAGTCAGCGCGAAATGACAGCAAGCGGACTACGACGGTAGAGAGTGTCCCTCCGCCTAGCGGAGAGCGAGGGAAATCCCGTCCGAGAGGGACCCGGTCGGTCACCGAGGATGGGAGCGCCGCTAGATGCCGTTCGCCGGCAGCAGCCGCCGTATTTCTCTCCCCGGCTCCTCTTGGTCAACTCCCCTCAGTGGCGTTCACAGAGGGACCTCCTACATTTTTCGCTTTTTTCCTTTATCCGTTCGCCCTCTCTCTATTGCTCTCCTTCTCTCTCGTCGTGTGAGCCATCAACTGATGCTTTTATGTGTTTGATAGGGGCGCCATGCGTCGAAGCGGTTACGTAAAAGGTGGATGTTGATGGCGGAAACTCGAAGGGAGAAGAGACTGGCTGTAGTCGTTCAATCATAGAAAAACGACGTTTTTGGAGGCCAAACTCTTCTTTCATTAGCTCTTTCCTGTAGTCACGGAGCATTTTCCAGATGTTCTACCATCGAGCCTCTTATTGTTATTATTATTATTCCGTGTTAGCGCCGCGAAGCAACTGTCGCTATGAGCGGCGTACACAGGTGGTCAGATGGAGAGAGGACAGCAGGAAGGGGTGGAAGACATGGGGGTGTTTAGTGTACGTTCTGGACCGACTTCGGGGCCCGACATCCGTTTGGAATGTCTGTCGGAAAAGCCCATGGAAAACCTCAGATAGCACAGCCGGTGGTAGGATTCGAACCCACCACCTCCCTTGGAGCTACCTCGGATCATGGAGTTCCCATCAACGAGCGGATATGTTTTCATCGACTCGGCCATGTCGCTGGAACATGGAGCCTAGCTCTGACGACTGAGGTGTTCAAGATGAAGAGTTCAGCTCCACAGCAAGCACAACAACAACAGACATATTATGATGATGAATGGGGAAATTCGCCATAAGCTCCTACAACAACAACAACAACAACAACAAATAAATCGTGACTATGACTATAAGCTCCAACAGGCTTCGGACACTATAGCTTCTTCTGCAATATCATATTTATCGAGTGACGTGAAACTGAAATGTGGGGGGAGGTGCGAAACTGTCTCGGAAAGCTACGCAGGACCTTACAACCTAGCTTCAGCTAGCAATATATATATATATATATATAATAAATTTACTTATCTGGATACGTGAACATACCACGCAGGAAAATAATGCTTAGAATGCGACCTGTCACTCCACGTAATCTTTGCCACCTTTCCGTCCAACACCTTTTTTTTTTCAACTGCTCAGTGCAGAGATATAGACAAGTTCCACTCCAACAGGCATCGTTTAAACCTATCTGTACACGTCCTTCTAACTGATCCTGAGGCAAGAAGTAATAGTAAAAGAATAGAGGAGAAGAGCATTAAGCTTAGCAATCACCTTGTGCCCGCTCCCGCACTCCGAACCACGCGCAAAGCACTCGAGGGACCATAACAACTTACGGCTTCGGCATCTGATTTCAGATCGGCCAGTAGAGTCGCACTGGACGACCTCGTAACAGTAGCTATCTTACTGACCCCCTCCCCTTCTCCTTGCTGGATAAGAACGATACTGAACCATTACGTGAGCAGGAAACGAACGAAGTCGCCGACGCCTCTTTCTTTTTATTTTATTTTTTTTTACTATCGGGTCAACAATCACATGCAAATAGCCGTTATACTTTCCGCGGTCATGGAGAACTTTTCATTACGTTTTCCTCTCTTTTCTCTCGAGGCCTTGAAGCCTGTCGTCTGCTATGTTAATTTCATCACGGAAGCTACCAGATGGCGCTCTTAGATTGTCATGCAAATAACTCCTTCCTCGTTCGCTGGTGGGTTTATCGTATACCAGTCCGGTGCACACTTGAATCTAGACACGAGGACGGGTTTCGAACAAGCGGTCCCGACGTTTCATGCACAGAAAGATGTATTCTTCTCTGTTTCATTTCTTCTGGTATGGCTCGGTGGCGTTAGGGGAATGTCGCGGGTGAGTCCTTGTGATGGTGATCCGCGCTGAAGCGGGAGTCCGTACGTAGCTCGACCTTTGAGTTGTGTCATGTTACATACCCGGAAGTTGGGCTTCTGCAATTATCGTTAGCATTTCTATCAGCCTCACTCGCGTTGACAAGTCGACTCTCCAAGCTGCAGTCGCTGCGGTGACTTGGAAAATCTGGAGCACTTCCATCGAAGAAAGAGCCTAAGCTTCGGCTTTTTCTTCGATGAATTTCGTCCACCAGCCCGCCTGCCTATATCAGTCAGGAACACATCCTTATCCACTGCGCGCACCACCAACCTTTTAGGACCACATTTACGGCGTCTTTAAATCAGCTGGACTCTCGCCCTCAGTGACTTATCCAGACCCACTCCCCCACACACATAAATGCATAGCGACACTCCCCCACCTTCTTTACCTGTGCACCCCCTACAGGGGGTCCGCATTTGCTATTTCAGCTTTAGACGCACGTCGGTAATGATACTTTAAGCTGTTATGACGTAACTGTAATAATGCCTCCCCCCCTTCCCAATTTTTTGCAACATTTCCGTACTTATAGAATTCTGGATACACCACTGCTTGCCCTCTCCTCATGAAGAAATTGCTCAACCTGTGGTAAAATTCAGCTCATCTACGACTTGCCCTAAAAGCCCCGCTCTTCCGCACTCACTGTAGCCGCAGACATGTACAAAATACAAGACAAAAGGTATTTAAAATAAGATACCAGATACCGAGAGCCGATTGCAATTAAAATAAGCTCAAGACACTTGAAAACAAAAGTATTTAAAATAGAGCACCAAATACTTCAAAGCGTATTTAAGAGACATTGAAGATGCTCGGCATGCATGGGACGCTACAACCAGGCGAAGAGTAGTTCGTATCACAGTATACAGTTGGATACGTATGACACATCGCACAAGACAACAGTAGGACCGTCAAGAAGCCAATGAAACGTTCATACCATGCACAATAAAGCTTGAAGAACGACACTTGGTGACGAAATACAAACTTGAATTTCGACATCCATCTATGTGCTTTCTCAAGTTGGAGTTCGATATTTTCGCAGCCGACTGAATCTTCTTGACGGAAAGTAACTCCGAGACACAGGAACACACAGACAACCACAACAAATTCTCGAACACCAGTTGGCCTGCAGTTTTATCCAAGGATCATCTTCTTTGGTAACCACAGTTTGCACTGCACTATAGAATGTTGTTTTCGGTCTCGGAAACCCATTTAAAATATGGTCTCAGATATCGCCAGGGAAGTATCCAGGGAGTTTGCTCTAACGTGTCCACAAATTTTATTTAAAGCGAGCGATAAAAGAGAAACGAGCGCTACTTTTCATCTACTTGACTAAGAAACAGGTGCCCCTATAGTGAAGCAGGACCTGTTTCTTATTCAAGTAGCAGAAGTACCACTTGCTTTTCTTTTTATCGCTCGCTATAAATATAATTTCTGGACCCGTTAGAGCAAACACCCTGTATAGAGGCGGCTGGTTGATAGGCTTCATGCATGCAATTTGGCGATGTAGACGGCTCAAAAGACCCTGCCGAGCTGAACCCTACTTGGCGGTGTCCTTATACATGTATCACTCAAAGACAAAATGGACAAGGAGGTTGCCACCGGTCACTCGCACATGTCACAGCAGTACAACAAGTATTTGCGTGTGTTTCCTTTTTCTTAGGACTAGCGTTTTCCAGAATTTGGGTCCTTGCAGCTGTGGTATGCTGAGGGGAGGAATTGAGAAAAGAAAAGTATACATACAGGCTCAGTGAGAATTGACTGCTTCTCTAAAAGAAAAGAAGTGGAGAAACGCAATAAAGAAGGGAAGCATTCAAGACAACAGGACACGCACAACGTATGATGCGGGGCCAGCATTTCAGGGAACGTGCGACGTTTTCCCGTCTCACGGGAATCGGTCACATACTAATTAACGCAGCTGCAGCTGCGAACACGAGGGTTCTGTGAATGGTCAGACACTTGACCAAGCGAGGTATACTGTGTTAAGAGTTTAAGTTGGCTGTTTGTCCCACGGTTGCTCGTGAGTTGTTCTCGGAGCAGTGCCCTGAGCTCAGAGAGAGAATTCGAGCAGCTCCTGTGTCGGAGGGTTTTGGCGGGTTCCTCCGAAACAAGGGGGGTGAAAAAGAAGACGAAGAGGAAGAAAAAAGAAAGAAATCTGAAAGCCTGCGAGAAGCTGGCAGAAGTGCGAAGACAGTTGACGAAGTAATTAAAGTACTGAGTAGAAAATTCCGAGAAGAGGATACAGTACAAAATACTCCTTCGAAATAGTAACTAGTAAGATACTAAATGCCGAAAAAAGTATTTAAAGTACAGTATTTTACATACAACACTCTAAATACGTACAATTCTGACTGTAGGACCCATCATTATATTTGCACCAAACTGCAGCAGACACTGGGCACTGGGCAGCAAACGTTGTCACCCTTGTGTGCATGTTAATACTACGCTATATTATATTATCCTCAAACACTGGGGCAGAGTATGCTTGACCAAAGAAGCCAGTCATCATCATCGAAATAAGTCGATGTTGGCGACAAAAAATATGAGAGATTGAATTCATCACACGACGTATTCGACTAGTCCCATAAACTAACTCCCCCGTTAAAAAAAAGGGGGGGGGGGAAACGCTCCAGACAAAGCAAACACAGACCAAAGCGCTGTTGATGATGGTGACTGAAAGAAAAAAATGGGGATGGGGAAAGCGCTGTTGTTCTTGTTCTGTCAGCTTGAAGGTATACGTGGACAGTGGGTTGTCGCACATTCATTACGGAGCATTCCTCAGACTCGACGATGGTGTCGACAGAGTGTCTTCCTTATAACATCGGTTATTTTTATTCTGCTTTCTACGTCATTATTCGATATAGACAGCGCTCATATATCGCCTGGCAACACATGCACGGTGCGATTATTAAATCTAATCAGAAAAGCATGAGCAAACATCACTCGTATATTGGTCGTTAACTAGAACATCCTCTTTTCAACGTCAACACCAGTAAAAAGAAAAAAAAAATCAGGCACGGCAATGACACTAGAAGCAAGATAATGGCGAGATTATCGGCACTTAGAATATCGCAGTTCGAAAATTAGTGCTCACTCGTACGAAACAAAGCGAAAATAATCGATACGCTTCAAAGTATCTGACTACAGAAGACATCAGCCATCATCCACACCCGACGCCCTTGCCGAGTTTAAAACGGGAAGAGATAAAAGGAACGGGGATGAGAAATGAGGAAAAATAATGCGGAACAGGTCGGGGGAAAATTTTAAGCGACGGACCACATCACGTCTAGGGGCGGTCGAAGGGACAGTGGGTAGCCTGGCTGCCTAACCCGTGCCTCCTGTGCGTGATGCGGGCTTCATTCGGAGGGCCGCATTTCCTGTGGAGTGTTTTTGTTGTGTTCACGAGTGTTGGGGAGAGCGCAGGACAGAAGGCTAGCTCTCCCGGTTATTTTTCACGTCATCCGCGCGTGGCCCATCACACACGCCTCCGTTTGGCACCGGCGAGTCTTTCGTGATGGTTTGAGGGAACGCGTGCCGTCCGAAAAGGGAAGGAGATTAAAAAGGAAAGAGAGGAGGATATAGAGAGTCAATGTGGAAAGCGATGTCATTCTTCATCTCGTTTCGTTTCTTTTCTACGGTGAGGAGCGTTGATTACGAATTATGGATGAGGATTCTAATGCCCTAGTCAGACGGCCGTAACTTCACCGGTAGCCCAACCATCATCTCGAATGACATCGTCCTCTCCCCTGATGTGTTTAAAACGGGAGGTGGAACTTATTTACACAGCTATTATAATAGTTTCGGATTGTCCCGGAGCCTCGCGTTAAGCGTGCCGCGTGACTATAGGGTACATGTCGTTTAGCGTGCGCTCCGGTAACTCGCTGGCCCTGGACCGACGTCTTGCAACACTGTCGTCGTGTCCTGCAGATTTTCCTGAATTTTCTGCAAGGCACCGGTCTCCTTTATGTTCTTTAATCCTGATGTGCGGCCTTGCTACTGTCTCTGCCCGCCTCGTCTCCTCTTTGTCATTTTACATCTCATGCATTCCCGTCGGCATTATTGAGGTAGTGGGCCACAACCCAGGTGGCAAATTTCCCCATTCATCATCATCAGTGTATTTGTTGTTGTTGTTGTTGTTGTTGGAAGCGTCAGTTGCCCTTTACTACGTAATAACGGAGCGTAAAAGTAATTAAATACGTGTCAATAAATAATGCAATATAATTGTAGTAATACTTAATGAAGATATTTTAATGACAAGATAAGGATAATGATTATAATACATGTATATTAATTGCGAGTACTCTCAGAAACGATGAAGGCTCTTGGTTCGGGGAAAGCGCGAGGCCTACGCCTTTTTGTAACATTTAACGTGACTGCATAAATGTCACAAAGAGGCGTACGCACGCCGTTTCCAGCAAATCAGGGGAGAGAACGATGTCATTCGCGATGATGGTTTGCCGTGAACGTGCCACCACATGCGGTGAAGCTCTGTTTTAACGGTGTGCTTTTACATGCAATGTACCAAGTACCCGGTTCTGGTAGAAGTTTGTGATAGTATCATCTGACATGTGGAGGCATATCTTGACACATAACACGTGTACAGTTCAACAAATTTTGTGTTTTGAAGGTGAAGGCCTGCACGGGACGATGTCGTTCACATGCAGTCCTGATTTGTGGGAACGCTCGAAGCGTACGCCTTTCTGCGACACTTGTCACGGCACTAGTTTTCGGCAAATCAGGGGAGAGAACGACGTAATTCGGGGCGACGGTTGGCTGGGAGCATGTTATGCCGTGAAGTTCTGTCTTTAAAGTGTATATAAACTGAAGCATGACAGAACGCAGAAAGAGCGCTACAGACAAACACGAGAAGCAGAATTGGCGGTGCACAACCACCTTTGACTGTTCTCCCGCAGGTTATAAGGTAGGAATAGAAGCTTTTCTTGTTCCTCTTCTTTTTAACGCATACGATTCGCTCACAGCTTTGCGGGTTCGTACTCACTTACCCCTATGGAACTAGGCCGGCGACGCCACGGGCACCACACAGCACGGGCCAGCCATTCCATCACATCACAATCATACGTGTCAACATCTACACATGACGACGCCCTTGCCAGTTGGCAACGACACCTTCGGATTCTCTCACCCTCCATCATTACGACCCACTCGTGTAACATTTGTGGCTCTCTTTTTGTTACTCTTGAGCGCAGGACGCACGCTGTAGCGTCGCGTGCGACTGTGACGAGAAGTCACGCTACGAGAACTCACGGGCGTCGAGTGTATATATCTTTCATTGAAGCTCCACCGGGAACGAGTTCCTCTCCCGTCGTCATCCCTTTCTTTTTTGTCATTCACGTCCAAGTAAAGAAGAAAAAAAAAATGACGCTTAACAATAACAGAGAGAGGAAAGAGAGAGAGGAGGGGGAAAGAAACAAAGCAGGTAATTGTCGTATATAGCGCGCGCTCGCGCGCGTGCGACTCGCCCGCTGGAGTGTATTACATGATGTAGAATTACGGAGGCCGTAAGCGCAAAGAAAGAAAGAAAAAAGAGAAGAAAAGATGAGACAAAATGGCGGCCGCCCTGTTTTGGCGGGGTCCACCCGCGCCCGCGTGCGTAGGCCGAGAGGGGAAGGCATCAGGGTGGTGGTGCGTCGTGGAAGGAAATGACCCACCTTGCGTGGGTCACCTCTTTTGTCTGCCCGTTAATTGTCATGATCGTGTCTTATATCAACGTCCGTTTGATGGGCTTCTTCAAGTAGCTGACCTTGGGTCCGTCAGTTGCTCCTTTTTGGAAGGGCGTTTCTTAGAAAAAAGTTTCTTTTTTTCTCCCCTCTATACACTTCTCAAGTTTTGGGTGGAACGAAGTCTTTTTATGTGTGACAGCGGCCAGGTCAGGAGAGGCCATGTTTTGGGCATGTAGACATCGGTACGTAAAAGAGACGTCTCACATCTTGTACAGATACGGCGCCGCCGGTTGGTAATGTGCCAGTGGGGGGGTATCCCGAAATGCTACCGTTAAGAATCCACCGTTTAAAATCCTATATGTTCAAAATCCCAAACGACGCTAGCGCGGCGTTGTGAACGGCGTGGTGAACTGTCAAAAAAACATCTAAACTAACCTAATCTCGAAAACTAACCTAACCTAACCTAACCAAACCAAATTCTAACAATTTCTGGGCTGCCCTGATGTGGCCGCCACCCTAAGCCTAACGGACGCAAAAAACCTGTTTTTTTTTTTTTTTTTTTTTTATTCCCGACAATGACTTCTACTGTCGTCAAAACCACGCAATACTGCGAGGTTTGTCCGTAATATGTATTATTCAACACTATCATTCCTCCATTCTTCGTATTAAAGCTTTAATTTAGAAATGTGGGATAGTGAACATCTGGGATTTTAAACGGTGGATTCTTAACGGTGGAATATCGTGGCATCCCCGTGCCAGGTCTGCAGGCTGCCGATTCGAACCTGGCCGAGGACGCCACCAACGGTGCAAGTGGCGTAAAATTTCAAATAATTGCAATTGACGAAAAGGCACCGGCGGTTGGATTGGAACCCACACCCTCCGATTTCCAGCGTAGACACGTGCGTCCTATGCAGTGCACGTCAATGTATATCCTCGGGTGGAAAAAAAGTTAGTCCACTGAGTGACCACCGCGCCATCGCTTATGGTCATAGTTGTGTCGCAACGTAAAGCTCCGAATTGTCATCAACACCTCGGACACGACAGGAAGCAGAGTCCTGCGCAGGATGGGCCGCATCATGAATGGTAAGACCATAACACGTGTGGACGGCTTGTCCTACTAGATCCCTTAGGGCGTCTACTTACCGGTTACAGCGATGAGTCGGTTCCATATAGTGGAACGTCGTAATACGTACTTTCGGCGCATGTACTGCATCCACGAAAGTGTTGCATTAGCTAAGAGCGACATTGAACAAAAATCGATCATTCAACAACGCAACATAACGCCTTCGAAGCATAAGAACATCAAATACGTTTTTTTTTTCTTGTTCCCATTAGAAATCACCATCACCATTCGCATCTTTACAGTTATTTTTTTTATGGTGATTAGCGTTTTTACTCGGACGAGCTCGCGCTATGTCCGAGTGACGAGTTATTTTATCTTTGTTGAATCAATTACCAATTCAATCTCTTAATTGGGAGCGGCAAAAATTACATTTTTCAAGTTGGAAACGGTAAAGCAAATGTTTCCGAGTCGCCAACGCAGCTTCAATGACATGAGAATATTTATCGAGTGCCGGTTACCCAGAAAAATATGTACGTGACCATGTAACACATGACACCTTGAAGCGACCTCTGCATCATAAACCTCCAAAGAATTAATATCGTTCCAGACCTCGTCAGTCTCCGCTGACGAACTTCTAAGCTTAGAAGGGGAAACCCAGATTACGTGACTTCTTTTTCCCTCCGATGCATTTATGCATGCGTTGTACCACCCCTTTGACACCTCGAAAGCTCGCTCGCAAGAAGCACGCACATCACGCTGATTTTTGCGGCAAGAAGTGTTTTCCGTTCGTATAACGGCACGTAAACCTCCAGCATCGCACGTGCACCGTGCCATGGAGCCTTCTCGGAATCGGAAGGGTGGCTGGAACATAAAGACAAATTTGGTAGGCTAAACGTTGTGCGTGTTGTCAGTGCTGTGTGTATACGTCACATTATGATTTGTGTGTGGCGGTATATGGTGGTACAGGAAAAAGTCCCTCGTGTCAAGTTGCTGTTTGGGTTCTCATGAAAGGGGTGTGTAATGGGAAATACCAGCAGCTGGCCTGTATATTTCCTGCTAGATGCGAAAACACGGTACTAATCAACAGCTCAGACATGGTCTAAAGTCGTAAAGAATTGTCGAATTTCCAAAGAGACGATAACAGTGTTAAAATTTGCTCATTCACCTTTGGAACGGTACTTTGCAAAGTCATATGCACCCTTAAAGCAGAATTCAGCATATAACGCGCTGAAGGTTGGGATTATACCATTAGCACTTGTGATTTGTGGGAAGCGTCAATCCTTTTTGTGACAATTAACATGATTACATAAGTGTCACAAAAAAAAGCGTTCGCTTCCGGTTTCCAAACAATCAAGGGCGAGTACGATGTCATTCGGGACGATGGCTGGCTAATGTTGATGTTGATGTTGATGAAGCAAAATACTACGGAGAGGTTGAATTCGTCACACGATAAATTCAACCTCTCCTTAGCTGGCTAAAGAAGGTGTCACGCTGTGAGTTTCTGTTTCTTGAGTGCACTACCATCTTAGAGTTCATGAGCAAAAAAGCTGTCATATCAACCTCATCCTTATCTTTTATCGAAAGAAGTGCGCTTTTATCTACTTCCTATCTCTCAGTGATCAATATTCCGTCACACATCACAACGAACTACGATCGCCGCTCTCTACACCCCTCCGCGCACTGACACATGCCATATAGTTTTCATCCATTCACATTAAACTCAAATTTAACAAATTTCCAAAAATAAATACATAAATAAATGAAAGAAGAAAGAAACAGAAAGCGTGCAAATCGTGGCGAGCAACGTATATATTCTAACCCTCCGCCGTCCCTGCCCATCAAAATGAGACTCGACAGAGGGCAATTTTGCACAAATGAGGAAAGAAGCAACTTCCGGAACCTCGCATGTATCGGACACTATATACGGACAGTTGCCCCTCTGTTGAGGAGGTTCAAAAACTTCCTGCAACAATCGCTACGAGTTCGATAGCCCCCCCCCCCCCCCCCCTCCTTCCCTTTCGGACTGCACCGCTGCTGCACTGGCAACGTTCACTGCGCGTCGTATTTAGCTGCCCCCCCCCCCCCAACAAAAATATAAAAAAAGAGAGAGAAGGAAGTAACAGTGGAGGTACATCCAACTTGAGGGGTCTTGGCTAACTTCCGCGGCATCCCCTTGTTCCGTTTTCCGGTCCGCCGTTCCGGTGTGTTCCTCCTCGCGTCAGGCCACTTTATATGAACGCGGTGGTGGTTCATTCCGCGTATTATATAGGACGTGCTTGCCCATGGTTTCGGTGTTTCTCGTCGTAGAGATATATACTGCGGTGGCGTTTTGGGAAGTGAAGGATTTCTGGCGCGGTAAAGGATATTGGAAACATGACGCGACACATATACGACGGGGCTGTTTCGCGGGCTGTCGGGAACGAATTTTGCGAGAAGTGGAATCGTGATAATAGTTCTGTCGTTTCAAGAGGAACTTTTCGACATTTTGAAGCGATTGCCTTGTAGGGCAAATCACAGTATACGCTCTTAAAAATGAACTTCACCGCATAGCACGCTTCTAGTCGACCATTGTCTGGAATTATATCGTTGTCTACCCCGATTTATCGAAAGGGGCAGGCGTACGCCTCTTTGTGTGGGAGAGATTTACTAAACGAATTTCACGTCGACGGTACGCCTTTTTTGTGACACTTATGCTGTTCATAATTGTCAATTCCAATAATGTATCAAAATGGTACCTGAGTACCTACGCCTAAATAATAAATACTTTCACAACGTTCGTCCACACCTTTCTCGAATTAATTGAAAAGGAAACATCATATCAAAGTTTTACCCAACTCCGCTTACATAATCGCACTGAAGAAGCCCTATACACCCCCATGCGGGGCCCCCCACATCTCCGCATATTTTTCTCCTACCACCACCACGGCCACCAAATGTGCGCGGAACGAACCCTATCCTGATGCTGTGTGACTTAAAGCGGCTTAGGCTACTTACGGTTGAAGACTGAGCACCTGGGGTCACGACCGCTACGTGGACCCCGGAAGGGGACCCCACCTCGGACGAGACTTCCGGCACGCGTCGACCGGACAGCTGACGCAGGGCCTTTCCCCAACAGGAACATTGTTCTCAATCGCATAGTCGTCGCCTGTCAATGCCATAGATGCAGTGGCCGCCGCAGCAACGCATAATCACACCGTGCTTTCTCTTTCGATCGACTTATACGTTGGCGGGGGTCGTTGACTTTTGCGTAACACCGGCGTGCCTCCACTCTGCCATAACGAATTTCTGATATAACGAATACAGACTCTGGTCCAAGTAAGATAACGGGATTTCCTCTACATTCCCCGCCGTGTCACGGTATCACGCTCTGCACTGGTTGTAGACGAGCGTGTTATGTTGCGAAATTATGTCTTTCGAATGTCATGCACGTTTTGGAAGCTCAACCGCTCTTCATAAACGTTGCCGATAAGAATATGTCCAACATACCTTAATTTAATATACTTTAATAAACGTTGCTTATAATCGAATATGGGCAACACTTAATGGCAAGCTGTATAAAGTTACAGGGGCCCGAGCCCATTCAGTCATGCTAGTTACAATACCGACAGTACACGCCAAAAGTATGTGGTTCTGTTACTTCAAAGCAGACGTTTACGGAAACGTTTACCGAAACGGAAACATTTACGGAACATGCTCTGGCGCATTCCTTCCTCACAGTGACACGATATAGCAGCGAATGGTACCGTACGCATTTGCAAACAGGTGACTGGGCACATGTCTGTAAATCAGTCCTGTCCAATTCACTGCAGGCGTGTCACTCTGACGGAGGAACGCGCCGGAAAATGTTCCCTAAACTTTTGTCCAGCACTGCACTTCTTGAGTATCGTACTCAAATTACTGCATTTTAAATACTGTAGCTACTACTTCAGTGTCTTACTCAGTACCTTTTCCGAATCTCTTTGTACTCGGTTTAGTGCTTTTTTCAGTATTTTCTGCTCAATACTCTAATTACTTTTTATTTGTGTGCTTGTCTTTATGTCAAGCTCAGATTCAAAACAAGGCACCCTTGCTTCCATGGTGTTCTTTTTTTTTTTTTTTTCAGTGGTGGTGGTGGTGGTGGTGGTGACGGCACTGCTCGCCGTTGTGTTTTCGGCCACGCTCAGGCGGGCAACGTCACGAATATCGCAAGGGGGGGGGGGGACATTTGTATTAAAGCGTCTGAAAGAAAAAAAAAACAACGAAAACACCCAGACAACACAGACGGCGCCCGGATACGAACCCGGTTCACCTCCCTGGTTCGAATACGGGTACGGGCTGTGCATTTCAGTGGTGGTGGTGGTGGTGGTGGTGATAGGGCTTGCCGTTGTCGGCCTCACGTAGTGCATTATAGATACACCAACCTATTGACCAATTAGATTATTCTTCAAAGGAAGACAAGAAAGCTCACTGACGAACACTGTGAAATACCAATCTTACAGCGAGCCAATCATGTCTATGGTTAAATAAAAAAAAAAACAAGAAACAAAAACAAAAAAGAATAGTAACCACTTTCCTGTCTAATACTCAATTATCTTAAATGTACATTCAATACTTTTGAAGTACTACTTCATTTACTACTCTAGTCTAATTTCTTTCTTTTCCAAGTATCTGTACTGTAGCTCAAGGAAGTTCTCCCTTCAGTATTTTGCATCGTATTTTAAATACATTTTTATAGCATCTTGTATATGTCTGCCTCAAAGTATCAATTTCTCGACAAGCAATGACACAGCAACAGCAACAGTGCTTTAACTGATAATTGTGAGAGAAGTTCCTGACCAATTCGTACAGGGCTGTACATTCGTATAGCCCTCGAAATAGCAGACCATGAGGTTTCTCCTTGTCCCCATTCTCTCCCAGACACTGTTTAGCCGAGTCTTCTTCTGGTTCGAGGAACACAAGTCGCTCGTGTTTCAGTCTCCTCGTCGTCTTTCCTGTCCGTGTGTGTTGTTGACGCTGACCAAGTTTAGTGACCCTGGCTTCCCGGAAAACGGCGGGTTTCCAAAAAGACTTCGCTTTGGATTCGGTTGCAGAGCAGCGCCGATACATCACCGGCGCGCCAAGTACACGGAAGAGAAGGGAGGCGCCGAGGGTCCGCTTTAAATTATGACGTTACGGGACTTCGAGCGAGCTGCTAAGTCCTTGTCAGCTCGAAGTACCGTTTCATGGGCATTGGATCTTATTGTAATCTACGATAGGATGGCTAACTGCCACCTATGGGGGTGGCTGGCCACACGAATGTGCAGAGGAGTCATAGACAGTTTTTTCTTTCGTTTATATGCGTGTGCGTAATTGCTACTTTCAAGTGCTGATTGCTACTATCAAGTGCTTTTCTTTCACCGTGCTGATGTAGAGGAATGCGAGGATGGCAAAACGAAAACACACAGAAGGGCCTCGAACTAATCCCCTCACTGGGGGGTATCCCGAATTACCACCGTTAAGAATCCATCGTTTAGAACACCATATGCTCAAAATCCCAAACGGCACTAGCGTAGCGTTGCGTGCGTTCCCAACTGTGGGGAGCCCCCCCCCCCCCCCCAACGGCGTGGTGAACTGTAAAAAAATACCTAAACTAACCTAACCAAACCAAATTCTAACAATTTTTGCTGCTCTGATGTGGCTGCAATGCTAAGCATAACGGTCGCCAAAAACCTGGTTTGTATTCACGACAACGACTTCTACTGACGTCAAAATCACGCAATACTGTGAGGTTTGTCAGTAATATGTATTATCATTCCGCCATTCTTCACATTAATGCTTTAATTTAGAAATCTGGGATTTGGAACATCTGAGATTTCAAACTGTGGATTCTTAACGGTGGAATATCGTGGCATCTCATGACGCTGTACCGATTCGTTCGATACTAACGTTCGAACTGACCAAAAACGCCCGGACATCAAAACAATATTCATAAATTGGTCGTAACTGATGTTTGGCCATAAACTGATGCCATGAATTTCACTAGACAGCAGTCCAAACAAGTCATTTATTTATGTCCGCATACCTCAAATGCCTGCAAAGGGGCGTTACATGAGGAGGGAAGCATACAGACATCACAAGGACTCAAACCATTATGAAGAAAAAATCGTAAATATTCTACACATCATAACTTAAGGTAAATACACAAATTTTGGCGTAAAGCTAACAAATTGGATGTGGAACAGTGTTCCTAACATTCTGGTATGTTGTATGGACAGCGTACATACCTGACGACTGTGGAAATGAGTGAATTAATGGCACCCTGCAACCTCACTGACCAATGGTTTAAGTGACACCGATGCATTGTCCCGTCTATGAGGAGGTGGTTCCGATGGTAATAGCGTTACTTGCTATCTCTTTGACTGTCGACATGGCGACAGTACTATGTCGCAGAGTAGTTAAATTCCTCAATGCAGTTTAGAGTTCTCGTGACTAGCATGCACATCGAATCACACCACACGTCGGTGACGCAGAGATGAAGCAAGTGACAATATCTCTGCATCCATCGCCAGAGACATCGACATTGTTTTGTTTTGTACAATCGACTAATACACTATAGATGTACGGAAAGATGCAGACAACAGAAGAGAATGACTATCTTGCAAAGCCCAAAGCACTGCGCAGTGCTTCCCCCAAACGCCGCCTTGAACGGTACATTTCACTTGGCTACGGTCAGCTCCCTTCATCCAAAAGCTTCCGCCTTCGGACGCCAGAAATTCTCAGAGCCCGAACACATCGCAAAAAGAGAGCACGACTCATACCATCTGGAAGAGCTCATGTCTTTGGAAAAGGGCTTTCTCCCTCCCTCCCCATCCAAAAGGAGCCAGTCTATATAAGACAAGTTTGGCGACCTCCCCACCGGACCCACGGCCCGTGACTTCTTTCGAAGATTTGCACTGGCCAGGGTCATGAGGTTAACGACACAGCGCCACCAAAAGCATCTCGCGCCGCCCGTTTCTTTAACGGTGTCTGGTTCTTTTTTTTTATGCGTATATTTTTTTTACGAAGTATAACGTATGCTGCGGCTATGCCTATATCCTCACCGTGTCTGTGAGGCTTCTTGGAAAACTGTCGTCTGTTTTGTCCGTCGTCCGTCGTTTGCTTCCTTTCCTTTTCTGCTTTTACTTTTCTTTTTCTTTTTTTTTTACACTCATTGGGTGTCGCTCTGGTTACGTGGTGCGTTCGCCGAACCAGGGGCGTGGGTCTTTTCGGGGTGGTGTATACGGTGTCCTTTTTTTGTTTGTGAGTTGGGATGGTGGTGTGGTGGTTCGGCTTTGTGTTTGCGGCGATTAGGTTGCGAGGGTCACTGACTGCTGCGTGCACGGTGTTCGTATCTAGTGACAGGTGTGTGTGTGTGTAGAAAGTGAAATTTATTGGTGTTGCGGCAACAGATTTTGCCTTTGTTAGGCCTAAATTAGGGGCTTTCTGGAGAGTAATGACGGTCTGTGGCACAGGAGGGGAGGAGGTCACTTTCTCTTTTGTATTCGAGAAGGTCGATGCATGTGCGGCGAAGGGCGTGCACTATTGGTATTGGCGAATGAAACTTTTCTTTTTATCGCGTGGGAACGTGAAGTAATGAAAGAGAAACCGTAGAAATATAGTAGGTGCGCTGTCGCTTGGTTCCGTTAGAATTCTGTTGGTAACGGCAGCAGGAATCGTGCCACAGGTCTCGCTGTAGAAGCATAGCACCCAAAAAAAAATGCATTCACACGTTTGTGACTTCCAACGTAAACTTAAAAGTTTGTCTCTCTATATGCGGCACTTAATGGTCTTCTTTATGGTCTTCTTTCTTTCAAACTCACCTAAGTTTGATAACCCGGACCCTTTCTATGATCTGGAAACTGTTAACGTTCAAAAATGAATGTTATTGAAGCCCTAGAGGGGAGTTCAGCCACAGATCGGCAGTCGAGGTGTGGACCAGCTGTCAGTCCACGATATTTCTCCAGTCCATTACGCAACACAACAACAAATACATAATGAAAAGGGCACGCAGGGTTTCACCGCTGGGGTGCAGCTAGAACCCTGCCCCCATTACATGTGCGTTAAGTATAGTCCACCCAGCAACACAAAGTAGCACCAAAATCAATTCAGAGACCTAACCATCGCCACACTGCTTCAGATGAAAGAACAACCCTAATATCCAAGGTCCACCTGCACCCGTCAGGCAGACGGACCACGTCCTCGTCTAGATTTCTCGGAAGCAACAAGACGTGACCGCGAAGGAGGACCGTATCATGCACCCAGTTAGCTGCAGCGTTTCTTATCTCTTCACCGCCACCATTAGCATAGAGCGCCACTGAATGAAGACAGTTCCGATATTGGGCTGCACAGCCAACTTAGCATGAATACAAACTGCGGTCAGAGGGGTGCACGATGACCTCCTTCGTGAGAGTTCTCCACTTTTCAGGAAGCCGTGGTAGATAAAAGGAGCGGTGGACGACAGCGCATCCCCGAGGGGGTTCGGAGGTAAAATGAGGTGCTTTTATCGGGGCAAAAAAAAACTGGCAAATCGAAAGAGAAGAGTAATTTGCTGTAGCGGCTGCGATGCAGATGGTAGATCAGGGACGTTGCCGTGCTGGCAAGAATATTATCGGGGTGGTATACGGCGCACGGCAGGGCGTACTTCGGGCAGCGGGTGGAATGAAAGTGAAAATACTATAAAAATCGAGATGTCCCTTTCGATTAGTTCAGAACGGCCTCTATAGCCCTTGTACGGTTTCATTGGCTGCGATGATGGCATTCCACGCCGAGACTGGGAGGTGAGCCTGGTTCGAATCCAGGCGCCGGCCTGGGTGTTTTCCTCTGTGAAGTGGGCCCAAGACGCACGATCGCCTCCCCCCCCCCTCAGCCCCCCTGCGACAGTCGTGACGTCGCCCGCCTCTGCGTGGCCGACTATACGGCAAGCAGTTCCACGACCACGTTTTCATTTTTTTTAATGAGGTTAAGGCTTTAACAACATTACCGCTATGTATAAGACCCGAAGAATAATATTAACGCTTCTTACACACAAAATTAACGATGAATCGGGAGAGTTGTCTACCGTTGTAGCTGACTGCTGCAACGGAGCACATGGACATGGCAAGATGTTGATGTTGATGTTGATGTTGTGAAAAAATGGCAAGATGATGATGATTGGAGTGAATGTTTGTATTGTATTAAAGCTCCGCATTGAAAGCGGGGTTTTTAATTGTTGCAGGGTGAAATATATGAACAACGTAGGGGGTGGGGGATTATTGAGAATTTTTAAAGCGTGCAATAGGTGAGTAGGCAGTGTATGTAAGGTGAGCACTCTCTCGTTATGTCGTAGCCCCTCTCCATGTTTAATTTGATTTTTTTCCCTGGAACTGGGCAAGCAGAGTTTTAAAAACCTAGGTCTGGCAGTATATGAACATACAATCATACATGCAACAAAATTATGAAACAATAGGAAATGTCCACGGCGTAATTGTAGAGTCGACCACCAAAACGAAGGTTACATGTGACGCCGAGCCGCACAATATCTTGGCTCAATATTGGCTGGATATCGGTCATACTGGTCGAATAGTGGATCAGTACTGAACCAGTATTGCCAATATTCAGCCAATATTGGGCCAAGGTGCCGTGCAGCTTGGGCACGTCTAGTGTTTGTGTGTGTATGTGAACTACCTTGTCAAAACTGACGCTCAATCCAGTTAACGTCAGTGATGAAACTAGGGAAAATTGTAGTTGTGTTGCTTAGGGGCCATTTCGACCCGGCCACATTCGCAAGGACTTTACAACGCTGAGCTATGGCAGCGCTGACCTTGATACCCATACTCTGGATCCCCCCTCATCGGACGGAATGAGACTTGTCCACATTACACGAAAGCCTCAAACTTCCAAAAGCCTTCCTTCTCAAATACAAACTCCGATTCTCACATGTAAAGCAGTCGCGAACGAGACTTGTCGCTTGAGCGATCGGCTGCAGCGGATGCTCTCGGCCGTTTCAAGCGACCACAGGCGTCGGCACAAGAGAAACTCCACTGACCGTCCCTCACGAACGCCTTCGAGCCACGCACAGAAGACCGTGCTTTAGGACGTTAGCGGAACGGTCTTCTTATCTGATGGGGACACGGATAACGTCGCGTGGTCTAACTTAACGACATTCCCGCTGATAGTGGAAACAGGAACGGAGTGATGCCGTAGGTGGAGGTGTGGATGCACCCGCTAACTTTCATCACTGCACGGTACGCCTTCGGAAACGCCGACTCGCCCTAACTTCAAATGGTAATGAAGGGAGAACGGTTGGTCAACAAAACCGTGGAAAGGATGGATGTGCAAGGCAAAAAGGAAGAGGTTAATTCCTTCCGACTGGGACCTGATACTTTCAGCTTTCACCTGATACCCATACACACGTCTTCTAACGACAGCATGTATATATTGCTCGAATACGGGGATACTCAACATTCACGATGTACAAGTGCAAACCAGGGAACAAGGACACACGCAACAGATGCGGAAACGCACTTGAGTGAAAGCCACTCTTCATGACCGGGTTCGGTTCGGTTGTACGAAGGCGTTATGAAGGTTACATATCCCCTGACGTACCCATAAAGCGCAGGAGTTCCAAATAATTGTTTCCTAAAGAACAAAGAAAGAAGGAACAATGGAAAAGGTTAAACAAATAAGGAACAGATGGAACAAGCGTGAACGTGACGTAAGAAGTGAACACAGCAAGAATCCGCTGCCTCACTGCGTGGTCTACCGGAGTGTCCAGCAGACTTGTGCCCGTTACTTGAAAAAAGTAATTGATTACCGTTACCGTTACTTCTGCGGAAAAAGTAATTAATTACCGTTACCCATTACTTGACTCCAAATGTAATTGAGTAACGAGTAAAAAAGTAACGCGTTACTCTAGCCGTTACTCTGCATTCACGCAAATTATAACCGTCTTTGGCTGCCTCAGAAAAAAAAAAAAGAAGAAGAAGAAAGAAAGGTTCAACAGCGGAACAGCTGAGATGATAACAAAAACAAAAACGCCTAGGATAAGGAGATCTGTACGTCTGCTGTATTTATCGCAACGGAAGGCGTTGACCCGATTGTGGAAGAGCATTGCGTGGAATTTCCCCATGACTCTATAAACCTCCAAATCTTCAGGTACCATCATACTGGTGTAGGAAGAGATTAGAGAGAGAGACCCTGAAATCCCAGAAGGTCATTACTATGACCTCCGCTTGCTATAGTAGAACAGCAACAGCCCAACAAAGGCTGACGGCACCAGGGGCTTGACTTGGGGCAGAACATCTAAGAGATAAGCTAATACCTGCCGGAAAAGTAATCAATTACTGAGTAATCGGTTACTCAGAAAAGTAATTGATTACTCGAAAAATTACTTTGACAGTAAAGTAACTGATTACTCGAAAAATTACTCAGAAAAGTAATTGATTACAAGTAACCCAATTACTAGTAACGCGTTACGCACAAGTCTGGTGTCCAGTACATTATACTGTACTGTTCGCAGCAATGTGGCGCAAAGCATTATGAGAATACGGTGTCACTAACAGCTGCTGGTACTGGCGATGTCATACGTACACTCCTATAAGCGAAACAATATGCAGTCAGTTGCATTTCTTCAGCTCTCTTACGCTAACGTTTACACAAAGACATCTACGTAAAACTGCTTGACAAGTGTCGGGACCGAAACACCAGCAGGACACCTATATCGCTGGGACTTCAGGGAACTGCGCGTGCATCTGACAAGGTCCAGATGCGCCTTGAGCCTTGTTGCATCCACGTAACTATACGCGACACGTACTGAATCCCGTACCCTATAACACGCGTGTGACACGGATACCGTGCCCGACCCTACAATGGGAGCCAAAGACGACAACCATGCATGGACTCGGGCAGCATCTTTCGTAACCACTGGAATCGTGAAATTTATGCGACTCCATCGAACATCTCGCCACTGAATCACAAAGAAGCCACAAGTACGCCCTACCCTGGAGAATGTCCCCCGGCTTCCGCGTGCATGCAAACGAGGTTCCTTCTTTTACGGACCTCGGGGGCATTCGGTGACGATGTCGCGCTTGGAGTCCGGACATGCTTCACTTGCCTCCGTGCCTGGCGACTCGTACGCATACGGGATTTTGCATAGATTGGCTTCTTCTATATGTTCCGCTACTTGGATAGCGGGCAGAGAAGTATATTTTAACGGATATTTTTGTGCATTTGAGGCGTTTTTTCGCAGATGACAATGAACAAAACAGAGGACTATTCTGTCGTCTGCTTTGGAAACACTTGGAGGGCAGCCCTTCTGTTGGGTGTGCTGATACTTGTTGCATTGCTATAGTCTTCCGAAAAAGTGATTATATAGTTTCGATTGCTTCTCTAGATAACTGAATATTATATACCGTACGCGCTTCTCAAACTCTTACATCCGCTTCATTCTTCTTTTTTCTTTCCTTCCTTTGTTTCGATTCCCCCTTTTTTTCTTTTTCTTTCTCCTTCCTTTTCTTTTTTGATTCCCTTTTTTGTTTTTTCTTTATCTTTCCTTTTCTTTTTCGTTTTCCCCTTCCCCCCTTATTTCGTTTTTTTTTTTCGGAATAGCAAGCTGGCTCTTTGCCTGGCTAACCTTTCTTTTTTTCGTAATAAACATATCCCCCCCCCCCGCGCTTCTGTAGTTACGACATAAGAGACGGAGAAGGATGCTAGTTTCAAGGCGACTGAGTTATAGGAAAACGCCTGGCGTAGGCGTATACATATGAAAGGCTTATTTTCTGGAACTGCGTTTCCCTTACTCGCGGTTATGGTCACTTCACATGTTTTCGCGCTTATTAAACAACTGCTTAATCACCTGAGTCGTGCTATTTATTAGCGTTTTTTTCGTTTTGTTGTTGTTGTCCAAAACACTGGGCATCGCCGTTGTATCAGTGTTTTCTCAGTGTCCTGTCAACAATGAGAAAGCCGCCACTTGTTATAAGTAAACCTTGTTAAGTAAACAAACTTAGTAGCAAACCTCATATCAGTCTGACATCGGTATGTGAGTAAACTCGATATTTCTTTCGTCATTTGAAGTTGCGCTGCTGAGGTCACTGCTGATAATGCTGCCTCTGAGCGAGCGCAAAGGTCAGTAATGCGTCGTCAAGTTGTAATATATTTCTGCCCTGCACTCCCGCACTTGTTTACCACGCACTTTGCTGGTTACTGCTAATTTGTTCGCAGTATCTTTTATAATGGAAGTGTCACCACTTCTCCAAATGAAGCTTCACTACTGAACGTCTTTTTAGCGATCGGTTACCCGAAAGAATTTGAGCAGAAAATACTCAAGAAATAAATATTTACAACGAAAACACCATTTACTGTTATCTTTCACTTTTTATACTTTTAAAGTACTTATATTTGATATTTTATGTTTTTCGGATTCGCAGACAACGGCCATCCTATATTGCGGATACGATAAAGTAGATTTCAACAAGGTATGTCGATCATCGTTCGTTTCTATTTGTATCTTTCTCTCCGTTTCGTATTTTTTTCTATTCTGTTTCAGAACGTTATATATATTCACGATATCTGCCTAACACTGGTGTTAAGAGTAGAAATTTTCCGAAAACCTTCGATGTTTTGAAAGGTAGTAGTGGTGGTGGTGGTGATACTGGGCACTGTTAGTTACAATTGGCCTCACGATTGCGGGCAGCACCGCGGTAGTGGTGAAAGAGCGAGCCGTTGTCGGCCTCACAGAGGTGGGCGACGTCACGACCAACGCCCTTGGGGAATGTGCGTCCTGGGCCGACTCCTAAGGGAACTGTGCCGACATATGCCTGAGGGCGTCTGAGGAAAACCCAGGAAATACCCGAGACAGCACAGCCGGCACCGGGATTCGAACCCGGGTACCTCCCAGTCGTGACATGGCCAGCACCTCTAACCACTGAGCCACGCGAGCTGGTGGGCAAAACCGCGACTGTAGAATCGGCAATCCAACTTTTGTACTGGCCAATCCGATGGGCCACCGTTCACCATAGCGGTGTCGCGTGGAAACGGGAGAAATAACCGAACGTTACGACTCCCGGCATGTGTCTTCCATCCCACTAATCAATTGCTTCTCTTGCACGGCCGATTCAACTGTGTTGCACGCTGCCTACGACTACCACGCATAAAAGTTATACGAAAGTGTGCCACTGTTCGACTAGTCGCAATCAAATCTTCGCCGAGCATCACATTTCGCTCGTCACCCACGTCTTCGGCTATCACAGCTGCGCAGTGCCCAGGGTCAGAGGGTCAGAAGCTGCGGGGGCCGGGACATCCTCGGCCGGATGACACCCCGAACGGACGCCCTCGCACCGGGCGGCGGAGATGCGGACGCCCGCCGGACGCCTTCACAGATAGGGCGTCGTCGGCGTGAAGAAGCGACCTCCGGCCTCGCTGCCCACAACGCTGGCGTCGTTGTGGACAATAAGGCAGAGTGCCAGCAGGGTCGTGAAGGTCGGAGTGGGCGACCCGAGAAAAGAATGGAAAGTGCAAAAGGTTCGGCCATCTTGCCTTTGTGCTCAGTGTGGGATGACGTGGGTGTTCCAGTATACAGAGTTTTAAATTTGGCGAGTACAGCAAAAGGTGAATGTCATTGTTGTGCATCGGCTTTCGAAAACAAGATGCAAAGCGTTTTCTTCTTCTTCCTCTTCTTCTTGCATGCGGTATTGAATGTGGCGTTTATACCAGTTTTGGAACACCGCCACATGTGGAGGTGGGCAGCGTACTGCGCCACATCCCCCTGAGTTCGCTTAACGAGCATTGAGGGGATTCCTCAGCAGTGTCCTCAGTAGCTTCCGTAGTGCCCCAGACGCAACGCTACAGTTCTCAACGCTGCTCGTGCCTTAAGCACTACCAAACCTACTGAGGACGCCGCTGAGGAATTTCCTACGTTCGTGCAAGTGTACCCTGGTCTGTGGGCTGTATATGAACCAGAGCGCGTGTCGTGGAGAATGACCTGTAACGAGTCGATCAGCATCCATGCGACCTCACGAAAATTACAACAGACGCATGTTCTCTCGTCCTGCGGAACATCGAGGAGATTCCTCAGTGATGTCCTCAGTAGCTTCGCTAGTGCTCCGCGCACACGCTACAGTCCTCAACTCTGCTCGTGCGTAAAGAACCGCTGAAAGCTAGGGAGGTCACCACCGAGGAATCTCGTCAACGTTCGTTGCTAGCGGACCTTGGGTTGTTGCGGAGTTTCTTCCAGCCCCGGCTTTCTGTGCAGGGCATTTCCGCGCACGCTAAAAAAGGACCTTCCGGTGCACATAATGAGTCCACAGCGTCGCTCACAATTATGGCAGGAATTAATATACCAATATGTCTGTTCTTTTTAATGTGAGGCTATACGCGTCCTCTGAGTAGTTCCGTACATTTCCCTTGAACCTCATCATCCTTCATTGTTTCGGCTAACAGCGGTCTACGTTTCATTGGTAATTATGATGGTAATGATGATGATGGTATCAGTATTTTACTTCATGATTTACTGTTTGTGTCACGTACCTACCGTTAGCCGTTGACCCTGCGTCAGTAACATGTTTCAAATTCTTTACCTTCTCCTTTTACCCTTCACTACCCCTCGTTCACTCGCTAAACCTCCACAGCCTGCGTTTACCAACAGTGGGACTCACACCACAGACAACAACGTTCGCGTTCGCAACCATCAGCAAGCTAGGCTTTCGTCTAAACTTCAAACCACCTAGTACGCATACACACAGGAAGTCCGAGAAGTGGCTATCAATTGTCCACTTCCCCAAACGGTGGGTCCCACAAGATCAATGTATGCGTGTCGTCCCCTCAACACCTATTATACGGTTCCATTTTTATCGTCTCCTAGTAGGTCATCTCCTTCATGCGGGGGCGTTAGAATGACCATGACATCCCCTCCCCTCCGCCGGGGACTTTGTGGAAGCCATTGGAACTCGTGGGAGGAAATTGACCCGCGGTCAGTAAGTCGCACTCGATAGCAATCGCCGGTGCTTTGGGGAGCCATTGCTGCAACAGTTGTTATTGTATTCATAGCCATTGTCATCGATTTGTAGGGCTTGTAATGGAACACATGGTTCGTGATTTACGCCCCCTGTTGGGCCCCCACTGCGGAATGTTTCAGCTGCACTGTCGGAATTCATTTCTGTCTTTCAGGTTTTTCTTTCCTCTTTTTTTCTTTTTTTTTTTTTTTGTGACTCCCAGGCTAGTCCTTTCCACTGGACACAACCTGTTGACAGTAGGTTTATGGTGGACGGCGGAAGTGGTGGCCGTTTGTCGGAATGAGGTTAGGGTTCCTGTTTATGGATGTCACGCCACATTAATTATTTGGCTGCGCTGTTGGCCTGTGGCTGCGAAGTGCTGAAAGGGTTCAAAGCGAAAGGTAGTATACATACCACGTGGTTTTATGTGCGTTGCAGTCCGGGAGTCTATCCGATTTCGTAAATGCAGTTTCCTGTTTGGGTGCACTATACTGTGATTTATGTTGTCTTTCCTGGCCTCAGTTTATTATCGACGAACGGTGCCCTCAATCCTATACGCTACTTCGTAAGCTTGATACAGTGGTAGGTCCAGGAGGGAGGGGGGGCGATCGCCCCCCAAAGCGTCAGTTTATACATTGGATTTCCCTTTCTCCCCTCCCCCACTACGCGCCCTGACAAAGAAACAGTCCCCCCCTCTCCAAACCGATGGTCTGGATCCGCCCCTAGCTTGATATCAAGTCGAAGTGTGGTGTAGGGCGCTAAGAACATAGAAGCGCTTCTTAGTGAGTCCCTTCGACATTATAAAGTGCTTTCTAACATAAACTCTCAAGAAGCTTGAGGAGAGAGAGGACCCGATTAAAAGAATGAGAACGTTGAGGAGCTCTCAATGTTAAGTTTGGGTTAGCTTCATCATATTTTTCCCCATTACTAAACCAATATCGCACCCAATTAATCGAACATTGAACCACAGTTGAAATAACCCATCGAGCATCGTTAAATACGTACTCAACATTAGAAACATCTTCTTAGTTCATAAAACATCATCAACACATATGCACATCACCGGCATTCCCTTGAGCGAACGCCTACATAAAAAAAGACACGTCGCTCCTCTCCAAATCGTTTTGATGTTATGTACTTTTGTTCCCTCGCACAAATCCCTTCCACTCAAATTAACACTTATGACATCAATTCATTCAGAGCCGTCCTTGACGCTTTCATTATTTCAATATTTTTTTTCATCGTCTCCCGTGGTTGAACAACCCTCATTTTTGTAGCGCCCGTTTTAATTTCTCGCTTCCGCTTTGTTTCGCATTTATTATATAAAACGCGCTACGTTTCATTTCTTTTCATTTTCTCGCTACTTAACAGCGACCTTCATTCAACCATTGATTTTTTTTCTCTCATATTTTTCGCTAAGCCCCCACTCTTTCTCTTGATCCTCATTTGCATATTCTGTCTCTCGTGTATTTTTTAATAGTTGGAGTGAAGCGTTTCTATGTATCCTTCCTGCTCTTTTTTTTTTTTTTTCTTTTCTGCTGCCGTGTAATATGCTCCCTTAATTTGCTCCGCCACAATCAATTATGTTCCTGCATGTATTTGCATAGATCGAGATTTTTCTTTATTTCGACAATTTTTTTTAAAGCCCTATTGCGTTTGTCTTTCTGTTCTAGCGCGACTTTTGAACGCGGCGGCGGCGGCGGCTCCGCACTGTTCTATATTTGATCGCTCGTTAAATTGCGATTTTGACTCCGACGTGCTCGTAAAAAGTGGGAAGCCTTCGATATGCGCAAAAGGTTTTTCGAGGTTATGATTAATATATATTCATATCTTCGGTGTCTTATCGCCATTATTGTCCCGCTCAATTACCTTCTCTACGCTTTTACCTGCTGCATGCTATAAGATTAAGAGAGAGAGAGGATTAAACGGATGAAGTGGCAAGAATCTGTGGAAGGATGCTTTCTTTTGAGCTTGAAAGCGAGGGAATGAGACGTCGCGGTGGATCGAGGATGAAGTCTGCGTTAAAAGAAAAGGAGTAAGAAGATATAAGAAGAATCGCTTAGCCGCATAACAAGAATTCTTGATTAACAAGAAGAGTATCGATGTGTTTTGAAACTTCACGGTTGTTTGATGATGTTTGTTGTTTTGTCACTCATCGACACGACATGTATTTATTGTTGTTAAGTTAAGTTATTAAGGTTGTTGTTGTTGTCGTTTGGGCTTCTTGCCCCGTTGGTCCACCGTGCTCGCTGGTGCAGAGAGTTTCTAATGTTATTGGAATCAATATGTAAAGACTCGTACGAATCTGTTTACCAATCACATGCATAGGCTATCACATATGTCTGTATACCTCACAGGACCTCACTGGTTGTTTTTATCAACGAAATCACAGGAATAAAGCGCCTCTATACATGCCTTAATTTGTAGGTATCAGGCGTCCGTGACGTCTAACTCTGCCCCACCGTGTGAGAACTTCGGTGCAAAACGTGACACATGATTGGAACCAGTTTCTCCTGAACGTGCGCTCAACACCAAACCCCCCCCCCCCCATACGTGCACAGACTTTAAAAAGAAAAACACTCGCATAATAGGGTCCAGTTCACCTCCCACAAAAGCTGTTCAACCCTATACATAAGTCCAGCAGTGTGCCTAGACGCGTGCCGAATTCAATGGCCACTTACGTAAGGGTCGCTCCTCAATAGGGAAAAGGGGAGACCGCTGGACAAGCCGGGGGATGCGCGGGAAAAAGGGGAGGCTAAGGATGTTATTTGTTGCGCAGCTTTTGGACCGTGGGTGTTGGCGATTTTTTGGTTCGGCAACGGCCATCCGGGCTTTCGCAATCAAAGGGGTGAGGAAATGGCGGGGACAATGTATACACATGTGTGGCTCGACCGGTCCCTCGGCATATGTACGGTGTTGTAGTTAGTTTCGCTTTGTTCTCCTTTTAGATTTTTTCAGATAAGTGCGCCGAGCCGGTCTGACCGTTATCGCTGCGGGGACGACGGCGAGGGTGTTTTTAGGGGTGGGGGTGGGGGGGGCCGTTGAAGTGGATGGCACGTTCTAATATGTCGCCTATAGCGGGAGCGTCGGTGTAACGAATTAGAAAGGAGTCATTGTAAGTTTTAACGATTGTGCGTGTTGACAGTGGACTGTAAGCAGCATGAATTATATGCAGAATTTGGAGACGGAGGGAAAAGAAGAGGAGAAAGGGAGCAGGAAAGGAAAACGGCGTTAATTTCACGAATAGGATGGTTCTTTTTATACGAATGTGTGCAACAGCAACTGCGGTCGTGATGTAAGATGACACGTAACCTTCATACTAATTACCTTGTGAACTCTTAAAATCAAGCTTCACCTCATAACACACTCCTGTAAACCATCATCTGCACTCTGGAAACAGAGCTGCGCCACATAGCACGTTCCTAGACAACCATCATCCAGAATGACAACGTTCTCTCCCTTGATTTGATGAAAACGGGGGGCGTACGCCATTTTTGTGGCAATTATGAACTGCATCATGCCATAAGAATGGTGTACGGCCCCCATTTCCAGCAGATCAGGGGAAAGAACGATGTCGCTCGGGATTATAGTCGGCTAGGAGCGTTCTATGCGCTGGTGTTCGTTTCTAAGAGTGTACGAGCGTGTACAGTAAGTGAGTTGTCTTGTGAAGTGAGTGATAACGGTATCATTCTGCGCAACGATTGGCCTCCAGCGTGTTATGTGGTGAAGTTCTCTTTTTACAGCGTAGCTTAGGAAAATTCTACCCAATCTGTATACAGAGTCCGTGAAGAAAAACGGGACGGCCGTCAAGCACTCCACCCCTCCCCCATAATCGTATGTAGCATCACATATCCGTTGACTGTCAGACAACCCGACATTGTCATCCTTTCTCCTCCCCCCCCCCACTCATCTTATAGCGAGCAAATATTCACCACACAACCACGTTTAGTAGCCAGCCTCATCATAACACACACACAAGACAATCCTTCATTGCAGACAGAGAAGGAAAGTGGGGGAAGGGGGGGGGGGTTCTAGCGCGACACCGGAGAGGTGGAGACCAGGAGCTCGTTATGATTGGTCGACGTGTACAGGAAGCTCGGGTCAGGCTCAAGATGGCCGCCTCGCTTTCTATAGAGATCCGTATTATATACTACCTCTGCCGCTCGAGAACAAATCGACCTTTTCTTTCTTTTTTTCTCGTTATTTTCCGTATATATTTCGCCCACAGGTTCGAAACAGAAGGGACTGTTCGAGTGCAGGGGGAAAGGAGGATGTCGCCATGTGACCCCCTTCCTCTTTCCCTAGTTCGGACCGATTTTATTTCTTGCCCGGTGAAAGCATTAGGCGCTGTCGGCGAGTGGGCAGGAGGTGTATCGTCTGCTGGAGGGGCTGCCTCTCTGTAACTGACTGTTTTCGGAAGTAATTCTTCTCTAATCGAGGAGCGCTTTCTGTGAAGGGAACTCTGCAACAAATTCTACAAACAAGAATACCTCACCGACTGTGGACAGTATACGGACCGTTCCAGACTCACACAGACAGAACATACGATACATGAGAAGGCGAATGCAAGGCGGAAAGGATTCAGTTGCCAGTCGTTGCAGGTTAACCAATTATACAACAATACAGTATACCCGTTTTGCTGTGGGATTAGTGCGGTGTCCTGCTACATTAGTGCTAATTAATACGTTTTGTCTTTTAAGCCGTCGTTACGTTAAGAATGCGAATAATTTCACGTATACGTGAAATTCACGTAAAAAATCCCTAAATCATCCTAAATCACGTAAAACGTGATATTTCATATATTTAGCCAACAGAGTTCTTGCCGACAACATTGATGAAAGCTGTGCCAAGAACAATTTCATTAATCAGAAGCAACCCGAATTTATTTATTTAGTCAGTTACTTTAGTGGGTACGTTGTCAGGGAGACCAGTGTATACGAGGGTAGAGTTAGCGCCTCACGATTAATTAATTAATCGCAGCTCGCAACCAGTACATAAATCACAGTACAGTAAAAGAGACAGGACACCATACACATATAAAGAGACGATGATGAGATGGGGCTGATACCGTTCAAGAGGCAGAAATGACATCAATGATACATAGAAAACAGGAACAAAACGAAAGCAAGTTGTTATCAGGAGAAATATACATGGCGCATATATTCAACATCATCATTTTGTCTGTTGTTGCTGGGTACAGGTGATGCTTATTACATACGAATTATACACTTTCAAGTGACATAAATTAAACATGGATATGAACGCAACAAATACGCCAGTCGTACCCGTAGCCAAGTGTACAGCCCGAGTCGAAATTGAAACGATGGAAAACGATGCTGGTATGTGTTCCACACACACACACACACACACATAGATGGGATGATGATGTGGTTGGTCATTCCCCGTCGTTACGGCGGTACACTGCCTCATTGCCATTGCTGAGCGCTACTTAAAATGAGCGATACTTCATATTCTGATCCGTGTGAATATATCGCGCATCATGCGGTTCACACGTCTATATCTGTACATGTGCTGTATGTGTATCCAGTCCGCGGTTATGCAGCTATTCGCATTTCGTATTCGGTCTCTTTTTATAATTATTTACTTCGTATTTGCTTTGATATCGACACCTTTGCAAGTCACAAAGTTTTTTTTTTTTTTTATCTGCCATTAAGATTATAACATTATCATAGCCGTGCTTTCTGTGATGCTTGTTTATGTTTGTCATGGTTTTGTTCTAATAGTGTGGTACACCATTATTAAGACTACGGCTGTTCATGGGCACTACGAAAATAAAAATTGAACTGAATTGAATGAAGTGGTCCATGTATCTGTTCGCTTCGTATTCCCTTCGGCTTTAAAATAATTATTCGCGTATGCCTAGTCTGAGGCGATTTTTGTCTGTTCTCTGTCGCTCCATTGACACATAACCGTGCCGCCATACACTCCCTCCTTTAATTTTTCTCCTTTTTTCCTTGGCCGAATCCTGCGCCTCACCGATAGGGAGGCAAAGGGGTTTGAGAAGAGCCGCCGACCAACGTAGGCAATGGCGGAATTTGAATGCGACTTCGCGTTTATAGATCGCTTCGGAGAAAAATAAAAGAAAAAGAGAAGAAGAAGGAGAGCAGAGTACGTCTCTAGGTATATAGGAAGGGGGGAAAAGAGGAAAGAAACAGCTAGCATTTGCATGGAGGCCTCCTTCGTATTATGGCGTTATTGATCTCGAGTCGCGCGTCGCACGGAAAAGGGGGGGGGGGAGGAAGTACTCGTTATATTCAGTGGGAGAAGCACGTGCAGTAGAGAGGGAGAAAAAGGAAAACGAGCGAAGGGATGAGATGCTCTCGGGTCGCCAGGTTTTGCCGGAGTCTGCACGGACAGAGTGGAATATATACGTCACCCGCCTGTCATACCGTTGGGGGGGAAAAAAACTTTGTATGTGGGGGAAGAAGAAAAAGATGATCGCGCGCTCTTGGGCATCAGGTGAAAGCTGGTTCAGTATACACGTACACAAAGCTATCCCGAGAATAAACGCAAAGGGACTGAAGTGAGAAAAACAATTCAACTCATCATTCCTAGATCCCGCGTAAGCTTCCCCATTAGGAACGGCATGCACGCAAAGCTATCATACAGTTCGGGTCCGTTCCACTCCAACGTAGTCGTGCGTTCACTCAGTATGTTCACACACGGATCATCCTCGGCCGGGTGGTATCGGTACGGTGGTCGGTAAGTTTTGCCGCTTCTTGTTTTCGAAGTTATTCGAGGCTTTTGGAGTACCTGTTGTTTCGGATTCACAATGGCCTCTTGCACTGTTCCGCGATTCTGTCTACAAGCAGAAATCATAATGTTCATTGCTTCCGCTTCGTGGCTCTATATGCTATTTCGAGTCCCGCTGTCAGAAGGTACTCGGAGTAAATTATTTTTTGTCTGTGTTCGCTAAATTCGCCCTATTTTCGAGAACTCAGTTTGTCTCATGACAACACGAACAGTATTCTTAACACCGCGTCTTCCGAAAGGCGAATATTCACCATTTGAGGGCATAGACTAGCAAGCTGCATGCACACCACCTCTCAGCACCCTTTCACCCGCACAACAACCTTTCTCTATCGTCCCCAATAACATAACCCCCTTCTATATAAAGTCTTCCTGAAAAAGAAAAATTCCTTCTCTAGTAGAACGCGCTTAGCCACGGTCTCCCCACTTTGAAAAAGCAAAACGGGAACGAAAAGGAAGAAAAAGGATGGCGGGGGAAGGGAGTCGTTAGCGGCTACGCGCGCTCGTGCTCGTGCACGCGCTGGTGATTTGCATAGACGCGCGCGTTTCTTTTTCTTATTGTTGTTTCCTATTGATCAGCGAGGACTAAAAAGGAAAGGAGGGATTTTAGCAAGGGGAGAGACAGCGCGGTGTACATATGCAGATGGCTCGTCTGAAAAGGGGAGAGGAAGATGGACTGGTCCGCGCTTCGATATCACACGAATGCCCTGTTGTTGTTGTTTCCTTGCAACGCGCCAAGAGTAATGGGGAAGAGTTGGAAAATTAAAAGAGTTTGAACGCGAGGTGGAGGTGATATTGGAATGAAAGGAAAGTGGTGGAGTAATAAGGCAGGAAAAGAGTAGGAAAAATGTCTCTCCCTTCGCCCCTCCAGGCAAGCAGAAGCTCGTATTCCAAAACGTGAAGTGAGAAATAAGAGAGTTGTTGGATGCACGTGGAACAGATGTCTGCAATTTGATGACGAAACATAACGAGGACGCAGGTCAGACGTTCTTTGCAAAGTGTAGGGTAGAAGAGAAGACCATGCACGTGAACGTTGATATGCGACTTCCTCCAACTGATTCTCATTCTCTTTTTCTCTTCCTCTCGATATGCGTTTGCCGAGCGATCTGCCTGCTGCGGAGAGTCATGCAACACCTAGGGGAGGATTGTGCGTTTTAGGCCCGCTTCACAGGAAACTGCGCCATAATTTGTCTCCAACCGTGTAAAAAAGAAGCCCAGAGAAAACAAACCGGACTAGCAGAGAAAGGTGCCCTAGGGTTCGAACCTGCCTTATAACCTGGTTGGTTCCACAGCCGTTCGTACGGACCCAGCGAGGTGAAGTTCGTAAAAGGAAACAAACTGGCTTCTACACCGGAATTCATTTCTTATGAAAAGTTGTACCACTTCCCGATCTCGGTGGAACATAAATATGAACAAGAGTGTTAAAGTCAGACATGAACGAGAGACAAACACTAAGAATTCTGATTGAATCGCTCCGGATTCGAACTATATGAACCTGGAATAACGAACGAGAGTACACATTCTAAAAAAAGGGTGTGAAAAGGTGGTAACTTCTATAGTTACCACCTACACTCTAAGAAAAAAAAGGAGTACTTTTACTCCTTTTGGGGACTAAATGCATTGCCACAAAAAATAGTCCCTTTCAGGAGTAAATGCACAGGAGTAACTGAATGTCACAGAGTGGAGACTGCATTTCACGCGCTGTTGTAAGAGTCCCAGGTACATAATTCGTGTGCATGCATGAAAATACTTTGAAGCAAACCGTCAACCGTGATATATCGAGTGATATAAAATCTTGCGCCATACATAGGGCGCTTTGCGAAGAAAGATGCGCTAACTGTTTCTTACTCTGTTTGGCTGGAAAATTGCTACGTTGTCTGGGCTACACAGCCTTATGTCGTTCAAATTGACCAAGGGCACATATTTACGTAGACTCTTGCATTCAGCAGACCATTCGCGAAGTTTAGTGACAATTTGCAGTCCTGCTGGGGAGTAAATGTCGGGACTAAATGTCGGGTTAGGGGACTAAAATGGGGAGTAGTTGCAGACTAGGGGAGAAGAAGCTGCAGTTACTCCCAGTTTTGCTCCTTTTTTTCTTAGAGTGATATTGGTCAGCATAGCGTCTGATAACGGGCGTAAAAGGGTGGTGAAAGCAGTTATCATATATCCAAATTGCTACAGAGAGGCGTACGCCACTCGAATCGGAAGCGGCCGGTAACCCTATCATTCTATTACCACAACAATTACCTCCTAAAAGGTGTAACTGCTCCACCCTTTGCTTCTAAGAGTGCAATGCAAGCGGAACCGGTTGCAGAAGGACACCACTATACGACTTCTATAACAAAGTGCAACGTTGAGACTTCTCCAACCAGCCTCAAGGCCCGCAGATACTCTGACACGGAGCGTTGTGTCGTCTGTGTGCCGTCTGCAGTTCCGATGGCCATCGTCCGGTCATTAGCCAAGAGGGCAAAGGCCCATCCCTGTATAATTCCTCAATCAGAGAGGGCCACTCCCAAAGTGCTTGGTCATGTCATTGGCACGACTCTCAACCCTTCCGCCTTTCGCAACATACACCAAGAAACATCAACCTTTCTCGCAGTTTGTCAATCGCTTGGTGTGCAGGTGGAATATACCTATACACATGTCGAGCGATATGATTGCATACGCGGGTGCGTACTAAAGAGCGGTCGTATACATTGTTTAAGCGTCGTGTGCATGGTATAGGAGAGCGAATAGGATTTTTTTTTTTGTGATCGAAATGTAGACAAAGTTTACCTACACTCTAAGAAAAAAGGGTGTGAGAAGGTGGTAACTTCTATTGTTACCACCTAGGTCAACATAGCGCGTCTGATAAAGGGTGTAAAAGGGTGGTAAAAGAAATCATCATATATCCAAATTGCTACAAAAAGGCGTACGCCCCCCCTGGCTCACCGAATCAGAAGCGGTAACTCTATCATTTGTAGGCATAAGGTAGAACTTTGCAACCTTTCAGGCACAACAAATGCGCCAACTATTACCTCCTAAAAGGTGTAACTGCTCCACCCTTTTTTCTAAGAGTGTAGGTCATGACACCTCAGAACATTTTGGCGCTGGGTGTCTCCCTCGAGGTGTAAAACTGCAGTTTTTTTTACGAATTGTAGAAGTTACACTCCGTTTAGGAGTTCAGCTTAACTCTTTAGGGGTGTACGAGCAACGTTCACGAAGATCAAAGTCACTATTTTCCGTGTTGGTTGCTACTGCTACGTTGGTGTTGTCTTCCTTGCACTTTTTGTTTTACTTTGTTACATTTCAAAAGTGCCGTTTATGGCGTTTACGCTTTAGTAATGGTGCATCCTGTACCGGCGGAATGCCCAAACCTATTCGTGATGGGATTAATAAATACCGGTATAACTGCAGAAACTAATATCACGCTAGAGGTGCACGGAAGCATTAAATTCAGTACGAAAAACAAAGTATACAAGAAGAACAATAGGAAACCGCAGAGGTCAAAACGTATATGTGCTATATACCCGAACTCGAGAAAGGGGGGGGGGGATATATTTATTAGAACACGGAAAAAAAAGGGAGGAAAGGTCAGCCAAACGGGACGTCGGCTTGCTATTCCGCAAAAAAGATAGAAAAATAAATGAAAGAAGAATAAAATAAACAAAAAGAAAGAGAGAAGACTCTATACAGCACGGAAGCTATACTACAGCGACCGTATTAGCCTGTGCACATTACAAGCGAGCCCGCCACGCCGGCAGTGCTTTTGCCGAAATCATCCGTATTTTTAATGGGAAATTAGCTTACTCCTTAAGAAATGATGAGTTTGCATACTTCACGGTGTAAAGAGTTTAAGCCACACATTGCCATTTTCCTGTAGCACAAATCAACCCTCAACCGTGAGGAAGGATGTGGTATACACTGCAGCGAAAAAGTTGGTTGTTCGTGTATCGTCTTTGCGCTTGTGTTGTCTACTGGACAAAGCGCGCATGTACGAGTGTAACAGACGAATTCAGCACAACATTTGACTGAAATAATGTAAAAAAAACACACACACACACACATTCAGCGATGCACCTTCAAGTCGCTATATTAGTAGCGCCCGTTTCAAGGGAAGACGACGACATACCAGCACAAGTTCAACGCATTTGAAGCGCCATCTCTCGACATACCGACGTGCCAGAAAACAGCATTATCAAAGGCGCTGTCCGCCAACGAGTCACCGTTTCGAAACCACAAAAACGCACTTTAAAATCCCGTCGTTCCAAACAATTGAACAACTCGACCGTTCCCTCCAATTATGCTGACCAGTTAAACGGTACTCCTTGAGGAGAACTAAACGGCCATTTAGACGCAGCCTTTGGGCACAAAGCTCAGGAGCCTTCGCTCGCAAAACGGAACACTTAGGAAAGACGATGCCGCCGAAATTTATTGGCTGCCCAACCCCTCGTCCGGACGGTCCAAGGTTGACCGCAAACGAAGGTCCCTTCGCTATCATGCACGGAAGATGCCCCGCTGTTTGTTGTAAAGCGGCATATAAATACTCGCGGCTCTGGAGAGAAGTCGTGCGAAAGGGTAAAAAAAGGTGGGGGTGTCAAAATGGCTTGTCTGGCACGTTTTTGTTCTTTTCGACGGTCCGGAAAAATATGTCCTGTTTCTTCCCGCGAAAACGGAGGTCAAACGAGAAGGAAATTCTGTCCGCTGTTTTTAGTGGCGTCTATGAATTATGGGCTTCTGGTGTTACAGCGCGTGGGAGAGGAGGACAATGCCAGAATTTGTCCCGGGGTCAGGTGTATAGAGGTGTAGAGGAAGACGGGTCCGTGTGGGAAAATTATTGCTTTTGGGTGACGGCGTAGTGGTCCTGAGGATAGCCACCGGTGTATTGTGCCTCTCTGTAGAAAACGCTTGCCTGTATTTATTTATTTATTTTTCGGTCCGACTTTTGGGTCCGTGTTGATAGGCACTCGGGCGACGACACTTTTTCGGTTTGCAGGGGCTGTATGCGCGCGGTTGGTTTGAAGAAGCGGATCTCTTGGGTGGTCTCTGCTGCAAGCTATATTCTCGATCAACAGATCTTTGAGTAAGGTTCAAAAAGCGAAATATTTTTATGGCTCGGAGTTCCTGTTTTCAATTACAATTTGGCAGCGTAAAAATTGTGTGTTAAGCGTTAGAGCGTGATTGAAGACTCGCCGTGATATATGCCTGGCGGGGGATGGGACGTGACTAGTAAGCAGACTCCCTTCAGCAGGACCTGCGTCTTGATAGACACCGTTATTTACGTACACAGTTCCTATGTACATGAACACACCACCGGCACAATTAATAAATGCTCCGGGAAAAGCACAATACGCGGAAATGTATAGCCCCCGTTCCGGTTGAAGTGTGTTCTATATACCTGATATCTCTGACCTTTTCCGATTGTATACGCAATACGATCTGATTACAACGTAAAATGTCCGCAACAAAATTCGGAACATTCGTCTTGTCATATCATATTTCGAAATGAAACCAGATGTCGAAAATTATTGTGGTATTATGTTTCAAATTCCGAAGCTGAAGTGAATGCGAAAAACGAATGCGGAATTTGCAGATGGGCAGAGTTGCCAGAATTTCTAATAATACCGCAAATATAAATTCGGAGAAAGTAACCTCTTCAACATTGTAAACGATCTTTAAAACCCTTTAAAACTGTTCGGTAACAGACAATCCTCGCCACGGAAAGCCAGCCCTGGGTACTGGAGCTGTTGCATGCATGCAGATATATACGGCAAACTTACCACGATCGTTGTCTTTGGTAATGGATTTTACGTCTTCGTCAAAGAGTCGAAGGTAGGAACTGCTTTTTCCTGCGAAAATGGAAACAGGCATTAGCATCCGGTTCGCAAGTTCTTTATGCTTTTTCTAAGCAAGTCATGTGGTAATAACATATATGTGATAACACAAATATAATACCGTAATAAAATGTAATATTAATATTAAATTATTTGAGTTGGTCTTTCCGCGTGCCATAGTAGAATGGCATGGTTTTCTGCCAGGTCACTTTCAAACGTAGGTACATTCAAACATGAACTAGCATTCTCATGAGGGACACAAGACAAACACCAACCAACTGATATCAGTTGCTCGGTGTCTGTTGTGTGTCCCTTCGTGTTCATTCGTGTTCGTCCAAACTCACGCTTCATCTTCAATGGATTTAGTTCACGAGACTTGCTTCATCTATGTCATTTTATCAGGCGCTCCATAGTATTTCCTATTAGATTCAATGTTATTTATCATATGCCCTTGTTCTTGAATTCACTAAGTCTACTAACTGTTGTTTCTCGTGTGCAGTAATGTCTGGAATCAATATTGTTTGTAGCCATTGTTTATTGCTCTCGTGCTCCCCACTTCCACATTCTGCGTGTGCTTCCCCTCATGGAACGTCCCACTGAAGCCCTTGAGGAATTATCGCAAATATATAAATAAATAAATATAGCAAAACGATAAATGCTTGCTAATGTAACTCCTGAGTCGTACGGTACAGTGACCTTGGAACTTATTCCTGAAGTGTTGTGTTTCATCTGCTTTATTTATATATATGCTGCCCAAACCCCTACTGAGGGCCCGGTGAGGGAGTGCACAGAAGTGCAGCTCACAATCATGCAGGCATGGCACTTGAATGCCAGCAATAACGACACCCTTACATCGACTTCAACGTCTAAACAAAAGCCGCAACACTATACTCTGCCCTGACAACATGTGCCGGCTGAATGTAAAGCAATCGCTATACAAGGAGAGAATAGTCCGAATTGTAATTTGATATCTTTTTTCTTGTATCCCGGTCTTTTAAACGAAGTAGATAATCCGAAACTTTAATTCTGGGCTTGCCATGTACATCTTCATGCACAAGAGAACCAACTGCGTGGGCCTTTCCCTCAGTATCCGCGTACAGCATCCCAGGAGTCGTATCATCCTCAACTGCACGACGCAGTACGAACAACATTTGAAGAAAGAAACGGTTACCATTAACAACCCTTTCAGCCGGCCCATCCTTTGATGTGGTTTCCTGCCGCATTAAAGCTCGAGAAGGCACTTTTTCGGACGTTGGGCAGCCCTAGGGCCACTCAAAAAGTCCCAGCAGACACCTGTGTCAAAGGTCAAACCTGACCACTGCCGGCGTCTACGCTTCCGGCAACTGTGTCACGCGGCGTCGCACAAAGGCACCGGTAAAACGACACATAATGCCTGAAAAGAAGCGACAAAAAGAGGGGGGAGACACGCTCCTTAATGTCCCCCCTCCCACGTCGTACTCCTAACAAGCCATTTATGGCACCCTTTGAGGGGACATTCACTGGACATTTTGTTGTCCGCCGTATTTTTTTTTACTTCTTCTTCTTCCTCTGTCAGTGTGTTTACTCGGGTACTTTTCAGTACAGCAGATGGATGCGTGAAATGCTCTCCAGGGAGTAGACAGCAGCGGTGCTTCTTCCTTTCGGTGTGTTTTGTGGGCGATAAAGGCTTATGTCTTCTGCAGTCGTTTGGATCGAATGGGGTCAGTCGGTTCCAGGGATGGGAATGGGCTTCATGAGCGGATGTTTTTTCTTCTTCTTTTTTTCCTACTTTGTAGGACGTTGTGCAGACCATGTTTTTTCTTCTTCTTCTTATTGGTTCGTCAGTGCTTATCGAAGTGGGTGCACTCTTAGAAACGAACTTCACCGCATAGCACGCTCCTAGCCAACCATAATCTCGAATGATACCGTTACCTGCCCTGATTTGTTGAAAACGGGAGGCGTACGCCCTTTTTGTGACAATTATGAACAGCATAAGTGTCACAAAAAGGTGTACGCCCCCCCCCCCTTCTCAACAAATCGGGGCAGATAACGATATCATTCGAGATGATGGTTGGCTAGGAGCGTGCTAAGCGGTGAAGTTCATTTCTGAAGAGTGTAGGTTTCACGGTAGTGGTACATCTTTGGCGGTCGTGTGTTATTTGCTCTCTAAGCTTCACCTCATAGCACGCTGTGCGCCAACCATTGCCACGAATGATAGCGTTATCGCTCCTGATTCGAAGAGATAGGAGGCGTACGCCTTTTTGTGTCAATTTGGACATATAATAATCGACACAAAAAGGCGTACGCCCCCCCCCCCCCCCATCTCTCTTCGAGTCAGAAGCGATAACCTTATCATTCGTGGCAATGGTTGGCACACAGCGTGCTATGCGGTGAAGTTCTTTTGTGAGTGTGCACGCTATCATCTTCTGCTTCGTGGCGGGAATCGTGGAAAGTTATGTTAATCGTCACAAACAAGTGTAAGCCTCTCGCTTTTTACGAATCAAGAGCGTTAATGTTAGCATTCTGTGCATTGGTTAGCCTTCGGCCTGCGAAGGCAACGGTTCTTGTTGCCGTCGTCGGCTCGAGCTGTCAAGCACTTCTGGACGGTACTACGTTCTGCTTGGTTAACCACAATATTCACTATCCACCTGCATGGTAAAAGGTAAAGGAATCGTCCGTTACTTCTCAAGCATTCCGCAGTTAGGTTCGCGGAGAAAAACGACACCGTCCATCGTGTCGTATGCGTGTTGTGGTCGCTAATTATTTCTTCTTTGATAGCCGATCCACAACTCCAATTATTTCCGACACCGTAGCAGTCCAATACCCTTCCTCTTGCGCCCCTGGTATACACTCACACCTGAAGAAACAAATTCGCGAGCCTTCCCCGACAATTCTCTCTGCCATTCGCATTTTTAATTTTCTTCTTCTTTGCTCGTATGTGGCCGCTTGCCCACCCCCCAGTGACGCGATTAAACAAAATCGATAATCTACCGGGAAACTAAATACGGGGGCACATAGCTGCAGAAACAATTGCGACAAACAACAAAAACGGGCCAAACTTCCCCTCCTTTTTCTCCCTTCCTGCTCACCTGACTGAGTGTTGCCAGGTTCGCCTACGCCTCTCTCCCTCTTGTCCCTTTTTCCCTCATTGCTTTTTTCTTCGCTCGCGGCGCGAGCTATACGGCATGCATCGTTCTTTGTATATTTAGTGAGCCTCTGTAATCCCATCTAGCAACCCTTCTGCGACGAATTCATCATCTAGGCTGCGTTGCCATGGTGATAAGTAGCGTCTCTCTCTCGCGCGCGCTGCTTTTTCCTTCTTTCCTCATTTCTAGGCGCACCTTTTGCTTGATCTTGCGCTCTGTGTTGCGACGTCGCTCGGAAGATGTCAATAAGCTGCCAACAAAAATAGACGGGGCTCGTTAGGAGTGGTTTCGAGAGTTAGAGGAGGCTGGAGAAGGGGAGGGATATGCGGTATAATGAGGATGTCCGAGTCAACGTATAAACTCGCCTGTATAACGCCGGGATCGCAGGGAGGCTTAGGGATGACATGAGACTCGGAGGTATGTTCTCGGCAAATGCGCCATTCCCGCCTACACTCCAAAAGCAGAACTTCACCGCATAGCACACTTTGCGCCAACCATTGCAATGAACAATAAGGTTGACGCTTCTGACTCGAAGAGAAAGGGGCGTACGCCCTTTTGTGGCAATGATAACTTCCCCCTCTCTCTTCGAATCAGAAGCGATAACCCTATGTGTGGCAATGGTTGGCGCACAGCATGCTTTACGGTGAAGTGTTTTTTCTTTTTTTACTTCTGACAAGCCAATCTTGACATCACCCCCCCCCCATCTTTGTCTTTAATCTATCTCATCCTTCTTTCACCGTTTGTTAGTTTATGCTTTATTTCCTGATTCTTTTCTTTTTATTTATTTTATTCTTCTTTCATTTATTTTATTTCTTTGCGGAATAGCAAGCCGACATCCCGTTTGGCTGACCTTTCCCCGTTTTTCTTTTCCTTGCGTCTAATAAATATATTCCCCCCTCCTCTGTTTTTAGAGTGTAGAGCTGTTCACGTTTCACGCCTGCACTCTTAAAAACAGAACTTCACCATATTAGACGCCCCCACTCTTAAAAATGAACTTCACCACATAGCACGCTGTGGGCCAACCATTGCCACGAATGATAGGGTTATCGCTTCTGATTTGAGGAGAGAGGAGGGCGTACGCCTTTTTGCGGCAATTATCATATATCCAAATTGCCACAAAAAAGGCGTACGCCAACCCCTTTCCTCGATTCAGAAGCGATAACCCTATCATTCGTGGCCATGGTTGGCGCACAGCGTGCTTTGCGGTGAAGTTCTGTTTTTAGAGTGCAGAACAAGGGCAGCGAGAGTGAGAGTGTGACTGAGCAGTAGCAGAAAAAAAAAGAAAAAAAAGAAAAACAGTGTTGTACATAGCGGCGCTACAGGTAGCGCTGCTACCGTACTCGCTACTTTTTTTCAAAGCGATCGGGCTACATTTTAAATTGGTAACGGAAAAAGTATTTCCGCTACAAATACGGGTAGCGGGGTACTCTTCCTCCGCTACCGCTACTTTTCATAATGGGTAAGACGTGGAACACAGAAAAATCAAGTGAGATAACAGTGATGCAGATTTTTTTCCTGTTATTCCTTTCAGTTACTTGTTAGTTATGATTGTATCTCATTACGGCCGAAGTCTCATTACGGCCGATGTCTCAATACGGCCGAAAGTCTCAATACGGCCGATAATCCTTTAATCCCCAAGTGTCTCATTACGGCCAAAGTCTCAATACGGCCGAAGGCAGTCTCATTACGGCCGAAGATGTCTCATAACGGCCAAATGTGAAAATGTGTATTGTAACCTGCATTGATATGCAATGTCGCAGCCAGGTATGGATATATATTCAGCAGGGTATAAGCTATGCACTGTGCCCTTAGGGCCCTTATCATATTTATATATACATATTGTGCGACAAATGGTTATGTTATCATACCACAGCACAATGCAACATATTGTGTAATGTGTACTCCCACAAGGTAGTGTTGATGTTGCTGTGAAGCAGGCTACTATGTGGAGTTAGCTACTTGTAGAGAGCTAGATGAATATTGGCTTTGTTGTGACGCTTTTGGAGCCATCCTACAGTCACTGGCCATGACAGAACACCTATCTCAGTCGATGTCAGTTTATTTCCATTCGCCTTACAATGATACAATTCTTGCTTCTGGAATGAGTAAACCTGCAAGAAGCGAAGAGCAACCATGAATAGGCTAGAATATTAAAAAAAAAACAAGCATTTGTCTCTACATGGCTGGTTTTAATATGCTGCAAGCTGCACACGTGTTGATACGTGTCTGTTATTTCATACAAGGTTAACATAAATCTTCATCTAGACAAAAGAATGACAAGCCTTAAAAATGTGACTTCCAGGTAAACACAGAGCATGACCATGATATGAATATAGGTTCAGTAGTTCATTCCCTTAATGGAAACATGTGAATATCAAATAGTAATACATTACAATTCATGAAATGATGCATGCATAACTTTCCATTTCTGGTTTCTTTGTTATAAAAGTAGTGCACGAATTAACATTCGTGCACTACTACAAAATTTCTCACTTCACAACAGAACCTTATGATGATCTTAACAGCTCACCTCTTCGCCAGGACTCCCTGGGCAGCAACATCCTATTAGCCATGTTGTTGTTTTTCTTTTTCGGAATCCTCCGTGCAGCCACATACCATGCCTGGAATGGAAAACCAGCTATAAATAACAGTGTATTTGAATGACTTCCTCTTGAAGTATCTATTCTAATCAGATATGCTTTTATGCCTAGTATTGTGCGCGAAAGCACATAAGTACAACATTTGCAGACGTTCGACGTAAGCAGTTCAAGGAGATCAATTAGAGTACGCCGACTTGCGCTTTTATTTTTGAAGAAATACGACGACGAATTTTAACAAATTAAATATGGCTCACAATGATACGAGTAAATGCTGCTGTACGGTGATGCATTATCGGTATCTTATCGTCTTCGAATAAATTTGTTGTTCCTAAACGCGCAACAAACTAGAAACGGCGCAAACCTACGAACGAATACCGAGTTACATCTATTACAGGCACTTCGGCTGTTTTGATTAATTTAAATTACTCGTATGAGAATCCAACTATGTGTGGACAGCACACTACTAAGACAGACAATCTACGAAAGCATTACTCACCAGAATTCCTGCTTGACTTGGTCTTGGTCAACACTGCGCGATATACGTTGGGGCTGTGGCGATTCATTCAACTCGATTTTTACCGCAACAACAGGCGCTGCTCGAAAGACAACGACGGAAAATAGAGAGCCGCTATAAAGTCCGCTAATTTGCACATTACAGCGCTACAAATCGATATATGAACACGTCGTAAACAGCAACCACTTGCTCACACAAGAAACGAGGTACCCAACGTTGCTAGACACCATCCGAACTCCGAAGTGAGAGTAGCAAAACAACAAGATATCAAAACACGAAAGGAAGAGTATTGATCCCCCTTCCTGCTATAGCATGCAAAACGTGATTTGCGCTGAGATGAACATATATGTTCACGACGCGAGTAATTTTCACTTTTCACTGATCCAAAGGAGGTCACGTGGGATCTTGCGAAATTAACAGCAATGAAAATGGCGAAACGAAACTTGTGAATCGTGCATTTGCTCTTCATGGTAGCTGCCAGAAAATCGAATCAAACTTACGGGACACTGGATTACAGGTATGTTGGCATCTTTTTCATTCCTGCATATCATTTCACATTACACTATACGTGAATACGTGGTGTCATGACTCACGATGCTGGGGAAGTAGTTGCATGGGGAAGTGTGCATGGTTCTAGACTTTTAATTTTTGATCGCGTAATCGAAATATCGGCACCTCTCGCATTGTGGCTTGCATGTGACCAACCAAATGCTGTTCCCTTACTAGCGCTTCCTGCAAACGACAAAACGAAACATGTGAGAATGTATATTTTTGATTACTCATATATAACAAGAAAATGTATCGTTTTCAGGTTGCTGCCACTACTCCATGTGCCCGCAATTGTCTTGCGTGTATGATTACACTTATGTCGTCGCCCACCACGGCGGAAGTATTTTGCGTACACGCGTTTCAGCATGAAGCCTGCAGGTAACATCTGATGTTTACCCGTCGGATATTCTGAATTTACATATTGTAGCTTAGAGGAATTCCGAATGCATAGAGTGACACACACTTTTAACATTGTGACATCAGTGCCGTGGCATAAGTTCTAATGTAGTGCCCCAGGAAAATGAACAAGGGGCAGTGGTTTATCCAGAATCCCAAGCACGAGAAGGGTGTTGGAAAAAATTGTTGGAATAGTTACGTCATTACAGCTTAACATATCATTAAAGACGTATCTGAAGCTGAAATCGCGAAATTGCAAAAAATTTAGGGAGGTCTGGATAAAGCACTGACGAGGGGGACTCCTCCACCCCATGTCAAGCCTCATAAAACACCTCCTGAAATAGTTTCCTGGCTATGCAGCTGCATTATTATGACGTAATTGTCATTGTTGTCCATAATTCTTGAATATGTTTTGAATATATGAAAAAAAAAGTCTGCTTGACAGCATATGTCTTATAGTCATCATCAAACAAGAGCATATGTCATTTTGTTCAGTGGCTTATGTACTTTTTTGTAAATTTCAGGTGGACGTAAATTGTAGAAGGCAGCTAGTGGGGGAGAAGATCATGGTCATAGGTCATGTGACTCCTGGAGCTCCCAGTGGGCTCCCTTGTGGAATACTTTTCAGAACACACACACACACACAGTTTGCTCACAGAACCAACGAGTAGGATGTTGCTTGAATACTGAGAGAAAATGGCGTAACACATACAAATATCGTGTGACACATATGACAATAAAAACATTTTTCACGAGGGATGCATGAAACACTGTCGCAATATTGTGTGCATGAACCATTGTGTGTGACACAAGCCGTGGGGGCACACCGCCTCGGACACATTTTGGGAAGCATAAAACACAGTATATACAGAGCTACTATGGTGGATGCTTCTTTTTTCTTTTTGGCCGTTATGAGACATCTTCGGCCGTAATGAGACTACCTTCGGCCGTATTGAGACTTTGGCCGTAACGAGACACTTGGGGATTAAAGGATTTTCGGCCGTAATGAGACTTTCGGCCGTAATGAGACTTCGGCCGTAATGAGACTCGGGCCGTAATGAGATGTTACCGTTAGTTATGCGACGATTTCCCCCAGTTACACTAACTTCCGTAAGCTAAGCGCAATCGAATAGTTAGTAGGATATAATTCGTGTTAACCTGTGTATTTTCCGACTTTTTTATCTCACATTTGCGAAACATAAACAGGTACCTATATATTGACTACTAGGTTAGTTTCCGTCATACAATCAGTTGAATAACAAAAGTGAGTGTGTTAATAACACATTTAGGACTATGTTTTGCAACTTTGCATTGTTCGGAGCAGATAAACAAAGCGTCGTGTCCTTTGGAACAGAAATACGAAAATATATCGGAAACACAAGGGGATATCGGTATAGTTAGTCATTGCATTCAAAACGTACCGTAAGGTGTTGTGCCCCAGGTGAAGCATTTCTGGCAAGATTGAATTACCTAAGCGTACACATGTTGTCGAACGCGATCTAGTTATTTTCTCACATTACTGCAGGTATGGGGACGTTCGGACAAGCTCTCTTCCCTGGTGGCGGGCACAGCCAAAGTTTTCCAGCATATTCTACACGCGTAGAAGACGATGCTGATGATTTCACACGTCATCGCGTGAATTCTGTCTGGAGTTCGACCTATCTCAGTGAATGTGTACAATGACTGATGAAATAACTGCAGGGAACTGCGAAACAACTGAAATAAATGTTGGAAATAAATTGTCCTTGTCACCACAGGTGGCTGTGATGGCAGTGAGCGATGGCGCCCCATGGGCAGCCCAACGAGCCCATGTATGCCACACAAAATGTAAAAATACTATTCGGGAGAGTCAGTGTAGATTAACACACTTGCGTAATGCCGCGCTACACAGACAATTAGCCTTAAAGCAATTGATTATTGGCATGCTCAGGGAAAAGTATAACATGTTTCTTTTTCTCTCTCTCTCTCTCTAAAAGCTTCAATACGGAGGCAATTTCACACGGGTATAGACTCACACTTCCCGAAAAAGCGTATTAAATGTAGTTTTTCTTATAGTCGAACGCTTTGTAAGAGAAGCCGTCGTGTGGCCGGAAGAATACACGCAAGGGGTAGGCAACAACAGTTACACCCAATTCCTGTGGGATCTAACGTTTGGTACAGTATGCAAACAGGACGGCGTTGGCCCCGGCGAGAGCATGCATTATGCCATTCGTTTGGCCCTTTCACCTCCTGGTAGCCATTTATTGATGACTCGATGAGTGATCGCTTATGATGGCGGTTGCGCCATTTGATCACAGGGAAAACTGATCAATTCGTCTACAGGAAACAGATAGAGAAGTATCAGGTTGAATCCGCGGACATCTCGGAAAAAAATACTGTAACTGTAGAAAATTCGTCTTATGTTTGAAACACTCTGACTGGATAATGATTAAATGCACATACGCACCATGTGCCTTAAATTATGCCCTAAAATGCGCATCATCTCAAGGCCAAGATCAATGTGAAATAATCTATCTTGGCTGTAAGTAGTGGTATACTTTATACTGCATGCCAGCTATGTGAGGGAATATTGCACCGTCTTTAGACACATTCGACAACGATATGCTGACGTTAACATCGAGAAGTAGCGGGACGGCATATAGTATGTACGTTACTTTTGTTTGGTAGCGGTAGCGGTATTGCGTTACTTTTTCAAAGTTGTAGCGACGCCAGTATTGCGCTGCTTTTGTGTGGAGTAGCGGGTAGCGGTATTTCGTTACTTAGTTTTGGTAGCGGGTACAACACTGCAAAAAAGTAACGTCTTTTATACGTGGGTCTCTTAACAGTGAAGTCAGAAAGCGTATAGAAGGTGCACAGTGCAAAATTTCAGTTAGGGTACCCTATTTACAGGGCGAATAGCAGCAAACATTTTTCTCCGACACTTAATTGTAAGGACGGCCACGGATGTAAAACGGCAGGGGAAGGCGGAGTGACAGTATCAGGGTACTGCAAACGTATTTTTATTCGCGATGTATTAATTTTCGCGAATCGCATTTGGGAAGTTATTCGCGAGTATTTAATTTCGCTACTCCAGGTCTGTTTCCTTGCGCGGGATCAATGTCAAGCTGCGTTCGCGAGTACAATTTTCGGCGATTTTTTAGCGGTCGCGAAATTCGCGAAAATTAATACATCGCGAATAAAAATACGTTTGCAGTACTTGTTCTTTAGGAAGAGTTCTTACCCAAACGTAGGTAAGGTAAAGAAGGTAAGAGTTCTGTCCCAAACGACGACGCACATTAGATGTACAGAGAATGGAAGCAAGGACCATGGCACAACTTTGCCCTGTGGGACGGCCCATCCACCTATACAAATTTTGCATTCACCACTAAGTTCATTTCTACGTGTACGTCTCAAAATCGTACAGCGGTTCGGCTATACGCGTCTTCCGCTCTTCTGCAGCCCATTTACCTTTTCATATACGTAACTTGTGCCATCAGCTTCTACATGCCACATCGAAACAACAACTACTTCCCCGTTGTTTCTTGCCACGATCATTTGCATTTCGTCCAAATTAGGACATTTCGCCTCTTCGAAGAGTGAGAGAGAGAGAGAGAGTTCAGATGATTCCCTCACCCTCGCGCGCCCTTGAGACGTGCTTTTCCTCTTTTTCCCTTTCTGCATTTGTGTCTCGCATTCACAGTTTCGTGCCTAGAAACGAACTAATTAGTCAGAGAGCGCCACAGTCCGGAAAATTGTGACAAATAGATTCTGCAGTTAGCAGACCAAAAGTTGCTTCCTCAGTTGGAGGCTACATGCCGCCTGTGCGCACACCTCCAGGGTATAAACGGGTCACCTTTGGGAATTCGTTCCTCGTCTTAATAAGACGTACTTCGAGAACTCGCTTTCCGATTTCCCACCCTCCTTTCGCCTTTTTCATTACATATACCTACAAGCGCACGACGAAGCTTTCTTAATCTCGACCCCCAGAGTACATGCGGTCTATCCAATCGCGAAGCGTACAGGTCTGCCAGTTGTTTGTTATGGCGTTTCTGCAAATGAGGAGTCAACAACAAGTGCGCTCTCTGATTGGCCAGATTGGACGAACGAACAAAGCCTCGCTGCAAGTATTTTGTTGAGAATAAGAGAGAAAAGAAAAAAAACGAAAGAAAAAGGAGTTGGCGAGCAAGAAAGAAAGAAAGAGAGAAGAAAGTTTTGAAGGAGGAGCCGGGAGTCGTTAGGCTTAACAAAGTCGTTGTTTGTCTTTTCAGGTGAGCTGGGGGAGCAAAAGGGTTCGATTTGTTGAGCTTAGTTTCGTGAGAGCAAATAAAAGAAAGCAGCAGACTCTGATTTCGTCGGTATTCCCCCGGAGCGCAGGCCTTGCGGGGATTTAACTACATGTTCGTTGGCTATAAGTGTGAATCTAACGGATTAGACCATGTACATGTACATTCCTGTTAGTTCCTGCCTGTAATGGATTACTGTTGCCTCGTCTCGAGAGTTTCCGTTTGCTTTTCTTCATTTGACAGATTTTCGCATCTTTTTTTAGAGTTGTTTACTCCGCTCCTGTTTACGGAGCTAATTTTCCGGGACGGTTTCTAATTTGCGAAGTTTTCGCTCCGGTACCATGGGTCTTCTTTTTCGAGTACGCGTTACAGCATAGGTGAAAGTGTAGAGAAATAAGAATAAAGGAAAACAAAAAGAAGGAAGGAGAACTCAACGTGCACAGAGGAACGTGTGATCCGCTGACTCTCGGGGGCAAAGGTAAATTCGCGCGATTTAATTTAATTAGCGAAAGGAGCGTTACTTTTCTGTCGTTAATTGAACTTTACACAGAGCGAATGCTCGAAGTGTGCGGGAATTCGCAGCTAAATGCGAACAGAAAAGAAAAGAAGACGCGAAAAAGGAGATTCGGTGATTGAGAGGAGAAAAATCTCGACGGACCCCCCCCTTTTTTTTTGTTCTTATACCTTTCACGTGAGGTAGGAAATCGAACCCGATTGGTCGGAAAAGTTTTACGAGTGGGCGGAGTCGTTACGACAGACTGTACGGCGTCGTTAACGGGGTGGGCTGTTAATTGTTCCAACTGGTTGCAGCAGAAGATACGAAGATGGAGGAAACCTGGGGAGCTTTCGAGCTCAACCCACGGATGGCGCCACAGGTCAAGGTGCGAGGTGCGAAGTCGCAGCCTCTCATTCAGCTCATGCGGGTTGTGGCATTCCCATGCTGGGGGCGAGCAAAAAGAGTTTAACGATATGTAGCGGTTTCGCTTCTCTTGTTCGAAATTTTGTTACATGCCACGTCTTAAATTGCGCGGCGAAAGGAAAACATTGATTTGCACGACTACCATACAGTGTCTTTAAATCACCTAGACTCTCTCATCTCTCACTATAACGAAATTTTCTCTTAAAAAAAACTTCCATTTTTTAGAAATATATTTTCTTTATATATATATATACACACATATATAACGAAATTGCTCGGTTCATGGTCTAATCCAGCTGACTAATACAGTGCCCTAAAAGCGTTGCTCAGTTTCCTGGACACTGAACTTCACTGCATAAAACGCTGAAGGCAAAGCAGTGCTCGAAATGACACCGTTATGACTCCTGCTTTGTGCAAAGCGAGGGCTTGTACGCCTTTTTGTGTCAATTAACATAATCGCATGGGTCTCCTATAGAACGTCTCCTGTTATTTACTGCTCGCACTGTACATATCATCAGGTTAATGTAATAAATTTTCTTTATATATAGAACGACGTACCTCCATGGTTTTCAACAAATCAGAGGAGAGAACGATGCCATTCCGGATGGTTCATTCCACCATCATATCGATCGTTCTCTCCCCTGAAAACGATAGGCGTACGCCTTTTGTTTTGTGCGTGTTATGTTAATTGTCACAAAAGGGCGTACGCCTCGCGGTTTCCACAAATCAGGAGTGATAACGGTATCATTCTGTGCAGTGGCTGGTCTCCACCGCTCCGGGCGATGTTATATGCGGTGAAGTTCTGCCTTCTGAAAACGGGAGGAGGAGCCTATTTTGTGCCGTGCATAATGAACACAAAATAGGCTCATCCTCCCGTTTTCAACAAATCTAGGGCGAGAACGTTGTCATTCGGGGGGATGGTTGGCTAGGAGCGTGCTATGTGGTGAAGTTCATTTTTAAGAGTGTACTACAAATGATATAGGGTTATCGTTCCTGCACTCTTAAAAATGGACTTCACCGCATAGCACGTTCCTAGCCGGCCATCATATCGTTCTTTACCGTGATTTGCTGAAAACTGACGGCGTACACAATTTTTGTGGTATTATGCGGTTCATAATTACCACAAAAATAGCGTACGCCCCCCGTTTTCATCAAATCAAGGGAGAGAACGTTGTTATTTGGGATGATGGTTGGCTAGGAGCGTGCAATGCGGTGAAGCTCCGTCTTTAGATTCGAAAAAAGAGGAGGTTGCGCCTGTTTGTGTCAATTTGGATATATGATACGTGCCACAAAAGGCGTACGCCCCCTCCTCTCTTCGAATACGAGCGATAACCCTATCGTTCGTGGCAATGGTTGGACCAGAGCGCGTTACGCGGCGAAGTTCTGTTTTCAGAGTGCGACGACGTTAGCTTCTATAAGAGTGCGGAAAAGCAGGCCAAATAGACAACCGAGTTCATAGAGTCCCCACCGAGCTGCAGCGTATCTTTTCAGACTTTTTGTCAGCCTCTCTTTTCTTTTTTACTATTATTATTATTTTTTATGGAGATCTACGCGCCGTCTAGTTAGCACAACGAGTCGTAAAGTTGGACACAGGCGCACGGCCCAGGAGAGAGTGGCTTTTAACGATCCCTCACATGCGGTGAAACACGTCAGGTGAGCATTGTGCCGGGTGTTTAGATTACGTTCCCAGCACGTGCATTTGTGACAGGGTGTTTCCAGCCGTTTGTGCGGCGGGGGAAGAAACCTTCGTCGTAAATCAGCCGCCTATTTATTGAAGCTCCTTTGGCCCCAGAAGACGGAGTCGTGAGATTCCCGAAACAAAAGTAAACAGTCGCGGCTCTCCGGTTCGCGTCTTGTTTCTACTGCTGCTGGCCTGCTTGAAGAACTTACACTTGCCAGATACTGTGTCACGTTTGTGTCGGTACAGCTTTTACGCTCAGCTGCTTTTTCTCTTCTTTTCTCAACGACTCATATATGCAGTCGAGGGTGTGAAATGGCGTCTCAAGCGTGGGAGGAGTCCTTCAAATACGCCTATAGGTCACGGTTGCTATTTAAGTGATAAAATGATGATAATAAGATCATTTCGAAGTAAATGGTCGTTAAACGGCGCCGATTGTTGCCCCGAAGTCCTATTAAAAAGTGAAAACAACCGCCCTTGTTTCAGAGAAAGAGAAGGGAATCACTCTGGAAGACAAAAATATATTCACGTATTACATTCGTTGTATTACATACCTGCATTACACTATACGTACATATATTTCTTAAAGACCCCATGTTGGGTACGAATACGATTACACAAGATAGACACGACGTCACAGGCACTGAACTTCAACCTGTTGTTGAAGTACAGTGCCTGTGTCGTCGTGTCTGTCTTATGTCGTCCTATTTGTACCCAGCGCTGGGGTTTTTAGCGGTTTTAAGTAATGTACCAATCAGCCCAATTTATCACGTTGTCTCACGGACGCAGTGCTTATTCGAAGCCGTCAAAGTCTGATGCTACAAAGCCGGCGTGTACTCGTGCTTGCTGTCTACCATTCATTATTTCCCCGTTTTCCCCGAACATGGCGCTTACCGTGTATTCATCCCATACCATCATCACTTTTCCATCATTTATTGTTCTGTATTCACACCCGTGACATTCCCCGGAATGCTCCAGCGGAAGATGTACATCATAGCTTTCTGTCACCACGTGAGCACCAGCGTTCAACGTCATGTCCTTTCGTGCTCTCATGGTGAGTATCTTGGGGCTCAGCTGCAAGATAATTCGTAGTAGACGACAGGGCCAACGGTGTCGTCTGTTACGTCTGCAAGACGCCGCACCCGATATTCCTGCTCCGCGCGAATGTTCAAGATAGGACACGGCAGAACTTCTGTCCCCTGAGCATTTTTTTTTTTCGTTTTCTTCCACGGGAATATTCCGTGGTGACATCGCTCGTGTAAATACCCGGCTACACGAACGATTTACACTGGCACTCGGGTGGATCAAGGCTTGGTGCCAGAGGGCGCAAGGCCTCAGGGGCCTTTTTTGCCTTTCTTGGGAAAAAAATCCGACTTTGTCGCCCTGCACTTCGGCAGGACCGGTGCTATAGGGGTGTGCAGGGCCTGAGGCAAAGGTACATCGCTGGGCATGTTTCACACGATTAAGTGCATACTTGATATTTAAAAAAAGTAATCCCGGGTTGAGGGCGTCGTCCGCGGAACCTATGCAAGCGCGGGGCCTAAGGCAGTCGCCCCCCCCTATCGCCGGCCATGCACTTCGGTGCACTTTTTACAATGCATAATGCGCGCACTATACATAGGAAAATACGGTATCCAACAACATCAACGTCATAGATTCGGCTTGCTGCTCGGCAGCGGTAGTTTCGCCGTATCGCTTTTTTTTTTTTTTTGTCGGCCTCGTTCAAAGCTCTAACCTTCGTCCAGCATCGCCTCACTCCACGACATTAACCCCCTACTGTACCTTCTTCCTTCACAGACAGGAGGACGTTCTCCTCGTCAACACTTTGTGTTCTCGTTTCTTCTTCCTCAGGCAGCTGGGCGGTGCTGCATTAGGAGAAGCATTACCGCTAAGGCAACAGCGCAAGAACCGGTAGCAAGCCACGCTTGAGGTGTGGCCACGACTAGGTGGGTGAATAGTTTTTTTGTTTTTTCTTAACTCCGCTCATCTCTAATGATGATGAAGGAGGCTTGATGCGGGCCGCGTGTGCTACGCTAGCCGCAACAAGGCCACGGGTCGCTCGTTGCTTCGTCCGCCAACGCGCTCATCATAGCTGCCTCTGAAGTGTCACAGATCTCCATTTCGGGTTCCCCAACATCGTGTAATGTTTGGATATGAATGGGGGTAGGGTGGAACGTGTCCGTACAAAAAAATAAGAAGAAAACCACAAAGGCGGGATATTGCGCGGGCATGAGGCGTTGGCATGAGGCGGCTGTAAGCGGAAGTTACAATGGAAGATGCAATAGCGGAAGGGGAACCAAGCGCAAGCTTATAGCGGCAACACGGGTACCGTGTTCATGATCATATTTTAATTTCCGCTCCTGTGTTACTTTCCTACAGTCTTAAAACTGAGGGGGGGGGGGGGGTCGAGGTAGCTTGCCGTTGTTGGCCGCACTCAAATGGGCATCGTCACGACTATAGCAAAGAAAAAAAAATGGGAGAGGGGAGTTAAGGACTTCAAAGTGACGCACAGGATAACCGATACTAAGGGGACGGAGGCACACTGTAGGTGAGAGGTGTACTAGAGTGGTCTTTCCGCTAGGCCCGTTTCTTGAAGAAAGCGCACGAGGCCGCGAGTTTTTGAAAGTCGTTCCGCGCAAGAACCTTCGGGGAAGAGGACGTCCGTCAGTATGCCACGCCTGGCGTGGGGAAGATGAGTTTCCCGCATAGTATGGTATGCACGGCATTCTGTCAGGATATGCGTGATAGTCTCCGGATGATTACAGTGCCCACAACTGGAGTCCTCCCTGGAGCCGATCTTGAACAGTTGCGAGTTCGTGAACGCAGATCCCGTGCGTAATCGATGGAGCATTGTCTGCATACCACGGGGAAGATCTTTCGTGGGAAGAGAGGGTCGGTGATTCTGCATGATGTCCTGTATGCCAGGAAACTGAACTTCACCGCATAGCACGCTCCTAGCCAACCATCATATCGAATGACATCGTTCTCTCTCCATGGATTAGATGGAAACGGAAGGCGTACCGGCCATTTTTGTGACAATTATGAACTGCATAAGTGTCACAAAAAAGGCGTACGCCTCCCGTTTTCAACAAATCAGGGGAAAGAACGATGTCATTCGAGATGGTGGTTGGCTAGGAGCATGCTATGCGGTGAAGTTCAGTTTTAAGAGTCTAGCTGTGTTGAAAGAAAATTTAATACGACATGACAACGAGAACAGAAAACCAGTATGAATAAGACTATATGTACAGTTGGGAACCACGACCTACTAGATTATGACAACCATGTCATAATCGGCAACCCTTATGAGGAGCCTTTCCGCACGATCCGCTAGGGGCGCTACACATCGGTCCGCGAGATCTACATCATGATTGGACAATGGAAATTCGAATTTTGAACGCGCAGAAGCGGATGTACGACTACTGGAGCAGACGACAGCAACAGCTCCTATATGAAAACTCGTAGAATGATGATGATAATCAACTTTAGAAAGAACCATCTTCCGTGGGACATCTACCGCTTGTATAAAAATACTAAGGTAAACTGAAGTACAAAGTATTGCAGAAATTGAGGAAGCAATAACCTAGCCGATGAGCCACCGCTAGCTTCCAAATGCGGCACTGGGAAGGGGTGCCTATGACATGGTCGTTATAATCTAGTAGCTCGTGTTCGGAACATGTAACCTCTGAAGGCGAAGAACAACGGCAAAACATTCAACCAAATATTTACGGCAAACCTAACAACAACTACGAAGAACACAAGCCACTACGTATCAGACCATATATGCAGTTCAGGACATGCAACCTCTCCGCCAGCAAAAGGCAACAGGAAAACATTCCGCCAAGTATTTACAACAAAACAACAACAGCAGCAGCACTATAGGTATCAACACCAAGATATTCACCGAAGTATGTGCAACAAGGAACAAGCTGGCTGTGTGTCAAAATTACAAGACAACTTGTGCACTCAAAGAAGAGAGAGGGAGAGGGGGATGTATGGGCTCTCCGTTACTGACCACGAAGGAGTGGACGTGACTGTAAACTCCAAGAACATAACTTCACCTAAGTTTATTAAATGTTGAACACATTTATTAATAGAATAGTTAGGAAACAAGCGAGCTGATGATATAGATCCATACTGAAGAAACCCCGAGACGAGGCACACGAAAAAAAAGGGGACAAACACAACGAAGTCTGTTTGTGTTTGTAAGTCCCAAACGTCGCCACACCAGTACTGGACAGCTGTTTCGGCCTTATTGGGTTTGTGTTTGTTTCTGTTTGCGTTACGTTGTGTTTGTCCCTTTTTTCCCCTCGTCTCGGGGTTTCTTCTGCATGGACATTTATTAAATTTATGAGCACATATACAGACATTCCATGCATTTGTTTCCACGTTTAGCTTTTTTTAGGGCGTATACACTCTCGGAAAAAAGGGTGGAGCAGTTGTACCTTTCAGGAGGCAATATTTGTCGCATATGTTGTGCCTAAAAGGTGTCCAAGTTCTACCTGCTACCCATTCTCTGCCACGAATGATAGGGTTACCATTTCTGATTCGGTGAGCAAGGGGGCGTACGCCCTCTTGTAGCAATTTGAATGTATGGTAATTGCTTTCAGCACCCTCTTCCGCCCTTTATCAGACGCTATATGTCGATCTAGGTGGTAACTATAGAAGTTACCACCTTTTCACACTCTCTTGCATTAGAGTGTAATATGCCCGACCAAAGGTTAATAAATTGATGTTATATGTGCCGAAACCGGCCTTGACCAAAATGTGAAACGACACCCTTCATGAGAGACGGGTCATCGTGGCTTCTATGCTACTTGAATGTCCATCTGATAGCTGAAAAGCCCAACGGCAAATATGGATGATAAAAGGGATGTGGTTTATGGGCCAGTGCTCCCTTAACTCTATCAGTGACCTATGTGTCCCCTCAACGCGTCAGCTCGATGCGATTGGAACATCCGGTGCTTTATGTATTTATTTATTTTTTTCCGACGCGAGGCCTGGCGGACGATAACCACACCATGATGAACGTCCATCACTGGGTGGACATCTGATACATGTTGGCACGCTCTGTTTTGTCCTGCATATGGTCTCGTATATCTTGACATTTCGTGCACGTAATTTGGAGACAAAAATGCGTGGAGACAAGACAGCTGTCGTTGCTGGTGCCACTGCGCGCTTTCAAAAAGTATTCTTTTTCTTTGCTTCGGAAGTCACCTAAATCTCGCTTCTTTCCGTAGGTGCTACGTGTGCATTTATTCGTTGCGTGTGCAAGCAAGGACAACGTGGCTGCCAACGCGCACACTCTAAAAACAAAGCTTTACCGCATAGCACGGTGTGCGGCCACGTTGTCCCGAATGATAGGGTTATCGCTTCTGATTCGAAGAGAGGTGGGGGCGTACGCTTTTTTTTGTCAATTATCATATATCCAAATCAACAGAAAAAGGAGTACGCCCTCATCTCTCTTCGAATCAGAAGCGATAACCCTACACTCTTAAAAAAGAACTTCACCGCATAGCACGCTCCTAGCCAAACCATCTTTGTACGCTTTTTGTGTGACAATTATGAACAGCATAAGTGTCACAAAAAAGGCATACGCCTCCCTTTTCAACAAATCAGGGCACATAACGATATCATTCGAGATGATGGTTGGCTAGGAGCGTGCTATGCGGTGAAGTTCATTTTCCTGGCCAGCTATCATTCTCTCCCCTGTTGAAAACGGTACACTCTAAAAACAGAACTTCACCGCATAGCACGCTGTGCACCAACCATTGCCCCGAATGATATGGTTATCGCATCTGATTCGAAGAGAGAGGTGGGCGTACGCCTTTTTGTGACAATTTGGATATATGAAAATTGCCACAAAAAGGCGTACGCCCCCTCTCTCTTCGAATCAGAAGCGATAACCTTATCGTTCTTGGCAATGGTTGGAGCACAGCGTACTATGCGGTGAAGTTCTGTTTTTAGTGTGTAGGCGTACGCCTTCCTGCCACACGTATGCATTTATGTTAACTCTCACAAAAAGGCGAACGCCCTGCTTTCCACAAATCAATAACGGTGTCGTTCTGGCTTTCAACGTGGTGGTGAGGTTCTGTTCTAAGAGTGACGTCTTTAACACCGAATAATTAACACGATATAATAAGTATCATAGCAATTGGGTCTCAATAGCAATTGAATGCTTGCTGACAACAATGCAAACAGAGTGAAGAATAGTCTTCGGTGGAATACTGTAAACGTATTATAATTCGCGGTGTATTAATTTTCGCGAATTTCGCGACAGGTAAAAGCTCTCGAAAAATTGTACTCGCGAACACAGCTCGACGTTCATCCCGCGAAGAGAAACAGCCCTGGAATCGCGAAATTAAATACTCGCGAATAACTTTACGAATGACTGAATGCGCGGTTCGCGAAAATTAATACATCGCGAATAAAAATACGTTTACTAGCCTCGATTTGTTTCTGTATCTTTTTTTTCTGGCTCCCCAAATTTGTTTAATAGATTTGTTGAACAGCGTCCGTCTGCGGTGAAGGCGGCCTAAGCCGTTTGCATGCTATTTCTAGAATTCATTGTGTGGAAGGTCAATGCGTGGAGTTTCCGGTGTCGTAACTGGAGCTCATGCGTGTCTCTATAGTCTCGCATGACTTCACGAAAATCATTCTGTACTACTGCGTACAATGAAATCGCGAACTAATAGCCTATTCCTGCGGCCAAATCTTTGCTGTCTCGTTTAGCGGTAAACTTTTTTTTTCAAGCAAAGGCTCATGAAGACATGAACGCATGATTTTGTGAGGCTTTCTGGTCCCTCGTTTGTGTCAAGTGTTCCGACTAGTTCGGGTTGTTTGTCTCCCGGCCCCCAACTACTGGGTTTTCACCTTCTTTCTATTTTTTTTATATTTATCTATTTCGACTAACTGCGGCTAAGTGGTCTGGGGTAGCCAGTCTGACTTTGACGCGACTTACATCACCATTTTTTTCTTTTAACCAAGCGAAAGGTTTGTACAGGTGTCAAATTTCTTGGCAACTTTTTCGCTCTTTGTCCCTTATGCAAACTTGATAGCACTTGACGCCACTGGACCCTGCCCATTATTGTTCAACGAAACGCCATATACTGCACTGGCATTCAGAAGCACACGCATTTACTCGCACCTTTGAATTATTTTTTCACCTAAAGACGTTGACTTATTTGGACGGTACGTAATGTCCCATTTTTAATCTCTAATGGCTCCAAGGAAGGACATCAGGTAAAGCCACCACGGCAATTAACCCCTCTCCCTAATTACACAAACTTACAGACCGCTAGTTAAGAGCCCTGCGTCGCGCGACTCCCTTTTTCTGCGACTCTCTCGTGCAGTGCAAACGCTGGTACGACTGTGTGTCCCCCTGGCGTTGGTGCAGACACTGACCGATCGGAGTGCTCTGGTTGCGAGGCTCTGCGCATCCGACCCTAATTGCCCGTGCTTTATGGATGACCACGATGCATTAGTTATGTGTGCGCGAGGCGGAGGGGATGCAGACTCTGTCACACGTTGCCTGCGCTCTGTGGGAACGCATATTACGAGCCTGGTTTCTTTCGTTGTTGCAGCTCTTCGGAAAGTGGCTTCGAAGGACGGTATGGGAAGTAGAGATTTATAGGTATAAGCGCTGCTGGACGTTAAATATGCATGCCAAAGGCTATACAGGATCTGCAGGAAGATAATTAGTAAACAAAAATCCCGTTTTGTTGCCAATGTGTTCAGGTCTACACTCTAAGAGAAAAGGGTGTGCAAAGGTGGGAACTTCTATAGTAACCTATAGGTCCTATAGGGGACCTATAGGTCAACGTAGCGTCTGATAAAAGGTGTAAAGGGGTGGTATAAGCAATTATCATATATCCGAATTGCTACAAAAAGGCGTACGCCCCTCGTCGCTCTATCATTCGTGGCAGAGAGTGAGGTAGCAGGTGGGGCTTTGCAACTTTCAGGCACAACATATGCGACAATTACTACTTCCTAAAATGTGTAACTGCTACACCTTTTTTCTTTTTTTTCTTCTGAAAGTGCAGACCCTCGGAAGGACGATATGCAAGTAATGCTACGCTTCGGGTGCGTTCCGTGTCGTAATCCGCACAGCATTCTACACTATAAAGAAGGAGTAAAGTGGGGAGCAACCGTAGTAGGTTGCAATTACTTCCCCATTTTACTCCCTGACCCTGATTCTCCAAATTGTCTAGTATTCGAATAAACTACGGTGCACTCTTAGAAATGAACTTCACCGCATAGCACGCTCTTATAGCCAACCATAATCTCGAATGGTATCGCTATCTGCCCTGATATGTTGAAAACGGGAGGCGTACGCCTTTTTGTGACAATTATGAACAGCATAAGTGTCACAAAAAAGGCGTACGCCTCCCGTTTCCAGCAAATCAGGGCAGATAACGATATCACTCGAGATGACGGTTGGCTCGGAGCGTGCTATGCGGTGAAGTTCATTTTTAAGAGTGTGCATTTAGTCCCAAAATGTCTGAAATTAATCATTTATTTTTATTTATTTATATTACTCAGAGATATAGATGGATAGAGAGAGTCTGAGAGAGGTTAGCTAGGTCTGCGCTAGGGTTTCCTTACTAAGGACTGTATACACCTTCCTTCCTTACGTGGTCATGTACGTAACCTCCTCTTTTTCGACTGAGGAACTCATTGTCTTATAGTCCCTCCGTTTATTCCCACCGATCAGCCAACACTCTTAAAAATGAACTTCACCGCATAGCACGCTCTTAGCCAACCATCATCTCGAATGATATCGTTATCTGTCCTGATTTGTTGAAAACGGGAGGCGTACGCCTTTTCTGTGACACTTATGCTGTTCATAATTGTCACAGAAAAGGCGTACGCCTCCCGTTTTCAACAAATCAGGGCAGATAACGATATCATTCAAGGTTATGGTTGGCCAGGAGCGTGCAATGCGGTGAAGTTCATTTTTACGAGTGAAGCGTGACGCTTTTTATTCGCTATTTACGAGGTGCATCGACGAAGTAAGTTCCGTTCACAAACGTTGGCGCTGCTGGACCGCGGTCACAACTGTGGGGACCCGACCTCATTTGTCCACTGCAGGGAGTCACAGGCACCAGTTTGAGACCATAAGATGGTCGTGACGCATGTGTCTTATTATTTGAAATGTTTGCGGCAATAAGCGGCCCGTCGCCTTCCATACACTCTTAAAAATGAGGGGGGGGGGGGGTGATGGCAGGCAGGATAGGCTCTTAAAAATGAACTTCACCACATAGCACGCCCCAAGCCAACCATCATCCCGAGTGACATTGTTCTCTCACATGATTGGTGGAAAACGGGAGGCGTACGCCTTTTTGTGACAATTAACATTTCTGCATAAGTGTCACAAAAAGGCGTATGCCTCCCGTTTTCAACAAATCAAGGAAGGGAACGATATAACCCGGGATGATGATTGGCTAGGAGCGTGCTATGTGGTGAAGTTCATTTTTAAGAGTGTAGTTCCTACGTGCCGTCGAAGGGACAGTTCTCCGACAGTTGTTTCTGTTTTAGAACTGACGAGGACAACGTTTTCGTCGTGGCCAGAGTACCTGATGTTTTTTTTTTTTTTTTAAGTGGTGAAAAACAAGATAAAAGTGAAGAAAAATGAAGATAAGAACAATGAAGGAGACGTCAAAAATAAAATTTGGGAGTACATTTACACGTAAGGTGAGTCAGTTGAGATGAGGTGAAGGCGATCGACATGATGTAGTGGAGCGCCTTGCATTAACTAAAGTAGAAAAATAGGGTAGTTGGTAAATTATACTACATTAAGAATAACGCGGAGACACAGGGACAAAGAACCGCAGGACAAGACAGCAGGACCCCATGCATACTTTAGCTTCATGATTGGCGGCGTCATTCTACCACCGCTGCGATCCAAAAACTGACGGCTCTTCTGCGACATTAATAGCTCAGTGACGGCGGAAACCCGATTAAATGTCGTTTGAGATATATGAAGCACCTATGAAGCATATATGAAGTGAAAAAAAAAAAAAACATTTTTTCATGTCTTCCTAATGACTAAGCGCAATTTACTTTCTGGATACCCCGCGTATATCCAGAGTACTTATTAATCGGTTATTTGTTCGCGCAACTTTCTCGTCCAGCACAACACACTTGGGGCGCCGAAGAACGCAACGATTGGCGGCCGAGCGCGCGGGAAGGGCCGGTGAGAATCATCCGGCGCGTACGCCTGCCAGTGTGGCGCGTACGCCTGTGACATTGCAGAAACCTTGAACTGCGTCGACGGTCGCGGTTGTCGAGCTGTGTCATTCGATCCACATTGAGAAGCGTCGCGCAGAATGCTTCCCAGCAGGTATCCCTGCGGCAGGTGTCCGAGCAGCAACCACGAGATCGCTGCTCGGGTGTCCGTTCCCACAAAGCGAACCGAACACCACGGGTCACAGGCACGGAATGAGACACCCCTACCGCAGAAAAGGCAACCCTTGCGTGGTCTGTACACGAACATTCGGTGGGTGTCGCCGCTAGTGTTTCCTTCCATCAGTGTTTTTGCGGTCCGTCGCAGATCACGCACAAATAGTGCGCGTTTTCATTTTGTTCTTCCCTCGCGGTGCGGGTTTGACCCACAGCGATATTTAATTGACGAGAATAATGACATTTCCGAGGTATGGAACCAATACCACCAAAGAGCCATTTTGCAAATTCGGAAATTATTGTCGTCTGTACAGTCAAGCCTCTAATTCTAAAATTTCCTTCATGAGGACACGGGGATAAGACGCTTCGCCGGTCCTGGATACAAACCTCGATTTACGAATCACCCGATCTATATATGAACGGCTTTTCTAGGAACGTTAACTGTTTATAAATCCGGGGTTAGCTGTATTTGCGGCTGCACCTCGACATCTTCCGACGTGAGATCTTGGGCCGCCTCCTATCGGATACCCCTGAAACTACAAGTTATCTCATGCATTCGATACAACATGATCATACAAGACGGCCAGTGTTATCTTTTCTGCGAAAACAGTGTTACATTTAGGCACTGAACCAGCCTCAGAGGAGCAAAGCTTCGATTATCATGTCAAAACAAGTATAAAAGCAAAAGTCTGTTATTTCTTTTTTTTTTTCGTCTTTTTTCAGCGGTGACTGGCTGTAATCGCATACAGCTGTAATTCGTCCCAGTGACGCCACTGCTGGCGTCACATTCAGTCCTGTTGCCGATTGCACCATAATCAAATATCTTCCAGAGGGAGTAGGTTACTGCAAGCAACACTGCGCCGCAACCTTTCTGTCAGTTATCCAAGAACGTCTACTAACTACTAGAAACGATGTCATCATTAGAGAGCGGGACACAATGAAAAAAAGAAAAGATATACAGCATTCTTGTGCAAAATTCGAGCCTAACCTAAACCAAAAAACCTTCGAGCAGCATCCCCCACATGGGCAGGCAGATAGCCCGTAAATAATCGTTATGCCAGCTGGAAATGTGTTACACTCTTGTAATGTAGTGCTGAGTTTTCTTCTATTTATCTTATATCTTGTATTTGAATTCTGCTGTCCGCTCATTCTAATACAGTGTTGTCGGGTCGTAATATGTTGCATGTGGCAGGCAGTACCAATGAAATTTGCATTCACATTTGGACGTTCGCCCCAGTTCCAGTCCTCTTGCAGCAGGGCTCTGCTTATTTCCATTCTAATACCCGTACGCTTCTTTTTATCGTGTCGCATTGTGAATGGGTGTGGCCGCCACAAACGACCGTTGAACGCGTTAAGGCAGGCAACCGCATCGCCGCCCAATACACACATCCCATTCGGACCTTGTCCGCTTGCAACGCACGACCGCTATTAACGCATGTAATGGGCCAGCCGTGTGGCCAGCCAGGCCTGTTCTTTCTTTTTACACATCCGCGGTTAGAGGGCGTTTCGGACAGGTGCCAATCCAGCGGCGCGTGGCGCTGCCGTATATACCCGTAGCACAGGTGCGTCCTCTGTGCGTACTCCAATTAGCGGACTCTTAAATAAGGTCACACCCAGCTGACCCTTACTAATGAGGGCGACAGAAGTGCTCGTATCCTGCGTCTGTAATATCCCGTCCACTTTGAATTAATACCAGGGGCAAGATAACAGAACAGGTTGTATTTTGCGTGCTCTTCTTCGTTGCGGACACACAAGTGATAAAAAGATAAAAACATTGAAATTACTGTGTTTATTATCGTACGAGCTTTCGTGCAGTGGGCTGCATTTCGCTCTAAAAATAGAGCTTCACCGCATAGACCCTGTGCACCAATCATTGCCGCGAATAATAGGGTTATCGCTCGAGGTCAGCGCGGTAACATTGACAGTATGCGCAACCGCAACCACGCGGATATTGAGTGTAACCGCACATCCGCCGTCATTGTATTTTCGGAAAAAATCCACACGACGAAGATGTTATCTCATAAACATTTTCACTTTTCAGCATGAACATTTCACCCAGGAACATTGTGTCATCCAAATTTGTCCAATAAGAAGATGTTAAACGCAGAGGAATGCGAAGTGGAAAACCTCCCCACTTCATCGTCGAAATATAATAGTTGTTATTGTTGACACACTTCGACACCAATTTGCATTCTTTGCGTCAACTGTGGCTCCACCTGGGGGACGTCGACAGAGACATTGATGCTTATCTACGGACAAAACGTGAACCGTGTGGACCGCAGAGATTGCGCGGGTGTATCCGCACCTTATCCACGCGGATTTCAAGACGCTATATTTATATCCGCATACCACGATTCCGCGCGGATCCGATGGTGTAACCGCATCCGCGCACACGTCTAGTTATCGCTTTTGATTCGAAGAGAGAGTTGGGCGTAGATCCTTTTGTGGTAATTATCATATATCCAAGTTGCCATAAAAAGGCGTACGCCCCCTCCCTCTTCGTATCAGAAGCGATAACACTATCGTTCGTGGCAATAGTTGGCGCGCCGCGTGCTGTGCGGTGAAGTTCTGTTTTTCTGTGTTCAAGCAGAACTTCACCGCTCTTAAAAATGAGGTGCCGGTGGTGGTGGTGGTGACGAACCGGCCTGCCGTTGAACTTCACCACATAGCACTCTCCTAGCCAACCATCATCACGAATGGCATTGTTCTGCCCCCTGATTGGTTAAAAAAGGGAGGCGTACGCCTTTTTGTGATACTTGTGCAGTTATGGTAATTGTCAAAAAAAGACCTACGCCCTGCTCTTTCCACAAATCAATTCCACAAATAGTTGGCCTTCACCGTGCTATGTGGTGAAGTTCTGTTCTAAGAGGGGGGAGTGCAGTGCAGCCCACTGTACGAAAGCATCTGTTTTTAGAGCGATAAACTCTTGAAAGATTTAAAAGATTTAAAATGAAATCTTCTCGTCTGAATAACTGAAACTTTGACGCTGAGCTTTGTGGGGGAGAGGAGGTAGCGTTAGGGTTACTACTTCGTTCTGTATGTTCTTTCTTTCTTTCTTTTTTTAACTTGATGAAGGAGGATCAGCATGGAAGTGGCAAAATCCGTCCGGTGACGAGATCAACCTTTCCCAGCTCTTATTTGCAATACAATCCAACTCATTCAGCGTTTCTTTCTTTCTTTTTTTTTTCGCTTTGCCGAACCGAACTTTGCCGCATAACACGCTCCTAGACAGCCACCGTCCCGAAAGACACCGTTCTCTCTTGATTTGTCGAAAACGGGAGGCGTACGCCTTTTTGTGACTCTTGCGCACATGCATGCTGTCACGAAAAGACGCATATGCACCGCGCCTTACGCAAATCATGAGTGATATCGGCATCATGATGTGCAATGATTAGCCTTCACCGTGTTATGTGGTGAAGTTCCTTTTAAAGAGTGCACGCATTGCTTTGCCAGTATAGCTTCAGCAACACAGTGAAAGAGAGCAATTCGTAAAACGTGATTGTTGCACGTGATCCTGCCTGCTGAATATGCGCTAGACCAATAAAGAATACTTGCGTGCACAAAGAGAGTAAGCACGTCATTCGTGGGTACCGAATAAAAAGGTATCAACGAGGCATTCGACGAGAATGGACACTCCTCCAGTAACAGTATTTTTGTGGACATAGAACTGAAACGGCATTACGCATTTTGAACATTTCACTAATGCATTTCTATTTCGCCTTTGCGTGAAGTCGTGTGCAAGTGCTTAGCACAACAGAAAAACGACTGCAGTTAATTCAATGATCCACTTGACCAAGTGTGCGTACGGTTTATAATTTATTTATGTTATATTTGTAAACAAAGAGAGAGAAAGAAACAAAACCTATGGTTATCTGACATCTGCACTCACGCATTCGCGCATAGAATGTGTTGCGGCCAAGCCCCGAGCCCAGGCACAGGCGAGACATGATGCCAGTTCCGGAAAAGACCGTTATGCGCCGCCACATGTCAACGCGTGGTTGAGGACCACTCGAACAATGCTTCTCTCTTTCGTGCTCACAAATGTAAATGTGATTGCTTGGTGCGCCTGTGAGAAATGTTTTCACTCATGATCCTTATTGTCACCTGTCAACGTTTCCATTTCCGTTTGAGGTGTTTTAAAATAAATAATACGTCACTACTCAATGCTTGGTGCTCACCGAAAGCATTCACACCGTTCAATGATCAATTTCACAGCAATTAAATAAGTCATGCCCCTGAAGATGCATTGCCTCGTGATTTCTCTGCATTCTCTTTCATTCCTGTTCCGTTGTGAAACACATTTGCTTGTGCATGTTTTCGAGGGCGCGCGCGGATTTTGAAGGCGGGAGCCGCGCGTGTCCCGCCATCTATTGGGGAAGGTGAGAATTACACGGCAACGACCGCGTGGGTTCCGCGCTCTGGGCTGTGGGTTTGGCCTCCAGAGCACCAGATACGCTTGCGCAATCTCTAAAAACAGAACTTCACCGCATAGCACGATCTGTGCCAACCATTGCCACGAGTGATAGGGTTATGAGCTTCTGATTCGAAGAGAGGGGGAGCCGTATGCCTTTTTGTGTCAATTATCATACCTCCAATCTGACACAAAAAGGCGTGCGCCGCCTCTGGCTTCGAAACAGAAGCGATAACCCTATCATTCGTGGCAATGATTGGCGCTGAGCGTGCTACGTGTTGAAGTTCGGTTTTTTAGAATGGAAAAACTCCCGGACACAGTGTCAAACAAAAGTGTTGGCAACCTGGGCCAACCGTTGCACAACACGATACCGTTATGGCTCTTGATTTGTGGAAAGCGCAGGACGTACGCCTTTTTGTAACAATCACTACGCCAGCGCGTTGTCTTCTCCAAATCAAGAATTTTAACGATGTCTCTGTGTGCAGTGCTTGACTTTGTGTGCAGCTTGTGCAGTAAAATTGTTAAAAAGACGATCGGAATGTGCCTGAATACACTATGTTGCATAAGTTCAGGGGTCTCCGGTATGAACATCTTCCAACCCACAAAAACCAGTCTAATTATATGTACAGAAAACGTATTTGTTGTAGTGTTGAATCAATAGATCCCATCTCATCGTCAGCATCTAGTGTCGTTGTTGTTCAATGGATGAGTCACCAAAAGGTGAACTCTTCTTCCTCAACGTGTAAACGCCGTCTTCCGCGATGGACGTTAGATACGGTGTGCTGCGTGCTGGGCTTTTGGCGCACGTTAAAGAACGCTTGGGGGAGGGAGGGGGGAATTAATCCACAGACCCTCCACTGTGGCGTCGATAATGATCACGGTTGTCTGACGAACTATGGTTAACTTATTAGATAAGAAAAGTGACGATGTGATTACATGTGATTCACGCGAATGGCTGGTGGTATCTGCAATGCACAATGGAATATCCACAGAAAATTCTCTGTCGTAGCGTAGAGTAGAGTATCCGCCATGTTTGATAACATCGCTGTTTAAAAGTCCTACTGGTCTTGCCCCACACTCTAAGTGTCTGTACACTGCTTGATGTGTGCAAAACGTCCGTGTAAATTCAATCGAAAAATATAGTGCATTTCTGTTGGGAGTGGTCTAGAGAAGGTAAACGGCCATTAGTCATTAGGATGTAATGATACGATGTCAACATAAAGTTAACACCATTTCCTAACCATTTTCATAAGGGGACGATGTGTTGTCATCAAGAGAGATGTATTGGACTGTAGATGTATTGGCATCAATGTGTGTGTATTGTTGACTCTACGAGATGAGCCGCAGAAGATTGTGTACTCATCTTCCTAAACTTTCCCTAACCAATGCATCAATGTCCCGCGGTAGGAACCCATGGGGAATAACTAACTTTTTAGTATGAGAATGCTATTTCTGCAAGCGAACGGCTGGGGTCGCAACGTCGTCGCCGTTTAGTTCCGACGGTGTGACATATCAGTATGTAATGTTAGCATGCGGAGTCACATCCTTCGCGCGCGAAAAGAAAGAGAAGACCCTGAGCGCCCTTGCATCTTCTCCTTATTATGGGAAGAATTGGAGCTGAATTCTGAGAAAAGAGGAAAAGAAGGCAGAAATTGACGACGTCGCCCAAAGAACGCGGTCAGTCATATACGGATCGCTGCTAAAAAGTTGATTATATGCTGAAGTTCACTATAGAGATCACACAAGTAACAGATCATATGCAGCTGCGCATTTCTTTCTGTTATGAACCCCAGTTCATCGAAAGTATCACAAACGCTCTCTTACACTCGCTCGGCACCACGTGGCCCTACCCAACACAGTGACGTCAGTACAGCGCTATTGGAGTAAGCTGAACTTCTTAACGAATTTCGTTCGTAATTCGGTAATTTCTGGGCGTTCGGGCCTTACGTGGTTATGTCGTCCACATTTGTTAGCCTGCCTCGGCTAGTCCTCGTTGTTTGCGTCTTAACTTCTTTGCAAGCTATGATGCCTCCACCGACAGCGAGAACCACTCAGAGAACGAATCAGGAGATTCTCATTCTTTTTAAGGGAATAGCAAGCAGACTCGTGTATGGCAACCTTTCGCTTAATTATTCTTCATAATAAACTAACCCCCCCCCCCCATTCATAGTACACGGTTATTCGGGTCAAACCTTGGCAGTTGGTACGCGTATCAGCACATCTTGGCCCAATATTGGACCAATATTGGCAATGTCGGCCGAATATTGAACCAAGATTGGACCAATATTGGGCCAGTATTGCCAGTATATTCCCAATATTGGGCCAAGATGTTGTGCTGCTTGGGTGTAAGTTAATAATGAAGTGTGCGAGCAACAGCATCAAAGTGGGACGACAGTACCTCCCCTACCTGAATTGATAACGGCAAGTTGAAAGAGAAATCTAGTTATCACTTGGGACAGAGAGATGAGGAGGTCTTCTGTGTTTATACCTGTTCTTCCTTGCAATAAAGCTACTTGGTAGTGAGTGAGTGCTCGTCCGTGTCTGCCTGTGGTCCGGCTTCGTCCCGTTGATTACAGTCCTAATTAGAGACTTGCAATTTAACCAACCTCTATCACTTTAGTAAGATAACCCTGCACTCGCCACAAAAGGTCTGGTTGATCTGAAGGAGTAGCGCCCATGCACCATTAATTCCAGTAAAACATTAGCATCATCAGACTGAGAAATGAGTGGCTTAGCGCAGGCTCTAGATTGGCTTATTAGTCCTTTTTGTGATTGACTGTGCTTGTATACTGATGTGCTATGTGGCGAGTGTGTAGGATAGAGTTGAAATTGCTAAGGGGCATACCTCCAACGGATAGGTTGCCCTACTCGGTAACAACACGGGCCTGTCTTTAGTGGATGCTGAACTGGCTGGCTAGTTGGCGTGAGTGCTTTTAGAGAGGACGCGACTAACACTATACATTTCACTTTTCAATCCAAGCTGGTTTTGGATTGTTGCATGCGTGCAGGCTTAGTGTACATTGGTACAAACAAGTAGCCTGAATTCCTAACCTAATGTAACAAGTGTAGCCAACACCAGCGCTACTGAGAAATTGTATTATCTGTGGTTTGACAGCCACTATCCCAAGCAGTACGATATCTTGGCCCAGTATTTGCTAAATATCGGCAATATTGGCAGTATAGCCAATGTCTAGCCAATATTGGGCTAATATTTTGTGCTGCTTGGAACACACTCTAAAGACAAAACTTGACCACAAAACACATTTGTTTGGTTTGTTTACACTCTTAAGAATGAACTTCACCGCATAGCACGCTCCTAGCCAACCATAATCTCGAATGATATCTGCCTTGATTTGTTGAAAACGGGAGGCGTACGCCTTTTTTGTGACACTTATGTTGTTCATAATTGTCACAGAAATGGCGTACGCCTCCCGTTTTCAACAAATCAGGGCAGATAACGATAGCATTTGAGATGATGGTTGGTTAGGAGCGTGCTATGCGGTGAAGTTCATTTTTAAGAGTTTAGAGTGTAGTGTGACGTCGTTGTGCCATGCAGAGATTCCCCGCACGGCTCCCACGAACGCGGCGAATACGCTTTCCAGGGCATACCTCACGCGTTCAAGCTGAAGGACACCGCTTTAAGAAGCGTCTCGAAAACTTTTCAGCTACTTTTTCAGAAGTTTTGTTGCATACCCGCAACAAAATCAAAACGAGAACACTGTTGACCAAAGTGTGCGACTGTCGGTCAACCAGTTGAGGAAGAGTCTATATGAAAGATGAAAGATGGAAGTCACTGAAAAGGGTAGCCAGGTGTAACACTCGAACCTATATTCTTCTGGATTACCGGTCCAGGGCTCTACCAAGTGAGCTAAGCTAACACACCTCCACAGCGACTTCCAAGGGCGCGTCATCGGAAGGGACAAACCAGCCACTCTCTCTCACTCATCCTCCTTTCACTCTTACATTTTTTCTCACTCATACACACATTCATACGACGGGATTGACGCAAGCGGCATCAGCTAAACATGAGACAGATGATCATGCACGTACTGTGTATTACGATTATGATGTATGTATTTGTCCTTTTTCTATGTGTTCCCGCCTCAGAACATCTATTGTCTCCAGAGTCTATATGTTCGAACAGCCTCTGTTCTCTGTTCGACGGTACGAGACCTGAGGGTTTTGCTTCAAAATAGCTTCTATGTAGATAGTCGGTGCCGGTCTCTAAATATAGAACTTCACTGTTCAAAACTTAAGAAGTGTACGCGTTTTCTGTTACAATTCACATACACGCAGAGCGGTACAAAAACGGCGTACGCCCCCACGTCCTCAGCAAATCAGGAGGCGGAGCGGCATTATTCCAAATATTACGTTGATACATCTCTAGTGCAAGATGAAAGAGCAGACGGCCACGAAACGATAGGGGTACAGTATGACAGACATGAGGGTGTGAACAACAGTCGTAAAGCATGCGACAAAAAAGGAAAAAAAGAAAGCAATGAGAAGAAATAGAAGTCAAGTAAGAAAGACAACTCTTCTTAAGGAATTCTGGGCAGCTTACCCTGCATGAAGGCACAGCTCCCTAAACAATTATAACAGTAGGGGGGAGGGGGGTGCTATTTCCGAGCAGTTGCCTGCCAGTTTGGCGGCACGTTTCTGGGGGGGGGGGGGGGGGTCGTGCGTCCTGGGCCGCCCTCACAGGGAACTGTAGCGACATTTGTCTTAAAGCTTCTTCAAGAACACCCAGGGAAAACATCCAGACAGCCCGGCCGGCACCCGAACCTCACCACATAGCACCGTGGAGGCACAGAATGGTACCGTTATCACTCCTGATTTGTGAAAGGCACGAGGCGTACGCCTTTTAACCGTTTTTAACCAATCAGGGGGCAGAACGATGTCATTCGGGATTGTGGTTGGCTAATAGCGTGCTATGCGGTGATGTTCTCTTCTGTTGTGACGCTGCCCACATGAGCGAGGTAACCTTGTATTGTGTCCACCCAAGCAGCACAACATATTGACGCAATATTGGACAAAGGTTGGACCAGTATTGGACCTCTATTGCCAATATTGGACCAATATTGGACCTCTGTTGACAATATTGGACCAAGACTGGACCAATATTGGACCTCTATTGCCAATATTGGACCAAGACTGGACCAATATTGGGCGTCTATTGCCAATATTGGGACAATATTGGGTCAAGATGTTGTGCTGCTTGGGCAACGTTATACCGTTAGATTTGGAGTTGGAATTACAAAAGAAAAATATGGAGATGGTGGCTCCTACAAAACACAGGAGCCGGCTACTCCAGAACACTTGAAAATAAAAATCAGTAAGACTATACAGTCAGAGGCGCTGCAATGCGTTATACCGTAACGCAGCTTTGTTGATTGGTTTGTAGGAGTGCCATTCAGAACTTGGAACGTACACCTTGAGCACGAGGTAATAGAGCCAGACAGTATACAGCACACACACACACACTGTTGCTTCATTGTAGTTCTCATTCTAACTTGGTTACCTCATTCTGAAGTAAATGATACCTGGACATATAGTTCACACTAGATAGCTTGCCTTACTCTGCTTACTACACTCTTCAAGGAACATTGAAGTACAAAAATTTCTCCCCGTGGAATGGAAGACGCCGTTACCTTGATACCAATACAAAACGAACAGGACTCATGCGTTGCATCGTAAGAGCGCGCATTTGAAACGTAAGCTGTAATAGCGAAAATATTTACTCCGTAATCCTGCCAGTACAAAGCTCCAAGAAACGAGCGAATGCCAAATATTACGTAGTTGTAAACAAAAGCGCCCGAGCAACAATTCGTTTCGAAGCGGCAGAAAAGCGCAGTATACAGAGTCGAGAAGTCGGACACGGAGCTCTAGCGCGGCGCCGTCTCTACAGAATTAGCAGTCGGGGCGAAAGGTTGTCTCTGCCCGAGGACGTCAACCGAAGTCCCTCCTGGTCCTACCTTGGCGGCCAAAATAGCCTCCCCGGCGGTGACCAAATGAGGACCTCTCCTCTCTCGGTGGACACTCGCCAAGTAAACAGGACGGCGGGGCTCAGTTCACCGCGACCACGGCTGCTACCGTGCAATTATGGATGCGCCACTGTTTACTTTCACGTGCTTTTGTTCCGCTTTTGGAAGAAGCGCAGAGAGACGTCCACTGATTTTTTTTTTTATGTTAGATTCGTATTAGACTCTAAAGGCACGCGTGATGCCACATGCCAAATTTTGTACAGCAGGGTGCCGTAGCTTTTGAGATAAAGAAGGAAAACGAACAGCACGTCCACATCCGGTTTCCGTTTCACAGTGACGTAAGCATGAGGTTGCCCATTTTGGGTGACGTCACGAGTGTGCGCGACAGCACTCTCCGAACAGAACTTCACCGCATAGCACGCTCCTAGCCATAACCAACATCCCGAATTACGCGAAAACTGGAAGCGTAAACGATTTTGTGACACTTGTGTTGATACGCACGTATACATGGTTGTTGTCACAAAAAGGCGCACGCCCCATACTTTCCACAAAGCGGGAGTGATAGCGGCATCATTCTGAGTAATATGTGGCCGCCAGCGTGTTATGAGGTGAAGTGTTGTTTTTAGGGTGTAGAGCAATAGTCGGGAGCCCTGACTTTGGCATCATGCAAAGAATTCAGTTACGTTTTAAAAATGGTAATAGTAACAGGATCAGTTACAAAAATTGGTAACTCGTTACTGACGTTACGAGTTCCTTTTCTTCAGCGCGGGGGAGCCCATTTCGGCACTCCGTGTGGCGCAATGCGTGCAGATTTGACCTGCGTGACCCACGACCACGTACTATTGCAGTCCCTCGCTGGATGTGTTGTTGTCTTTTCTCTTGTTTCCGTAATCCATCACTCCTTCCCAAGAACGGACACCAATTGTGCTATGGCTAAAAAAGCGCGTTTGGACTTCTAGCCCTTTCTTGTCTTTGCTAAGCTTCTGAGCGCCCTAAATTATGACGCAGCCCCTCGTCTGTTTTTGGGAAACGTTGGTGATCGGCGGCACGAAAACCGGTGTTCTTTCTTGTATTTTCATAATCTCCGACCACCCCCACTTCGGAAAGAAGGTAGAAGGTCCAGGCAAATTGATATAAACTCATGGTAAGGGACCGAGAGGCACGAAACACGAAGGACGGACGATACATTTCGAGTATCAGCTTCTTCGGAAGTGTAATTCCTCATTAATAAAGAGTTGAATGCAAGTGACGGCATGTTTGTTGACTCCTTTAACTATGCGGCGGTAACGTAAAAGTAACTCGTTACTTTTGTATGTTGGTAACGAGTAACGTATTTAGTTCCTTTTTTTTTTTTTTTTTTGTAACGGGCACAAGTCTGGACTTCCAAGAGCGTACTGGGAGGCGAAGCCAATAGCCTCCATGCATTCCTAGAAGTGCTTCACATACTCAGTTACATTCGCTATCCATGTGCCGCCCATATTTGCGATTGTAAAGGACGTTTGCGTTATAAAGTGCCTCTCTATATATTCGCATATTTCAATCGGGTGTCGGGAAGGAGCGACCCCACGGCAAAGCTGACCAAGGTCACAGTGCGCCCATCTGCTCCTCCGTGGGTGCGAGAGAGGGTATATTTATTGTGTAGTCTATAGCGGCTTTTTGGCATTTTATCTGGCGGTCCGTCCACGTAATCCAATGCTTCGGAATTCATCCAGGTGCTATGGGACTAAGAAGTATAGTGTATACGTACGGAGGGGGGTATAGGGGTTGCTTCTCGCAGGTGGTAGACGGAGTGTCCGGTTATTTTCAGGGGTGTGGTTGAAATGCGTGTTCCTTTCTTTTTTTAATGGAGGCACGTGAAACGTGGACAGCTGTCATTTGTAAATTCAATGGAGAGCAGACATCAGAGTCGTAAGTAAATTGAAAGTTGAAGGGGGTCAAAATTAAAACGACGTGTGTTAGTGGCACTTGTGGGATGTATAGCGATGGTGATTGCGTTGCATTTTAATGAGAAACTTTCGCGTTGAAAGACATGATCAGGAATTGAGCTTTACGTTATCGGTCGCACAGATTTCAGGAACATATTACTGACGCAAAAAGGAGAAATCTGGAAGTGTTTTTATTTATGGTTCAATAGAAAGTGAGCTTCCTTATATAATGTGGAGGAAATGAGATGTATTAGGGGAAGGTGCGTAAAAGTAACGAAGTCAGAGTTACAGTTAAACTTAAAAGCTCCCAACAGGTGTGAACAAAGATCCATGTCTCTCCGCATGGAACATCCAGCTCAGCTCATGTTTTCTAAAGAACTACAACGCGAAGCTCTGAGATTGACGCGTGGCAAATATTGCAATACATCAGTAACTTAGTTACATTTAGATTACAGAGTTATGCAAGACTTTAACCAGTTTTACAGTTACTTTTGCAGGAAACTATTTAGTGCAACCAGTAGTTGCTGAAAAAGGAACTATATTAGGGTTACATGTTACTTGTAACTTAGTTATGAGTAACTAGTTACAGTTACACGTTACTTGTAACTTAGTTACAAGAAACCAGCAACGGTTACACGTTACTTGTGACTTAGTTACTGCCCACGACTGGTTCCGAGTGTGTTATGCGGCGAAGTTCTCTTTCCAGATGGTAGACTTTTAGCTACACGTACCACCCAGAACACCCCTCTCAACACATAGAATGATACGGACAGGACTAAGGAACAATAGATGTATAGAAACACACCTACAGCGGTTTTTCATCCGCCGATCGTCCGTCAATATCGTCTGCTATGTCCTCGTTATAACGAACAGCCGGTAAACGTTGTACGTTGTAAGTTTTGTGGTATTTGGATTGCACCAAGGAAGCGTAATTTTCCGCATTCATGAGAGTCAAACGTAATCTATATCAAACTAATGTAATACCCGCGCGTTTATCGACATTAATCTTCATGAGAGGAACCACTCGCTTCCCGGGACCATTTTTCGGCGGCCTCTTTTAATTCTAATACGAGCGCTAGATTCTGACCATATATCAGCGACGGGGCGAAACAGTCAGACATTGATGCTTTGCGAGGGCGATTTCGGAGAAAACAGGGCTCCGGGGTGCATATTACGTAATTTGTGGAGCCGTTCCTTCTTCAAGGACTGGCTGTGGGAGAGGGGGAAATAGGTGTCTCGTGGATGGAATGTAGTGAAGCTGGTCACTTCTAGCCAGTCTTGGGAAAAGTCACTAGTTATAGTTAGAATTACCCGAGCCAAAAAGTAGTTAAGTTATAGCTACAGTTACATCGCGACAATAGTAACTAGTTAAGTTACAGTTACTAGTTACAGTTACAAATTACAGTTACTGTCAGAAAATTTAGTAATGAAGATGATGTATCAACTTTAATCGCAGAATTACTTTTATTACACATATTGTCTGTGCATATTGCACTTAAGGAGCAGCTGCTGCTCGAAGTTCGCATCACTGAGTTTGCCATTCTTAATTGCGAAAATATCCCGGCCCACGCTGAAAAACACCTGAACTGGGGCGCTGTAGGGAATGCCGGTATTATATTTGACGAATATTCTTCATATAATTTGGAAATCATTCAGGGCAGCTAAGGTGCTGGCGGCTGTCTTCTTCCCACCACTCGATTACCTCGGCCTCCTGTACAGTTCTTATTTGATCCCGTCCTGATTTTCGTTGTTTCTTTCGCGTGTAGAAACTCAAGGCGGTCATAGAATACACAGGCTTCTTTTCAGTGTCAGCCTAGGCTGTGCCACGTTTATATTCTTCAACGATGGCAGTCCTTATTGTTTTGAGAGTAAGGAACTACAGGATAACCGAAGAGGCGGTCAAAAGGTCGTTAAAAGGAGAAAAAGGGAAAGAGAAGACAAATGAAGTCTGATGCGAGGTAGCTCCGAAATGGAAAATCTGCGATTTCGAAAATCAGTAAATAGTTACCCAGAAAAGAACCTAGTTACAGTTAAAAGTTACATCTCCCGTACCAGTAACTAGTTACAGTCAATAGTTACATTTTTTGTAACTATATATATATATATATATATATATACTATATAGATACTCATTGAACGATGCGACAGCACCAGAGGACACGTGTGTCGCCGTGTTTGCGGCTCGTCGGCCCTGGGTAGCTGCGCATCGTTCGGGGATTGGCGAACCAGGGGTCACTCAGCGAGCGATATACACCTGGGAGGGTGACTGAGCACTCCTCAATGCCACAGTGCAAGCCAGTGAATTATAAAGAGGGGGGGGGGGAAAGCCATTAAAAAATAAGTAAATGATGCTAGACGTGTTTGAAATTCAAACTTACAGATTAAAATGGCTTCTATGGCTGCACGTAGAGAAACAGATACTCATTGAACGATGCGACAGCACCAGAGGACACGTGTTTCGCCGTGTTTGCGGCTCGTCGGCCCTGGGTAGCTGCGCATCGTTCGGGGATTGGCGAACCAGGGGTCACTCAGCGAGCGATATACACCTGGGAGGGTGACTGAGCACTCCTCAATGCCACAGTGCAAGCCAGTGAATTATAAAGAGGGGGGGGGGGGAAAGCCATTAAAAAAATAAGTAAATGATGCTAGACGTGTTTGAAATTCAAACTTACAGATTAAAATGGCTTCTATGGCTGCACGTGGAGAAACAGATACTCATTGAACGATGCGACAGCACCAGAGGACACGTGTTTCGCCGTGTTTGCGGCTCGTCGGCCCTGGGTAGCTGCGCATCGTTCGGGGATTGGCGAACCAGGGGTCACTCAGCGAGCGATATACACCTGGGAGGGTGACTGAGCACTCCTCAATGCCACAGTGCAAGCCAGTGAATTATAAAGAGGGGGGGGAAAGCCATTAAAAAAATAAGTAAATGATGCTAGACGTGTTTGAAATTCAAACTTACAGATTAAAATGGCTTCTATGGCTGCACGTAGAGAAACAGATACTCATTGAACGATGCGACAGCACCAGAGGACACGTGTTTCGCCGTGTTTGCGGCTCGTCGGCCCTGGGTAGCTGCGCATCGTTCGGGGATTGGCGAACCAGGGGTCACTCAGCGAGCGATATACACCTGGGAGGGTGACTGAGCACTCCTCAATGCCACAGTGCAAGCCAGTGAATTATAAAGAGGGGGGGGGGGGAAAGCCATTAAAAAAATAAGTAAATGATGCTAGACGTGTTTGAAATTCAAACTTACAGATTAAAATGGCTTCTATGGCTGCACGTAGAGAAACAGATACTCATTGAACGATGCGACAGCACCAGAGGACACGTGTTTCGCCGTGTTTGCGGCTCGTCGGCCCTGGGTAGCTGCGCATCGTTCGGGGATTGGCGAACCAGGGGTCACTCAGCGAGCGATATACACCTGGGAGGGTGACTGAGCACTCCTCAATGCCACAGTGCAAGCCAGTGAATTATAAAGAGGGGGGGGGGGGAAAGCCATTAAAAAAATAAGTAAATGATGCTAGACGTGTTTGAAATTCAAACTTACAGATTAAAATGGCTTCTATGGCTGCACGTAGAGAAACAGATACTCATTGAACGATGCGACAGCACCAGAGGACACGTGTTTCGCCGTGTTTGCGGCTCGTCGGCCCTGGGTAGCTGCGCATCGTTCGGGGATTGGCGAACCAGGGGTCACTCAGCGAGCGATATACACCTGGGAGGGTGACTGAGCACTCCTCAATGCCACAGTGCAAGCCAGTGAATTATAAAGAGGGGGGGGGGGAAAGCCATTAAAAAAATAAGTAAATGATGCTAGACGTGTTTGAAATTCAAACTTACAGATTAAAATGGCTTCTATGGCTGCACGTAGAGAAACAGATACTCATTGAACGATGCGACAGCACCAGAGGACACGTGTTTCGCCGTGTTTGCGGCTCGTCGGCCCTGGGTAGCTGCGCATCGTTCGGGGATTGGCGAACCAGGGGTCACTCAGCGAGCCATATACACCTGGGAGGGTGACTGAGCACTCCTCAATGCCACAGTGCAAGCAGTGAATTATAAAGAGGGGGGGGGGGAAAGCCATTAAAAAAATAAGTAAATGATGCTAGACGTGTTTGAAATTCAAACTTACAGATTAAAATGGCTTCTATGGCTGCACGTAGAGAAACAGATACTCATTGAACGATGCGACAGCACCAGAGGACACGTGTTTCGCCGTGTTTGCGGCTCGTCGGCCCTGGGTAGCTGCGCATCGTTCGGGGATTGGCGAACCAGGGGTCACTCAGCGAGCGATATACACCTGGGAGGGTGACTGAGCACTCCTCAATGCCACAGTGCAAGCCAGTGAATTATAAAGAGGGGGGGGGGAAAGCCATTAAAAAAATAAGTAAATGATGCTAGACGTGTTTGAAATTCAAACTTACAGATTAAAATGGCTTCTATGGCTGCACGTAGAGAAACAGATACTCATTGAACGATGCGACAGCACCAGAGGACACGTGTTTCGCCGTGTCTGCGGCTCGTCGGCCCTGGGTAGCTGCGCATCGTTCGGGGATTGGCGAACCAGGGGTCACTCAGCGAGCGATATACACCTGGGAGGGTGACTGAGCACTCCTCAATGCCACAGTGCAAGCCAGTGAATTATAAAGAGGGGGGGGAAAGCCATTAAAAAAATAAGTAAATGATGCTAGACGTGTTTGAAATTCAAACTTACAGATTAAAATGGCTTCTATGGCTGCACGTAGAGAAACAGATACTCATTGAACGATGCGACAGCACCAGAGGACACGTGTTTCGCCGTGTTTGCGGCTCGTCGGCCCTGGGTAGCTGCGCATCGTTCGGGGATTGGCGAACCAGGGGTCACTCAGCGAGCGATATACACCTGGGAGGGTGACTGAGCACTCCTCAATGCCACAGTGCAAGCCAGTGAATTATAAAGAGGGGGGGGGGGAAAGCCATTAAAAAAATAAGTAAATGATGCTAGACGTGTTTGAAATTCAAACTTACAGATTAAAATGGCTTCTATGGCTGCACGTAGAGAAACAGATACTCATTGAACGATGCGACAGCACCAGAGGACACGTGTTTCGCCGTGTTTGCGGCTCGTCGGCCCTGGGTAGCTGCGCATCGTTCGGGGATTGGCGAACCAGGGGTCACTCAGCGAGCGATATACACCTGGGAGGGTGACTGAGCACTCCTCAATGCCACAGTGCAAGCCAGTGAATTATAAAGAGGGGGGGGGGAAAGCCATTAAAAAAATAAGTAAATGATGCTAGACGTGTTTGAAATTCAAACTTACAGATTAAAATGGCTTCTATGGCTGCACGTAGAGAAACAGATACTCATTGAACGATGCGACAGCACCAGAGGACACGTGTTTCGCCGTGTTTGCGGCTCGTCGGCCCTGGGTAGCTGCGCATCGTTCGGGGATTGGCGAACCAGGGGTCACTCAGCGAGCGATATACACCTGGGAGGGTGACTGAGCACTCCTCAATGCCACAGTGCAAGCCAGTGAATTATAAAGAGGGGGGGGGAAAGCCATTAAAAAAATAAGTAAATGATGCTAGACGTGTTTGAAATTCAAACTTACAGATTAAAATGGCTTCTATGGCTGCACGTAGAGAAACAGATACTCATTGAACGATGCGACAGCACCAGAGGACACGTGTTTCGCCGTATTTGCGGCTCGTCGGCCCTGGGTAGCTGCGCATCGTTCGGGGATTGGCGAACCAGGGGTCACTCAGCGAGCGATATACACCTGGGAGGGTGACTGAGCACTCCTCAATGCCACAGTGCAAGCCAGTGAATTATAAAGAGGGGGGGGGGAAAGCCATTAAAAAAATAAGTAAATGATGCTAGACGTGTTTGAAATTCAAACTTACAGATTAAAATGGCTTCTATGGCTGCACGTAGAGAAACAGATACTCATTGAACGATGCGACAGCACCAGAGGACACGTGTTTCGCCGTGTTTGCGGCTCGTCGGCCCTGGGTAGCTGCGCATCGTTCGGGGATTGGCGAACCAGGGGTCACTCAGCGAGCGATATACACCTGGGAGGGTGACTGAGCACTCCTCAATGCCACAGTGCAAGCCAGTGAATTATAAAGAGGGGGGGGAAAGCCATTAAAAAAATAAGTAAATGATGCTAGACGTGTTTGAAATTCAAACTTACAGATTAAAATGGCTTCTATGGCTGCACGTAGAGAAACAGATACTCATTGAACGATGCGACAGCACCAGAGGACACGTGTTTCGCCGTATTTGCGGCTCGTCGGCCCTGGGTAGCTGCGCATCGTTCGGGGATTGGCGAACCAGGGGTCACTCAGCGAGCGATATACACCTGGGAGGGTGACTGAGCACTCCTCAATGCCACAGTGCAAGCCAGTGAATTATAAAGAGGGGGGGGGGGGAAAGCCATTAAAAAAATAAGTAAATGATGCTAGACGTGTTTGAAATTCAAACTTACAGATTAAAATGGCTTCTATGGCTGCACGTAGAGAAACAGATACTCATTGAACGATGCGACAGCACCAGAGGACACGTGTTTCGCCGTGTTTGCGGCTCGTCGGCCCTGGGTAGCTGCGCATCGTTCGGGGATTGGCGAACCAGGGGTCACTCAGCGAGCGATATACACCTGGGAGGGTGACTGAGCACTCCTCAATGCCACAGTGCAAGCCAGTGAATTATAAAGAGGGGGGGGGGGGAAAGCCATTAAAAAAATAAGTAAATGGTGCTAGACGTGTTTGAAATTCAAACTTACAGATTAAAATGGCTTCTATGGCTGCACGTAGAGAAACAGATACTCATTGAACGATGCGACAGCACCAGAGGACACGTGTTTCGCCGTGTTTGCGGCTCGTCGGCCCTGGGTAGCTGCGCATCGTTCGGGGATTGGCGAACCAGGGGTCACTCAGCGAGCGATATACACCTGGGAGGGTGACTGAGCACTCCTCAATGCCACAGTGCAAGCCAGTGAATTATAAAGAGGGGGGGGGAAAGCCATTAAAAAAATAAGTAAATGATGCTAGACGTGTTTGAAATTCAAACTTACAGATTAAAATGGCTTCTATGGCTGCACGTAGAGAAACAGATACTCATTGAACGATGCGACAGCACCAGAGGACACGTGTTTCGCCGTGTTTGCGGCTCGTCGGCCCTGGGTAGCTGCGCATCGTTCGGGGATTGGCGAACCAGGGGTCACTCAGCGAGCGATATACACCTGGGAGGGTGACTGAGCACTCCTCAATGCCACAGTGCAAGCCAGTGAATTATAAAGAGGGGGGGGAAAGCCATTAAAAAAATAAGTAAATGATGCTAGACGTGTTTGAAATTCAAACTTACAGATTAAAATGGCTTCTATGGCTGCACGTAGAGAAACAGATACTCATTGAACGATGCGACAGCACCAGAGGACACGTGTTTCGCCGTGTTTGCGGCTCGTCGGCCCTGGGTAGCTGCGCATCGTTCGGGGATTGGCGAACCAGGGGTCACTCAGCGAGCGATATACACCTGGGAGGGTGACTGAGCACTCCTCAATGCCACAGTGCAAGCCAGTGAATTATAAAGAGGGGGGGGAAAGCCATTAAAAAAATAAGTAAATGATGCTAGACGTGTTTGAAATTCAAACTTACAGATTAAAATGGCTTCTATGGCTGCACGTAGAGAAACAGATACTCATTGAACGATGCGACAGCACCAGAGGACACGTGTTTCGCCGTGTTTGCGGCTCGTCGGCCCTGGGTAGCTGCGCATCGTTCGGGGATTGGCGAACCAGGGGTCACTCAGCGAGCGATATACACCTGGGAGGGTGACTGAGCACTCCTCAATGCCACAGTGCAAGCCAGTGAATTATAAAGAGGGGGGGGGGAAAGCCATTAAAAAAATAAGTAAATGATGCTAGACGTGTTTGAAATTCAAACTTACAGATTAAAATGGCTTCTATGGCTGCACGTAGAGAAACAGATACTCATTGAACGATGCGACAGCACCAGAGGACACGTGTTTCGCCGTGTTTGCGGCTCGTCGGCCCTGGGTAGCTGCGCATCGTTCGGGGATTGGCGAACCAGGGGTCACTCAGCGAGCGATATACACCTGGGAGGGTGACTGAGCACTCCTCAATGCCACAGTGCAAGCCAGTGAATTATAAAGAGGGGGGGGGGAAAGCCATTAAAAAAATAAGTAAATGATGCTAGACGTGTTTGAAATTCAAACTTACAGATTAAAATGGCTTCTATGGCTGCACGTAGAGAAACAGATACTCATTGAACGATGCGACAGCACCAGAGGACACGTGTTTCGCCGTGTTTGCGGCTCGTCGGCCCTGGGTAGCTGCGCATCGTTCGGGGATTGGCGAACCAGGGGTCACTCAGCGAGCGATATACACCTGGGAGGGTGACGCCAATCCCCGAACGATGCGCAGCTACCCAGCCGACGAGCCGCAAACACGGCGAAACACGTGTCCTCTGGTGCTGTCGCATCGTTCAATGAGTATCTGTTTCTCTACGTGCAGCCATAGAAGCCATTTTAATCTGTAAGTTTGAATTTCAAACACGTCTAGCATCATTTACTTATTTTTTTAATGGCTTTCCCCCCCCCCTCTTTATAATTCACTGGCTTGCACTGTGGCATTGAGGAGTGCTCAGTCACCCTCCCAGGTGTATATCGCTCGCTGAGTGACCCCTGGTTCGCCAATCCCCGAACGATGCGCAGCTACCCAGGGCCGACGAGCCGCAAACACGGCGAAACACGTGTCCTCTGGTGCTGTCGCATAGTTCAATGAGTATCTGTTTCTCTACGTGCAGCCATAGAAGCCATTTTAATCTGTAAGTTTGAATTTCAAACACGTCTAGCACCATTTACTTATTTTTTTAATGGCTTTCCCCCCCCCTCTTTATAATTCACTGGCTTGCACTGTGGCATTGAGGAGTGCTCAGTCACCCTCCCAGGTGTATATCGCTCGCTGAGTGACCCCTGGTTCGCCAATCCCCGAACGATGCGCAGCTACCCAGGGCCGACGAGCCGCAAACACGGCGAAACACGTGTCCTCTGGTGCTGTCGCATCGTTCAATGAGTATCTGTTTCTCTACATGCAGCCATAGAAGCCATTTTAATCTGTAAGTTTGAATTTCAAACACGTCTAGCATCATTTACTTATTTTTTTAATGGCTTTCCCCCCCCCTCTTTATAATTCACTGGCTTGCACTGTGGCATTGAGGAGTGCTCAGTCACCCTCCCAGGTGTATATCGCTCGCTGAGTGACCCCTGGTTCGCCAATCCCCGAACGATGCGCAGCTACCCAGGGCCGACGAGCCGCAAACACGGCGAAACACGTGTCCTCTGGTGCTGTCGCATCGTTCAATGAGTATCTGTTTCTCTACGTGCAGCCATAGAAGCCATTTTAATCTGTAAGTTTGAATTTCAAACACGTCTAGCATCATTTACTTATTTTTTTAATGGCTTTCCCCCCCCCACTCTTTATAATTCACTGGCTTGCACTGTGGCATTGAGGAGTGCTCAGTCACCCTCCCAGGTGTATATCGCTCGCTGAGTGACCCCTGGTTCGCCAATCCCCGAACGATGCGCAGCTACCCAGGGCCGACGAGCCGCAAACACGGCGAAACACGTGTCCTCTGGTGCTGTCGCATCGTTCAATGAGTATCTGTTTCTCTACGTGCAGCCATAGAAGCCATTTTAATCTGTAAGTTTGAATTTCAAACACGTCTAGCATCATTTACTTATTTTTTTAATGGCTTTCCCCCCCCCCTCTTTATAATTCACTGGCTTGCACTGTGGCATTGAGGAGTGCTCAGTCACCCTCCCAGGTGTATATCGCTCGCTGAGTGACCCCTGGTTCGCCAATCCCCGAACGATGCGCAGCTACCCAGGGCCGACGAGCCGCAAACACGGCGAAACACGTGTCCTCTGGTGCTGTCGCATCGTTCAATGAGTATCTGTTTCTCTACGTGCAGCCATAGAAGCCATTTTAATCTGTAAGTTTGAATTTCAAACACGTCTAGCATCATTTACTTATTTTTTTAATGGCTTTCCCCCCCCTCTTTATAATTCACTGGCTTGCACTGTGGCATTGAGGAGTGCTCAGTCACCCTCCCAGGTGTATATCGCTCGCTGAGTGACCCCTGGTTCGCCAATCCCCGAACGATGCGCAGCTACCCAGGGCCGACGAGCCGCAAACACGGCGAAACACGTGTCCTCTGGTGCTGTCGCATCGTTCAATGAGTATCTGTTTCTCTACGTGCAGCCATAGAAGCCATTTTAATCTGTAAGTTTGAATTTCAAACACGTCTAGCATCATTTACTTATTTTTTTAATGGCTTTCCCCCCCCCCCTCTTTATAATTCACTGGCTTGCACTGTGGCATTGAGGAGTGCTCAGTCACCCTCCCAGGTGTATATCGCTCGCTGAGTGACCCCTGGTTCGCCAATCCCCGAACGATGCGCAGCTACCCAGGGCCGACGAGCCGCAAACACGGCGAAACACGTGTCCTCTGGTGCTGTCGCATCGTTCAATGAGTATCTGTTTCTCTACGTGCAGCCATAGAAGCCATTTTAATCTGTAAGTTTGAATTTCAAACACGTCTAGCATCATTTACTTATTTTTTTAATGGCTTTCCCCCCCCTCTTTATAATTCACTGGCTTGCACTGTGGCATTGAGGAGTGCTCAGTCACCCTCCCAGGTGTATATCGCTCGCTGAGTGACCCCTGGTTCGCCAATCCCCGAACGATGCGCAGCTACCCAGGGCCGACGAGCCGCAAACACGGCGACACACGTGTCCTCTGGTGCTGTCGCATCGTTCAATGAGTATCTGTTTCTCTACGTGCAGCCATAGAAGCCATTTTAATCTGTAAGTTTGAATTTCAAACACGTCTAGCATCATTTACTTATGTTTTTAATGGCTTTCCCCCCCTCTTTATATATACTATATATATATACTATATATATATATAGTTACTGTAACTAGTTACTTGTAACTAAGTTACTTCCCAAGACTGCTTCTAGCTGAATAGCTCGGACAACCACCCATCTAACCGTAAAAGGTATTGAGAAACGAATTGATCGGACCAACCACTTCATTTGGCTAGGTCGGGTTGGATTGGGTTAGGTTAGGTTAGGTTGGGTTAGGTTTGGCCCTAACGACATGATCGCTTGTTCGTCCTGATCACTGCTTTGTTTTGTACGTTTTCTGTTTACAAGATAGCTATGTAGGGCCACCCACGCAACCCGTGAAGCAGCTGTCTTCTGACTTTTGACACAGAGGATGCACAGGAACAAACAAGGGCTACACTTTTAAAACAGAGCTTCGCTACACAACACCGCCTGAAGCCCGCCTCATTCAGAACGACAGCGTTAATTCTGCACTACTTCTGCACTACTTATTGAAAATTGTAGGTGTACGAGTTTTCTGGACTATGGGTGCAAAGTGGGAAATGTCCAAAACATGCGTACGTCTCCCATTTTCAACGAATCAGGAGAGAGTATACAGTGCCATTCGGAAAGTTGGCTGTGTACGAGCGGGCTAGGTGGTGACGAAGTTCTATTTTAATATAAGCGTGCCCTCGTCGTACCGTGTACATTTGATCGGTCAATGTTGTCTCTATACTGCCAGGTTTTGTGTAGTCTCATTTAAGTAGGGCCCATTTACTTTTCTACATTTTTCTGAAGAAACCTGCGGCTGAGCGATATGAGACTGCGATGAGTGTGAAGGATAATATCGGCATGCAATACTCACCGTCGAGTTGTCCTTTGAGCCGCTGATGAAGTTGCTCTTCCTTATTGTTGTATAAAGCCGCTGTCACCGAGGCCTCGTCTTCGTTTTCATCTGCAACAAAATATGGACGCCATTTTCATACCAAACGATTCAAACGTGTCCCTCAACCTAGATACTAAAGAAGAAAAATAAAAGCGTACTCCGCACATGGACACTCTATGAAAACATTTACGGAATTCTAGCACAGCATCCGGTAGACATTGTCGCATTCTAGAGGGGGCTCAACTGCTAATTTTGGAGCTATGTCCCGTATCGATTTCTAAATAGATTGGATCACAAGGAAAGGAAGAACATGAAGTGGTTAGTAGCGACACGATCAGGACCGGCCACTCAAATAGCGCGGGAGAATATGCATAAACAAAACCTGAATAAAGTAAGATAACATTTCTTTTCAAAAATCCGTATTGGCCCAGGCTTTGAAGTATCCAAACAGGCGCCTTTTTCATTATTTATTCGAGCGTAGTACCCTATAATATTTCGTATACTGCGTTACACGCAGTATACGAAAATGGGAGTAGTAAATGGGAGTACAGGAGGAAAATTGAAATCGGCAAAGGGCAAAGCTGACGACGTAATCTGAGGAGTAGGAGACTACGTGCGACCACAACAATATATACGAAGACAGCTTACACTGATTCGTGGAAAGCGCGGGGTACACGCCTTTTTGTGACGATTTTCTGACTGCGAGGCGACCCGTGATCGAATCCGGGCGCCGGCTGTGCTGTCTCGTTGTTTTACCTGGGTTTTCCTCAGACACTTTAAGACAAGTGTCAGCAGTTCCCCGCGAAGTCGGCGCAGGACGCGCAATCCCCCCTCCCTCCCTCCCCCGCAATAGTCGTGACGTTGCCTGCCTGAGCGTGGCCGACTGCGGCAAGCTGTTCCACCACCACCACCACCACCACCTTGTGACAATTAAGGTGACTGCATAAGTGCCACAAAAAGGCGTACGACTCCCGTTTTCAACAAATCGGAGGAGAGAGCGATGCCATTCGGGACGACGATTGACTAGAAGCGCGTTATGCGGTGAAGTTCTGCTTCAAGACCACTATCGGAAAGACTGCCACTCTAATGCACCCCTCACCTACAGTGTGCTTCCGTCCCATCAGTATCGGTCATCCTGCCTCTGCATCACTTTGAAGTCCTCAACTCCCCTCTCCCACTTTCCTTTTTTTTTTTTTTGGCTATAGTCGTGACGATGCCCACTTGAGTGCGGCCAACAACGGTAAGCTACCTCGACACCCCCCCTCCGCTTCAAGAGTGTAGGCTCCGTTGCTGCGCAGGAAGAGGAATGTAGAAAACGTCACATGATATGAAGCTAATCTTACTATTTTTTTTATTTATTGAATTTACGTTAATGGTCCAATGAGGACGTTACATAATGGACATACAAACTCGTAAATAGCTGTTCGCGACAACATATTGACACAAAAACGACAACGACAAAAATTAATTTAAGAAAAAAGTTGACAAACAGTAAGAAGTCGTTGCCTGAACGCAGTATACAAAATATTATAGGGTACTACGCTCGAATAAATAATGAAAAAGGCGCCTGTTTGGATACTTCAAAGCCTGGGGCCAATACGGATTTTGAAAAGAAATGTTATCTTACTTTATTCTGTGAGATCTTGCTTTATTGTATGTTACTGTTATTTTTAGACGTCTTATTTCATTCAAAACATTCAAAAGTATGTCGTTATAAGAGATGGCTCGGATGGTTCAGCTGCCTTGCTCACTACCTCCCTGCCCCTGACATTGCCAGACAACGTGTATAAGATAAAAAGGTTGTCCCGCAACCGCACTGGCTGAGCCAAACAACCAAACCCATTGTTTCCAGACCACCTTGAAGAAGTTACGGTAAAATTTGCGACGATTTTTCACTCCCGACACGGTCAAATACCCCGAGTCGTGTTTTTGGCGCCTGTTCAAGGCACACACTGCGTGACAAATTGTCTCACCTTAAAGTGAGCTCCTCTAAATAAATGCTGAAACTGCAGAAAATTTAGTACGCAACAAATGGTCAGCACAGGTCGGGAAAACTGCGTGTTCACCGGGAATAATATGTACAACAGTGCAGTAGCAGCGTGTATGTATAGGTGCTCATGTCTCATGTCGTGCCAGTAAAAACGGGTAACGAAGCAGGAAATGAACACACGTGCTTCGCGAATGAAAGCATTTTATGTTCATACGATTCACTCTGTCATTATGACTTTTAATACCTTGAGACTGAAGTGTTGTGATTGTCCTTCTGAGTCTCATTAATGAGTGAATACGTGAATGCGACAAAAAGTACCCATACCCGACAAAAAGTGCTGCATATCCTCTCCCACTACGCCGTGTCGATCAATCAGCTGGAGAAGATTGGTGAGAGGAGGTGCAATTAGTGAATACGATATGCTTCTATCGCATTCATGTAAACGCCCGTATCATTCACTTCTCTCCTCTTTTCTCCGGCAGACACATGGGCCTTCTTATCAGCAATCTTATCTTCTGTGTTTATATAATCACACCGTCCTGACCCGTCTTCCCCTTGCTTAACAATCACACGGAATTTCCTTGTATTCTAACATCCGTTTTCCGTCGGTCACAGTTCCCCATGAAGTCGGCCCAGGACGCTCGCTACCCCCCCCTGTCCCCCGCACCTTCCTCTTGTCCTCTCTCCATCTGTCCACGTCTGTGCGCCGCTCATGGCCACAGCTGCTTAGCGGCGCTAACGCGGAGAAGAAACAAAATTCCGTCGGTCATTTTTCTTAGAAAAAAACGCCTTTTATATGCCACAGTCAACGATTTATGCGGCTTGCCCTCCTCTGGTCATGTATAGTGCAGACGGGGCAAGGAGAGCCCTCTTCGCCCGCGCAACAAATTGGAAGATTAGCGGAGCAGCATGCGATGGAGAACAAACAGTGTATCGGCGGCTGAACGCATCACGGCGCAAGAACAATGGCGAGTACGGGTGTCAGGGTCACCCTGTTTCGCTCTCACTGTCTGTCCCTTCCCACGTGGACGCCCACCTCCTACGGCACGATATATTATGTCCACGAGGTGTCCTGCAATGACACTGCAGGCGGAAGTACGGAGCAAGGAGCAGAAAAGCGAAAAGACCATGAAGGGGCGGATAATAAAGGGTGCCGTTCACTGTAATCGGGGTGGTGAAGCGCCATCGAGGTTCGTTGTCTGGTGGGATTATTTCATTTCGTTTGTCTACCCCTAGCGGACACAGCTGTATTCAATTCCTTGAGTACTACTTCCTAAAGAAAGAGAGAGAGTGAGCACCAAAGGATACCTTTTATTAGCTCTTCTTTTTCTTCCTGAGACGTACAGAGATACAATTTTTTTTTTTTTTTGCTGAACACTGGGAGGTGGTGGGTTCGTATCCTACCACTGGCTGTGCTGTCTGAGGTTTTCCCTGGGTTTTCCGAAGACTTTCCAGAAGAATGTCGGCACAATTCCCCCTGAAGTCGGCCCAGGACGCATACTAATCCCCCTGTCCCCCCCTCCTCCATGCTGTCCTCTCTCCATCTGTGCGCCGCCCATAGCCAGAGTTGCTTCGCGGCGCTAACACACACACAAAAAAAGATACTACTAAAGCTCTTAAGTATGGTGCTGCCACTATTACCCTAGTAAACCTTTCACAGCCAACGTGACCCAACACAACAGCTGATGTCCTGCTGTGTAGTCCTTGTCAGACAAGCTATGCAGTTCGTAGCAAAACTGTTCGAACGTCGACAACACGCCGCAGATAGGGTTGCATGTAGCGGCGCTACAAATAGCTACACAAGTAGTGCAACCAGCCATTTGGTGGCGTTATAATAAATTCTCTTATAACACTAGCGCCGCTGCCGTACTCGACAGGCTTCTTTTTTCTTTTTTCTTTTTTTATGGCGACGATGACGTGAGGTGTTTCATCGCAGGAGAGCGGTAGTGTAGGTAGAGATTAGGGGACGTACGTTTTCAGCTATTTCAAGAAAGCAAAATAAAAGAAGGGCGGGAGATAATCCATTCTACCAACTACGCTGTGACGTCTTCGATATATATATATATATTTTTTACACACACTATCATAATGACGATACGCCTCTCACAGATTCTCTCATGTTTTCTGATAAAAGACTGGCGCAGTGGATGCTTTTACTATCTCGTGCTGCTGGCTGATAAGCACGCACGCCCAGTGCACCGGTAACCGCGAGAATTGGCAAGGCAGGACCAGACGACGCAAATTACATTGGGAGACACTGTTGTGAATTTGTGGTGCCTCGCGTCGTTTAGCTGGTGTGGCCCGAAGGATGTGGTGGTACAGAAAATGCGAGGGTCGTCAAGTGTTGTGTACATTACTCAGATACAGCGTGCGCTGTTTACAGAACTCAAAAATGCCTGCCGAGGTGACCACGCGTCGTGGTCTGGCAGGACAAGGCGAATAAGAAGTGGACTGCATGACTCCACGTTCGTGAGTACTTACTGGAGTTTGCTCATCGTCATATTATCGAATTGTTATCACAGGCCTCGTTGCTGCTGTTCCGTATTCGAAAAGAAAAAAAAAAGAAAAGAAAAGGGAACAGCTTGCAAGTAGTTTTTTTTGTATTACGTGTTTAAAGTGCCACTTCGAACTAAATCTCGTATGATCAGAATCCTACAAAATCTATGCCACTGGGGTCTACGTACCTGCCTCACACTGCAGTATTCTCACAAAAATTCCGTTTCTCTGTGTGAAGCGGAAGTATCATAAGATTAATTTCGTGTTTTGGGGAGAATGTCCAATCTACCCACGCGTCTGGCAACATTGCTCCACGAAGGTCGATTTCCATCTGCTCACCATAGCTGCTGGCAGTCTTCCAAGGTGATGCGGAGAGCCGAGACGCGCGCTGTTTCTAGGAGACAGCTACGCCACAGCTTCCGGTGACGTCATAAACTCTTGGAGAATCCGAAACTATGAAATGTTGCGGGTTCTTTCGAAAACTCCTGGAATACGCGAATGGCCACTGCCGGCATTTATGTTTCACGTACTGAGTGCTTGTATTTTTGGACCCTGATAGTGAGACTATAACCTGAACAAAATTCTACGAATATTGTGCGGAATTCAAATCATCATAACTATCATCATGTTCCTCCTCCGCCCTGAAAAAAGAAAGAATGCAAAAAAGTCTGCCCTTGTGAAGTTCAAGTGCAGTTGGAGATGTCCGAAAGACGAGGATACAGTAGCGAAAAGATAGCGAAAAAGTATTGCGTTACTTTTATTCGGTATCGGTAGCGGCATCGCGTTACGTTCTCAAATTTGTAGCGATCCCGGTAGAGCGCTGCTTCTGAGTGAAGTAGTGAGCAGCGCTATTCTCCTGAGTGGTATCGGTATCGGTTACAACACTACCCTCCCGTGCACAATGTACTCACTCCAATCTGTTGCAATATTTATATCGATTAAGGTCACTTGGCGACGTGAGAGCTTGCATCTTTCTAAATTACGAGGTGTTGGAGATAAACTATGGGCTCTTCAGCAACACTTGAAATTGGAAAGGTGTTGAATTGAAACGTTCATAAAACACATCGCCTGGTGTGATTGATTTGCCGCACCCGATCACAGCATCTGAGCACATTCACCCTGCGGTTCGAAAGCTTCATTTTATTACAAAATTATTTCTCCTGCAACACTTCCATGAAAATTGATACGCAGGATAGCGCTACAGATAAATATCGCGTTAAACCACTCCACTTAAATAAAATAAAACATATCCGAAGCCTTATTCAGTACGGTCGTCTTGCATGTCGTGCACCTCGGTCGGCTGACGTCTGGTCAGATTGTTCCATAGGGTCAGCTTTTTTCTCTACGTGTATAGAGTAGCACCTCGTACCTCTCTCACGTAATGTGACGTGCGTGTTTTGATTTTTCACATCCTAACGTCATGCGTATATATCAAAGGTAAAACGTAAAGAAGCGAAGCAGATGGCATCATATAATTTCTTTGTAATAGAGTTTTTTTTTCTCTCTCTCTGACCAATCCAAACCAGCTTCTCCGCAATAAATAAATAAAATAGACTAACCCACCATGAAGAAGACCGCTGGTGCGGGCGCCAGTCTTGTCCTTTACTCTAACGAAAAACAAAACTCACCTCTCCTTTCAAATACACATCGAGGAACATGGACAGCTCTCTGGAGACCATAAAGAACTGTCCTCGCCAGAAACCGCAGTGCTATTGTGTTGCGTAATATATTGACGCACCGACCAAAGCCCTAAATATCACCTTTCACAAAAGTCTTCTCACTCTATAAATTCCCTCCTCTCCATAGAGGAAGAAAAGGGACAGTCTATACACCACTGACCATCTCCGATGCCACCCTATGTGGTGAGCACTCCCCCGCACTAAATCGCATTCCCTCAAAGAGAGGGGAGGAGGTCAGGACCCAATTGTAACATAACGCCACAAAGCATTACACAATTTGCACCACTTCCCGGTAACAAGAAAAAATGAGGCTGTATATATAAAAAAAAAGAAGTTTTTTTCGGCTTCTATATGTGCATGAGACCTCCGGTGAATGTAGTGACCACTGCTTTCCCCCTCTTCCTCCCCCTATGCTGCTAAAGGCCTGCACGTACTCTTCACGTGGGGTGGAGGGGGGGAGAGGTTAGTGGGTCTTTAGGGAGGGGTCCCTGTATGAACTGACCACACAAAAGTAATATATTCGTAAGGCTCAAAGAGCAGTACACTTTTCTTCTTCTCCTTATTACCCTGTTTTTTTTTTATTACGTCGAAAGATCTTTCTTTTCTTCGATTCTTTGAAGCACGGAAAATACATGGAGAGTGTTGCCAAGTGGATTTTGTCTCGCAAAAGAAGAGGAAAGTGCGTGGGTGGACAATGACGCTTTTTGGGTGCGTCGCGGTTATTTAGCTGCGCGAAAGAAACCTTCTATGCACCTGGAATATCTTCTACGAGTCGTTACATATTGTGAGAAGTAGCCGGAAGCTGAATATTTTTTTTAGTTCATGCGCATCTGTTTTGTTCAGGAGTGTGTCAGAACACGTGCGGACATATGGACCACATTACCATGCTTTTTGATGTACGCGAACGGTGCAGAGCTGTCGGGTAGTATAGCTATATAGAGTGTTGACGCTGGATGGATGGATGGATGGATGTTCAAGAAACAAAGATGCAGTTCCTACAGACTGTGACCGTCTTTGTACTGTGCACTCACACATCTCTATTACACGCACGCATATATCTATTAAATCTCTGCTGGTACGCATATGCTTAACTAAATGCAACTGACGTGGTTTGTGTGTGGGGGGGAGGGGGGGATTTATTGGCAGAAAAAAAAATAAGAAAAAAGGAAAGGGGAAAGGGGTTTGTCTCTAAGCCGTGAGTAACAAAGAAGTTATAGGTGTGTTGTATACGGGCTGCAAGTGCAGCTGTGCAGATAAACAGGAGCGTTCAGTGGATCAAGATGTCGCCGGTTGACCAGCATCAAGAATCTTTCCGACCTTAAAAGGGATTATTGTTCCGCTTAATGTTGCATTTCTGGTTCTATTAGTGCAGCAATACGAGAAACCGTAGGAGCGAATTATCCCAATAGTGAAGACATTTAGTTTGAAAAACTACGCGCTTCTCAATGTCCTGTTTAAATGAAGGAGCGGCAAGACACTGATTCCATTATTGACGTTTGTTACGTTACATGTGCGTGTATTGTCTTCAAGCAGGGAACCTACCTATGGAGGTAGGTCCCTTCGCACGTACCTTCATTACATAATAAGAATCAGCAGGTTAAATTGTTTACCGACAATATTAACTTTTGAACATCAGAGAACTGATACCCGGCGGTAATCCAGAAGATGTGGGTTCGAGTCCTACAGCTGGCTAACCTTTTCAGTGGCATTTGAGGCTTTGTATGTATTTGTCCCTTCTATGTTGTTCCAGCCTCAGAACATCAGTTCTCTCATGTTCAACAGTTGCCGCTTGCGTCGATCCCGTCGTTTTAATGTGTGTATCAGTGAGCAAAAATGTAAGAGTGAAAGGAGGATGAGTGAGAGAGAGTGACTGGTTTGTCCCTTCAGATGACGCACCCTTGGAAGTCGCTGGGGAGGTATGTTATCTTAGCTCAATTGGTAGAACCCTGGATCGGTAATTCAGAAGATATGGGTTCGAGTCCTACAGCTGGCTAACCTTTTCAGTGACTTTCATCTTACATCAATATTGACTTTGTTTCGTCAGTATGCCATAAGGCCCTCTGCTGATGCATCCTGTGTGCTGACTCCGTTCTTACTTAAGTTCGTCCGAAACATACACGGAAATCGAAATGATATATCAAGCACTCTTTGTTACGTTGCACATGCGACATATATCTGTAACGCAACCAGATTGCACAACATTACTACAACCAATACCAACATCCCGTGACTACATGCCTCTCTTACCTCTCACTCTCTTTTGAAGAGGTAGTCAACTCGACTAGCGACACCCCATTGTTTATTATCCCCCAGCTTCACGACAAAGGCGAATACACAGTGCGTGACGATCAAAACACGGATCCCATTCTTAAAAACGCCTTCGCGCTTTTATTAATTACGTCAAGCCTGACGACCACATTCTCTGTTTTACTATACAGGCGCACACTTATTTCCATGGAGCTCATTCATGATGCACTGTACATATAGAAAAAGATACACAACACAAAAGAGAGCGGGACCTTCTCTCCGTGTCTGGTTGTTTCTTCATTTTCATGTACGGGCTTATGAAGCTCTCGGGGCGATATGAGTAATTGCCGTGGAAGAGCACCGTCTCTTTCGTACTTTATGAATTGATAGCGAACGGATTGTCGGGAAGACGCACGTTGCTTTCGCGACAATACACACTGCGTCAGCCCTTTTCGGTGCTGTTTGCGGGCTAAGTGGTTAGGGCAGGATGAGTGCGCAATCTTCTGTAGCTCATCTCAAAGAGTCAACAATACAAAAATGTTTTTCGTTCCGGGAACAGCACGCACGGCAATTTCACGACAACTTTTCCTGGAAATGCTAATTTTTCCTTGAAAATCCCAATTTTTCTTAAAAAACAAGATTTTTAATTAAAAATATGATTTTTAATAAAAACCTGATTTTTCTTTAAAATTGTGATATTTCTTCAAAATCCTATTTTTTTATTTGAAGTACTGATTTTAAAAAAAACTGATGTTTTTCCGGGAACCTTGCCCTTGTCCCGTCCTACAGTTGGCAATCAAGATGTTTTCTAAAATCCTTCAAATCCTCGCTAGCGGTGGAGGGGGCAAAAGGGAGCCTGTCCTTCTTTTTAGGGTGAAAGCACATTTGTTAACGCGGTCTGCTTCGGTGGACCGTGTCTTGGAATACGAGGGCCGTACTATTTTTGAAGCGTGATGTGGGCAAGCATTAATTGCGCTTGTCCCATCCTACAGTTTGCAATATACAATACGGCCAAAAGGTCGCGGGGCACTATTGCTTGCAGTATTGCTCCTGGAAATATTTTTTCCTACTCTGATCTGGTCCTGGAAATATTTTTTCTTAAATCTATGTATATGGAGGAGTCTACCTCCATAGATATAGCTCTTCTGTTTGATACATGTCTGTCTATGTATGCTCTGGTCTACCTTCAAATCCACGTACGTAGTGGAGGCGGACAAAAGGGAGCCTGCCCTTCTTGAGGTTGACGCGTTCTGTCTTGGTGAACCGTGTCTTGGAATACGGCTGAACAGTCGCGCGGCAGTATTGCTTCCAGTACTGCTCCAGGAAGGGTTTTTCATAATCTTAACACTTGCAGTCCTGTTGGACCATCTAATCACTCAACAGCACACATCCCACGGTTGGCAATACAAAACCTTGTTCGTCCAACGGTCGCGGAGCAGTATTGCTAGCAGTACTGTTCGCGGAAATATTTCTCTTAAACGTTCTTGGAACACAGTCAATCAAACATTTTACGAAGCCAACTTTATCTTGCCCGTCTGTTTTCGCAAAGCGAGCAGGATTCCCTGCGTCGATGGTCAACAACAACAACAACAACACATAAGTTCATGATAATGAATGGGGAAATTCGCCACGTAAGGTGCGGCCTACTACCCCAAGGCACAATGGGGCAGGATGAGATGTGTCCTGATGATGAGGTGACGAACGCTGACAAATAGGGTCGATAGTCAGTGGAGTCAGTAAGACATCAGAACGGTACGCAAAACCACAGCGCACAAAAACACACATACAGCACACAGGTAGATCATAGTCACATGCGGTCAAGTTGGTACACAAATGCGCAAATAATGGGCACGTTGCCCTGAGGAACCTTGTTTTCTAACGAGCAATGCACACCATGTAACTATCACCACACCACCACATCATCATCACCATCACCAGTGTAAATAATCCACATTTTCCATTTTATTTTTCCCTACACCAAACCAAACCAGATGGTAATAGTGGCAATAAAGAAAAAAAGAAAGAAAGAAAAAGGGGGGTTGTAGGCAACGACGAAGTCGAAACTATACCTGATATTTCTGTGAGAAGCACTTTCGAATCTTGTCTGATATGTGTACATACGAATGTTAATTTTTCCTAAGGCAAAATCTCGCTTTGACGAACGGCCTTACGCTCCTCACGACCACTGAACCCCCTCAAGTCAAAGCCCTGTACTCCCCCGGTTCCGTATACCTCTGCCGTGAATCTCCACCACTATTTCCCAACATCTTTCATTTCGCAATCCTCGATTCAGCCAAAAGGCCAGCTGAGTCCGTTGCTTGCGTCCGACGTGAGATGGTACCTGCGACAACGCAGAGAGGCCCTCGCGCGGACCAGTACTGGAAAGAAAGCGGCGCTTCTGTGTCCCCGTAAAGTCCATGCTGGAAGTACGCACGGTGCTAGCGTATCCTTTATGGCAGTCACGTACGTCCAAGCCCGGCCAATGCGGAAACTATCGGACATTGAAGCCCAGGGGAGAATGGTTGCCGCACCGGTGGCTCTTATACGGCCAATCTGTTGGTCCCATCTTGGACTACGTGGCTGCTTGACCCCCTGCCAGTCGACGGAGACTGGGCTGCTGTTCAATTGCTGCAATTGGGTTTGTTCTTTTTTTGTTATTGGATCATTTGTGGTTTTACGGTTTCCGGCACGAAGTTGCGAAGTCGTTTGACGGTCATTGCGCTCGCGGCGTAGTTGGCATGTGTGGACGCGATACAATTGTTGCCCTTTAAGCAACTTCTTTTGAGCTACGTTGCTTATTTATTGATTGATGAAACACAGTCGGAGGGTGGGAGGATGTTTTTAAAAAGGATGCTGAGAGGTTGGTCAGACAATATAGGGTCTGCTGCTCTACATACATGGGTTGTTACCAGCTGTAGTTAGCGACAAGCTAAATGGCAAATTTCCTCATTCATCCTGACTTCGTGTACTTATTGTTGCTGTCGGTGCTAGCTAAAACGAGCAAAACAATTAAAAATCGAGAAGCCACCACTTGTGTCCGTATAAGGAAATGGCCCTGAACTGCGTTGGTCAAACGCTGCAACGATGACTTGACCCAAGGACCAAGTAGCACCCTAATGCTCAGAGGACTTGCTCTTATCTTGCCTATGAACAAACGCAAACAGGACCATTGTCGTTCGTGGTGGAGGCGGACATGCTCCGCGGCTGCGAGTGACTACTGGCTGGACTCGCGGGCGCCCGTAGTAGCCAGATCGGAGAAGAGCAAATTTAGAATCTGAGGTCAACTCCTACGATAGGGTTGGTCTCTCCTCGATTTTTCGCACAGCGTAAAATAATAGCGAACAGCTCTGCTCACGTTAAGGACGTCTTGTAATACAATAGCAAACATACACTGTATTCACGGGGGACGGCGTAGGCACCCGATGAGCTGTCTTGCGTGGACAAACGGTTCGCGTGGACTGACATGCACAACGCTTAGCATTTGCTCATCAACCGTGTCGTACCCCATTTCAAACAGATCGCTTGCATCCTGCTTTTATGCTCAACGAAACCTCGTCGTGTTTTTAAATAATTGTCATCAATGAGGTTAGTAGTAAATCATATAAATTGAATTAATATTATTATATCGGCGCCGCACGATTGCAGGGCACGCTGTCACGCGATATATATATTTTTTTGTATTTCACGGGCTTTCTTTTAACCCCCCCCCCCAAAAAAAAAAAAAAAAAAAAACGCGCACGCACACACAAAGCGTACATTGTTGAAAAGACCTCGGTCGGGTATTTCTGAGGCTCTCTGCAGCTTTCCATTTGAGAGTTTATTATTATATCTTTTTATTAGCTACCTAATCTCAATTAATTAATTAATTAGGAAGAAGGAAACTGGCGACTAAGATACACGACTGCTAACGATATTGAACTGGTTTCGTTCCCGTGTAGCGTGCTCCGTCTTCTTTAAAGTCTTGAGTACGTCTATTGGGAAACCCTGTACTATGTAATAAGACTAACCCTATGCCAACTCACTTTACTCCTTCCTGTCCGAAGCAAACGGAAGCGAATAATGGAGCACTCCGGTTCGTCTTCTGGCCTCGATTACTTTATTTTATGTCAACGTAATTAGTTTGCATAAAACGTGAAATTTTTCAACTTCTCACGCGATACTTGAGGGCGTCCGGCACCATTTTTTTCAGTTGATGTTCACCGCAGCAGTATACTGGACTTGCCAGCTAGATAAGAACCGCACGTTGTGATATACGGGCCACCGAGGGCACAACGACGCCTCCGGGGGAGAGGATGTTTTATTCATCGCATCACTCCGTACTCTCCACACAAAACGGACTGTTTCAAAACAGAAACGCGGGCGGTACCGGAAGAAAACGGGATCAGTGGCTACTTCATCGGATACATTTTTTGTATTGAGTGCGATTTGACACGTGAATTTTGTAGGCTAATATGCTACGTAGTGCTCAGACATCGGTGTAATGATGAATGCGCGGTGTATAAAGCGGTCGTCGGGGCACTATCCTTTTTACTTTATCTAAAGAAGATTTTTATCTAAAATGATGCCTTTTTGTTGCTTTGGATCCGATCGTTGTAATGGTGTCGCTGTGGTGAAGAGGGTATTATTTCTTTTTTATAATCAATCAGTGAATCAATCAATCAATCGTGCGGGTACATCCATGGCCTTATAGGGTAACGTGACACCACGCGACAGTGCCACTACCACGTGGTAGCCAGGCTGCGTTCGCGGCATGCTGAAATTGTGTGACAACCACAGTAACAATGTAAAAAAAAAGTAATAAATTGATAAACGATTTCACAAAGCATTAAAATGCTTTCGGTAAAACTTTAATTGCATTTCAACGAGACTTTAGCGAAAACAATTAAACGCGAACGATGGTGGCCCTATAAAGGTACTGTATTTTGAAACGCTTTTGGCATGACCAAAGATGGAAATGATTTCCCTTTTTGTTTGGTTCTTCGTGCAACTGTTACTACTGGCGATGTCACGAACCTGTCGAGGTGCGAATTCGCAAAAGTTAGCGAAAATTCGAAAAAGTTCGCAGGGGTTCGACTGCATTGCGCATGCGTGTATCCTTCAAGAATCTGGAAGCATACCGTTTTATGACTCGAGAAGCTGTCACGTATTGTTATTAGTGAGTTTTAGTTTAACATCAGAAAGTGTTGACGATAACAGTTCCGAAAGCATGATAAGCCAATCGCCCTGTTTCATTGAAGTGGGTGACGTCACATTGCTAAGCTTCGATTTGATAACTTCACTTATCGTATAGTACTGCACGACACTATACGGTATACTACTATATACGGTAACTTCACTATCGTTTTCGTAGAGTTCCTTCTGATGCACTAAAACCCCCTATTACATCATCAACATCAGCATCATCATCAACATCATCATCATCATCATCATCATCATCATCATCATCATCATCATCATCATCATCATTATCATCATCATGACGATGTAAGTGCATTTAGTAGGAGAAAGCGGGTTTATTTGAGCTTGTGCTGGCCGGATGAAAAGCGTGGAAAATAGTACTTCGAGTAGGTGTCGCTGAATGCGAAATGTTATGTCCCTGTCGTGAAAATTGTTCAAGACTATCAGATAAAACTATCGGTAAACTAAGGATATAGGAAATAGTAGGCTAGAACGTTGAAGAAAAGGGCCTGACTATAAGGCATAGTATAGTTTTCCCTTTCTTCTTTTTCACCGCCCTCCTTTCCCTCCATTTGTTTTACATATAATCAGTCCTAAATCACGCGTTCTGGAGTAGCCAGTCCCGAGTAGTTTGGAACTAACATCTCCATTTTTTCTTTTACCAATCAATCAATCAATCAATCAGTCAATTGGCTGACTATTTCTGTGTCCCACCTAATCAGTCAACAATGCAAAAACTAATTGCCGAGGTCGAAAGAACCCAAGCAGCCCAATGTACTGAAAGTCGAGTGCAATAGGGGTGGACGGTATGTGTCTTATCAATGTTTCTTAGTTTTAGAAGTCTGTTCAAGGCTTTCCACCTACCCGTCCACCCCTATTGCACTCGACTTTCAGTACATTGTGCTGCTTGGAAAGTTAGAAAACGACGCGTATGTGTGGCCGCTGATCATGGACGCGACCATTTTTGTGGTCACGTGTACGATGACGTTTGCAATGACGTGTGACCTGGACCTGTCGAGAATGCATTGCGCTTTCTTGGCACTCTACAGTGTGCTAGCGTACACCTGTACCAGCAAAACACTTTAATAGTGCGAGTCCTGAGCTGTATACATATGTCACTTAATTCATCTTTTAGCGACTGTCACGAATCTTTTCGGATATCCTTCTTTAAGGGTCTCGCGTGCTTGCGGCCACAATTGAAATCGCATCACAGCAGCTCGGAGATGGGGTTCCTACTGTCGTGATGCATCTTGCGGGAGATTGCCGTAAAATACGCCAAGGCAGCCAAGAGCGAGAGTAAGCAAGGACAAGAAGTGTCTCGCTGTAATGCATTCATCGCCCGCATAGCGTGTCTGCATGTACGGACGAGACCTGCATCGTTGATGATGGCAACGCCAACGGCGCTCCTTTAATACAGGGAGGGCTATCGGGACTCGGTCGCCGATGCACTGTATTCCATTTTTCTTCTTAATTTGATGACAACAATTGATAGGCTTCTTTCTAATAGGTAATGTAACAGCACCTACTTAAGGGGGTCCCACTATTCACTGCCATTATCTGGCTCTGTGCTCGTGCCCCAATATGTGTTATCGGCCGGAGAAACGACTCTGTCATCAATGATTAAATTGTGTGTGTGTCTCTCTCTCTCTTTTTTTTTTCGCTACACCTTCGCGACAGTCCGTATTAATGAGCAATATCAAGTCCATACTAGATTGTAAGACCATTGTAGCAGCAGATAAAGTTGTAAAACAAGTTGAAAAGTTGAAAGCTTCTACATTGGTTTAGCTGGTCACACCTCGATGTTTGCTGCTTTCACGTTGAGCGCAAAAAGCAAACTGCTGGCATGTGAGCATGATGGTGATGGTGGTGGTGATGGTGATGGTGACGGTGACGAATAGGCCCCACTTAGCGTGATACCAGTTACACACGAACGATTATGTATAGAAACATATGGCTAGTAAGCTATTATCATCTCTGTTCGTCTCTGGACATCATCCTTTTGCGTTTTCATCATCTCATCATCGGATTGAACTTTCTGTATTAAGTGTACTGGGGTAGCCAGTTTGACTTCGTCGAAACTCCCATCCCCATTTTTTTCTTTATTCACATCACATCACACCTAAATGATAAAATGATGGCTACATTTCTCTTAAGAAAAGGTGTAGGTGAACTTGCAGTTTGTCCATAGAGAATAGGCAGATCCCCCAACACTCTCACGACATCAAAAGGTCTTCTATCGCTTCTGCCCAGGACCTATTACGCTCGACGCAGTCACTCATTTCATTTCAAAAGTCCACAGCTTTGAGAAAGAAATACCGATGCAGGGCATGACACTATAGGACGGCATTTACCACAGGCAACCCACCAGAGCAAAGTGAAACATGTCGCTCATGGCATATTTCAGCAATTGAAGCGCTTTCTCGGGCGTAACTCACAGGGAGCCCCACTCAGGCCAGTACTATACCCCCTTGCGTCCTTGGGCGTACCACAGATCAAAAATGCCGTTCGTAAGAAACTTCGCTTACGGACGGGCCAGCCACATGTGCGACGTCTCCCTCTTCACATTGGCAAATATATATCAAAAGCTAAAATGTGAAATACCTTCACAGTCTGCCAACAGCTTACCAAAGAGGAGAAAGGAGCCTAACTCGCACCCCATATACACACAGAGATGGGGAAAGACTTTTCATCTTTGGATGGCAAGGCATCATATTCTTTCCCTCGCTTTATATTTTTGCCCTGCCTCTGGGTCGAGGGCCAGCTCCGCCATTCCGAAACGGAGCAGTACGTCTCTTCTGCCCGTGTGTCACCAGAGGTCACCCTCGTCGTGCCCTTTATGGCGTCAGCCTTGTTTTTCCAGAGGTCCTCCTCTCTCTCTCTCTCTCTCACTCTTTTTTTTTTCTTTCAAGTCACCAGCGTTCGTTTCTGGACTCTTGCGTCACCTCCTGTAAAGAAGGACCAGGAGGAGAGGGGGAGGCCCCGCGGTTGGGGGCCAAGTCCTCTTGACATTTCTTTTTTATTTTATTTTTTTTATAAGCGCGTGGAACTCGGGCTGGGCCGTTTCTCACGTCGAGAGGGAGTAAAAACCCCGTTGAGTCTGAGACGGCTGGTTCCACCCTCGCCACTTTTTCTTAGAAGCTGGTCTTTGTTTGCTTAGCGTGTGGACATATGCCGTTAGATTTGCTGTTAATGTCGGAGCGCATGCGCAGACAGGAGCGACCGGGTCATTTGGTCGGTGTACGGCGTCTAGAGGATGGTCGGTCGATGTTCATTAGCTCTGCGTGACACATTACGCATTGAACAAAATACCTGACGAAACTGCTCCGTATAGGTGCGCATTTGCGTAGCATTCTCTCACCGCCCTACTTCCCTCACCAATAGACATCCTCTTTCCTGACTATAACAGCTTTGTTGTACTAATTATTACTCCACCATGAGAAAACGTGAACGATGAGCGACCACAGAAAAACAAACACGACACAGCGGCTCAATTTCTAATTATTACCATTAGTGATACTTAGCACCCACAATTGGACCTCTGTATGCAATAAGAGGATAAGTCGATTTGTCCCCTTTTTGCTATTTTTGCTGCAATGACATCTACATACCAGTATGCACCTGCCAAAGAAAATTTAGGACCCTATTGCAATTTATTGGGCCGCTACAGGAAAGGCAAGAAACTGGAAATGCATGTATGTTAATGGGACGTGCATTCAGATCAGGTCCCTTTTCTTGGTTTGGGATTTTTCGACTTATCCCCTTATTGCATACAGAGGTTCATTACACCCCCATCGGGTAAGAGACTCGAAGCATTCACTTAGTTTTCACGTGCTGAATAAATTTTCCTGAAATAGCATTCACGGGGAGTCATGAGAGTTGCCCAAGTGAGATCCCCGTCAATGATTCTCAGACATCATCTTCGTCTTCTTCGTATAATGAAGGTGACGATGAAGAGGCTACCAGAAAAAGTATTCTGATGTAGGCTCATCTTACAAACCTAACCTCAAAGTGTTTGTTTTGGCTTCGGCTTTTTAACAGCTTTTGAGACATTTACAACAACGGCGACATTAACGTAGACGTCGCAATAAGTTACGTCGAACTTGGTAGAGTGCAAATCATCGGGTCGGCAGCACTTGACGCGAGGCTTTCTCCTGCGGACCCACCTCCGCTGGATGAACAGAAATAGGCGCTTAGGCGCAGGGCTCAGTACGTTTGAGATACGCAGCTCAATAGGTATTGTTGAATAAAGCAGAAGATTTTGCAACAACAAAAAAAAAAAAGCTTTTGTCTGAACATCAGGTGTCAAGGTCCAGCCCTCTTATATAGTTCGCTGTTGACAACTGCTTCCTACACGGCACATAGAGCAGGAGCAGCTGGCTATTAAAACCCATATATCTCCAGCCTTGGACCGCAACTGTCCCCTTCCTTCAAGCAAACAGCGAAGGCCCCTTTCCGGGCCTCCGTGGGGCCCGCGCCGGGGACAGAGTCGCTGACTTTAGCGGAGACAAACTCCGCAAAAGAATCTAAGGAGACCAGTCCATGCCTCTCCCCTGGAGGCTTCCAAATTTGGCCCCTTTGTCGTGAGCCTTCCGTTACTCAAATTCTTCTTACGACCCTCTCCTCTCTTTTTAACTCTTGCCGCCACCGCCGCGTGCGACCGTGTTTTAGTGGCAGATGCTGCCTTATGGACGCCGGCATCCTGGCAGAGGGTACGATAGTCAAGTAAAAAAGCTAACTACTTGTACACGGCGTAACGCTAGCAAGATATAGTTTGTTGGTTTAAAGTGGGTCTCCGCAACAAAATGACCGCAAAGGTTGCGGTGTATACGTAATCTTTGGGATGTCAGGAACATGTGTACGAAATATATCGGTCCAAAACTGTGCAGATTTTACTCAAACGAATTATTACGAAGCGAGCGTTTCGCCTCTGTAAAGCGAGGGGGTGCTGAAAGCAACACACTGCTGACATCATCCGGCATCCGGCAAGGAAGAAAGAATGCAGACTTGCAAGCAGACGACAATGCTGTGTGACGTCACGGAATCCTCCTCCGGACCTGCCGCCGTAATACGGAGCTCTGCTTTCTGCTGTTCACATATCGGTTTCGGTTTGCTATTGTCATCATTTACGAATTAATTGCTACCGCAAAATGAATGCGAATGTTGTATTCGGTATCGAGGGGGTGGTTCGTGTTTGGTATGATGCTCACCTAATTTTTTTTTTTCGAATACTTGCAAAATCTCCCTTTAAAGCGGTCGAGTTCAGTCTCAGCGACGGTATTGTCGTGTCAGCAGAACACTCTGAGTCAGCTCGAACTGTCGAATGGTCTGAGAGGCAGAGTGCGAGCCCCATAAAATTCTCGTTGGGACAGCATGCTCACAGCCACGTTTTCGAAAGTCGGAGCCTTACAAGAGTACAAACCCTAGCTCGTGCATCTGCCTCGAAAACCTTATTGTCACAGGCGGAGTGACAAAGTCGAAGATCTGCGCGCATACTGTATACATCCAAACGCCTGCTGACGACTGGAAGTCAATTCCACAAAATAGTATCTGTCATTCCAGAATTTGACCGTATATTCTCAGACCTCTCAAGAAATAGTGACATTTAACGTGGCTCGAAACCATGTTGCATTCGTCAAGCACAATCCAGCACCACCACCGCCCTTATCGCTGTTGCGGCGCATTGTCACCACGCCACCAAATTTACAAAAGCACGCGGAGAAAGCAGTCACAGATCCGGCCCGCTCTCCCCGCGTGACGTGAGCAGACCTGCCTGGGGGAGCGGCCGGAACCTCTCATTGGCCACCGAAAATTCGTCTGCTACTGCTACGGCGCTTCGAACGCGCTGGGCTACGTCACGAGTCACCAGATCGGTATTCTCATCGGGACTGCGAACGTCGCGGAGTGACGTTGGCTTCCCTCTCTCACTTACACACTCTTTGAAAGAGTGGAGAGTTTCTAGAGGGCGCACAGGTAAATTGCCTCTCGTCGTGCTCTTTCGTACGCGTCGTTCGCGTACGAAACGCACTCGCAACGAAAAAAAAAAAGAAGAAAACTCGCACTCGAAACGTCGTTCGCGTACGCGTTGCACTTTGATGGAAAATAACTGTACTGAAGCTGGAACAGACGAAAACATTCTGTTTCAATCCCTCGTGTTATTAGTTGCAAGACACGTCGCCGCCGAAAACGAAAAATTTATGGAGGGGCATTTTGTTCGTTCATTAGAGGGATATTGAGGAGAAGTTAGCCCAATCAAGCTGGCTCGCTACTCCTTTCACTGCTCCTTTAGCATGGCCAAGGCGACGTGGAGTGTACTTTTCACAACACCCGCTGCAACGTGAAACGATTACCACGAAAACTGTATCCGATAACCAGCAGTGACAGGAGTGCTTCCGTAAGAAAGCGCGCTCCAAGGTCAAACGGTGCGTACGTGTACCTTAATCCTTCCCCTCACCAGGTTTTAAACCGGAATAGTAATGGACGAACGTAGCTCTCGGAAAGTGAATTCCAGTTAGCCTGCGCTAGATGGCCAGTTTTACTTTGTGTCAGCCCTGCAAGAGCTGCCTAACCACTTATGATGGATGTGTCGGCCACGTTGCTGGCCTTCTCAGCTGGATCTTGGGTGGTTAAAGAAACTGGTAGTAATGTATAGTCAGTTTATTTGGTTTGATCGAGTAGGCAGGAAGTGTGAGCACATCTGGGTTCTAAGAAATCAACGTTAAATTTCTGGTTCTTGTTTTACGCGAATTGTTTAGTACATAGCCATGAATGATCTTTATGTGAAAACAGTTCGACAAGGAAAGAGAAATGAACGCAGGAGGATTGCGGATTGATCTCTCTTTGTAAATTATTTTAATGCAGCATTAATGCGGTGAAAATTGCACAAGAATCTCGTTAGCTGCAAAGAGTACATAAAGACCTGTACGATAACACCGTGCGGTTTTCTCATGTGATTGTCTTATATTCTTAATGCGTATGCAGATCTATGATTTCGTGTGATGTATTTTGCGCTTGTTCTCCATCCAGAAAACCACGGACGTGACCCTCGGTCAGCCTTCCTCTCTTTTGCGTGAGGCAATGATCCTTTCCGATCAGGATGTGTGGATCTGGATATGTTAGAGCTGTAATGCCCATTTTCCTTGTGGAAAATGAGAACATCGAAATGGTCGGCTCCATTAACATGGATAACTGAAAATTAGTAGTTAAAATGCTGTTAAAAATATGCGTGTCAAGAACATTGATCAGTTACAGATAACGAAAAAAAAAGCTGAAGTACTGTATGAAAAGCACCCGCACCCATGGAGTCAAAGTACTTTGTCTATATGACGAGACATTTGAGAGCACGTTTTTAGTCGTCTTCTTTTTTTCTTTTTTTTCTTTTCTAGACCTGGAGTAGCTTGTCCCGCAGTGAGCGGGCTCACATCTCCATTTTTTTTCTTCTCCTATCGTCATCATCATCATCAGCAGCATCAAGTGCACAACCGTTTCAGGAGTGAGGGCCAAAAACCACCACAATACATACATGGATGGACGTTGTCGAGTGCCACGAGCGAAATCCCAAGACGACTGCGAGCGACAGGCTCCCGAACGCAGACACACTATAGTATAAGAATATGATTTTTGTCCTTGATCGCGTCATGTTGCTTTCATTTAACGAAACTGTCCAGTAGCCGTACAACATCCCTCACTGGTATAGGTGTAATGGTGTGCCTCGGGGAGTGCTGGAAAGACAACGTTTTTCCGGCCGTCGAACAATGGTTCCTATGTTGGAGCCTAGCTGTTTCCACCTGTCGACGTTGGTATATTCCCTTGATCTATCGATCGTGGCGGGACCGACGACGTGTTTCGATTGGAGCACCAGGCGTTGGTCAGACTCCACATCTGATCTACCGTGCAGGAGTGGGCCATGGCCAGTGAGGGTCACAGTAGGCGTAGGAGTAGGCTAGTATTGATCCGATAGTGACGCGTTGCCAGCCGCCATTGGCTGCAAGCGGTGAAAAAAATGTTTGCACCTCGGAGACGTGGTGGACACCATCTCCCGCAATGACTCCACCCAGCGACAGTAGGTGTGTCTTTGCTTGTGTATATGGGGAGCTGGTCTCCCGCAAAACGCGTGCCTCAGTGTGCATGGAAGCTCCTGAGTATGGAGCTGTGAGTTGTAGCTGGAAGGACAATGCATGGGGCCTTACAGTGACGTTGCTATCTTATGGGGGTCGTCGGTGCGGTATCATGTGGTTAGTATCGCTTGCAATTGATTGATTGATTGACAACATTGAATTAAAAGCATTCCAAGATCATTGAGAGATATCAAGGCTGCCCTCGACCCTCGATGTGGGATGCAGCTTAACCGTTTATCTCTCTTCTCTTCGCTTTTACTTTCCGTTAGCCACCATTAGCATTACCACTCACCAGCACCAGCGTTAGCATCATTCACCATCAGATATAACGCGAGCGAATTAACACAAGCAAAATTGCCAAGCCACAAGAAACATTTTGTGTCACCGTATGAACTAAAACAGGGAGGTGGGCTATAGTTGGTACGAACTCGACACCACATCACCTTGCACTCTAAGAGTAAAAAACGGCGTAAAAAGGGAGTAATTTTTGTCATTTTGGGGACTAGGTGCACTACCACAACTGTTACTCCCTTTCGGGACTAAATCCTTGGAAGTTTGTGCGAAGTTCAGGGCTATGTGCAGTTCGGGAAGAGTAAAGTTTAGGCTCAGCTGGACTATAAAATGGGGAGCACTAGAAGCAGTAATTTATCCCCAATGTACTCGTTTTAATTTCATATGAGCGTACTTCCATCAAATCCATGTATACGTTGGGGCTTTTACATTTTTTTTTATTCGGTGTTAGCGCCGCGTAGCAACTGTGGCTATGGGCGGCGTACAAATGTGGACAGATGGAGAGCAGACAGCAGGAAGGAGTGGGGGACAGGGGGGTTAGTATGCGTCCTGGGCCGACTTCAGGAGGAACTGTACCGACATTCTTCTGGAAAGTCTTCGGAAAACCCAGGAAAAACCTCAGACAGCACAGACGGTGACAAGATTCGACCCCGTGTACCTTTTACATTGCTTGTTCTTATTGGCACTGCTAAAATGTTAGCAAACAAAATACGACGATACGCCTCGACGTGTGGCGCAGACCAAAGACTAAATAAAGTGTCGAGTCATAAACAACATTTGTGCAATAGCAGTGTCATCTCATAACCTTCTCCATAGCTTGCTTCACCCGCCTCCGACGGTCGCAACCACGCACGTAAATATATAGAGGTGAGGGCCACCGTCACAGATGGCTTGACGGACACCTTATTTTGTCACCCGCATTTACATGGAAGGCAGTCTCAGGCATCCTTGCGCCCTATGGCCTATCGAGCGTGGAGGTCTTCTACGCCGTCGCCGTCATGCCCCGCAGACCACGGAGTCCGCCCGAAGTGACGGCAACCAATGCAGATATAATGTGAAGGCTCGTGGGCGCCCGCCAGTCGATGCTCGCGTTGGAGGTCGGACACAATTAGACACCATTACCAAGCCGCTTTCGAAGGAGTGACGCGGCAAGGACAGGGGGCCACTGTCGGTTGGGAAGACCACCCAGGCTTGAACAAGGACTACAAAAGAATCGAAGGCAAGGATTGTGTTCTGGAGCTGTGCAACTTTTTTTACAGGAAACAACACAACAACGGGATTGGAGTGAAAGTAATATAAAGTTAATATGGAGATGAGCGCTGCTCCAGCGCACTTGTACCGCAGAAAGGTAATTAGGTGGCGCAACTAGACCACCAGTTTTTTTTTTTAAATTCCGTGTTAGCACCGCGAAGCAACTGTGGCTATGTGCGGTGTACAGACGTGGACAGATGGAGAGAGGACAACAGGAAGGGGTGGGGGACAGTGGGGCACCAGGGGTTGGTCGGGATGCTGATGTGATGACAGCATAAAGAATGAACAAATAAAAAATAACCATGAAATGAGCAATGTACCAACAATACAACAACAAATCATCTTTATCTTCTCTTGTCCTTCTGTGACTGCTACAAGTCCTGGCGTGTGGGGCGGTGTATAGTTTTGAAACGCAAAACCGCCACGTGGAGACTAATTTACCTCTGCCCAAAGGAATTGCCTCATGCTGGGTGACGCCGGTATTTCGAACAGAGGCTGCTGTCCTAGTGGGCAACAGCAACGCCTAGCCTCTGCTGCTACTGCCTCCGCTGTGCTACAACAGCGTACAATCTCATTGCTAAGGACAAAGTGTTCGCATTCATCTCGTGTCACGCAATGCTAGTCGCAAACATACGGATCTTAAAAGGAAATCAATAAGTCGATCATCGATATCTGCGGGACAACGTCTTATGCAACGCCACAGTTGCGCCAGCCTGAATAGTGGCCTGCACAGACCACTACGTCGGCATTTCCCTGGAGGTGTACCTGTAGGTATAAACTGATAACTAGCTTGAAACAAAACAAGCATGTGTACCCTCCGGCGCATTACAGGGGACAGCTTCATATTTCTTGGTCGTGAAGAAAGGCTTTCCACTCCCGCATCGACGTTTCGTTTCATTACTAGAGATCGTTTATCATCTGAGCCAAGAGTGCGGCCGGCTCGGCATCAATGGGAATCATCTGGAAATAGATCGTGCTTTTGGATATGGGGTGCAAAGACGGGGAGAAGAAACACGGAAATGATGCGTTCAGAATACAAATACGTTTTAAGCTTCCCCAGGTTGAGTGCAACTGTGTTGTTGTGCCAAATCGGTGACTTGTACGAAGGGAGTGGGACGGACGTAAATGGGATCAGCATAAGATATAATGGTTACATTAATAAAGTTTCTATGTAATAACCGATGCGTCACCTGAAGTGTATGCTGGCAGAACGTTTGTGTGCAAATTTGAATAAATATGTTTTGGGGTTGCCATTATGACCGATACGCAGTAAATCTTTTTTGCCCTTTTCATGCGTAAATGTCTTGCCCTGTATGGCACAGACTTTTGTTGTTTGAGTTTCAAAAGATACCCTTATATATGGCGTGAGATTAGGAAAAAGCTCTTTTTCAATGAACGATGGCACTTGAGGAAAAAGCTCTATAGTCCAAATGGCATATTCTACAGAAAACCTCATATTTCAGGGGAATGCGTTCTATTTCAGTATAATTCAATTCTCCTTCAATCAATTTCCCAATAGTGTTGCTATAGACCTACTGAAGTCCTCCAAAAAATTGGTTCGCGAATACTTCTCCAAATAAAACTAAAATTGTTTTCTGCCGCCTTGCTATGTATCTTTAAAAATAATTTTGTTCTTACCATGATAAAGTTTGTTTGTGCTGCTACTGTATGGGAGCACATGCCTCGTCAAGTCACGAAAAGTGACTTTTTGTGTCTGTTTCCAATCACTTATGTGATCAAATAAGTATTATTATTATTATTATTATTTAAAACACTGTTAACACTGTAAAAACAGCCTGTCCGGTGTTGTCACTGTGTATCTTGCCTGTGTCTGTGTGCCTTGGGGTAGTGGGCCGCACCTTACGTGGCGAATTTCCCCATTCATTATCATTAACTTATTTGTTGTTGTTGTGTATCTTGCTCGCCGTTTTTCGCCACTGAAACAGTGCGAGGCGGGTGTTTTACAAACACGTTTGGAACACTGTTATTACACTTTTCGTTGAGGCTGCAAAACAAAGAAACGGACGTTTATTTACAAACAACGAAGAAATTTGCTGCGCACAATGAATAATCGTCTGGCATAACATACAATAAAAATTGAGTAACCACAGCCTATGTGCAAACATTTCTACGTGCAAAACACATTAAAGTGACGATCATGTCATTTCTTGCAATGCATCTTCGTTACTTTCGCTATCATACTTCGCTGGGCTTCCACAGGGCGGGAGACGGAGCCACACTTACGTTTACAATTTTCGTTTTCCTTTGTAGCCTTCCTGTTAAGGACCACACTAATGGCGTTGATCTTCAATCACCACATCAAATCATTTACGCACGAGCATAGTCCATATTCATCGTTCTCTTTATCCCATAGTGAAATGGAAGAGAGAGAGAGAGAGAGCTGCCCCTCCTCCAATTTGCCTTTTAGAGAGGAACCCCGAGATAATTTTGAGCCGGTTGCGCTTTCATTAATGCGATGCCATCAGTGACACCTGTCGGCAGCTATCAGCGCCAGCGCCTTCGTTGCCCTGTCCAATGGCATTTGAATACAGGGTCACGTGTTAATGCCATCAACGCCGCATTGATTTTGTTCGTTCTTTTTTGTCGTTTTAATCTTACAGCAGGTCTGCAGACTAAATGTCCCGTCCAGGAAATGGATTCGTCTCTGACAAGAAAGATGAGATACGCGAAAAGTGCGAAAATAATCACGTAGGGCTTCTCTCGGACGCAGCCTGTGGAGCCTACGCTAATGGATTATGATTTCCTTCAGTATATGAATAAATGAAAATGAAATATGCCTTATATTTCTTCGCGGCATGCACGATGGTTAGCTGTCATGCGGCAACGTTTTGCAGCGTTGTATACACATAAACTGCGATACAACAACAACTGCGATAATAACCCGAAGAAAGTCATCACAGCCACATACACCTTTTGGGAAGCCGCGGACAAGCAACAGTTGATGGTTACCTTCTAGATAACTTCTAACCTGAAGAAGAACAACAACAAATAAATCGTGGCTATGAATCGTGTCTAACCAGAAGAAATGCAGCCTACTGCCACGCAAGTCTTTTTCTTCTTTTTTTTTTCTTTCTAATTCTATATAGGTGCTATCAAGTATCAACCGTCTTGTTTGTTTTTTTTATATATATTTTATTTTGAATAACTTTATTCTATTCACTTTGAACTTGACAACTTTTTTCATGATCCCTTTAAACCCCCACACATCCTTTTCTGATGTCCACTCGCACTATCCAACCGGCTCTGCTTTTATGAAATTCGCGCGTCAAACCGCTCTTTCGAAACCGCGCTGTCTCCGTCCACCCCTCTTTCGTGGCGTCCGAAGCCCACCGAGAAGACAATCCTCTCTTACGATCCCTCAATACGATGAGGCTCGATAAGTGCGGAACGATACAACGTAACAAGTTACACAATCCCTTCTCAGCCACTTCCTCTCTAACTGGTACGAAAAAGAGATTGAAATCGAACACGGCGACCCCCCGCCCTTGCTCTCCATCCGATAAACAGCGTGATTAGTCTCTCGCCGACGCCGTGTCCTTCTCGTGGACAGCGTCTTCGTTACGTGCTCGCGAGACATCGAACAGTCGGTGCAGAAGGCGGCTGAGGGGTAGAAGATGACTCCCAGGGGGGTGTAGAACACCCCTGAGGAGGTTGTTGACCCCCGAAGAGTCCGTCTTTGAACGTGGAATGAGCTTACAAGGAGCGGTCCTTCTTCCACTACCCCTCTGGTCATCTCCAGACGGGAGGAGGGGGAGACGGGCGCAGATGCCACAGACAGAGAGAAACGGAACTTGATGCCCCCGTGGCGTAACAGAGGAATGAATGGCGAGAGGGGTCAGGGGTCGTCCCGAGGGGAGATTGCGTTGGAGAGACACGGACATATCACGTGCTTTAGCGGAGGTCAAGATAAAGGTTGTCTGTGCTGAACGGACGCTACCCGCATGGGTGTGGAAAACAGTGAGATGTCCATCCCGAGTGTTTCAATGGATCGTGAGCAGCCGTCGATCTCCCAGTGTGCATGTTTGTAGGAATGCTTGATTGTCGTGATATGTCTGTAGGCGGAACGTTGTCCCGGACGCCGTCGGACATGGTGTCGGTCAGGTCTTGGCCTTTCATACCCCTTTCTGTTTCTGTGCTCCTGGTATGTATGTATGGGTTTGAATTTTTTTGTTGTTTTTTTTTTTTTCGTTTCCAGTGTGCGTTTCACGTACGGTCGTGATGTGCTTTGAAACTTCGAACAAGGGTATGAAGGCGAGGTATACTTGGTAAGTATCCGTGTAAGCAGCAAGAATGACATGGACGGAAGAATTGACGATGGGAAGTGATTCTGTCTCACATGCGCCTTATTTTTGTTTGTCCATTCAGTCCAACAGTTTGCCGTTTTGAGTTCAGTACTATAGCGTCGCACATTCGTGACTTTAATGTTTTAATCGGTTCGTTTCCTGTCGTATATCATTTGACGAAACTCAAATCCGGTCTTCCGGTTTTGATATAATATGCTACTATGCGTTTTTATTTATTTGTTTGTTTATATTTCCTGCACGAAGCCGAAGTAGGGTACGTGGTACAGTATATAGAGACAATGATTTATTCGTATTAGACAAAAATGATCGAGACGGGGGATGTCGAGGTAGCTTGCCGTTGTTGGCCGCACTCAGATGGGCATCGTCACGACTATAGCAAAAAAAAAAAAAAAGGAAATGGGGAGAGGGGGTTGAGGATTTCAAAGTGATGCATAGGCAGGGTGACCGATACTGGTGGGACGGAGGCACACTGTAGATGAGAGGTGCACTAGAGTGGTCTCTCCGCGAGGCCCGTTTCTTGAAGAAAGCGCACGAGGCCGCGAGTTTTTGAAAGTCGTTCCGGTCGAGACCATTCTACAACACCCTGTTTTGGGGCCAATAACAAATATTCCAAAGGTTAAAATGATTTCCAATAAAGTTTATAAAGTCACCCAGCGAAGCGGCATGTGAAAGGCGTACTGGGAGAGCAGGTTCCATTCCTCTATTGTTCTCGGGAAGAAAGAACATTTAAAACTGTCGATGTGCGTGGGAAAGGGAACAATGCACCACGGACATATTAACAACAGCAGCGACAACAATTTCATTTTGGTGATAGTAAATGGCGCGTCTCGTTCACGATATAAAATTACACAATTACGCCGTGATATCACTAAGAAAGACTCGATAGCGATGGCGATTTTGTTGTTACTGCTGTTGTTGATGGTGACGCCTTTTGCTTGTGCCTCTTGACTGGCGCGTCTTCAGACATCGTGAGGCGTCCAGAGAGCATTGGTGTGTCCTGGTGGCCGAGGACAAACGCCGTCAGTGACCGCTGCCCGTATGGCCGAGGGCTACCTGCCGCAATTGACCGACCGATCGACCCGTTGGAGAGCGTCTGGCATGATTGGAGCGGTCATTATGATTGTCCCAAGGGGAAGGTTCGGTCCATGCTTAGAGCGATTGCTTCGTCCGATTTTTGTCTGTTGCGAGGGGTCAATCTGGCTTGGCCGATTATGATGATGAGTTCATTGTGAGGACTCATTATTCATCCGTGTTGAGGTTGATTGTGGTATCGGGGATCCAGTCAGGTTGGGTGGAAGAAACTCTGTCACGCCATGCACAGAGATGTCTTACGGGAGGTTCCTCATGCGTGAGCGGAGTGGACGTCTACATCCGCCAACAAGAAACGATAACTGGCCGATGCAGTCCTGTCGTACATCTCGAACTGAGCCACGTGTGCTGCTGTACGTGTATTGTACAGAGAAGGAGTTGAGGTGTTCAATTACAAATGCAAACTGAAAGATGGTAAGATATTAACAGTTGAAATATGGCAGTCACCTAAAAAGCCAGACCGCATATGTCACCGATCTTACGACATAAAGGTAGCTAATCCATGCCCGGTAAAGGTAGCTAATCCATGCCAAACCCGGTCCATAATCCATGTGCACGAATGAAAATACTCTGAATTAACCCGTCAACCGTGATATGTCGAGTGATATAGGATCTTGCTACATGCATTGGGCCAAATTTCGCAAGAGATAAGCTCTTTATTTTTTTTTCCTCTGTGTGAGTGGAAAATTGCCAAGTTATAGCAGAGTTATATAGCCTTATTCCATCAAATTCACGAATAGTTGGGGAGTCCTGAGGAGTAAATTTCAGAATGAGGGGACTAAAATTGAGAGTAATTGCAGTCTAGGGGACTAAAGCTGCAATTATTCCCCATTTTACTGCTTTTTGTTTTTTTCCTTAGAGGGTATAGGCTGACGCACCTTACGTGTAAACCTATTCCAATTACCATCACTCTTGATGTCTCGACCGCGTCATGACCAACGGCTCTACAGTATATTTTCGTGAACGAATTTGTGTTGTGTGTTTCCTTTCTGTGGACGTACCGCAGTATTCTGTACAAATCGCACCATTCAATATTCCTAGTCTACTTCCGAGATACTTAATGTCAGATGGCTCCCGTTAAGATATCTTCTAAAAGCGTTTTAAGCGAACACCTTCGAAATGTTCCACTAGGAAACCAGTCCCCGGAAAAGTCGGAACTGTGGGTCACACAGCGCACGGTGGCAGGCACCGAGCCGACAAAACTAACAATCTTGCGGCTTCTCGAACGCTACTCGATCATGGACAGACGGACCCAGCAAGGGCACTATACACAGTCACACCGTGATGAAGTCGTTCGTCGTAATTGATGATGGACTTGGCCTGGAGGATCGGGCGTTGTCTGCAGCAGAGGGGAAAGAAAGCGACAAAAGGCAGCTGTCCGGCCAAGAGGAAAGGTCTCATCTATCTACGAATTATGCGTCTACAAGGAAAAATGAGATCTACCGGTCATAAGGAAAAGGTCGAGCAGGTGTTGGCTGGCTGGACCGCCGCTTTGGGCTTTCACACAAATTGACTTTGGGACAGGAAGAAGTATTGGCGCTGTTAGCGCTTCCTTTGACGTGAGCACCATTACGACACTGTTCCAAGGACGAAGTTGTATGAATTCTGTCTTTGTGAAGACGTACGCACAAAGCATGAGAGGAGTGGATGGACCAAGTGCGGCCTGCGAAGGCAACTCCGTGAACCTTAACATCACACTGCTGAGCAGAACGCATAAATTTAACCATGAAACAGGTCCATATACTATATACTTTGCCTGTCGTCACATATTACCTAGAGGACTAAAGGCAAAGACGGGCCTGACACGTGACTTTAAATAAAATCACTACCACGGGCCGTCCACGTCAACCTCGGGGATTCCCGGGCTGAAAACGCCTCGCAGGAAGAATGACACCTCGTCCACCACACAAGCACACAGCACTTTATACGGCGCAACACCCGACAGGCATGCATTTCCTAACTCTCCGCCCTCGAAGTATGCTCATGTTCTCGCGTCAGCAACAATATCTTGCACATTCCAAGATGCGCCACCGTCCTTCCTTCCCTGTCTGTTCTTCGCTCTTTGTACAACTCTTTCTGCAACGGTTGAGGTCCGAAAGTCGGGAGTTTATTGGCCGACCGTTCTGTTTCTTTATATTACAATTTCTTTTCTCTTTTTTTTTTCTTCTTCTTTTTTTCGTGTCCTCGAGTGTGTAGAGGTATATACGTGCTGCGGCGAAGCAAGGACCGGCGGCTAGCAAATATTTGCTGGGCCGAGATGCCGTGTGCGGTGGATGTCAGCCGGGCGTTGGCTCGGTCCGTGCCTATGCGGGGACACGATCGCGGCGTTGCGCAAAATCCGCTCGCCGGCCGGAAGGGCAGGGTCCGACACTCGGAGTTCCGCCGCCTCTGTTGCTCTTCGCCTCGTGGAATGATGATGCCTTTCCGTTCCCAATACCCGTTCACGTGCACATCTGGGCTCTATCTTTTTTTTTTCTTCTCCTTCTTTTTTTGTCGTGTCATTGTATTGTTTCCCTCGAGTACTGAGACAGTCGAGGCCGCTGGATCTGTGTCGGAGTTGTAAGACGAAATAACAGGCTACATCTCTCAACTTCAATTGTGAGTTTTTAGTATATCGTACGCTATCGCCTTTGCGTAAACGAGAGATAGCGGATTCTGCGCACGCGCAAGACACAAGCAGAGGTTTGCGCATTGCGCAGAACCACCACGCTATCTCTTACGTACGCAAAGGCGACAGCGTGCGTTATACTAAAACTCACTATTATCTGTTCCGGTATGCGAAATGAGATTCGTACCAAGTTGAAGCCTCTGTACGTTGCACAGCAGGTTGCTCATAAAAAACAAAACAGAACAAAAGAGGCGTTTAATTTGTATTTAAGAACGCTTCAGAAAGGGAAAACTGAGTGTAAGACACATTTTTTTAATTCTTACTGCACGAAGTGCCTCTGAAGGAAATGTGGCATTCGTCCAGCACAATTCCTTGGCCAATATGCAGATATGCTGTACGGCTTTACCAAGATGTTGAGCGCACAAAACTTCAAAAACATACGTTTGAATCATGATGTGTGCGTTTTAGAATGTATAATAGAATGAAATGATCAATAATAAAAAATGTACACCAGTCACGCATTGTGCACGCAGAGCGCCTCTTACGGGTACATCCGCTAGGAGGCGTACGCCTACAGAAGTATGTACCCGTCTCGTGTCATGTTTGTGTGCGCATGCATGCTCGTGCGTGCGTGTGGTCCAATTTCACTTCAAACTCGCACATGTAATGTCCAACATGTATTGAGGTATGGTGTAGCGTTCCACTCCTAGAGTGGAAAATCTCCCCACTGCATCGTCAAAATATAATTCTTGTTGTAACGAGGTATGGCTTAACATATCGGCGAAACACCTGATGTCGTCATCATCATCATCATCATCATCATCATCATCACAATGCCTCTATTGTGGTTGTTCTGAACGCCGTTTTCCTACGTTTTTATTACGCTTTCCGTTCAGTTGTACGCATCAGGGTGACTGAGACTGTACTGTCCCCCCAGAGTTTCGCCAATCCACTTCCGCGTGTACGCTATCTATTCCCTGGAAATGCAAAGAGACGACGACCCAATTTGGGTGATATTTCGGAAGCGCGATAGAGATGCATTGCGGTCGGATATGCGAGTCTACCGTGGAAAGAGGAATCCCCTTGGGTGGGCAACAAGGTCGTGACACACGGGTCACTGCAACAGCCATCAGGACATCCACGGTAGCACTATATGGCCGTGATGTAGGCCGCCTTTCCGTCAACAAAAAACTACAATATTGTTCACAGTTGATTGATCGACTGATCTCTAAAAAAAAAAAAAAAAGGAATTGGGTTCTGCCAGTTCTTCCAGGCTTTTGCTGTTGCTGGTCACTCATTAAAAAATAAAATAGAAATATAAAAAAATAGTTAACAGGTGGTTTTATAGCACGAGTCCACCCCTATTTGTTGGGAAGGCTATAAGGGATTCACAGTCTACAAAGTTGTGGGTTCGAAATCCGGCCGATGACGCTAATGCAACCCTCAGGTGGGGGGAAAAAAAGGCGTGATCATAGTTTCCTCGTAACTATAGAGATGGACGAATCCACAATTTTCCGAATCCGAATCCGAATCCAAGGAGGGTTCTGCGAATCCACGAATCTTATGGATCTCGAATCTTTCGAATCCTTTCTTAAAAAAGAGTTTAAAAGGCCAGGGGAAAAACACTTATAGTGAAAATATGTTTGTAACTCAAACGTCGCCATGCCAGTACTGTACTGGCATGGCGACGTTTGAGTTACAAACATATGCTATACGTGCAGCCAAAGAGCTCTGGCTATTTTTTTCCTTGTACTTATAGTGAAAAGTGTTTTGAAGCAGTATTTGATATCTTTGTTCAATGAAAAACAAATTAAATAATAGCTCACTTTCGGGAGAAAACATACTCATATACTTCCTACATGTAATTAATTTAACTTGTTGTTCATCGGCTACGGGAAACACGCAAACTCTTGAGTCTCAATTCTTTCCATAAAACTAAGAAACAATCAATAGCAAAACCGTGTTACTTTTAAACTTGTAATGTAAAAGTTCCTGCCTGAACTCTTTGTAACTCTTTGAATGTAAACAAACATAAAACAAATCAGGCTTTCGGCGGACTTCGGAGGAGCCAATTTAAATTAAAAAAAATAATTTAATTATCTTAAATTTTAGCCAATTAAAAAAACAAAAAGAAACAACCAGGCGTGGCTGGTGGATTCGAAAGATTCGATTCGCCTATTTGGCACTGGGATTCGAATTCCCGAATCACCCCTAGAATTCATGGATTCGCGGATTCGGGTGGCCCATCCCTACTCGTGACGTAATGTTGCGAATTATCATGGAACTGCATGTTCTTAACAGCACATTCGAACCCTGAAACGTTTGTTTGCGCAATAAGTCTGCATGCGTTTCATCAATAACAGTCAACAAGTTCAATAATACGTCCATTAATAAAACGCTATTCAAGAACCTGTGTTACAGTGTTTTATCTTCCGGCATTCCGTTTGTTCCATCTCCAATGTACCTCTGTCTTCTTTTTTATTATTTTTTTTTACATCGGATATTATCCGCGTTAAATTACATCAGAGGACAAAAGAAACGTGGAATTGTTACCGACGGGGTCATTTTCTGACGCCATTTTCTTTAAGGTGCAAAAAGAAGATGAAAATTAAGCGAATGAAGTCGTGTTATGGTGTGCCACCGTACTTCAGCTTCATAGCAGGCGGCATCATTCTGCAACGCGGGAATGCAAAAACTTGTTATGCCCGGCTATGCCAACTATGCCAATGCCCGAGTATGACAACTGCCTGGAAATATACTTTAGGATACCTAGAACCCCGTGGAAAATATCACATTTTGAAAACAATTTTTCGTTCCTTCTTCAATTCTTTTTCTTTTTCACTGAGCCAGTCGGAACTTTCTGGATACACCTCGTATACAAGGAAGTACAAAAAGGAAGCGATGCCTATATGGAAGAACTTCATGGAATTGACTACAAAGAAAGGAAACAGTGATGTTTTAGCTCTTATACACTATAGCGAGACTCCGTCGATGCAAATATCCCATCTGGCCGTAGAGCGCCCGCTCGCCCGCCCGCCCGCTCTGCGGATCGCCTTCGCCCGTTTTATATTTTTCATATTACTTCCCTTTCTCCCGTTTTTTTTCTTTCTTTTTCTATAAAGCAGTGACAAGGCAGAACGCGATGACAGCGCACTTCCGCTGACCCAGATCCAGAATCGGTTGTTGTCTGCCGCTCCCTCCACTGCGCCTATTTTCTCACTTGCGCCACAACGTGAACGCCACGAGTCTGGGGTGCGGGTACCGTTATACCGCGTGCACCAGAAAAGGGAAAAAGACAAAAAAGAAAACAAAAATATATAGCGATGGCGAGAAACCAACATCCCCGATCCCATCTGTTTCTTGAGCCGGCCACGAAACAGATTGCCGTGCTAAGCATCGCGATAACGGTTTCTCGGTTTCTTTCTTTACAAATGTTTTAAGCGTTCACGCTATGCTGTTTTCGTGGCCAGCTAAGCGTGGCCATAAGCAGAAAAACAAAGACAAAGGCGCGTTCGTAATGATGTTCCGGAGAGCTTTTCAAGGGAGGTGTTCTCTTCGTGAAAGGAAGAGTCATCAACGAATGGAGTCTTTGAACAGCCACGTGCGATTTATGCTGAGCGTGCATGTGGCGTGAATAAGAAATAGAAACACTGCGGGGATGGCCTATAACTGCGTTCGAAGATATCTTTCGCCGCGAGTTAGCAAGCTTTTTAATTTCCGTTCTCTTCTCGACTCGTATAGATAGTGCAAGACAGGTGAGAAGAGTCTGGGAATATCGACTGAAAATGGATTTTTGGCTACCGTTAAAATTGAATGACGAAACGAAGGGAACTGGAACAGAACTTCTTTTCCGTCTCCTTTTGGAACTTGTATATAGAGTACTTGTAAACAACACATCGTATACATCAGAGAAAGCTGTGCTGAATCTCCGTTCAGACCGTATCGTATGCAAGCCAATATGCCAGGTGTTTCCTACTGGTTTTAGAACATATTACTGAGTTTCAGTCGATCTAAATCGGAAGATGTTTACGAATAGCGGTTCCGAAAGCACAATATGACAATTGCTTTACTTCTTCGAAGTGGATGACCGTTGCTGATCTTCGGTTTGACAGCCTCCTTCATGTAGTCCCTCTTTGGTGAGTATAGCCTGGGATGCTGCTTTCAGCAAACGTAGGTTAGACAGCTACCGAAAGTGGCACAAAGAAAATATCCTTATTTCTTTTTCTCGTGTCCCCCCGATTCCTCTTGGGCATACTTCGAGAGTCAAAAATATATCTGGGTTTGATACGAAACATTCCGTATCAGGATACGGAAAGCCAATTTATCGTCGTTATCAATTTTTAAGAAGCTCGCCTTTGTTCCATACAAGTTTCCCTGCTCAGTACTTCGTGCATGCAAGCACACCGCATGCATTTTGTTATCCTTTTATGTGGTCATAGGGGCAAAGTGAAATGTACAAGCGAATGGCCTACAGTATCTTGGAATAGTAATATGTCTGTTCTTTTTTTAATGTGCGTATAACCATTTTTCATAACCCCTGTTAACAGCCATGCAGAAAGGATGCGGCCGATGAATTGTGTTCATCCCTGTCTGTCCGTCCGTTTGCCTGTTTGCGTGCGTGCACGTGTGTGTGCGTGAGAGAGAGAGAGAGAGAGAGAGAGAGAGTGGGGGAGGGAGGAGGAGGGCTGCCAAAGCACACGTGGGTCACCGGCCGTACAAAAGAAAACGTGTAAGCAGTACTTCTATGTGGAGCAGCACGTACTGTCATCTTATTGACTTCCTGCCCCTTGGCGTGAGTCAGCTTTCTTTTCCTTGTCGTGAGCCCCGCGCTCATCTGACCAAAGCACATCGTCGGATCCAACGGTGTTTGGTATTTAGTCCTACATGGACGAAACGCAAGTCCTGTGAGGCCAACAGCTAATTGGCAATAAAATGGTGCACTCCCTGAATTATGGCATGGAATAGTGAAGATGTGCGAATAACATCATTCAATTCCACGTTCGCTCTTTCTGTTCTTATGACGTGTTACGTCACGAACACTGGTCAACTCAACATTGCGTCGCACATCTTGCATCGTGGTCGGCTTCATCACGAGTGACATTCAAATTCATCGCATGCTGACGCATCGTCTAGAGAAGAAAGAATCAAAATGAAACGTGGAGTCTTGTCCTTCGGAGGCCTGACGTGGTTGCAGCTGCTTCGGTGTTTCAAAATATCCGCCATCGTCTGGTCGCTTCAAACAGCGCATGCGGCGCCTCCCCTCTTTCTCCGTGCACCGCTGGAGCACTTGAATGTGCATTCAAGATGCAGAGTACCTTCTCAACCTTACCTTGTATATGACTCAAAGCAATACTTTGCAAAACGAACCACTAGTTTATTTTTATTTTTTATTTTTTCATAATCAATCAAGCAATCCCTCCCTTTTATTTTAAATGTGGTTTTTCGGTGAGTAAGTCTTCGGGCGACGTAAATAGCTGGGAAATGACGTTATCTTCTAGCCGACTGTACGTTTCGTGTGGGATATGTTGATGTTGATGTTGATGTTGATGAAGAAATATGTGATGAAGAGATGATGTGAAATACGTCCAACGCTGATAACTAATGAAATAAATAGGCTGATAACTGCACTTGTTCGCTAGACGTAGTTCCTATGTGTATTATCTCCTTTCCCTCCCTTCACACTCGAACTACAGTATAATATATATATATATATATATAAACGAAATTATCATTTAGACAGCTAAATATTCCCGAATACAACGAGCATCGACAATACCACACGCGCGACAATCACCACAGGCGCAGTTTATTGCACGATTACCCATGCAGTCACTGTCCGTTTTATTCATTTATTTTCTCCACTCGTTTGAATTCATAACTTAAGTAACACAACAACGCCGACATACCTTGACCCATTCAACTCCTGCCCCATTTTCTTAAAGAAGTCATATTCATTCATCATCCCTTATTGTACACGCCATTCCCTTCTAACCTACGCGTTCACATCCCATATACATATATCATGCCGCGTACATATATATATATCTAAATAGCTGTAATATATATTATAAAGTCCTCGGCGGCGGCGGCGGAGTCCAACCACCACGCCTTGGAGTAGGCCCAAGGAATGTGGTTTAGTCGAGGCTACTTTGCCAACGAAATGTAAATCAGAGAGTGCACCGAGAACAGGCGCGCGCGCGCGCGCAGTCTCATTTGCATAATCGCCGCTGATGCCTTTCCTACCTGGCTGCAGGTTGCTGGCCGTCCATCACGGAGCCACTCTTCGGTTACTCTCTGCCAGCCTTGGTGTGGTAAAAGAACGCGTTGGTACAACGCCGCGGTCAACACGTCGGTTTGAAGCTTTCGTCGTAAACATGGGCGAACAACTGTTGGACGCGGTGTGCTCTGGTGAGGGAATATAACAGATCCGAAAGGGATTGTGATGAGTGATTATTGGTTGTGTGGAAGAACGCCAGGAAAGAAGCTGTGAGAAGATTTCGATTAATGTCGGGTGAGGACGACGGTGAGGATAGAAAGTGAGAAAAGAAGAGGCACGGAAACAAAGAATGGAATGACAAACAACTATATGAATTGCACTTACTGAAGGATATTAAAATATAATTTCACGCCCACATAGAAACAGGCGGCTACGGACTGTCATACAACAACAACAACAAATACATGTAGTCGTTTCATTAACCTGACCCCTCATAGTTGGCCGGCCCCTGTTTGTTTTGGTCGTTGTGCCTCTCGGATATCTTGGGTTGCAGTCTTGCTTCTTCAGTTGGGTTTTTCCGTTGTTCTCTCTCTCTCTCCCTATTATTTTTTTTTTTCGCCAACGTCAACATCGACATCTACTTTCTCTTCATTTGTGTGTCCTCTCCGCAGGTATCCATATTTCTTTTTCTTCAATCAAGCAATCAATACACATATATATAGTGACGATGAGGAAATTTGCCACATGCCACTGTAAATCGGTCGAGGAAGGCTACTAGACATTATAAGCATCACCATATGATAAACATCACCATAAATAAATAAATAAATATGCGATCGTTTTCTCTGCTTATTGTTTGCAGATACAAATAATTCCGTGTTGGCAGCTCCCGAGGGATTGGGATGGCGGGGGAAGCAGGGATGTAGAAAAAACAATTGTAAAGTGTTATAGGAAGAGATTGGTCACAAAAAATAACTGCTTCTTTGCATTCATGGGTTGTTAGCTGATATAGCAAATAAGCCAGGATGCTACCAAAATGAAAGCAGGAGTGTCTATAATTACAGCTTCCTCCCCTGTCATTGTTTGGCGAATGAAGACGCTGTTTCTAAAGCAGCTCCAGAAGATATAGCCTCTCTGTAAGGGCGAAGGCTATACACTGCTAGAAAAACTAAAAAGGGTGTGCCTTTGCTTATTGGGCCTTCGCAGGCGCATCTATCCTGGCCCAAAACTGAAATCAGCGTTTGACTCAACTGACTGTCGTTGACTCAGATTGTGGATACCGTAACCCAACGTAGAATGATTCGTTTGCCAATTTGGCACCAATCACGTTGAGTGCTATTGCTGACCCTTTGTGATACGTGATCGAGTGCTCATAACAAACCACCCTTGCTCGGTCCATTCCTGTCCTTCATCCAACATAAGGAACCTCCCTCAAACTTGCATACGAAGCGCTATACCGAATAATCTCGGTATTTCTAGGCACGTGACCTTGCAAGCCTTTTATTTCGAGTGGTCCATCGTCCGGAATACCCTAAGAGCGCCTATTACGTAACCTCATTCCAGCACGTACACAGAGCCGCTGTTGGCACAGTGTATTTGTCTTCCTTGTGGTCCGTGTCCCCCGTTCAGGGGTGTTGATTCTGGCAGGACCACCTTTTTTTTTTTCCTTTTCCTCAAACATAGTCGTCGGGTGCCTCAAACACCACACAGCCAACGTGGAGGGTTGAAAGTAGAAAACGCCCCTGAACGTTGGCTCGTCAGGTATAGCTGGGAGGTCTTGTTGGTGCAAGACTGGCCTAGAAGTGGTTACAACTGCGTATTAGTGACACATTCTAATTCTTTCGTCGATATTCTGCTTCTTCGAATGTGGCAAGAAGAAGGTTCACTTATTCCTGAGAGCTTTGGCAGACACTATCACGAATGTGCGAAACGTTACAGTGTAATAATATTTTGATGAACAAAGCAAGGCGAGGCAAGCTAGCTGGTGTATATACGTGAAAAAAAGCATATTCCCTTGAGTTAGAGGCAATACAAAAGAGTCTGTGCTGTCCATTTCGGTTTGCATGTCTCTCGTGTTGCCTCAAACTCAAGCAAATATATTCTTTGTCAGTTATTATTGACTATACAATTGTTACAATGTGCACACGCCAGTTAATAACTTTTGGTAACGTGAGTTCCTGCACCCTTAAAAGGACACTTCACCACATGACATGGCAAAGGCATTGAATATTGCACGGAATGGATACCGTCATCAGTCCGCCGGATTCGTAGAAAGCGTGGGGCGCACGCCTTTTTGTGACAGTTTACGAAACTCTATAAGTGTCGCACAAAAGCATAGACGTATAGACACGTGCCGTATCTCTTCTACTTTTTTAAAATATAATTTCCTTTAGTTTGAATTTCGTTATGCCATTGCGTTCGCATTGACAATATAGTTAGTTCGCACGGTTAGCGTCAGATTCTGAAGTGAATGAGGGTTTTGAGTAGGGCAAAACAGAATTGAAGAAGTTTGCACGGAAACAAACCTCGGAGGTGGCTTTAACTGCGGGGATGAACAGAAGCAGAGGGATCATCAATCCTGTATCACGTGCAGTGCAGACGTCCACTACGATGAAACTCCACAATCGTCATTAAAATAAGGCGCCGTATCATCGCCCAAGCAGCACAAATATTGGGCCGATATTGCCAATATTGGGCCAAGATGTTGTGCTGCTTGGGCGTCCATCGCGTACGCGCATTGAGCTTCTAGCGTACTGTCTGCGTTCCAACCTACGGTAAAAGTGGCTAATTTCGCGGTCTTAATCATTCGCGAATTCGTGTGCGGGAGCGCGTTTCGGGTACATTTCGCGGGGACTTAATTTTGCGAAGTCGTGTGGAAGCAGACGGAAACGGAAATCGCGTGATCGGGGAGATCGGGGGATCGTGACACTGCCGGCGGTAAACAACGAGAATTAGCCGTTCTCTACATGCCGGCTGGCTTATAGAGGCTTACCGTGAACTCATATCCAGTAGCAATGACATACGTGCTGGTTTTGTGAAAGCCAGTATCTGTAATGCCAAGTGATACACTGTGCGAGTAAACTATACTGATGTTGAAGTGGCGTTTCAATTATAGAAATGTTTGACAAGAACAAAGTGTGAGAATAAAGATAGTCAAGTAAGTCGATTTGTCTTTGCGTAGCTCATATCGTCGCGAATTCCAGTGCCCACACTCTTTCATCCCCGTTACCTATATTTCGCGGAACCTTAATTTCGCGAAAAAAGTTCGATCGCGAAATTCGTGAAAATTAAGTCCTCGCGAAAATTTCTACTTTTACAAGTGTACCATAGACTGAGCGAACGTAGGAGTTTGATCGTGAACACCACGGAAACATTGATCCAACCCAACAAGCCCTAAATTAATCTAAAAGATTAATTGTCTAATTAAATTAAATTAATCTAAATCACATATCTAAATTAATCTAAATCAAATCATTCTAATCACTAATTAAGCTAATCACTCAATTATTAATCTAAAAAATCTTTAAAAAATAATTAATCTGACTAATCTAAAATTAAAAATTATTCTAAATCACTCAAAAATAAAGAAATCTTAAAAAATCCTAAAATAATCTAAATCTAAATCAGTTTATTAAATTAATTCATTAATTAACCTAAATTAAATTAAAATCAGTATCTAAATCATTCAAAAATAAAGACTATCGAACACTCGCTTCGGCCTATGATACCATAGTTACGGCCATTATTGCAAAATCTATATACCTGCTATACATCGGCCACCTTTCTGTTCGTGGCAGCGTTTGTTGATGCGTGCAGGTGTACCTGCTGTCCATCCATCGCAGGAGGACTCAGGAAGTGTCCCCCTCGTAACGTCACCACGCCATTGTGAGCGGGGCACAGCTGTGTCGCTGTCCGCTGTTGACAAGATGTATACTGGTGTTCCCATTGTGTCCGCGGAGCATACTGCGCTAACACAGGTTGTGTGCTCATCTGTGGTCAGCCTCGTGTCGTTCGTTTACATCCACAGTGACCATCCTTAAAACGTGTCTGTGTGATAAAGTTGCATGTATGGAGGAATGGAATGGAAAGGAAGGGGGACGTTCCTCACAACAAATGCTGTGAACCACTTTTATGGAACCTCGAAATTAGAGGGAAATTGTTTAGATCGGAGGAGAAAAGAAAAATGCGTAGTTATTAGTCCTGACTAACTATTCCAGTACTTGTAGTCGTGTAGTATTGGTGGTCTGGAAAGGCAACAAAAACCTAAAAATGGAAAACACCTAAAACAGCAATCCTCGCGAAATCCCAGATATAGACATCCAGATCAAGCAATGAGCAAATGAAGCGGTCTAGACGTCTAATAGGGTACGAGAAAAGTACAAATTGACACAGAGCAGCCCGCGATCGAAATAGCCGACTTAGGAATTGAGGATTAATGCAAAATGTCCAACGCAAACAATGAGAAATGGGAGCAGAGGCTATCCATAAGATTATAGACGAACTTCAAAAACTGCACTATAGCATGCACTGCAGACACTTGGTCGCGCGCTGGTGGGATCCGAATGACTTTTCTTCCGTTAAATGTCAGTTATCCAGGCCTTCCAACGCGAGCCCAAGCGGCTCGATGGTGGTCGCAGTTTGAAATAATAAATTTGTTTCATTTCACAGATTTCCTGAATAAAAATTACGTTTTGACTAGCCAGTGCTATAATTAATGGTGCCCTGCGTTAGCGGTGCGGATACACGGCTAATTGTTGCTGTTCTTTTTTTAACGAACAGAAAGATTAAGGTCGTTATCATGTGTAACCGATGTGTTGGGGTTGATACAGACAAACTGCTGAAGAAATTCATACCAGTAGAAGCCCAGAGTGTTGGCGCTGGAAGACACGGTGCCTCTGTCTGGAGAACAAAGGTGATATTGTAGTCCGCACTAAGGTATGCACAGATGTTCAACGGCTATGGCATCGACGTAATAATAGAGCTTTTGCATCTCCGATACGATACCCGGTACAGCGTTGGTCTCATGGCGCATGCGCGACGCTGGCAGAGCTCACTTAACGTATCGCCGGTACGAATCACTTCGAATAATAGCGTACCGCGTTTGACTAGTAACATCGGAGGTGTCACGCGGGTTGTGGGGCCCCGCGACAAGAGGAAGAAGAGACTATAGGCCAACTACGCGCGAAACAAGATCGCTGAGCGGACTCCCGTAGCGTTTTTATGCTGCACAAGGTGATTGTGAGTTGCCCTTTCGTGGATGCGACGAAATGGATTGCAATAACAGAACCAGCTGCGTAACATCGAAAGGCTTCACTGATCACGGTTCGGGAGTTGCCATGTCGGAGTGCTATACGACGTTATGCACCGTACCGTCTCCATCCACGGTGTACTAAAACGTCAACAGCTTCATCTCGCGTATCGTGATATCGTTTCGGATTATCGTACCGTGTACCGTACCGGGACGTCGCAAACTGGTTTACTAAAACTTATACTAATAACGACGTTCACCGCATTCCTTTCGGCGTAACTATACGGTGGCTCCAAAGCCGTGCTGAAGACCGGAAGCTAGTGGGTTCGAATCCTCCCACCGCCTGTGGCCGTCCGAGGTTCTGCCTGGATGTTGCGGCAGATCTTTGAGAGGGATGTCGGCACAGTTTCCCCTAAAGTCGGCCAGGGACGCGTATTAGTGCACCGCGTCTCCTATTCCTGCTCTGTCCACGTCTGTACGCCAGGCATAGCCACAGTTGCTTCGCGGTGAAAACACATGGCGCAAAAGCTTTTCAACATTTACTTAAGGGAATCGTCTCATTGGACGATACACTCTAAACAAAAAATAGGAGTAATTTTAGTCCTTTTAGGGACCTTTAGGGACTAGACATATTGTTGTAACTATTTGTCCATTTCGGGAGTAAAAGCACGAAAATTTACGTAAAGTTTAGAGGCCATTTGAAGTGCCGAGGAGTAACTCTCAGGGACAGGTGACTATAAAATGGGGAGTGATCTCAGTTTAGAGTAATTGCTCCCCAATATGTTCCTTTTCCCCCCCCCCCTCTCTCTCGTTGAGTGTATAGAGACAGTTTAATAGATTTCTTACTGCGCTTCCTAGGCCACAGAACGGAAGCGAAAGTATTGGAATATTAACTAAATATAGACCTACTTAATCGCATATTATATCGATCGCTGGAATTCACAAAAATAAACAAGCGTTGCAGTAAAATATAGGAGAGTCCGAGCAAACGCACACATGGTTCCGCCTTTTCTGCCGCTCCCATTTGCGCAAACATTCCAGGAAAGTCACTTCGGTAAAGAAGAAGAAAAAAAAAAAAACATTTAGTGGCCTTCCTGTGAATGTCGGAAGGGGCGATAATAAATAAAAGATGGCCGCTGACAGATCCTCCAGGAAGGGATGTGTCAGCCAAGTGGCGGCGACAAAACAGAAAACAAATCCCAGTTAAGAGACCCTGGTCGGAGAGGCGGGCATCTTTCCGCAGGCACCACCCGACCGCGCGCTTTTTTTTTTCTTCTATTTTATTTCTATCCGCAGAGTATTTTGCAGCGTCGGACATTACCTGGGCGCGCGCGGCTGAATTCTGCTGAATTATTCATTTATAAAAAGAGGGTCTCTCTCGGTTCGCGCGTTCCACTCCAACAGTTCGGAATGTCAGCGCCTTAGCTGAGGAAGCGACCATTCCGTCCTTTCCAGTCCGCCTGGACGCTGAGTATTGCGCGCGGATATTTTGCATGCGGTTGAAATTTACTTTATCACGGTGAACCGGGCCTGGGTTTCAAAAGTGTTAACTGCCAACAACAAAAGACGCACTTGTGTGCGAGTTGGAATAATAAATGACACAGATACTAAATAATAATAACTAATACAATGAAAAATAACAAAGATGCAATGTAACGTCCATTAACATTTTTTCCCCCTTTCGGCGCGTATACTACGAAATGCAGATAATACAGGTTTCTCAAGGATGGCTAGAAGGCACGCAGTGCCTGTTGAGAAAGACTCGTGGTTTAATTTATGCATACTTGATAAACGCTACTTTTTTTCTCTCTTTCATTGAATATTCTTCATGTATGAACATCGCCTATGCTTTTCTCGTTGAACCGATTAACTCTGCCGTCAGACAAGTATCAACAATAACAATTCAGCTGCATGCATGACGATGGGATGAGGTATTTTACCGCAGGAATCTACCCTACCTCAGGGGTAGCAGGTTAGCGGCTCCAAGGTACAATGAAGACAGTACAACGAGAATATTTTTCCCCTCGTTTTCTCAGTCTGTGAGGCACCACGACCACCACCTCCCGTGAGGCCGTCAACAGGACGAATTGACGACTTTGAAAGAAGCGATTCAGAGAAAGAGCGAGTTATACAAGACAGGACAATATCACACGCGCGTTACATCGAGACGATTTCGACTTCTCGACGATGCCAACAATGTCACAATGCGGGCAAGGAAGGCAAACGTCCCTCCAGGCCTGATACTCGGACCTCCACATGGAAACTTCCCACAGTCGACGACGCCTGTTTTATTTCCACCCCCTCCAACATCCATCTGGTCGGCTCCCCCCCCCCCCCCTCACCCCGCAACGTGCGATATAGACCAAGAAAAAGAACCAAGAAAACGCGCCAAGCAACGGTCCAAGGAAGCAAGCGGGATCTGATTTCTCATTTAGACCGCTCTCTCGAGCCACGACCTCTCAACCTCGCCGAGTTCTTCCCCTGAGCGGTGCTGGTGCTGGCATTCCAACGTCCACAACGTCCCCCCCCCCCCCCTCTCTTCTCCTCTCTCTCTCTCTCCATCCATACCCCCGTGTTGCTGTAGATTCTCTGGGAGCCGTGAGAGCGGATGAAGCTGCGGTTTTAGATCGCCTCTCTCTTTCTCTCTCTTAGTGGAGGGGGATAGGGCGGCAATGACGGAAGATGCATAAGTCTTTTTTGCGCTTTGTAAATGCGCTGCTGCCAGCCTAGTGCACGATAATGTCAACACCTTGTGGCGCCGCAGTGAATCTCTGCGTCGAAGTTACTACGTTGTTGGTTTGCGAGCTGGGAAAAAGATACACGTGTGCAGCGTGGAACAGAGTGGCTGCCGTAAATAAAGAGTGTAGTAACCGCCGTTACAAGTTCGACGGATAGACAAAAAGCGAAATCATAGCCAAATGTCCAATGTCTATTTTAACTATACATATCCCCTCCCCCCATCTGCGTCGCGCTGCGTATGCATATAGTTGTGACAATCACAATTAAATGTCTCTGTGTCCTCCTGTCCTAAAGAAATAAAAACTGGAAAGGGAACAAGTGCTTCGAAGAGGAAACATTCTCGTCTTTTTTTTAAATCTTTTTTAGCACGCATTCTGAGACTGGGAAGCCAGGACTCTGAGCTCTGGAAGCCAGTTATAAGAGCACAATTTGGAGAGTTACGACAAGCTTTCCGAGTACATAGTGCTTTTGACGTACCGCTGCACTTCAGGGATACTATATGTTAGGCGGGCGACTTTCCCCGTCATTCATTCAGTCACACGTAGTATTTTGTTCGTTTCTTTACTCTCTCTCTCCCTCCTCTTCAAAAAGGGCCACAATACAGAGCGGTCTGTTATTGGTCTCCTCAAACGATTTGACCAATCATCGCACTTTTGTGCCACTTTCAAACCCCGTTGACGTACTGTGCGGGCCGAACTACCCGAAGCGCTTTCGTCCACTAAAATCAGTGCCAGTTCTGTTCAAGGGCAAGGAGCGCCAAAAACAAAAAAAAACAAAAAAAAAAGAGAGAAAAAGAAAGACTGGATCAGTAAGGTCCTCCTCAGAAGAAGAATTCCTCCTTCTCGTATGTCCAGTTGACGTCTTGTTAGCTCACCACTTGCACCGAGGGATCTTGTTTACTCATGGGCAGAGGGGGAACTTCTCCGTCGAGGAGCCACTTGGCAACGTTGAGCAGACAAGAGACTTACCTGCGAAAGAGAAGAAAAACAACAATTTTAGAGAACTCGCATATCCGCTTGTCATTCAAATCCGTGTGTGGCCGAACGAGAAATACCTTGTGCAAGCATTTACAGGTAGGGTGAACTGAACCCTCGCGAAACAAGAGCAGCCGAACTGAGGCGCGCAACTTCACCGCATAGCACGCTCTGTGCGAACCACTGCGGCGAATGATGCAGTTATCGCGTCTGATTTGAAGGGGGAACGAGGCGCACACCTTTTTGTGGCAAGTAACATGAATCGAAATTGCCACAAAAAGGTGTACGTCTCCCATTTTCAGCAAATCAGAAACGAAAATGACATGTCATTGTCTACAACAGATTGGCCTGGAGCGTGATCCGCAGCTCCGTTTTTAGATTTATAATTCGTGTTTTGTTGTTGTTGTTGTTGTTGTTGTTTTTTTGCTTTTTGTGGGGGTGGGGGTTGTTTATGGGAGTAGCCGAATTCGTCGGGTGGTGAATTCAATCTCTCCCTTTTATTTATTTATTTTTTGCCAACATGAACATGAACATCAGAAAATAATGCGATGTCTTTCTTTTTTTTTTTTCAGTTGTCGTCACGCGCGATTGCGTCACGCGTGTGGACTTCGTGTTTTCGTTGTTCTTTGGACTCCAAATTGCGACATCGTATAATATGCCCGAAAAATCTAGAATAATGACACTAATTATTATTATTTATGTATTTATTGACCCCTTAGCTAAATATTTATTGGCCTAGTAACTTCAAAGTGCCTCGCAGACTCGAATCTCTTTACGCAATATTACTGCTTCCCCTACTGCGTTCCGTCTAATAATTAAATTATTCGTAATTTTTTTTCTATTTTCAGCTTTCGGCGCAATGGAACAGCCGCTCTGGGTTTCGTGGTGGCACCACCTCCATTTTTTTTTTTACTTCACTTACGTTTACTTCGGATAGTTACGACCTCATAACTTAATATTGTTATACTGCCTTGAAATGAGCTGTGTTTGATTCACGGTCGGTGTGCAGTATACGGTTTCCGAAGAAACGAATTTTCGCGGGAAGCAGAACACTTGAGAAGCAGTGAAGTTGTTTTTTCTTTTTTTTTTCTTTCTTTAGGGTGGGGGGGGGGGAGGATTTATGTTAGGAGTAGCAGAACACGTCGGGAGACGAGTTCAATTTCTCCTCTCTTTTTTTCTTATAAAAGGAAACAAACAAACAAACAAACAAACGATTTGAAGTGCAAAGCAATCCGCGGTTAGGGCCCTGTCCAGTTCCGTTAACATCAGCTGCATCTTTGTCGACCCGCTTTGCCCTGTCAGCCACTTTCGTGTCTTCGCTTTTGCCTTTTGAATAGCACGAAAGCTATGCCATTCGAATCGCTCAGCACATATAACTGCGCGCGTCCATACGCATTGAAACGACGTACGCAAGATACCGCTTTTCCGCATACGCTTTCATCCGCCTCACGTGGCGCACCTTACCATCGTGCCCCATGGCGGAGTCAAAAACAGAGCCACCGCCGCCGGTACACATCCCGTACTCCTAGGAGGGCAACCATAAGGAATGTGTCGGAGTCGCAACCTTTCGTCCTGGCCCGGACCGTGCGGACCAAAAATACAGCAGAAGGGAGGGGGGCACCCCCGCGTCCACATTTGGCGGTCTACGTGTCCCGGCTGCTGGTCGCTCGCCCTTGGATCGGATGTCCTACCCATCTTCGTGCCTCTGCCGCTGCTATATATTAGGCCCGCCTCGGCTGACATGTACTAAAAGTAGACCAACGTCGTCCACATCATCTATAAAGTCGGACTTGAGCTCCCACGGAATAGCATGCTTTGTCTGTCCCTGTGCTCCGTGCGCTTATCAAGTCTGGCTGAATTCGTCTCACGATGGATGGCAGCGCCACCAGGTGTGACAGACTTCCTTTTGTTTTGAACCCCTGGAAAGCACAATCTTAATTTTTGCGCGGGCAGCTGTTTGTAATAATAATGACAACCATTGCTTCAACAGCGTCGAAAATGAAAGAAACACCGTGACACTAAGATATTCTGCGTCTCGCAACGTCCACGTATAATTAAAAAAAAAACCGTGTCCCTCACTCCTTCCTGCTGTCCTCTCTCCATCTGTCCACGTCTGTATGCCGCTCACAGCCACAGTTGCTTCGTGGCGCTAACGTGAAATTAAAAAAAAAAACAGAAAAAAAAGGGATGGAAAGCCTTCGTGAAATTTCCCAACGCTTTTGCGCGTGTGAAGTTGAACCGAAAGGAAGTTTTTAGACATGACACAAACAACAACATATATAGTATAATAATGATGCTATGGGTCGCGAACAGAGTTGAACCGGTAACAGTAGAAATTTATTAATATATTGATATATAAAATGATGATTTAAAATTTTCGTGTTTTTTTTTTTTTCTTTTTCGCGGGCGATATCTCAATGGAGCACACTCCCTCAGGATGTGGTTGTTTCTCCAACGGTGGAATTATTCGTGTCTAAGTTATCTCATAAAACATAGCGCACAATTATGAAATCAAATGTAATTGGGTGCTGATGCCAGACGTGACGTAACACACAGTTACACACACAGTGTTCCAATAATTGGGTACAGTTTTTATTTTCAATTATTTTTTCTTTTTCCATCTTGTCGCCCTGTACAACCACTCCTAATTAGACCTGTGTACAGGCCAGTGGTATGTCTAAGTAAGATTTTTTTTAAATTTAGCCGAGTTAATCACGCATATCTGAATTAGCAAAAAGTGCAACTGAAAACAGACCCGAACAGGACCAAGCCGTTTTGCTCGTGTCCTTGCTTGTCCCGCTTTGCAAATGTGCTTGTCCTTTACGCGTCTGTTTGCTGCTGCACTCATTCATGTTCAAAAGTTGAACTGGTTTATGTTGCCTATCGTCAGCTTCCCACATAGCTACGAGGACGATGAATTACTGTGTGAGGTTAGGCCTCGAAATGTTTAGCGATAGAACAGTGACTGTGTATACGGCAGTCACTTGGACTTTGTCCTTGGCCCGAGCTCTGTCTCTCTGTCTGTTTATAGTCGTTCTCCCGCCTTCTATGTCTACACAATGGTGGCCTCTTATGACCGCACACGACGCGACAAGCAGCGCACGGACAGACGGGGACGTATACTTAATAGACTGAATGCGCCGTCCGTTGCCGCCGTCCCAAAGGAGGACTCCAGCAGGCACGTGTGCACTCTTAAAACAGACCTTCACCACAAGACAACCTAAAGGGCAGCCATTGCACAAAATGATAACGTTATAATTCCCGATTTGTGGAGAGCGGGAGGGGCGTACGCCCCTCTGTGAGAATTAACGTAGCTGTACAAGTGTCACAAAAAGGCGCACGCCTCCCTCTTTCAACAAATCAAGACACAGAACGATGTCTTTCGGGAGAGCGGGAGGGGCGTACGCCGCTCTGTGACAATTAACGTAACTGTGCAAGTGTCACAAAAAGGCGCACGCCTTCCGGTTTCAACAAATCAAGACACAGAACGATGTCTTTCGGTATGATGGCTGGCTAGGAGGGGGTTCTGCGGGGAAGTTTTGTTAGAACACCCAGCATCATCATGATCATCTGTTCATGATCATCAGCAGGCCACGACAGATGCTAGTGACAGCAGTTGGGCCACATTTTCGAACTTCAATGAAATAAGATGCAACCACACTCTTAAAGGAGACCTCCGCCGAATACCACGCTCGTTAGCGAACCAGCGCGATACTGCGTGATCACTCCTGTTTTGTTGAAAGCGAGAGGAGTACGCTTTTTTGTGACACTCATGCCAGTTACATTAATTGCCACAAAAAGGCGCGTACTCCTTTCGTATTCAACAAAACAGGAGTGATAACAGCATCCTTCTGTACACTCATAAAACCAGATCTTGGTAACACATCTGACCGGACAGGTGTGAGTTCGATACCCGCCAGCGGCTCTCGCGGACTTTTTCGTCAACTGCCGTACGCGTCTTTCGGAACTTCACCGCATAACACACTCCCAGCAAACCATCATCCCGAGTGACATCGTTCTCTCCCTTGATTTGACGAAGACGAGGGGCGTACGCCTTTTTTTTTGGGACAATGATGAACTGCATAATACCACAAAAATGGCGTACGCCCCCGGTTTTCAACAAATCAGGAGAAAGAACGGTGTCATTATGTCCAGATTGTGGTTGGCTAGGAGTGTGATATGTGGTGAAGCCCATTTTTAAGAGTGTAGCACGATCTGCGCCAACCATTTCTACGAATGATAGGGTTATCGCTTCTGATTTGAAGAGAGAGGGAGGCGTACGCCTTTTTGTGTCAATTATATCATATATCTAAATTGACACAAAAAGGCGTACGGTCCCGACTCTCTCTCCGAATTAGAACCGATAACCCTATCATTTGTGGTAATGGTTGGCGCACAGCGTGCTATGCAGTGAAGTTCTGTTTTTAGCGTGGTATAATTCTATACAATAATTGTTGGCCTTCAACGTGCTATGCGGGGAAGTTCTGTCATCCACAACGCCGAGCTCTTTCAGCAGCGCCACCACCGCCATCTGTCATCAAAATTGTCATAGTTTCGTTTTCCTTTTTGGGTTGTTCGTTTGCTAGCTTGTTTCATGCAGCGTCGGAAGTGACTGCAAACGGATTTACAAGGCACCGACGTTCTCGCGCGCATCACTTTCATTCTAGCGAACGTGATACATTTGGACGTGAATGCACTTGGACTGTTTCGGTCACCGACGCGCATGTACGCATACTCGAGCAGGTGCTATTTCAGGTAAACCTCGTGATATCGCTTTCCAGGACAGCGGCTCCCATTGCAGTCAGTCGTTGCACTGGACTCTGAACATGGACAAACATCCACGGTACTGTGGCCGCTCCCTTGCACGAAGCGTGCACCGAGGCAGAAAGAAAAAAGGTTGCGACGTAGTACGGCGGTTGAGTTGTTGCGCGAAGGGATAAAGGTCTTATTATTGTACGATGCTATAAGATGCAGCAAGAATGAGAAGCAGCTCGAAGGGGCTAAAACGAGGTATCCGTAAGCTAAAAGGAAGTGGAAGAGAGGTATAACAAGAAGAAAGAAGCGAAGTACCAGTAAAAAATGTTGATGCGAGTGCTATACAATGAAAATGTGCAGGGAAAAATAGAACAACGTGTTCATGCACTCAAAAAACAGAGCTTCACCGCATAGCACGCTGTGCACCAACCATTGCCACGAATGATAGGGTTATTGCTTCTGATTCCAAGAGGGAGTGGAGCGTGCGCCTTTTTGTGTTACTTATCATATATCCAAATTGACACAAAAAGGTCTCTCTTGGAATCAGAAGCGATAACCCATAAGCGATAACCCAACATTTGCGGCAATGGTTGGCGCAGGGCGTGCTGTGCGGTGAAGTTATGATTTTAGAGTGTGCTAAGTACGAGCTTTGAGCAATAAGCCTGACCCTGAGCAGCTGCGGGTATATGTGCGAAAAACGAGTACTGATCAGAAAGTCTCCAATTGGCTTACATTTAAGAATGTAAAATACCTACAAATTTGACACTTATTCACCATCGAGACGATATCCCTTTCGAAAATTTAGCCCAGCGCTGTTTCCACTGTCCCAAGCGTTTTGGGGAGTATTTGGAAAGAGCAAAGAACCGTCTTGTCACATTCGTTTCAATCTTCCGAACATCCTGAAGTCATTTTTCTTTTAATTGCAGTTTGATTTTTGGAAAAGGAAGCAAAGCCACCTTGGGGAGTCTTCCCCATAATGTGACCGCATCTTGGACAACATCTTGAGCCATATAATAGTATATCTTGTTGTCCAGTTAGCTTATATCACCTTCAATAGTTATAACAGCTAATAGCAATATAAAAGTAATGCTGATGTGTGTGTGTGTGTGTGTGTGTGTGAAGGGGGGGGGCGTAGATCCAGCTGCATCCAATCATTTCACTTGACTTTCTAAATCCTTTAAACGCCTCCTTCAAAGTAATCTCAAACACCACAAATAGCGCTGCTGGGAGGCTCCAGTTGAAGGAATCAGATTAGGGAGACCAGGGGATACCTTCCCATTATCTGCTTTCCGCGTTTAGTAGATTCCACTTTAAGGATCTATCAAATTCGAGCTCACGGCCTCTGCTGTGTTATACCAAACGGAGCAGTAGCGTCATTACAGTATGTCGAAATACTCGTCTACGGTGTTTTGCTTCCAGCATGTTCTTTTCCACACATGTATTAATTAGTATGTTAGGTGCGTTTTTTGTACTTATCAATCGAGCTGTTAATTATATTAGTTACTGCTGTGTCTCGTGTATCTCGTAAAACAGACGGTAGTGGTGGTGGTGGAACTGTGCTTGCCGTAGTCGGCCACGGAGAACTTCGCCTCGTAGTACGCTCTTAGCCAAACACCATCCCGTATGACATCGTTCTGCCCTCTGTTTGGTTAAAAACGGGAGGCGCACGTCCTTTTGTGACACTTATGCAGTTCCACAAATCAGGAGTGATAAGGTATCATTCTGTACAATGGTACTGGCCCTCACCGTGCTATGTGGTGAAGTTCTGTGTTAACATTGTAGTATGACATGGCTTCTGAACCTTTATCTCGTTTCCTCTTAGCTCCTAGGTCCCTAACATTCTATGTACAGAATGAGGAAACGGTAGATAGATAGAATGTTTTTTCATGCCTGATTGAATTACCCCGTCGAGAAGCTGGCTTAACATTTGACTTCACTGCACATGGAAGTTGAATCTGCGCCACCGCCTGCTCGTAATTACCAAACGCGCTCGTAACCACCGGCGCGACCACCTACATTATCTGTAGAGGCTGTTGGAAAAGCGATTATGCAAATGACCCGCCGCGCTCTCGCTACAGGCGCCATCTATCCTGCGAAATGCTAACCAAGGCGCTTCGATATCGCTAGCCGCGTATAAATGAACTGGAGAAATGAAATAACGGTGCCAATTCTTTGCTCGTTACTTCTGCCTGTTATCTTACAATCTCAGAGTACATAATAACCTGTGTTCTTATAGCATAAGCTGCCCCATCACGTTATAAAGGAGAGTGGTGTTAGCTTTAATATCACTGACACCTTAGAAAGTAATGTGTTGTCTTCTTCTTTTGTATATGTGTTGTGGGTCGGCCTATACAAATTCCTTCCCTGTTTCTCTTTCCCACAAGCAACGTGCCCCCAGTATATAGGTAGGCGCAATTACCACCTTCTCCGCCTCGTATACGCATTGTCTTCTTTCTCTTTCTTACTATTACGATTAAGGAACCTTAACTGTCCGACATCTGTGCTATCGCTCTTGCTCACTATTATGATCTTATGGAACAACAACTATCATGGCACAAAACTTACATATGAACAATTTTCCGTGTCTCTGGTTTTATTGTGGTCGTTATTATTATTATTATTTTTTAAATTTATTCTGTCCAGTTATGTCCAGTACACTAATGTCAATGCCTTGAACGACTTCGATGAAATGCTTCTGCTCCACCTGACAGCTTATCTTACGATAAGATCGCTGCATGCCCTGACAAACCTGGTTACACAAGTCACTATTTGACATCCTTAGCGTCATGTGACAGCTTAATTCTGTTTGGCCTGATGAGAATATTGAAAATAATTGTTGTGGAGGCAGAAGCGAAGGAAAAAATAAATGGCCCTCATTATCGCTATTCTGCACTCACCGCAGTAATATGTGCATCTATCAGTCTTATGTCACGCTGCTCAAAAACTGCTGCTCGTCTGCCTCGTACATGCATGGTGGCGGGCGCGTATATAGCAGCTGCCTCGATGGAAGATCACTAGCTCGGTTGAAAGCGGCGTCTTATTGCTGGAGAGGAAGCGAGGGTGGGGAATTTAGCCTGGTCTGCGCCGATAGTGGAGAGAGAGGCCTTTGGCCGGACACCGGATAAGGCCCATTTATCTGGCCCAAGAGGAAGCAGATGGAACCACGCCATCGGTTGCTTCCTCCCACAGCAGCCCCGACACCAGCACAACGGCCCTTGAGTATAACCGTCCATAGTTCTATACCGTCATAGTTATATAAGTACGACAAGACACGGACAGACGTACACTAACTTCCAACTAATTTTTATTAAGCGAACCAACGGGCCGACACCATTTCGGTACTTTGAGCATACCGTACTCAAAATAATGTGTCTTAAATAGTTCCCTGAAGGTATCTATATACGCTCTATTTCAAATACTTTTTGCGGTATTTTCTACGCAATGCTCTAGTTACTTTTCGTTTGTCCATGCCTTGTTCAATTTCACAACAAGATACTACAGCTCACCATAAATGTATATCATTGCTTCACTTGTCTCTTTCTTCTTGTTTTCAGGGGTAGGACAAAAATGTATTGATTATTTTTGAAAGAAAGACAGGAAGATGGAGGAACAAACACTGCGGAATGCAGCTCCTATACAACGAGTCAATAATGTCTATGTCTAAATAAATAAATAAAAAGCAGTAGTCACTTTCATAACCAGCATTCAAGTATATTAAATATTTTTGAAGTACTTACTGCTGCGCTGTAATTACATTATTTACCAAGCACTTGTACTGTGGCTTTTGTAACGTTCTCCCTTCAGTATCGTGTATGGCATTTTAAATGGAATTTTATAGTGCCCTGTACATATTTGCACAGCCCGTATAGGATCGTGTGTTGTGGCTGCCCCCGACGGTTCTATACATAGCATTCCGAAGCATTTAGGCATCTAATTGAAGCAAGATGCAATGTATGCAAGCAGTATGCAATATATATGCCCTGTCTCTTTTTTTTTTTTAACTTGCCGGTAGATTGCTCTAATTATTTTCACCTGGCCCTTTTACGTGAATGATCAGAAACGTCTTCCATTGCGCCACCCTGTAAACAAGCCGATATACGAGAACTAACATAATCGAAAAGTTGGTATATGGTCTGTAAACGCGCGTTAAAAATCACATTAAAAATCTTTTTCGTTTTTAAAAATCACAATTGCTGCGGTGAATCACCTCATCCCATCGTCATTCATGTTAGTTGTTGTTGTTGCGTTAAAAATTTATGAATTCTAGCTGAGTAAGTTTATATATTCATATTAAAACTTATGTACGCTATTACAAACTGCTTTGACAAGTAACAGGTACAGCTGGCAGTTAATTATGTGGGTTATACAGTGACGAGCTTCCTGATAGTTTATTACTGATAGCGGGAGAATCGCTCTTTGCCGCGAAGTCACAGATAAGCCGCTCTCAGCTATAGGAGAGCTCTACTCAAAAAGCGTGATACGTACATGCTTTCAAAATCAGCTAGTCCAACACCGAGACGTGGGACACTGAAACGTCCATTCACGCAGCCACGTTCAAGAATACGTACATGAAACGACCCTTGCTGAGATCTATAAATATGACTTCAACTCTTTCAGTTAATTACAAGAAATCATGAAATAATTTCCAGAATAGCTATAAAAATTTGGAAATCCTTCTTCTCATTTATCAACTTGTGAGTGGAACGCTCCGTAACAAAGTTATACTTTCTGATCCGGATCAAATAGCACTCACGAAGGTAATCGTCCGCAGTATAGCTTCCGTCAGATAATCATGAGAAAAAAATATCTATTGAGAAAAAAGTCGGCTGATTGATTGACTTGACTTAATTTTAAGAAAAAATAAAATGGAGATTTTGGCTTCACTATAGTGGTAGGCCCGCAACTCCACTTGCACCAATTACTTTGGTGGAAAACTCCTGGAATGATCAGTGGTGGTGGTAAAACAATTGCAAACACACACTGAGTTGCCCCGGAACACGCAAACAGTCGAACAGCAAAATCCATATAACACTCATACAGGCTCAAAATTTGTTGTCTGCGTCGATGTCTGGTTGTCAATGATCCTGCAGTGTTCATCTCGGCCATGGGTCTTCTACACAGACTCGAAAGCTGCTATCCAATGCCTCGCAACAATGGGCATTCGAGGTCCTCTCGCGTCCATTGTTGCTGACGTGCTTGAAACTTACAAGGAGCTGCTAGACCTGGGCCACTGCGTAGTATTACAGTGGGTACCTGGTCATGTCGGCGTACCCGGCAATGAAGAGGCCGACCGGGCGGCCCTGCGGGGTCATCATATAGCTTCAGCCCACTCTATCATCTTGCCCAAAGGTGATCGTCAGGCCCTCGTCCGTGCTCTCTCTGCAGACAAGACAAGATCACAGTGGCTGCATGACATTACACCCTACTCTCTGCTCCACGCAGTGGATCCTTCTCTTTCACTGTCGCTTCCTCATCGCCTTCCACGACACTATGCATCCCTGCTTCACCGCATGCGGCTGAATGTTGCATTTACACCAGTTATGAGGCAGCGTCTTGGCCGTGCGCCCTCGGACCTTTGTGCAGCATGCAGTGTGCGTGCAGACCTGCACCACCTACTTATGGACTGCCCGGACTACCAGCGGGAGCGTGCGATCTTGCAGCACGAACTGCATGCGATCGATCATCGCCCCTTTACCATAGGCAAGGTGCTGGGCCCATGGTCCAGTCCAGCTCATACACGCCAAGGTCTGCGTCACCTCTGGGACTTCTTGTCATCAACAGGCGTCTCCACCCTGCTTTGATTACCGGACCCCTTATCATAATCATCATCATCTCTCATCACGTACAAGTGGCACTGGGGCAGCGCCCAGCCTGCTGGCCGGCATCAGCCCCATCTCATCATCGTATCTCTATTTGTGTGTGTGTGTGTGTGTGGTTGTCAATGTCAACGTCAAGCTGGCTGCTTGCATCTCATCTCACCAAGTCATGGGGAATGCTCAACCAGCTTTTACTTTAATCATGTTCGCCCTGATTAATCGGTGTGCACCACTCTTTTCTGCCTCCTTATCTCGTTCATTAACCCTTTGATCAGAAGTGAGCAAGTTGTGGCACTCTGCGAACCTTGTACTTTTTTTTTTTTTTTGTCTGCTTCGTTACTCTTAAGATTCAGGTATGAACGCAAGATACTATATATACGTACTCCGAAATGCACATGCAGTTATTGTATAAATCATGAGAGTGGCTTGTCAGCGGTAACATAGCAAGGATTCCAGGGTGCGCTATAGAACGATCTACAAGCCCATTTTTGTTCTCGTTCTATGTTTCCGACAACAAAGGAAACAATTATAAAGAAAAACAACGCTCACGGAACGACGCCGGTACACCGCTTATAACAACATACCGTCTGATTCTCACGCGGTAAACAAAGCATGGCGGTATCGACACACTGTCAGAGGCCCCTTGCGAAAACTCCTAGTTCAAACTCTGATTTCCCTCGTTTCTTGCTGAGTCTTTTCCTGAGGTTTTCCCGCACTTCCAGTCGGTTATACGGACTGCGCCTGGTAAGAGCTCGATATCGTACAATACCGGAAGGTATTGTGCATGACGTTTGCTTGTTTGTTGACTCCCGAAGTTTGCTGCCTCTGACGGATCGTATACGCTGGGGTTAATTTATTTGTCCTCCCAATTAACGGGCACCCCTCAAGGCTTGCACGTGCACTGGGTTTCGTACCAGAAGACTGCGATCGTCTTGTTTGACTTTCAGTGTGATGGGCTCGCGGGCAACACTGGGTTTCTGCCGTTTCCTCGGGCACTGAGAAGTTTTGGTGACATTTGGTGTGTTGAAGTTGATGGTTTTGCCTTGGAGGAGAGAATGCGGTGCAGGTGAGGGAAGGTGGTATTAAGTTGAAGATTTTTTTATAAAGGCCAGTTCCCTCATACAGCGCTTCGCTCTATAGCGCAAGAAAATAGCGCTCGAAACCTACACTCTAAGAAAAAAAGGAGTAAAACGGGGAGTAATTGCAGCTTCTACTCCCCTAGTCTGCAATTACTCCCCATTTTAGTCCCCTAACTCGACATTTAGTCCCGACATTTACTCCCCAGGACTGCAAATTGTCACTAAACTTCGCGAATGGTCTCCTGAATGCAACGGTCTACGTAAATATGTGCCCTTGGTCAATTTGAACGACATAAGGCTGTATAACTCAGACAACGTAACAATTTTCCAGCCACACAGAGTAAGAAACAGCTAGCACATCTTTCTTCGCAAATTGTGCCCTATGTATGGCGCAAGATTTTATATCACTCGATATATCACGGTTGAAGGTTTGCTTCAAAGTATTGTCATGCATGCACACCAATTATATACCTGGGACTCTTACAGCAGCGCGTGAAATGCAGTCTGCACACTGTGACATTCATTTACTCCCGAAAGGAACTATTTTTTGTGGCAATGCATTTAGTCCCCAAAAGGAGTAAAAGTACTCAGTAAAAACAGAGTACGGGTGTAGTTCCGTATCGGGACCACTCGTTTTTAAAAATTACTCAAACGGTTAGGAAAGTAAATATTGCATAGAAGTGGAAGAGGATCATATACTGAATCTAAAAATGTAAGAATTATAAAATTCTGTGGACTAGAAGTTTTTTTATATGCATTTAAACAACCCCATCTGATTCACTTTTAGCGCAGGAGAAACACGGGAATGCTAAGCCTAACGGATTCGAAACTTGCCGTCTTGCGAAAGGTAGGGTCGTTGAAATGGGCTAAATCACCTCACTTTAGTGAGGTTGGGTTAAGTTAGGTTCTACAGATTGGGGGGGGGGTCTGGGGGGGGCGCCGCCCCCCCCCCCCTCCCAGGCACGCACTAGGCGGTGCGGGCGTCGAGACTGTGCCTCGGGTTAGGTCAGTAAGGTCCTCAGCCAAGATGGCGGATCGCCATCAAGAAACCGGCGATAAAATTTAATTTTTATACATTTTACGCAATATACGAGGGACATTCCTGTTGAATTTCGTTACTAATTACTTCCTCTTTCACGTAAAAGCGTTAGATTTTTGTTTTTATTCGTTTTTCTTTAAAAAAAGCCAGTGGTCCCGATACGGAACTACATCCCAGAGTACAAAGTAAAAACAGAGTGTAGCGCTGTTTTTCCCGCTTGCCGTTCTCACATACAACCGAGCACATAGCGCTATCCTGCTGGGCTCAGGGGATATCTCGTTGCGACGTGATGCACCTGTACTACGGCGGTTGTTTACTGTCCTCGCCGGGTATCCGCAGCACCATGGCAGGTAACACTTTCGATGCTGTGGTCGCGATACCTACTAGTCTTGCATGGCAGATGAAGCTCGTGGCCATTTTGATGTCGTCGTCGTCGCCGCCACCGCCGCCTTCCCGCCTACCCGCCTTGCTGCTTCGATTGATCAGAAGCAAAACAAACCCCAGCTTCCGCACTGTCACGGCTGAGAGAAGATCACGATTGGTTAACGCAGACTCACCGCTCAAAATAGCGCTAGAAAAGTTGACCGGGGCTCTACTTCGACAAGAGTTGTTTTTATAGCGGTTCGCAGCAATGCGAGGAGGAAAATATAGCGCAATTTGATAGCACTATAGCTCTGTATGTGGGAACTGGCCTTTAGTCGGGCCCCGCCGATGGTGCGGATGGAATGCACTTTGGTGTTATATATAACAGTGTGTCCCTGCCACATGTCTTGCCGCATATAATCTAAGAGAGGTTTCCATTTTTTCGAAGTTTCAGAGTTCGAAGTGATGGCTGTATATTCTCCACTTCTAAAACATAACTTCACCACATAGCACGCTGAGTTCTAGCCGTTGCCCAGAATGGTACCGTTATCATACCTGATTCGTGGAAAGCACGGTGCGTACGCTTTTTTGGTGAGAATTATGATAACTGCGTAAGTGTCACAAAAAGGCGTATGCCTCCCGTTTTCAACAAATAGGTAAGAGAACGTTGCCATTCAAGATGACGGCTCGCCAGGGGCGTGCTATGCGGTGAAGTTCTGTTTTAAGAGTGTACGCCAAAAGCCACACCTTATGAGGGCACCAGCAGCCTCCTAGGTCGATGTACTAATTCCAAAAAAGAAAAAAAAATATGATATGTCTGGTATTAGATCTGTCTACAGTTAGCGTGGACACCCTATACAGGGTGTTTCACGAAAATCCCTCGGCTGAATAATTCGTGAACAGGTGGCGCTATCGAAGAAATTTCTTTTTGGTAAAGATCCTTGGGACATCGCCTATGAACTGAGTACCGGCTCATTTGCATACGCTCACTAATTAGATAAACATCTTAACTTTTAACATTTACTTTACATGCTTACGGAACCTTTGTTTTACGCATCGGGACCTTCAGTGAAAAATATTGCAAGAAAAAAAAACGCATAGACAATTTGTCATTTTTTCGAGTAATTAATCGGTTTCGGTTTACATGTTTCTTGCGCGGAGCAGCGCACCAATGCCCTCTTTGGATCGGCTATCCAGCTGTCAATTTCGTGTTCACCCGCGTGGTTGACACACGGGGTTGGTGGAACATTTTACATAAAATTTACATAACTGAACTTAGGTTACATGACATGCACATCAGGAGGTGGCAAAAACCAAGTAAGAACAAATGCTGTTGACCGCATGATTCTAGGTGGCGTAGTTTTTTTAATTAGAATTCAATGACACGTTTTCTCTGACACCCTGTATATAAGCCATGAGAACGCTCTCGTGCAGTATTCTTAGATATTACAAACTGTCTGAGAACTGTCTCCTCGACCGCACACAGAAGATACGAGGAGGTCGCTTTATACCACATTTTAAATACGAACAAAGATGATACGATTTTTTTTTTTTTTTTTTTTTTTTTTTAGTGCAGTGCCAGAAGATGCTTACGGTGAGTTGTGGTGACGACACAGGATTGAATTCCTCAAAGTGTGTCGAGGAAGGCGGTTTCCGCTTTCTCAAGGCACTTGTCCCTGGATTGATATGCCTTGGTGTATACCAGCTGCTGAGCTCATTCTACGTGTTCCTGACGTCTTCTAACCTGCTTGAACTCCTGTGACCTCAGAGCTGTTGCAATGAATGCGGAGATGTGCTCTTCACAGCATTTCATCCCCGGTAGCCGACCGGATGAACTACTATCCCATCAGTTACGACGCACCCACGTGTGTGATATCTCATTTGCGTCTGTCATGTGTGTGTGTGTGTGTGTGTGTGTGCGAGTGTGTATGCCTCATCTTTTTCATTGTCATCCCACTCATGTACTAACCCACAGGCACTGAGGTATGGTATCGCAATTGTTGCGATGAATCACCTCATCCCATAACCATTCATGTAGTTGTTATTGTTGTTGTTGCTGAGCTTAGGACGTTTGGACACTGGACAAGGCGCAATGACTTAATTGCAATGTCGTGAATTCACCTTGGAAGGGAATACGAAGCACATTGTTTTTCCGTTTCTTTTTTAATTGGTTTTATTGTTGAGGTTCCCCCAATTCCTCCATAGTTATGTTTTTGTGCAGATCTGTAGATTGAGGAGCCGACTGTAGTTCGCTTTGAACGTTTGTATCTACTTTCGCTGAGAGTTCAGGAGCTTTCGAGGGTCTTCAACACGATAGGAGAAACATTGTATTTGGGAAAAATAACAGAAAGGACTCTGACTCCCTTCACCATTCTACACATGGAGCAGACGGCGTCATTTCATGCGTCCTCTCACGCCCTCTTCACGAAAACACTGCACCACATTGCAAACCTATCTCCGATTCATACTCACGAGCCACGATTCAGAAATCACTAACTACTTTGCTGTGCAACAAAACAGCAAAATACACGCCTGCGTCAGTCCTTCATCCTCATCCTCACCTACTACCAGACGGCCGCGTCCTTCACGACGGTTACCATGGAAACTGAATCTCCACAACAGGCACACTCTTCACAAAATCAACACTAACACAACCGCTCGCCAACTCACCCACTCTCTCACCCGCTCTCTCCCCATTCCCTTATTATTATTATCATTATTTTTTCCTTCAAAACCGGCGCGCGTGGAGGTGAAGCGGGGGGGGGGGGAGGGGGGGTGACGCGACTAACCATCTCCCCACCCCCAACGTTCAGTAGCCCCCACCCTATGTCGACGCCATTGAACGCATCCGATTGGCCACGACGTGACCGGCACGTGCCAATCGTCCTAGCCCCTCCCCCACGTGGCGCGTGCGCATTGTCCAGGGTGGCGAAAGGGGTGGAAAGGGTGACCGGCCCGACAAAAGTATGTGTATTAGCTAGACCTACCATTGTCTGTCTCCTCTGCGTGGATCGCTCCCCCTGCCGGACGCACGAGTAGCGGCTGTCTTTGGAACGCAACGAGGGATACTTCTCCGAGACGCCAGAAAAGAAAATAAATACGTCAAGAAGGGGGAGCGGGAAGGGGGGGGGCACGAGGTTCCAGAGACCATTCACGGTGAAAGGGTATTTTTCGAGTCGTTCGCAGTAAAAAGAGCCTGACACGAAGGAAAGAGGGAGGTATGTACCTGTTCTGTCGTGGACGGACGTCTTTTAAGTTTTTCTTCCTTTTCTTTTTTTTTTTTTTTTTGCGTGTTCAGTCACCGGTATGAGGACGCGAGTGTCCTTTTCTTTGTGAGGATCCACGCGACCATTTGCTGTCATTTTATGTCTCCTCCATCGTGTTGACTTGAAACCGAAAGCAAAGGGGATCCAACCCGTAATCTGATATAGAGAGGGCAGGAGTAGCCCGAGCGTAAAGTGTGGCGTTTTCGGTGGATCGTTCTCGGGGTGGTTGTTGTTGACGACCCTTTTTTCTTCTTCTTCTTATGTGAGAAAGAAACATTTTCGGCTGTGTTCGCGGTCAGTTTAAGGAGGGGAACGGTGGAAAATTGGTGAGGTTGGCGGAAAATGTGCGTGTTTGAGCCTGGCCGGGGCGTTACAAGGCGGAACTATGTTGTTTGTGGCGGTGCAGGCTTTCATTGCTGGCAGGAGACATATCGTTAAAGGTGGGGGTGGTGGTTGTGGAGACTTCTTTGAAACGAAATGTGTCTCTACGAATGTGCTTGCAAACAGAAAAGGATAAGGACCGCACGAAGTGTGGGAGCCGCGGTTGGAAGAGTGCCAGAGGGTCTGCAGCTTCGCAAGAACGGTGCAGAAGAAAAGCCGATGAACTGAGGTGGAAGATGCTCCAAGTCGTCATCCTGCGCGTGTCAGTCAGTCTTTTTCGACTAGGCTGAGTGACTTCAGAATGAAGCCTGCAGCATTTGTGTTTTTTATAATGATGATGATTGTAAGAGGAAGAGGAGGTGCACGAACGAGAAGGAAGAGGAGTAGAGAAAAATAAAAGCAACGTTCTAGTCGCCACAGGCCAGGGGACGTTACAATGGATCATGGCGCAATCGAACACATTCTGGCAAAGGCGATCCACGAACATTAAAACAGCTTGCCGATCCGGCCGTCAGTTCCCCATCATCAATACTTCAACTCTTTCATCCGTTGCTTCGGAGAAATGGATACTATATGAAGAAGCCGCCTACCCGTCTATATTTATATTCGTAATTTTCATCCATCCGTCCATTCCAATCCGAATTACTATTGCGCATACTGGCACTAGATGTAAACCTGCTCCTGGATGCTGTAAAAGGCCTATGTCGAAGTTCCTTTCCCGTACCCTGTAGCCCTTTGGACTCCAGCAACTTCCGTTGTTTTGCCTTCGGTCCGAAGAGCGTCCGGGGGGTCTCTTCCCGGTCGAGAACAAAAGCATGTTTGCGACGCAGTTGGAGCGGAGGCCGCGAATCTTTCGCCTCCGGGTTTGTCCGCCCGGATGGCCAAGACGCCTCCCGAACGCTTGCACAGGCGCACGCATCAGCGCGTTTTCCTTTTGTTTCTTTCAGTGTTATTAACACGCTGGCGCCCGTTGCGGGGCTTTGCTGCACACATTAGCTGACTGTCTCTTTCTCAGATGACACCTCGTTGACGATGCAGCTATCAGAACAACAACTATACGACGACAGTAACGAATACGGATTTGATGACAATATAGCATGGATGGGGTGTTTCACACTTAGTCGCGAGCCGAAAATATAAGTAATCAGTCCATGTGTGTGCGGTTGATGGAACTGACTTCGAATTTCGAATTCGGCGATTCGTTTCGCCGAATAAAAATCTAAAATTAATTTAAAAAATTAATTGAATTAAAATATCTGGTGATGAAATAAGTGAATAGAGGCTTTATCAGGCTCACGCCTTTTGCCTGGCTCGCACATTTCTAAGGATGTGAAATGAAAACAAATAAATACAAATACCAAATGGAAAAATAGTGTGGCTTTTCGGTTATAAGCTGGCATAAACCAGTCAAAAAAGAAGAAAGAGAGAGAAGACGAGGAAGCCTGAAAACAATTTAAAAAAAATGATAATAATGATGATGAATATATCGTTCCCTATATCCTATGCCCTTTCTTAATAATACCCTATCGTCTGTTGGCGCAGAGCGTGCTACGCGGTGAAGTTCTGTTTTTAGAGTGTGGGACATTACGTGGCCTGCAGTATTAATGAATAAATAAAATAGCCCATTATAAAAATGCTCATTAGCAAACGAAGAGAAACCGGAGATGTTCTCCTGTGCTTCCTAATGCATTCCATTTACGAACACACGGCTAAGCAAACATATCTTTAACGGCAAAAGAAAATTAGTCTGTGTGATCGACCGGCAACGCGCTGGTCACGAAACGGAAGCGGAAGTGATGTAGCGGGCTGGCGAAGACGCGCATCTTCGCCGGAAGTGGCGATCAAAGCGCCGTCACGCGGTCGCACGTGCCGTCAGCTGCGCCGACGTGTGTTTGGCTGTGAAGAGGTGATAGCACCCGCGCCGTAGACGCATCAGAAAACTGTAAGCATTAGACGGAAGTGTGACGTCACTTCCTCTTTACATGAGGACGATTGCGCCTCCCATGATGTGCAGGAACACTGGGTGGTGGGTATTGGCAACAATGTGTGCGTCTCACCGAAGATGTCAATCGATGTGTTATGCCTCGTTTCGAGCTTATGCTATGATATTAACCCCCCCTCCCCCCCGTATTGTCTCTGCGCCTTAAAACTAATATGAACCGTATAACTGTGAAGTTGTCAAGCATTAAACGGACGGGAAAGAGCAGTGCTTTTCTCTTTGTAACTTTCTTTTCTTGTTTTGAATGTGAAAAATGGATTGCATGGATTGAAAAGTAAGACTAGTGAGACAAAGGTGAAAAGTCGCATCCGATTTGAACTACACAGCCTGTCATGACATGTAAGCTATACCTCGTGCGACAGCGAAGAGCGAATCCGCTATGTTAATCTTGAATAAGTCTTGCTCCGAAAGTAATGCCTCCTAATTTATTGTGGGCACCCAGCCTCTCAGAACTGAACGAAAGCAAAGTAGAAAGTGGACGGGGAACAATCCCGTTTTACTTTGCAATCAGTCCGATAAATAGAGACTCGTGACGCTAGTCGTTACAGAATAAGAGAGAAACTGATGTTCTGAGGCTGGAACAAACATAGAAGGGACAGATACAAACAAAGCCTCAAATTGCCTAAGAAATCAACGATGAAAGATGAAAGTCACTGAAAAGGTTAGCCAGCTGTAGGGATCGAACGCTGGACCGGTAATCCAGAAGATGTGTGTTCAATCCCTACAGCTGGCTAACCTTTTCAGTGACTTTCATCTTTCATCGCTACAGAAGGTTTCGTGTACCGTGTAGCCTGCATATACTTCGACTGCCTCACAGTATACTAATGTGACAGCAAATATTACCATACATTAAAAGCGAGCGAAGCACAGAACGAGAATCTGTTTCACTGATGCTTCGAACATATGCCCTGTACGATTAAGAGCAAGGCTGTGCGAATAGTCACTTTAATACCGAAGCGAATAGATGATACGACCGAACAGAATACATGCCCAGCATATGTAGGAATGTTTAGCAGATATGGAGCATAAATACGTGACATAAGTGCATACAAGTCCTCGTAGGAAGCAGTACTCCACTTTGTTGTGTACTTTCTCTTATGGCATTTTTAGGGGGGGGATATATATTAGACCAAATGAAAAAGTAGGAGAGGGAAAGGTCAGCCAAACGGGACGTCGCCTTGCTATTCCGCAAAGAAAAAATAAAAATAAATCAAGAATAAAATAAATAAAAATGACAGGAAAAGAATTAGGAAATAAAGGATAAATCTGTTCTTAGAGTGCAGGAGACTGTTATGCGGTGAAATCTGTTTTAAGGGGTGCAGTACACAATTACGCGCTTCGGTATTCTAAAAAGCTCGAATATACGCCGAGCTCACATTAAAAAGCGAACAGGCTCAACCTTCGATATCGAACTCAACTCAAATAACGCCTCTTTAACCAAGTACTCACACGGACGGCTAAGCGTTTCGGTGGCTTGAAATGTGTTGAGAGGCGGCACGTGAAAAGATGGGTCGTAAAATGGAGTAATTCGTGGCTGGCTGTCGAAGTGTGTGTTCGCGGAAACGGAGCGATGTGGTTGCCAGAGCGCATTGACCTCCTTCCACCCAAAGCGAGTCACCGCGACAACAGCATCGGGAGAGACCCTTGACCGTTCCTGAAGCCCTACAGTCTCTCTCTCTCTTTCTCTTTCCTCGAAGCAACTCTGAAGGTCTTATATGACGGTCAATCTCCTTGACAGCGGACAACCACGCGGATGGCAGTTCTGCTTGCACACCGGCTTTCTTGTGTAGAATAGTTTGTGTGACTCCTTCCATGGTGCAGGGTGGTGCAACATGTGGAATGTTTATGCAATGAAATGGTCATGGTCTTGTTTGATGACAATACACATGGTTAGAGGAAGGCCCACAGAGCAAGCTAACGCTTGTCCCATCCTACAGTTGGCGATACAAGGCCCACAGGTGGCGCTTGATTTTCGAAGCGTGTTGTGGCCAAGCTTACGCTTGTCCCATCCTACAGTTGGCAATACGAAGTTTAAGAAGATGAGTACACAGTCTTCTGTGGCTCATCTCATAGAGTCAACAATACAACAATAATTTGCTGCTTACTCGATGACAATACATAATTTGCTGCTTGTATGCCGTTGTTGACTCAGGGAGAGCAATAGGCAAGATACGATCCCGTGACAAGATCCCATGAGCCCTTGCGTGCAACAGGTGGCGCTTTATTTTTGAAGTGTGATGTGGGCAAGCTTACGCTTGTCCCATCCTACAGTTGGCAATAAAAAGCGGGCTAAACGGTTAGGGAAAGTTTAGGAATATGAGTGCACAATATTCTGTGACTCATCTCATAGAGTCAACTATGCAATTTTATTCTCTGGTCTCCCTCCAAATCCGCGTACGCGGTGAAGGGAGGCAAAAGGGAGCCGGGCCGTCATATATTGGAGAAGGGCCCCTTGATAACGCGGTCCACCCCAGGGTGGACCGTGTCTTTGAATGCGCGGACTATAAAACGGTCATCGTGGCAGTACCGTTTGCAGTGCTGTTCCCTGGAAGATTTTTCCTATAACTTGGTGTCTTCGACAGTGTAAAGGGGACTATCTCCATAAGTATAGTTCTCCTACTTGATCACAATACACACAAGATGACATGTATGTTCGGTGGGCGTACTCCCGCTCCCGCTTCCGCTCGTGTGGTTTATTGTAACCTGCCTCATCCGTTTGTTGCTAAAGGTGCGACAGACCATATCATATATATATATATATATATATATATATATATAAAAACACACCAGCGGCATGGCCGAGTGGGCTAAGGCGTCCGCTCGTTGGTGGTAGCCAAGGTCGTGCTGAAGACTGGGAGGTGGTGGGTTCGAATCCTACCTCCGTCTGTGCTGTCTGAGGTTTTCCCTGAGTTTTCCGAAGACTTTCCAGACGAATGTCGGCACAGTTCCCCCTGAAGTCGGCCCAGGACGCATACTAATCCCCCCTGTCCCCCACTCCTTCCTGCTGTCCTCTCTCCATCTGTCCACATCTGTACGCTGCTCATGGCCACAGTTGCTTCGCGGCGGTAACAAGCAATAGAAATATATGTATATAAACAAAAAAGAGTAGCCGAAAGAGATCGTTGTAGATTTCATTTAAAAATTGCTGCATTTTTTTTTTTTTTTTGCATTCTGACAAACGCGCTTCTACTTTTCGCTCTCTTCTCCCTTCTTCTCTTATGTGTCTTCGCTCTCCACAACTGTTATGGACGGACCTACACGGGTGTCGACGTTGTTCGGCCTTATAAAGCTATCGCTTTGAGTTTGACATAATGACCCTATAAGATATACGGAAAAAATGAAACCACATGGGTTGATAGGGTCCTTAAGAGTTCTAAAGAACTCGCTGGACTCATGTTCACATGCTTTTTTTTTCAGTGGTTCTCTCCCTTTCTCTCTCATTCCTCATCGCTGAGCAACTCGTGCCGTTTCTGTGTTCGAATCCCGGTACTGCTAGTGCTGTCTGGGTGTTTTCGTGGGTTCTGCTCTGAACCTCCAAGTCAAACGTCGGCAAAGGTCATTATGAAGTCGGCCAAAAACGTACGACAGGCAGGTAAAACAAGCCGCTAACACATTTCCACACACCACGATATCTTTCTCGTTTTCCGATCGTTTATGCAACGTCATGGTCTTTCCTTTTGCGTTAGAGTTTTACTGAAATAATGACGCTAATTTATTTTAAATTAATTACCTAGGCCCAGTTTCACCTAAAACTTGAAGGTAACACTCAATCTTTTTTTACAAACGTTAGTTGGTGACGTGACGAACGTTTCAGTGACAACAACTTCCTTTAGTGAAGCAATTAAGCGTTAAATTCCAGTTAAGGGACCGTTGATTTGGGTTCAAATGTTAGTCGGTGTTGGTGAAACTGGGCCTTAAAGGGGCACTAAAATGCAAAAACAAGTTGACTTCAAATCACTGTCCACGCTATGTTAATTTCGTACTTGTTATCATAATTCAAAACTTTGATTCCGTACGAAGCTACAATCAAAAATATACGGGACTTTTTCTTGCTTCGGCGCTAAGCAGTGAACGTCGTTTCAGCTCGTGCATCGGTGTTTTTAGTTCATGATGCGCGTGCACGCGTGTGCCACGCCATGGAGTAATTCGGGTGAAAAACATAGTGCGGTTGCGAAGCCGACTGGCGTCGCTGTCCGAAGGACGTGAAAATAATGTTGTCAGTGGAACATTTGCGAGAACTGTTGTACACTCTAAATCTTTTCACACCTTTAAAGGTGTAATAACGTGCATGGTGCACGCTTTTTAGGTGTAATTTTGATAACATCATAATGGAGCACGGTTTCGCACAAATTTTCTTTACTCGAGTGTTGTCTGTCCTCCAAAAATTCAGTCTTGCAACATCTCAACATTGTTCAACAGTATTGTAGACACTTGCGCGTGCTCGATTATCGATAGCGATGCATATATGCATTAGCTCGTACCTACGATATCCAAGACATAATGAAAGCAAGATTTGCGCTGACACTTGATCTTTAGTAATGCTTTCCGAATTTTGTTAAATGTCATCCTGGAGATGCAATGTTACGCAACCAGATTGAATGTGCATAGCGCACACCTTTAAACGTGTGAAAAAGTTTACAGTGTAGGCAACAATTCAGTGAGTCGGTATTGAAAAATGAAGCAGTGCGCATCATGCCGCCCATATACGGAGCACTACGATCGGACCCGTTCCAATTCCACACGGCCACGATAGGTAAGCGCGCGCTTGTCCTGCTGTCTCATTGGATGCCGCCAATCGTCGCTTCCTGCGGGTACCATCCGTTACCACCAAAGACGGCTCTGTTTTCATTGCGTTTTTCTTCTAAACGGTAGCGCTGTGTGAACTCAGTTTGCTTGTATTATACTAATTGAAGCACGGACTTTCATTTGAGAGCAAGTTGTTTTTGCATTTTAGTGCCCTTTTAATAAAACAAATTTAATTAAATCAAATTGTGTGTGTGTGTGTGTGTGTGTGTGTGTGTATTAGGCACCAGTTGATGGTTGGCACTGCATGCACTTCCCCTTTCTATCTACCACTCAGTACAGTGCGTGGTGGGTACCGCCAAAAAATAGTGCCCATACCTCAGCATACCTGATACTTAGGATTTCCCTCCCCATTCATCATCATCAGTGTATTTGTTGTTGTTGTTTAGGATTTCCCATTTCCCTCATTGAATTCTTCACAAATTCGGTGCGAAAAATCGATTAGTATTTGGCTGAACACGAAACGGTAAAATTTCGGTTGTTAAAGGTGAAGCCATACACTGGAAATCAGTGAGAAACGAAATCGGTTGGCACTTCCTACGCACCCATTGAACGGAACAAACTTTTTCTTTGCCTTTTTATTAGTTTTCTACACTCTATTTACACCTTTTCGTTAGAGCTGGTTAAACCTCGACTTGTTGTAGCAAGGCAGACATTACAGGATTCAGATATCGTCCCACACCGCTCCTTTCGTTGCAACAATGTTTCTCAACAATCGCAACAATGGAGTGACTCAGTTCCCCTGTGTCCGCTGCCAAGCAGTTCAACATGAAGCGACAGGAAATAAAAACAAGTAATTTTAAGAGTTCATTCCGGTGACTTTCGGTGCATAATTGAACCTCTGAATGCAATAAGGGGACAAGTCCACTTATCTCGTTTTTACTATTTTTGCTGCAATGACATCTACATACCAGTATGAACTGCCAAAGGAAATTTAGGATCCTACTGCAATTTATTTACACGGTACGAAACGGGAAATGCATGTGTGTCAATTGGGCGGACAATCACATGAGGCCCCTTTTCTCGGTTTGGGATTTTTCGACTTATCCCCTTATTGCATACAGGGGTTCAATTGTTTTCACCAACCCCGTAGTAATATCTATACCGGCGTGTGTTTACCGGTGCTTTTCGATGAACACCGCACAACATGAAATTAAAACCGCTCAAACCAGACAGAGACACGAAGACACACACAAATAGCGCACTAGCGACAACTTTATTAGTGACACGGGACACGTTTAAAAGCTTTGAGGAATTCCCTCTCTTTGTCTGACAGGTGTCGTGCCTCGTGTGAGCAATAAAGTTGTTGTTAGTGCGTAGTTTTCGTCTCTTCGTCTGGTTTTAGCGCTTTTAACTTCGTGATGTCAATTCGGCGTTCTGCCGCACAACAACCACGTTATGCAAATACTCAAGCAGCACAGTATCTTGTCCCAATATTGGACCAAGATTGGCAATGTCGGCCCACTATTGGACCAAGATTGGACCAATATTGGCAATGTCGGCCCAATATTGGACCAATATGTCGTGCTGCTTGGGCCGAGCGCAGTGATGGCTGATGGGTGGCAGGACGACCCAATAGCCATCACTGCGCTCGGATTAAAACTACGGAGCCGATCGTTTGTCGTGGCTCTTTCGGTTCGCCGTCTCTTCGCATCGTCCACGTCCTCGTGAAAGTTGACAGAGCAGACCTCGTTGTGGCCTCCACGATCAGCAGGCGAGTCTTTATGAAGACGGAACGTAGAAACACTGCCGAATTCTGGCTCCGGTCCAACCGGAACTTGGTCGCACTACCACGTTCTTTCTATTTCCTTGCCCTGGTGCTATGCCAGACCAAACGCTCCTCGGTTTCGCCGGCTAAAATTTGTGGTCGCGCTGAAGGGACGAGTCACACGGGGGGGGGGGGGGGGGGGGGGGGGGGGCACTAGGCCTTTTGGCGACCGCTTCCATATTTTCAGAGGAAACGTGGTTCCGCGAAGGAGGACCGTTTCACGATTTCTATGGTGGTGTTAAAGAGAAGCGGTGAAGCCCTTTGAAATGACAGCTCTCGTTGGACCCGCTTCTTCAGTAAAGCTTGACAAGGTTCTCGTCTCGAAACAAACAAATACTTCTTTCGTTTCGCATGATTCATTGTTCTCTAAGTTGGGATCAGGGCCGTCGGGAGGTTTGGGGGGGGGGGGGCGCAAGAGTGGCGGTCGCCCCCTTTTCATTGCACGTTTTCCAATGCATTTTTTTTTTAAATTCATGTATCAACCTTTTCAATTAATTTTACCTATACAGCTAGTACCGTTTTCTTAGGTAAAGTATAATGTGTTGCTCTGCACAAACGTGTTCCCTGGTGCAGTCACTATCCGTCTGACACAACATACATTCCGAATCTAAAGATTTCGATTTCTGCTGCTCACAGAGAGGTGGAAGGTGTCAAACATGTTTTGAGTCATTGTGCATTCGTGCAGCATATGGGTGGTTACGCCGTCTTTCTCAATGCAGAAAGTTCTGAATGCTTCAGCTCTCTCCCCCCCCCCCTCCCCCCAATGTGACGAGGAGATGTTACAATTCAAGAAATATTTAACGCGAGTTGGACGAGTTGTTGTTGGTGAAGCCCGCGCAACCAAAAGTAACTTAAACGCAACTAAAAGTAGGAATAAAATATCTCAGCATCTTATTGTAAGAAGACACAGATCGTACCTCGTTATTATCAATATTGCTGCGTTGCTTCAGTCCTGATTCGAAATCTCTTCGGATAAGGAAAAAAAAAAAAAAAAAACATCCTTGAGGATAACTACACTCTACTCTCAGGAATACGAGAAGCGAGGCAATATGTCAGAAACGTGGAGCACTTGAGTATCCCATCTTGGCTTTTTTCACCTTTATTCATGTATTCACAAAGTGGGAAACTTCCTCATCCAACGCGATAGTAACCTCAGCGGCGCGCACACCGCTTTTCCATTCATTCGCTACACGCGGTAAATGCATGGGAGACGTCTATGTGTAGTTGTTTATTTTATAGAGCGGAGCAGGCAGTATTCGTCATGCAAAGAGCCGGTCTGTGCGCTCCTCTCTCTCTCTCTCTCTCTTGAGAAAGCGGCGCACGTGCAAAAACGCATCATCACTGAGGGAGGGCACCGAAATTAGTGACCTCAATTACCAAACGAGCGCCGCCTCTGTCATCCGGCGGCCATATTGTTACCTCCTGTACTTACGCGTTTCCTCGTGGATTTCTTCAAGCGGCATTAAAGTGTGAAAATTTCTCCTCGCCGAATCAACGATGCCGTGACTTTGGCAGCAATGAAAAAGGAACAGGATTCGTCCGTTGCGTCGTTCACGATTTATGAGCGGAAGAAATCGCAATTTCCGCTTTTCCCCCTCCCTCTCAAAAAGACCGACAATGCGGAGAGGCTTTGGATTGGTCTCCTGAAACCATCTCCCGTGATGATTGGACAAATCGCTTGAGGAGACCAGAAGGAGCCCGCTTCGCATCGGAATCATCATTCGCGAGAGAAATTCTTGCGCTTTAGTGGTGGTGGTGGTGGTGGTGTGATGTTATAAGGAAGTGCACTTTTAACTGATTTACGTATACGCGTTCGCGGACTCATACATTAAAATGTGGTGGGCCAGACAACCATCGTGCATCGTCGTCGTCTTTCCATCTCCTTTTTCATCTTTGAGAAACTCCCGCGAGAAAGTTTTCGTAATCTGTTCTTACGAACTGTCCGAGGACTGTCCCTCCGCCCGCATGCAGCATACAGTCACTTCACGGCGGCACGTTAGAGCGACGGGGCGACGCTGCTGTCCTGTTTGGTGAGCAAAAATAGCACGATCAGCGAGTGACTGTGTGTTTTCGCTCGTTATTAAAGGCATACAATATGGGTCGCACATGCTACGCCACCAGCTGCCGTTCTTCCTAAACAAGCATGAGGAAATCTTTGTAAATCAGGAATTCAAAAACATTACAAACAGGCATCTCCGGTTGCACTGGGTTGAAAAAATGCAAGCATAAACAGTTACGATGTCATGGTATTTTAAATTAGTTAATTAATTTAATTTAATTTTAAAAAAATTAGCAAATTTTGTGCGATTTTTTCTTTTACTCAGTGACCCGTATTGAGTACTTCAGTTTTATCATTTTTTCTCTGTTCACTGTTCTTCTGTTTCTACATACTATACAGAAAGTTTATGTTTATGAGAATATGTAGCATAGGCTAATGTGTGTTTGATTCTTGTGCATTATTTATCTTTATTGTGTACTTCATACTTGTGTATTGTGTACTGTATTTCTGCACAGTGCTGCCTAGTGTCAGTGCGGCCCCCGGATGCCCTCAAGCTACTTCGTTATAGCTTTTTTTCCGGGGCCACCGCCATCTTTTGTTAGATGAAAGCGGAAACAATAAAATTAAAAAAAATACCGCAAAGTTGTGTAGTAGTCTTGTAGTAGTAGTAGCAATAGTTGTAGTAGTCTTGTTTACAAATAGAAGTGGGTCTATTCGGTAGGCGGCGGTCCACTCTGTTGCGTTGAATGTTTCAATTGGCACCTGTGACTCGGTGGACAAAGGAATATACCTCTACCTGAGAAACGTCATCATGACACTGGTAGACAGACTGAAACCGAAACAAATCTGAAGGGGAGGGCTGGATTCCACGAATGGGCACTTGTTCGCTGCCTCCTATTGAAAGAAAAGAAGGACCGAAGGTGGCGTCCCTTTCAAGGAAAACCGTAGTCCCCTCAAGACCGTGACTTTCGGGCGCGACCTTGTTCTCCCCTAGCGTCGAGCAACTCTACCAAATTGGTGGCGCTGTCGACACTATGACGTCATTCGTTTACAAACAGGGAGAGCTCTATGCGCTACGCGTCCCAATAATGGGGACCGCAGTTCGGCAGCGCCAACACATTTGCGGACGGGACTTACTTTCTTGCCTGTATTCTATCTCTCTTGGAACGTCAACAACATGATGATGACGGCCTGGAGTTTTGAAACGTCGTAGAACGCGTTAAATATGACCCGGTCAAATGTTTCCCCTCCGATACGCGGCTCATCGCATTTCTCATCGGCTACTATCGGCTTATCACTCAGAGGCAAATTCGATCAAAGCGGCAATAAGTGCCACGAATGGCCTAGGTGGGCCGATAGCTCATGTGGCTGAGCAACAACCACCATTCAACACCATATTTTAGAACTTCTATGCGATTTAGTTAGGCACAAGGCCATTTATACAACAGGGACGTATCGCTATTTCCTAATGTGCAAGGTAGTCAATAACACTTGAGCGGTGCCAACCGTGTGCTCTGTTTGCAATCGCAATGCAGATGTGCGTCCAAAAACGCGCTTTCTGAGTTGCGGGAGCATGTTTACCTTCATCAGCCATCAACAAGGTGAACTCATCGCCACCTATCTGTTATATCGAACCAAAAATCGGGGGAGGCGATCCGTCCTTGAAGTTCGAGTACGCGCGTTCTTCGTCTAACGCGCACAACTTCGTCCGCCAGACTGCGCTACAATCGCTGTCCGAGAGGTCACGCGCCGTCATATCCGGTCTTCCGCAATCCCTTCCGGTTAGACAGCCCCAGGCCCCGTATTAGCACATCCCAAGACCAGATGTCCAGCAGCATCACGCAAGATCGTGTGGAACAGACGGTCCAAGCCTCCCCATTTTAATCATAGTTCCCGTTTTAAACAATATACGATTAAGAAATTTGATAGAAAGGAAATGTTGGGCCGGGTCCAGATGGTTGCGAGCGATGTTCCGCGAGGTATATAGTCGACGAGAGGTTTTGGGAAGAAAACTTCTGTATAGTTAACTTTGCTGCGTGGTTCGTTATCGTAGAAATACAAGTTTATGTTGATTATCGTATTTATATCGTCTCGCCGTAATCGTTATGTTTTATAACTACCATGTGAAAAAATTAATGAGCCCGCCTGCTTACATGTCTTGAGACTGTTATCAACATCCAGGGCACAAAAAGGAAGAACGGGAAAAATAACAGAAAATATACACGTTAGCAACAACAAGGTTAGGTTATGCATAGTTTATGATTTGATTAGGATTTTTCATCACCGAAGGCGGTTCTATACACCATTGCACGTCGTAATTTGATAAAAAATACAGTGAGTGAGTGAGTGTAAAAATAAAACTGTAATAAAAATACGGTATTTTCATGTATCCACATAGGTTTATCATATATCTAATTAATATTAATGATTTTTTACACGAATCTCAAGCAGATCGTGTAGGAATAAAATAGAAAGATGGAGAAGAAGAAACGGGTATTTTAGGCAACAACGTATGTCAAGCAGCTTATCAGATATGGGGACCGGCATGTTACCGACACTCCCTACATTTCAGTTCTTGCTTATCCATCTCGTTTATTCAGCGCTAAGCTCCCTGCTGTTAGTAAGCAAAATGAGCTAATGTGACAAAAGCTGCAAAACGACATACAAAACTGTCCTATATGATTACACGACGATAACGACATGGTGGTGGTGGTGGACGACAACGAAGAAAGCTCGCACATTTAAAGTGGACCAGTAGCGTACTATTCTTCTGTCACGAGCCATATATGAGGACGGCGATTTAATATGGTTACCACGTAGAGTAAATAATGGCCGAGCGTCGTCCAGAGCGTGGGTCAGGGGACTTTGTTTTGTGGGGGAGTCGTTGTGTGACAGGCAGAATGCGTGACGTGACACCTGTCACGCGATTTCAATCATTATTCGTGGGCCCGCTCCTCCTTTCCCGAACGTGTACACGCACTCGCGCATGCTCGTTTGAGCAACCGCGCATCGAATGTGGGTTGTTGTTGACGGATGTCACACTGGAAGCTGTCGCGCTGCAGATGCCCCGAGTGGTCGCCCGGCACTTGAAAAAATAATATAAAATAAAAAAAAACAAAAAAAAACTCTGTTCTTCCATCATATACCCATCTACAAGCATCTGCACGAACCTGTTGGCCTGTTTGCAGATTACAGACAACAGCTGCATTATCGACTTAGTAACAGAGAATCGGCCTCTTCTCTGGAAATTACAAAGTTGTTTGTACGAAATTCTGTACGAAGAGTGCGCCGACGCGTATAGCATTTGTGAAAGGGAAGCCCAATGCGTTCGTCACGAATGAAATATCAAACGAAAATAAAAAAATAAAAAAAAGAAGAAGAAAAGTGAAAGCAGAAGTGCAAAAATTCAAGCTCGCACGGCTCGCTATCTTGTAACTGCTGTTGACTGAAATCTGTAACCTTCGCGAGCAACGTAAGCTTGCAGAGGCTGAATCAACATTTAGGCCTCCCCAACGCCCAGATAATCGCGAAAAGGACAGTCGTGCTCGGACGTCACCTTCGACTTTCTTGCATAACCGTGTGTCATAGTCACGATTTATTTGTTGGTGGTGCCGTATTGAAAAAAAAAAAAAAAAAAAAGCAAAGCGCAAATGACTGGAAAAACATCGGCGATGCAGTCTCTATCAACATGAATGACGGCTGCTCTATATAGCAGAGATATCTATGTGCTGCATGCTACGAAAGCTAATGAAGCAGAAACAATAAGAAAGAAATGGTGGAGGTGTCTGGAATTCCTTTCCTTTCCTTAGGTGATCTCTGGTAGCCGGCCCTCGTGATGAGGGCTACAATCCCCTTTTTTTTTTCTTTCTTTCAATCAATCAATCAATCATAAGAAATAAGTATACACCAGCGGCATGGCCGAGCGGGTTAAGGCTTCCCGCTCGTTGGTGATAGCCTATAGGTCGTGCTGTAGACTGGGAGGTGGTGGGTTCGAATCCTACCGCCAGTTGTGCTGTCAGAGGTTTTCCCTGCGTTTTCCGAATGGCTTCCCATGCGAATGTCGGCACAGTTCCCCCCGAAGTCGGCCTAAAACGCGTACTAACCCCCCTGTCCCCCACTCCTTCCTGCTGTCCTCTCTCCATCTGTACACACGTCTCATAGCCACAGTTGCTTCGCGGCGCTAACATATATTTTTTAAAAAGTATGGAAAGATGGCAATACTATATGAACGGAAGTATCTGTTGGCCTGTAATTGCAACGGCTTTCCCTCGCGATACTTCTCAATTCCATAGTGTCCAACAATGTTCCCTAAAGTCTACAAGTCAAGAAAATATACATTTTCTGTGCACATTCAGAAGCACTCTTACTACGGGGAACTCGACACTCTCGCATGGAAAGAAATTCGAGAATATCCGCACTTTTCCGGAAGTACCTTCTTTTTTATCTTGTTCTCTTCGGGAGCAAGATCGCACCTAACCGAATCTAACGGTGTACAGCGCCGTGCGTCCTTCGGAGAAAAAAAGAAAAATAGGGAAGCTTCACGGGAATAGTTTGAAATGTGTGTTCTCTGAATGACCCCGCCTATTGTAGTTACCGTACAAGGAAGACTGTCATACCCTCCGTTACGGAGCCCCCCCACATTATAACGGAAGATGGACCCTCAAGTGGGGGGCAATGCGTTTCCCCATGTTGGAGGAAAATATTCGATTCCGCAATCATTTCCCACGATGTCCCCCTGGCGGCGAGTATCGAAAACCGCAAGGTTCCCACGTAAGTTTGAGTACACGACTTTTAAGCGGAGAAAGGCAGGTGCGAAAAATTCGTCCGCTTCCGCTACACAGCGTTGCATATATAGCAACGACGGTATTGAGAAAAGAGATCTGGGTCTTTCGGTTTGGGAAAAGGTGGTGCGGTCTCTTACCGTTTTGCGAATGTGGGGCGTCCGTTATGTCTGGGCACAAAACACTCCCTAGTTCCGCATCCGGCGTGTCACGTGATTTCCGGTTTGATGGAACCGAGGATGCAGCCATTATTAATCCGCGGGAAAAGGTATGAGGGATTACTCTGCGTCGCAGTGTGAACCTTCGAAGAAAAGGTGGCGGAGATTTTTCCAAAGTTCCGTTTTGAGACAAGTACAGTTGAAGTGCACAATTAACGCGAGAAAAAGTAGATCTTGGTTGTGGATGAACCTCGATGATATTTGTTGTTCTCTTCATGCTGCTCTACCTGCGAGATGTGTTTGATACATGCGGCGGTTTCATTGCAAATGTGTGTTAATGCAAATTAAACAACACAACAGAACTGGCGCACCTAAGCCTAGAAGATTTCCTTTAGTTTTCGCTGTCGATAGCAGGCAATATAGGCAATAGGAGTAATAATTGGGCAATACTATTAGTTTCATTCGTGCAATTTCCTAGACAGCTCTGCGAATTCAGCGGGTTTTCTGCTGCGTCGAGCGACATAGTCCAGCAAACGTTACACATTTCGATTGCATCGTAAGCATAGAAGACGGGATGGGATAGCCAGCTCCAAACTCTGCAGACTGGTAGCCATTTGTCTGGAGTTTTGTTTCAATTTTTTGCGAGCGTTATGGTCAATATGTAGAAGAAAAATCTCACTCAATGCATTTTTTATGTCCCATCTCGCCCAAAAGCCGCCATTTTCTCCTAAACACTGTCTTCCATTTTTACGACGCAGTTGAAATGTGTAACGTTTGCTAGACTAACCCTGTAGAAAAAGAAATGGAAAAATGAAGTCGCGTTATTTGAACTTGACAACGCAGGGATTCCAGTCAAATTCATGATTTGTACTGTCCAGCTAATTAGTTCTCCTGTACTATAGACAACACTTAATTCGAATTGAAAATCCTGGTTAGGTTGGAATTTTCTGCTCATGTTAGTGACTCAATTTAGCGAGGTTCCATTATGGAGCATAGTGTAGTCACACCTGTGATCTTACCAATGTGCTAATTTCGGGAAGCAACAACAACAACAACAGATAGATTAATGATGATGAATGGGGAAATTCGCCACATGAGGTGCGACCCCTACCCAAAGGCACAGTGGACGGGAAGAAAGCAGCTCTTAAGTATACCGTAAAATAATGTTCGTCATGTGCAGTGTGCGTGCGAAGAGACAGATGATGATGATGACGAGGATGAGAAAAAGAAAAAAACGACGCGAGCAGACGACATATTTCGTATTGTTACTACTGACGAACTGCGACGCGGTCATCTTGGGCACTGGAACGCAGACTTGAACGGCTTGTGCATTCACAGAGATTGCACATAAACATCTGTCCACTTTTAATTGATTTATCTTCCTCCCATAGCTCACTATTTTTTCAGCTGTCAAGAGCCCTGAATTGTAAGAAGCCAATAGGAAACGCAATGCAACGACTGTATGCACGCAACGAAAACATTAATGATTTGAATTCGTCCCCTTCTTTTAGCAGAAAATGACATATTCCTTCTCTCTCTCTCACTCTTCGTCTTTTCTCACTCTAACGGGCGATAAGGGTGCACAAGTACAACTGGTCAGCATAATGAGTACCGAGTACATGCACCATAGGAAAAGGAAGGAGAACGAAGCAAAATATCGAATAAAAGAAAGCAAAAAAGCAAGAGCTGGAAGCGCGAACGATCGTTGATATAATGAAATGTGTGAAAGTTCATATGGTGCCGCTTCTGGCATTTTTATTCCCCAAAGCAGCATTGGTCGGTCCGCTATTATCCTTTTTCTCTTCTTCCTGTTTTTTTTTTTTTTCAAGAACTTCTTTTTTTTTTTTGTCTCTCGTAAGGTCCTCTCCTCTTTTTGATTTTCAAAATCCTTCCTGCATCACCCATTTCTTTTTAACCTTCCCCAGGCACAGCACTTGACCACACCCTTCTCGAAACACCAAAAATAAAAATAATATAAAATGACAAAAATAAAACAAAGAAGCACAAAGAAGGGTGCCTTAAAAAAAAAAGAGAAGGAACGGTTGAACGGACAAAACGATGGAAAAACCGTCTACCTGATATGCCGGCAGACTAAAAATACGAATACAGGTAGAAAACATATAAAAATGGGGTCCGAATTATGTATATCTAACGCACATGGGGCTCTATCCTCCCCACAGTGCTAAAGCAGGAAAAACAAGAAAGAAAGAAAACAATGAAATGCATCGAGTGCACGAATATAAAAACTCCAGTGGTCCATCGTCCAGGCTCGTGCTTTTTTACTATGTTGTACTTCTTGCACGTCATTGTACACCTTCGCCCAAGAAGAGAGCGTTCCTATGCATAAAAAATCTGGGAAAATTTACAACTAAATAAAAAATCCAACGACCCTTCCTCCTTTTGAATAGGGACAGCCAGTCGATATTGAATAGCTTGCATAGTGACCCACGAGGTAAAAAAAGAAGCGCGGGAAATCTTTCTTTTTTGTAGAGGTCCTGCAGGGCCCTGGGAAGGTTTTCCTTTGTGCGTTATGCCTTCTATATCACTCTTTTTTATTCTCTCTATTTTTTTCCCTCTCTCTCTCAAAGATTAGGAAGGATCTGAGAGTTCTGAGTGTGCACGAATTGTGCTCCTGGTGAAGGTCCTTCTTTCTTCGGGCTCAACGTCGGGTCCACTTGGCGGCGGTAACGCCTCTAGCGGACGGTGCGCGAACGAAAAATAAGAAAGAACGGTGATTTGTGAAAATGAAGGTACGCGCACGGTTCCAGATCGAGAGGGATAAAAATGAACAGCCGATAATACTCCGGTGGAGGGCAATGCTATGCAGGAAGAAGAGGGTCAAATTGAGGGGATGGGAGAAGGAATTACGAGGGGGCAATGCAGTAGAGAATGTGTTTATATCGTCCTGGTATTGAAGGAATGCAAGAAGGCTAAGAAAGGAAGCGAAACGGCCTTGTCTCGTCTTCCGCCTACTATCGACATGCATAAGAAAAGGAGTATAATTATATAGGCTACGACGGCTTGTCTCTGCTCAGGGGAGAGGGGAAAGTATGGAGGAACCACGTGACGAAGTGTCTGTCCACTCACAAGGCAGCAACAAGGGGGTATTCGTCGACCCGTATGGGTCCACAGTAGAAACCACGTGCACTACACCTTGAAATGCCCCCTTATTAGTGATAAAATGGGGTTGCTCCACGAGTAATAGGGGAGAGAGGGAAACTGGGGAAGTTCGCAGACAGCTGATCTACTTGCATGCCGGAGCAGCACGGTACCTTGGGCCAATATTGGCTGGATATTTGCAACACTGGCCCGACATCAGTTCAGAATTCTACTTGCATTGCCGATATTCAGCCAATATTGGGCCAAGATACTCTGCTGCTTGGGTTGCGCGTAGCCCTTAATCTATGTGTTTAAATGCAAGTACTTTGGATGAATTGGACTGACATGTGAAATTATATAAAACCGCAATACGTGACACAGGGCACAATTCTGTCGAGAACGGAAATTTCGGTCTCTTACTGTGTAAGGAGCTTATATTGCGTTATTCCATGAAATGTCTGCAGAGCGCACACGGACGTAAACTGTTGCACTCAGGGGACAATTTGCGAAGTTTAGAAGCTCTTTCCAGAGCTGGGGAGTAAATTTCGGGGAGGGGGAGTAAAATGGGGAGTAATTGCTACCTACGGGACTAAAAGCTGTAGCTAGAGGTGAGTGCGGATACGACTGACAGCGTAAAATCGCATGTAAAATCCGCGACTACATCCGCAACCGCGCTAGTTGAAATAGGTGTATCCGTTTCCGCGCGGATATAGGGTATGTCAGGCACATCCGTGGCCATTGCGTTTGTAGGGGGAAACAATCTGCATGACGAAAATGGTATGTCACAAACTGTGTGTTTTACTTTTCAGACATTCAAACTATCTCAGGAACGTTACGTCATCCGCAGTTGTCCAATAATAGCAGTTAAATGAAACAGCAGCTCCCGTGGCATACTGGTTAGGATGGTCGCGTTTCCACGCCGAGACTGGAAGGTGACGAGGGTTCGAACCGGCTGTGCTGTCTGGGGCTTTCCCTGGCGGCAGGCTTTCCAGACGTACGTCGGCACAGTTCCCCTTGAAGTCGGACTCTGGACGCGTACTAACTCCCCTGTCCCCCACTACTTCCTGCTGTCCTCTCTCCATCTGTCCACGTCTGTACGCCGCTCATAGCCACAGTTGCGTCGCGGCGCTAACACGGAATAAAAAAAGTTAAATGAATGGGTACTGCAAGGAATGCCGCACTTCGACACCATTTAGGATTCACTGCGTGCTCTTAACTATAGCTCCCCCTGGGGGACGTCGGCAGAGACACTAAGGCTTACCTGCGGATATCCGCGCGTATAATCGCACCCGCGCACATCGCTACACATAATGCCAAAAGCTTCTTCTTCCTGTAATTATTTTTTGTTTCTGTTTTAATTTCGTAGTGGCTTTTTTTAAATTTCGTAGTGGTAGTGGTTTTGTAATGTGTGCTTTAACATGTGGGTTGGACCGATCCGCACGTCACTGACAAAAAAGAAAAAAAAAGAAAAGAAATCACTTGTCGCATTATGATTCAAAAGCCCTTCCGACACCATGGGCATGAAACTTCCGTTTCTATACTGCGCACATTACTTTCTAGAAATAGCGAGCGAATCTTCCATCATATTCTCTATCCCACTCCCTCAGAAAAAAAAAAAAGAAAAAAAAAATGATGGATCGCTCACAGTTGGACGCCGCGTTGATGGCGTTTTCATCTTCGTGTGTATTCAGCAAATGATAGCTTCGACAAAACGGATGCCTTTATTTGTTTATTTATTCATTATTATTTATTTATTTATTTATTTATTTATTTATTTATTTATTTATTTTTTACTTTAGCCGCATTGTTATAGTGACACAGAAAGGTAAAAGGATGAGCTTACATGCTCGCGACCTTCAAGCTCGAACACATGGACAGATAGGAAAGAAGTTACCGATTTCGACTGACGGAGTTAGCAAACGGAGGGTGATTAATTAATACATAGGGTAGTATAGACGCGTAGAATATGGCCATTGCCACTATCGAAACTCATCTGGCTGTGCCATTACGGCAGACATCTCCGCCAGAGGGGCGGCCGCGAGAGGTCACGTAGATCACTGTCGTAATGCTAGAGTAAAATTTGATTCGGTCACGAAGATACTCTATCGCTATGAGACGGTTATCAGCTTTTAACCCTGTTTATCCTTTTGTTGCTTTCTTAATACGAACTTAAAACACATACCGTGTTCGTGTGTGAGTTTCGGATTTCTTCAAGCGGCACCTACTTACCTGCAAAGAACAAGAGAAACAGAACGTCATACGCGCTGCCTGTCACTGCCACTATGTAAATTACCTATGGAAAAAAAAAAAAAAAAAAAAACACGAGCTGGTGGCAATAGCTAACGGGCTTCCCGCAATGCCAGCTTTTTGAATAACACAAATATTGCAGCCAAGGAGTGTGAGTTGTCTATATACCGCCAGAGTTCGAGGTAACTCGCTACAAGTAACTCGTTACTGTAACTAAGTTCCCTTTTTTTGGTAACTTGTAACTTAACTCGGTACTTTTGCGCCGTGGTAATTTTCAGTGAAACTTGTTTCTTTTTCAGGTAACTTTGCCAAAGTAACTTAAGTTAAGTTCCAAGTTACTTTTAACTCGCTTTTCACTCACGTCCACATATTTTCTTGCTTTCTCTCCGGTTCCTTCATGGCATTTTTTGCCATAAAACGTGATGTTCAATCAATGACAGTATTTTCTTCAGGAAGTAAGAACCGCTGCCATTGAAATGAAGCTGAACCATTGTGCGCCCACAGGGAGTAAGATGAAAAGCGTTCGAATAGACCTCTACCAGAGAAACGTCACCATGACGTTGGTAGACAGACTGAAACCGAAACAAATCGGAAGGAGAGGGCTGGGTTCCACGAACGGGCACTTGTTCGCTGCCTCTCATTGAAAGAGGAGTGGGACCGAGGGTCGCGTCCCTTTAAGGGACCATATCGTAATCCCCTCAAGACCGTGGCTTTCGGGCGCAACCTTGTTCACATCTAGCTTCGAGCATAGTTCAGTTCTACCAAACTGGGACTACCAAAGTTGTGGCGCTGTCGAACACTATGACGTCATTTGTTTACAAACAGGGAGAGGTCTATTGTTGGACATAAACGAAAACGATCTAAGCGTGTTGCACTCCTCCACAGGCAACTCAAGGTCTAACTCAACTGCTCACGCGCGCTGCACCTGCGTAATGCTATTTTGTGTCCGAAGTAACTTGGAAGTAACTCGTTCTTTTTTTAAATAACTCAGTAACTGCGAGTTATATTTCAGGCTGTAGAACCTCGTTATTAACTTAGTTACATTTTTCACACGGTAACTTAACTTGTAACGAGTTCTTTTTGACGGGTAACTTCTCAATCTATGTATACCGCCTCGTACTGTGCGGGCGTACGCATGCCATGAAGAAAAATCGCGAGAAAAAGTACACACACACACACAAAAAGTTTCCAAAGTGCCGGGTGGGAAAGGAGCCCAATGACCCCCAAGAAGTCAATGCTAACTATACCCTTGTGCAAGGTAAAACTTCAGATCTTGCGTTTGGACGAGGCAAATATCAACCTTTGTACATATTTCCTGAAGGACTCAGCGTGACCCCGACAGCACCCTCGGACATTCTCACCATCACGATCAGGATCGCCATCGCCACTCCGATCATCATCGTCATCGCTCATATTAGACCACCTAGCTATGGGGTAGCGTTCCACTCCTAGAGTGGAAAACCTCCCCACTTCATCGTCCCAATATAATTGTTGTTGTTGTTTGTACATATTTACTACACTGGTAATAAGCACTTTTGATACATCGAAATATTTACGTATTTATTCGATACCACGCTGATATTGGCCACTTTTGTTGAGCACACAGTCAGCAAAGACAAGCACGCGATTCACCATCACCACCACCACCACCACAAGCACGCGGTTTTTTATATATATAGCCAGAAACGAAGCCCGGCCTGGTCCTCGCGGAAAGCCTCACGGGGGGGGGGGGGGGTGGAAAAGGGAGTGTGGGGTGGAACAAGGTCCCTAGGCCGGCCCACAGTAGGAGTCTACGCAACGAGCAGGGGTGCGTCGAGGGACAAATCCTTCGTGGAAGACCAACGCGTGAGACTTCAGATGTAGGACTTCACTCTCCTACATCTTTCATAAACTTGCGAGATTTGTTGCCACGAAAATGAGCCGTCAACGATGGCACGCTGACAACACCGAAGTGAGGTGCTAAGACTTCTCAGCCATCCGTTTAAGGTTCGGTGACCCTGCATCGGGGGAACGGAGGCCCCAAGCCGGGGGCCTCGGTCAGGCCCCTGACCTCTCCTTGACGTCCTCCCCCGCTCTCGCGGCTAAAACTGGAGTCGTCGCTCTCCCGCAGTTTCCCACAGTGGACTGAGAGTGGGTTTCCGTCCTGTATCAAGTTTCAGCCTGGCTGGGCCCCACGAATATATTTCTCCGGCTGCTCGAGTCCATAAGGGACACATGTTGCTCGATGGCTGTAAGACTGTATAACACAGGGAGGGCCTCTGTGGGTTAAGGATGCAAAAAAGAAAGAAAGAAAACGCTGACTGGTCACATACGGCGATGTGGGGGGCCCCACTGATGTCACGATTAAAGGGGTTTTTGCGAGTCTGACGATGTGATGCATCCCATCTGTGTTTTGCAGTGTTCTGAGAGTTGTGGTCCTCATATAGGTGCGGCAAGTATTTCCAGATGAAGAATGCGTTTTTGAAAACTCTGAAATGTTTACAACCAATTATATTTTCCTTAAGTTCCGTGTTAGCGCCACGAAGCAACTGTGGCTGTGAGCGGCGTACAGATGTGGACAGATGGAGAAAGGACAGCAGGAAGGAGTGGGGGACAGGGGGATTAGTATGCGTCTTGGACTGGCGTCCCGATTCTATTGTTTTATTAGTGCCTTGCTTCATGCTCAATTATCTGAACGTTTTTGGGGACGCTTTGTTCCTGACGTCCTTATTATTTGTTTGGCCATGCGTATTCCAAGAACAGTATTGGACATGCCTTGTAACGTGCACAGGTACATGTCCATACATCGACCACACGTTCCGGACAACAACTGCGCACATTAGCGCTTTAGATTTGAGGGGTGGGTGAGGGGGACATATTTATTAGACCAAAGGAAAAAAACGGGGGGGAAAGACAGCCAAACGGGACGTCGGCTAGCTATTCCGCAAAGAGAAAAATAAATAAATGAAAGAATAATAAAATAAATAAAAAAGAAAAGAAAATAACTAGGAAATAAAGGATAAACTAGCAAACGGTGAAAGAAGGATGAGATAGATTAATGACAAAGATGACAAAAAAAGATGACTAACAAACGGTGAAAGAATGATGAGATGGATTACAGAAGATGACTTTAAAACAAAAGCATGAGGTCAATGCGTTGAGGGTGAGAGTGGGGCACTAAAGAATGAGACTGCACGACTGGAGTTCACAGGCTGTTCGTAAGACCTGCATCGCTCAAGAAAGTCAAAACTGCTTTGGTCGCAGACCGCTGTGTGTGATGTCGTACTGGGCCGAGCAGAGTGGCCAGAGAAAAGTCTGTGCATCGCAGCTCGAGTAGGCGTCGTGTGAGCGTGGCTCGAGGGGACAATTGGACATACGCCTTTTGATGACCACCGCTACGAATGCAAACTGTCCAAAAAAGGCGGATATTTCTTATTTCCGACAAATCAGGAGGGAAGCGATATCACTTTGAGTGATGGTTGATATATAGGGGAGTGGTGTGGTGGTGAAGTACAGTATTTTGAGTGTACATTGCTACTGCACCATGAAAGCATAACCTCACCGCACAACACGGTGACAGTCATCCGCTATGCAGAATGACATCGCCCTCATTTCCTGATTCGTTGAAAGTAAGCGGCTTACTCCTTTTTGTGTCAATTTGGATGTGTGCCAATTGCCACAAAAAGGCGTACACACCACTCTTTCCTCAAACGAGAAACGATAATTAACTGTCTCATCATTCGGAGCACCGAGCTTTGAAGTAGTGACGTTCTGTTTTGAAAATGAATTGAAAAAAGAGAAACGTTGAGGCACAAGCTCCATCAACAAAGAGCTGCACGCTCTATGCTAATGAATGTAATGAAGTAGAAAAAAATGCTTTAAAAAGCAAGTAAGTGACTTCAAAGACAAGCTGACTGACAAAAGGAATGGAAAATCCAGGAGCCAGATAACCTAAGCGGACCGTTTTTTACTTGACATAGTTCATGTTGTTCAAGTGTGTAGAGTGCACGATGATGATGATGTTGATGATGATGACGACTACGATTATGATGATAAGAAAAAGGAAAAATGCGTACACACAAAGACGTCACACAGATGCACGACTCCTAGAAGTTGTCATTAAAGAAGCATCTCTTCAGAGGGAATTTATCAAATCAACACGGAGATTGCAATCAGTCGCTATACTCGTCCCTTTCGCCCCCCCCCCCCCCCCTGTCGTCAACAATCTTGGCCTACTACATCTCAGTGTGTTGTGTGTGTGTGCACGACAGTGACACCCAAACCGCGTCCAACCCAACACACCCTCGTGTAAACGTATACCTTTCCCTCATCAAGAGCGGGAATTCCCCGTATAGCGGTAGTGTGCGTTGCCGCGATCGACTTGCCCATTGGAGCGTCCGTCCGGCTCGTCCAACGGCGAGCGAATGGCATCCGGGAAAACAATGGCCGGAAAGCGACACAGCCCCCCCCCCCCCCCCCCCCCCCGACTCGTATCCTGTACTCTGACGCTCATCGTCCATCGCCTGATTAGGCCAAACAGCATGTACGCGACACATGTCGTGGTGCATGCGCGGGACTGAACGCATAACAAAACGAGGCCATTGCAAAACGGCGTGCACGAAGGGCATCGCCTGTAATGTGGCACATCAGGTCGCATATACATGAAATGCTTTAGCTCTTGCGGGTGCAGGGGATTGATTGTACTGCAGATAGAGCAACTATAAGCCTACGCTATGGTTCATTTTCTTTGTCTGTGTCCCTTTTCATCTGTCTCTTGGGACAGTCTTGGGAAAGTCAAAGGAGCACTTAATGGTGTCCAGTCTTGTGTCCAACCTTTGTTTATTTGTTTGTTTTTTATTATTCACCTGCAAAAGGGGACCAAACCCCCGTCTATAGGCAGACAAAATACGTATATTTAAGTTGAAATATGGCAGTCGTCGTTCTAAGGCATCATCTTCGTGTTCTATATGGCCGTGAGACTTGTGTTGTGTTTGTCTGTCTGTGTGTTCCAGCCTCGGGAGCTACATACCCCCCAGTTAGTTTCATACCAGCTACTTTCCACCGTATATATATTTAGTCTGTCTTATAGTCTATAGTATGTCCTAGATTGCATGGTGCGCTGTTTAAGCGCTGCACCACGGCTCACCGGCTTCATCCAAACCAGGCTCACCCATCGCTGAATAAGAAATAAACAATTGAATTGAATTGAATTTAGTAAAAAAAGTATTAAACGTTTGTTAATTGATTATTCAGTTAAATTGTCATTAAATCCTTACTAATTTAGCGTTAAATTTGGATTAAATGGAACGATGATTGTCACATCTCATTGTGTCATATGAGTCACGTAAATTCGATCGAGATATTTTTGTTTTGTTATAGATAGGCAATTTCTTCTTGTAATAAATTATTTTCCAAATAAATAAATTTCTTTTTAAGTCGGGCGGTTTAGGGTTTGTTATTACCGTGACGGTCGTAACACTATGCATGGCATGTGCCAAGCTCTCGGAGCCTGAACCTCACAAGCGCATATTCTCTTCTACAAGTCACAAACTGGAGTGGGAGCCACACGGAAGGAGGACGGCGAATGAAACGGTGGCTTTGGCAGTTAACCCGGAATAAAAAAGAAAGAAGACAAACGAAAAACAAAGAGCACCGGCTATGTTGATTTATTTCCGCGCGTGCGTCCTTCCGAGAGCGCTGGCGGACGTTTGCAGTTCTACGTATTACAAGTGTGCCAACGCTCGTATACACTTATACACTGCACGTGACGCTCACCACTATCGCGTTTCGTCGCGCACAAGAGTACGTACTGGCGCAGTACCCGTGCCATTTATAGAGGGCATTAAAGTGCAAAAATATTCCCTCACCGAATGAAACATGCCGTTACCTTAACATCAACACAGAAGAAGCGGGAGTCATTCGCTACGTCGTTCGTGATTTATGATCGATAAAAAAAAAAACGCTTTCCCTCTCCCTCTCCTTCTCAAGAAGGCCGACAATGCTGAGAGCGTTCTCATGAGCAGACCAATCCGAGGCCTCTCCGCATACCAGTATCATTCGATAGGTATCAAGGTAACATTCTGTGTATAGATGTAGGACCCCGTTCTTTAGTTCTGTGTTAGCGCCGCGAAGCAAGTGTGGCCATAAGCGGCGTACAGACGTGGACAGGTAGAGAGAGGACGACAAGAAGGAGTGGGAGACAGTGGGGTTAGTATGCGTCCTGGATCGACTTCAGGGGGAACTGTGCCGACGTTCGACTGGAAAGTCCTTCTGCGTGCTATGTCGTGAAGTTGAAAGCGGGATCAGTTGTCGGGGATCAGTAGCTTTGTTGTGTTTCTTTTCACATTTTTTTTTATACGACACGTGAACTGGTACCAGTATGAAAAAATACGAAAGTAACTAAAATTATTACTAATTATAGTAACTGAAGTAACTAAAGTAAATAAAATTATTAAGCATGCTACATTCCCCTCGTTAAAATTATACCGACATAGCTTAGCCGTCGCCTGTGCCACCCTCCCGATTTCAAACCTCGCATATAAAAACAAAGAAATCTTAAACTTGACGAAACAGTATCCCAGGCCTCTACTACAGATACATGTGAAACCTCCAATACAAGCTCTTGTCTCTCCTAACAATTCCACGAAACACCTCTTGAGGTAACTTGAGGCATTACAAACCGAGATTGTGCGAAATTAGGTAGATTGCGTTTGTCTCTGACACGCTATATGGTCGGGGTTTCCCTGCATGTCCCTTCCACGTATAGGTGTCATGCCTGACTGAAGAAGTCCTCTAAAAATTCGTTTTTTGTCCTACTGCTCGTACTCGTGGTAGGAGTGATTGACGGATGCCTTTCGCTGTCCCATTTCCTCGTTTTCGCTGAAACCCTGCCGCCACATTTTTGAGAACCTTCCAAACGAGGACAAGACAGAGGTGACGACACATGACGGGTGTGAGGACGTTTCCGAAACGACTCGTCGTGAAGAGACGTGGGTGATTCGCGTGTCTCTCGGACTTTTCCTGAAACGCCCAATGTTCAGCGCGTTCGTCAAGTACTCGGCGTCATTCCGCCTCACTACATAGCTGCGATTGCTTGATAAGCAGTGCGACATCTTATATACTTCTCACGTGTACAGCATACCGAATAAAGTTAGACATTTCAGCGCAACATGGATAACATGCATGGTGAACGATGAGATCATGCTGCGAAAAGTAGAAGAGTTTGCCGTCACTGGACCACTGTGCACTAAGGTTGATGAGAAGTAAATTGAAGGCCGTCAGGGGACTAACATGGGCAGTTGCAATCTAGGGCACTAGAATATGTAATTTACTCTACAATTTATTTCATTTATTTTCCTCTTTGCGGCGTGAGATTCACAACGATGTAAGGGCGACAGATCTTAGCAAGTACACGTTGTCCAGAGGTAACAAAGTTGACGGCGTTTTTCTGCAGCTCCTCCCGTGCGTGTTGCGTCTTCGGAACTCAGCGGGATTCAATTTCTCATGAAGCGAAACGAGAGATTGATTGGTTGATCGGTAAAAAAAAAAAAAAAAAAAGAGAGAAAGAAAAAGGAAAGGAGATGCTAGTCCCAAACTGGAACTGGCTACTCCAGGATATTTACGGCTCATTATATGTAAAACAAATGAAGGGAAAGGAGGGTGGGGAAAAGGAGAAGAAAGGGAAACTATACAAACTATCGGTACACTTTGTGAGGCACATATGCCCAGACGAGAGTGGGAAAAACTCTGTCAAGCGCGAAAGTGCGAAAAACTCTGCACGAAAAATAAACACGCAAAGAGCGTCACGGGGTGTCGAAACAAGAGATCATAATTTCTATCGCGCCATTTCTATGTCAGCCTCGGCAATCACGATGCTTTGTTTTTTCGAACAAACTGCCACCTCTTGACAGTTTCGGAAGCAGACGACATGACTGTCGTCTGCTTTGCCCTTGTCGTCTGCAGAAAGTTCTGCGTTCTGAGATGACAAAGAGATGAAGGAACGGTACCTCGACATCGTGCACATGAGACGTACATCTCACTGTCGTATGTCCTCCTGACAGGAAATGGACGTAACTAAGCAAAACTGAATAAAAAACGCTTCGCAAGATACGAACACAAAACGAAGCAACGTGGGGACAGCGTATAACAACGTCTCTTGAGTCGTTGGTCCCACGTAACAACATCACGAAAACCATTCATCAAGAACGTCAAAATATTAAGCACCTATCAGAGAAACCTCTCAAGGAAACATCAATTTTCTCCCGAGTCCGAAAGGACCTGTCCACCATTTCTGCGGCATGTTGTCGTAACACCTGCAACAGTAGCATGCGGTACATCTCACCGCGTCACCCGCAGTGGTAAGCGAGTAGCGTACGAATAGCAACAGACGCGTCATTCGGGTCTTATCTCTACCTCATCCATCAAATCAGTTCGTGTTCTTTGGCCAACGGACGACCTGTTTGTCTTGTCATGGGGGCTTTCGTCGCATGCTTTGGTCGAGCAGGTAATGTTCGACCGTGCAAATACGCTGAATATTTGTGACTGAAGTCTTCTTTATTGACGATGCAGGTCGCAAGTAAGTCTTCACCCCGCCACATGTTCGGAGAAGACGAAGACCATAGGTTGCCAAGTAAAGCTTCAAAGGGTATGAGTTCAGCTCCTCGGTTATATACTTCGGGCATGGGCCTCTCGAAGGAAGTACTATAATAGACGTGGTTGCTGAGTTTGGCTTCACTCTGTCTACATTTCGTTTCGATTGTCTGCAAGATAACAAAAATAATCTTGGTTGCGGTTCACAGAATCCGGTAGTTGCTAAGTTGGCTTAAATGTGAAATTAGCTTGATTTCCCTGTATCACCTTCTATCCGTGATCTCTGTATGTCTTCGCCAATATATTGATGATAAATTAATAGTAACAACTTCTACGTTGCGTCATAACTAGCAGTCTTTTGGCCTGATAATATACGATGTCTACAAAATACTGGAACTTCAGTCAGTTCGATTGGCTGAGGGACTATGCCTTCGTCAAGTGGCCGACATGGCTGCTTTTTGGCCTCGTCCCTGTGTGTTCCTTCATGTAAAGCAAATGAATAAAGAATTGAATTGAAAAAAAAAAGTTTACAGTTTATAAAACAGAAACCGTGTTGTCCGCAGCAGTGAGATTACGTGCTGACGACTATGCCGTTAGGGTAAATAACGAGGAACGATCTGTTTATAACAGAGGGAATTTTAAACAATAATAAAATGAGGGGAATACGACAAAGTGACGACGGATAGCACCTTTTAGGAAGAAGGACATATATAATGTCCGGCCTGAAACACTTTTAGCCAGTGACAACTAATTTGTGTTTCTAGCATTTTAATTTTTTTCGTTGTGAGATCACCGTGCGAAGGTTTGAAATTTAAACGCAACTATAGCCTCCGGATGTGAGGAATGCTACCTTCTACATTCCTTTTTTGGTACATCACGAATCGCACCATATTGTAGCGATAAGTCAACGTACGATGAGATATAAATAAACGAACTACAACGAATGCTCCCGAAAAACCGACGCTAACCACCAGGCAAATCGACTAAAAATTCTGCGCGTGAAAGCACTCTATAAAGTCCATAAACGAAACGTCACCGCGATCTATCACACACCACAGCCGCTATACCGCCACCCCTTCCTGGCGCACGTGCATTCTAAACCCGCTCGCATCAAAAGCGACTTCCAAAAAAGCTGCACCGTGCCACTCGAAGCCATCTTCTGATTTCGAATTCCTCTTTTATCCATTATTTAGAACGCCACGTCTGTTTACCGGCGATTGTTGTTGGTCGCACGGACGTTGTTTGTTCCCAAAGGGGGGGGGGGAGGAAGAAATACCCCTCCCGTGCGTGTGACTCATGCAACGCGTTTTGTTTCTTCGTGATGCCAACGCGCGCTGTCGCTTTATTATTTTGGTTCTTTTTCAAAAACCACGTCATTTTAAAGCGATGCCCCTCAACTCGTCTGCCAAGCTTCGCCCCCTCCCCTTCTTTCCCTCGCCCTAGAAATGGGGGGAACCCTGTGCAGCACGATGCAACAAACAATGCACCGTCCCACGTTCACGTAACAAACAAACGCAGCAGACGCTCTGCCAAATTGGGCGCAAAATGAAACTACACTAAGCCTAACGTGGCGGACGGACATTCTCTCTTCAACTTCCTCCCCCTATACCAACCCTTCGTTGCCAACTGAGTTAGCAGTAGGCATCCAAACCCGACACACAAAGGGGTAGAAATCAACAACAACAGTAAACAGACGCCGTCTGCTTTATACGCAGTTTTCCCTCCCGCACTACGAAGAGGGGGAGAACTGCTGGTTGTCCGTTATTCAAACCGCTTCTTCGTCAGCTGACTTATTGGAGTGGATGCCTACACCACGCCCTCGCGCTCTGGGGACGCGACAAAGTCCGGCATTCTCCGGCGAGTTTCGATCCGTTTGTGGAGACTTTGTGTATATTCCGTCGTGTGTGCTTCATAATACAGAAGCCGGAGTGTGGATACGTATATACGTAAACGAGCCCCTAACGCAAACAACCATTAGGACGCGGCCGCTGCGTTAAAAGTCTCCCTGGGGGATTGCTGAGGCAATCGTCGCTATGGTTCAGTAGCTGCGTGCCCGCTGTAATGTTGCTGATGCCCCGTTCTCGCACCATAGGCGTTCACAAGTGAGAAACCCAGTATAATATGGCGACTTTTAGTGCGCGCGCGGTCGAATACGTTAAGTGTGTGGCTTTATGCGGGGGATGAATGGATAGAGAGTGGCTTTATGCGCTCTTAGGGAAAATAAATGTGAGTGTTCCGTGGAGCTCTATATTAAAGAATCAGTTGGGTTGAAGCATGTGTGATGTTCGCTCAGTTCAAGCGGTGATGCGTAGTACATGGACAACTGGCCTGACCAGTGTTGCCAACAGAAGGCAGTAGTAGAACGTAGCTAAGGTTGCCAGCGAGCGTGACACAATGTCTTTTTATTTCGATTATACTACTACTCAGCAAGGACACCTAAGGACGTGTCCACGGTACGCTCACTTAGTGTCCAACCGAAGAGTAGGAAAGCTTGTAAGACTGTATATAATGGATGAGTATACCTTTCTATTCATGCTGCAGCGAAAGTTCTGAACCAAACCAGAATTGATTGATTGATTGAAAAAAGAAAAATATGTGAGTCCCGACAAACATGAGACACGGTTTTTCTCCAGTGCACGTAAATAGAAGAGGAAGTAGAAAAACCGAAACAAATGCGAACCAGAATTAGAGAACATCCGTCGCATGGTTTCTCGTAATAATGCTCCGAGTCGGCATAAGAATTATTTCAAAAAGCATCCTGAGCCAACTACATGTCACTAAATTATACAAAACGCCACTGATTCTCTGTACAGCAGCTTCCGCCTTTTCCTCTGGGAAGTACCGAGGCGGGTATGAAGCGATATTTGTTACCGTACTTCTGTACTCTTTTCTTGACATCATACTACACGCATACAGTATACTCGTTGAACGACATTCGGTACAAAGCAAACAAACCCAAACAGGAAACACGAAAAGGGTATCGACGGGCTGTGTTGCCGAACGGCGAAGCGAACATCGCAAGCCCATCCCACGTGTACGTACAGCTCTCGAAGGACGGGGACGAACCAAGCAGTTAAATGGTGGAAGCAATTGGAGTTCGGTAGCCAAAGATATGTTGACTCCAGAGGGGTCCAGAAGGACAAGAGTGCAGGTCGTATAGACCATAATTCTCCTGTCCATCGCAATTCCTTCTTGCTCACGACCTTTTGTTGAAATACACTGAAAAACAAAAAATAATTTTTGAGCCGTCATTGGTGATGGTAGTGAAAGGATTCGCCGTTGTCGGCCTCACAGAGGTGGGAGACGGTCACGACTGACGCCCTGGGGAATGTGCGTCCTGGGCCGAGTTCTAAACGAACTGTGCCGATATATGTCTGAAAGCGTTCGAGGAAAACTCAGTAAAAAACCCGAGACAGCACAGCCAGCAACGGGATTCGAACCTGGGTACCTCCCAATCTCGACGTGACATAGCCAGCACGCTAACCACTGAGCCACGCGAATTGGTGTGTCGCTTTTCGTCCATCGCTCAGGCTCGCCTGTCATGAAAATGGCTACCATTTCTTCCTCTTCTTCTCTTTCATGTTCCTCATTCTCTCATCAATGGTGAAGAAATCACATTCGCTACACGCCACCGCCTGCATCCAATGACACCTTTACTCCTGTAGCTACCCAGCTATAATGTCACGCAACTATCATCCGTCCATTGTACTACAATTACGTCCGCTTCCTGAACAAACCCCGCCCAGCGGTCAAACCCCAACCCCTTTTTGCAATCCCCAACCGCAAGGCGCGTTTAAAAAAAGCAAAAAAGGCACTGTTTGACTTATATCCAACCATAGACACTTACCTAACGAGCGCGTTAAAACCGGTTAATACGCGACGTGCACGCTCCCTACCGCCGCCTAGCGAGCGCCTCAAAAAAATATAACTACAGCGCCCTCTCGGTCGTCTGCTACACTTGCGTTTCGGAAAAGGGTTGTTTTTAGCCCTAAATTTTACAGCTATAATGCGATTTCGTTAAGGGATAAGGATGGTGGTTCCGCTAACGTGTATCAGCTATTACGGCTCTTTCTTGACGCGCCCTAAATAGAACCGCTGTCACTCTCAGATGGCTCCCCCTACACTGGACGGTTGCACCTGAGTATACCTGATGATGTTGCTAAAGATGGCACCTAACATTTTCTTTACTTTTACTTTGTTTTTTACTGGTATCGATAGGAGAGAGCGGCGGTCTGCGGCATACGACGAAGGGGTCCTTCGCATTAGTAGGCACGTTGCTACTTTTTTTTTTTTTTTAGTTTCGTTTTCTTTACGGCCTTCCTGCCCGCTAGGAGATTATGGCGTGTGCTGGAGTAACTGCGCTTAGCCTATAGGGGTCGTGAAAAGCAGGTGCGTCTGAGGTGATGTCCTTAATGAACCTGCCGCCGCACGCAAAATAGGTTGAGAAGCTTTGAGATAAAGAAGAAAAGAAAAAGAAACATCTTGGTCCTCTCCGCCGTCCTCAACATCACCCTTTCGTCCTGCCTGACGCGCCTGGGTAAGCCCTATCACAGTAAGCATAATAAGCACCTCATAAAGGTTGCTCTCGACAAGAGGCGAATTCCTTCTGCCGTCTGGCATTCGCAGAAACCACAACAATGCCTCGCTTCCCCCGACAGACGCGCGCACGCGGAGCTCTCAACTTCCTTATAAACCCCTCCAGGGAAACCTCAACTTGTTCAACGCACATTTCTCACGGGACACTTTCAATTGAAGTATATCCCGCCATTTCAGAGTAACTTGATACCTTCACATTGGTTATAATAGAGTCAAGAAACATCGTCCGCCTGATTTCCGCTTCAACAACTTTCGAGCATGTTCTTACGAGAATACAAAATAACTAACAGATGATAGACTCTCCTTCCCCCCCCCCCTTTTCTCAAGTACCCATTGCCAAAGGGTGACCTTCACGCGTATGTACGTAATATAGTCCCACGTAGAGCACTGAAAAAGGTACATGGTATCGGTACAAGGTCCAGCAACTTCTGGGAACTGATCTCGAGCGAAGTACTTAATTAAGGAGAAAGTTTCGAAGCGATGTTATTCTGGCAGCTGTCGCGTTGTCCTATTGTCAACGCTTCAGAACCCCTGCGGTACAGATCGGCACGCGTGTGTGTACAATAAAAGAGGTAGATGCGAAATTGTAATGCAGGGCTCTGGGTGGGGCAGAGGGGAGATATTCTGCGAACCGCGTGGTGTACCCACTTTCTTGGAATCAACAGAAATGGCATTGACAATGGTGGTGGAGTGCACTATATGTCTCGTAATATATCTTACAATGGCTTCAGATGCAGGGCTGCAGTTTATCAATATATGGGGAGTGGCGTACTGCATACACACGCAGCAGACGACACCGTCAGCGTCTTTTCCTGTCGTCTGCTACGGAATGTCCTGTGGCTGTGTCGCAGGATGTTCCCCACGGTTAGCAGTACACGTGAAGACACGACGTTGAGCGCTCGCGATCACGTGACAGCAGAAAGCTATGACGTTTTTCGCATCTTTCGCTGCAGTATTCTGGGGGAATGACTCTCGTATCAATACACGGTTAACCTCAGTGGCAAACACAAATCGGTGGAACCACAAATCGCTTACTTTCAACGAGTGATTTTATTACGAAAAGACACACTCCTTTTTTAAGCTCCCAGCTACCCTCTGCCGACAAAGCCGTTGTCAAAATATCTGAACTACCCTAACCCTGCTCTAAAAAATAATTCTTGTATCTTATCCGAATAAAAGATTGATGGTGTACTGACAGGTCTGACCCCCAATGTCTAGATAATTCTGGCCTCTTAGAGTAACAACGCCCCTTTTCTCCGACATGTCTTTTTTCTTTTTATCTTAGTATTCTCTAGTTTAGGAGTGTATGTTTCCGAAAAGGAAAAAAAAAAAAAAAACCGGTGAAAGTAAGGTGTTGGGTGGGTGGTGTTGGTGGTTGAAAGGTTGAAAAGTTGAATGGGTGTTTATTCACAAAAACACCCATTTTACACGCGCAAAGACGAAAAAAAAAAAACGTAGGATTTCACTTACCCGCGATGGAAACCTGAATAAACCGTGAATAACTCACATCTCCTTTGCTCCAAAATCCTTTCTTCCCTTATCGCCTGCCAGCGTTGTTCTGCACCGTTCGCAAAATATGTTTATTGAAACTTCAAAAGCGAAGCTCAATTTCGGACGAAGTGACCGTACACACCAGACTTCCCTCCATTGTCTCCTCTTCCTCCGCATCCTCTTCCGCATCACCGCTTCTTCCCTACCTCCGTCCACATTTACAAATATGCACAAACATGTGTCACCGGATATTAGCTCCGGACCTCTCCTCCCCCGTTCCCCCTCCCGCATCCCCAAAACAACGGCACACAAACAGCAACAACCTTAATATACAGCGAGACTCCGTCGACGTAAACGCCACGCTAAAACAGCAAACATCCTTTTCTCCTCTCCTCTTCCCCCGAAGCTCTCCCCTTTTCTTTCGTCCTCCTCGCCAGGAAGAGCCTTCGCGTCCAGTGCGTTCTCCTCCCGAAGCGCTTCATTTTGTTTTAGCTCCGTCGTCCTTTTAGTTATTTCGGCGAAGGGGTAGCCCAGGCATTTCAGTGGGAGAGAGGAAGGTCTAAGGTTCGATCAATACTGCTTGGACTACGTCGCTCGTCCGCTAGAGGGAGAGGTTTTAATTGTGGTCCACCGTCCCCGTCTTCCCCTTTTCTCCCTCCACGAAACGACGGAAGCGCGTTCTTTCTCTTTCTGCCTGCGCGCGGGCGTTATTTTGTTGGACCGCGCTTTTATTATCAGGGTACACACATTATTGGAAACCCCTTTTCCGTTCGCATCGGATAAGGGGGAGATGAGGGCAGTGTGAGAGAGAGAGGGCGAAGTAAATGCGTTTTTTTTCTTCTTCTTTCGGTTTTTGTTTGTAATTCGGCTCTGGCCCTTCTCCATGGACAGAAGGGCGACCAAATGAAGGTATAGCCAGTGTGCGTTCATTGGGAGGAGAGTACGTAGAGAATGGAGCGGAGGTGTTACGGTTCGCGAAGTCGTTGCTAGCGTCACGTTGGCGTTATTGGTAATAAGAAGACGAAGTGATTAACCGTGCGGGCTCGGGACCTGCTTCGCATGCAGCCAAAGCCACAGACACAGGTACAGTCACCGTCAGACATAAACGTAACGCGCGAGCGCGTGACCTCCCGCGCACGCCAGCGCCGCGGAGCGTTAGGTTGTGGGTTTGAGACTGCGCCCGAGACATGGGTCAGAAGTCAGGGCTGAGAAATACGTATACACCGTCTCGCGACAGCGCCCGATGGTGTGCCCGCTTTTGCGGTTTTATCGCGCCTACAATCATTAGAGAGCTTCAGTACTTCGTACGCAATGAAATAACGAGTGCACACTCCGTATAGGGTTTATTCACTGACATCACGTCACCGCCATACTGTAGGTTCCTCGAAGTTATGTTCCCGCATTCGTTCGCTGCCATATGTTTTTTGGATGACTATTAACGTCGAAAACATGGAAATTATTCGGATATGCTGCAAATCACGCAGCACACTAACTTTGAAACACCAGATATACGGTGAGTGCGATACGGGTGACGGCTTGGACGGGACCTACAATATGGCGGCCGATGGCAGCGCATCTGCCTGCTAGCGACAGTGGCGGTCTCCTTCGGGTGACGTCATGTGAATAAAATCTATACGTACAGCGTGCCATTGCGTACAGCGCATGCGCAGTTTGAAAACGCTACTTCCTTACATACGCGAGCCGATTTCGTACGCCGGTACTAAAACCCTCTACTCTCTGCTTCACACTCGCGCTCGCTACCAGCTGTGCCGCATGCGCTCTGCGACCGCGTCTCGAACGCAGCTCGGCCAACGCTCCGTGGCGCTGGTGTCTACGCAGACCTCCCATGTTACAGTTAAGTCTGACGGAAGCTGTACACGTGTGGCTCAATCGTTGCTCAGTCGTTGTCTGTGCATCAACAATATTTCATAATATACGATGTTCTAGACTCCCAGAAAATTACTGAGACATGCGAAAAAAAAAAGTTTAATCATAAATTACACGCGAGGAATATCAATGACGCAAGTTACACAACAGTGCAATGCTTCCTTTGTTGTAACGTCTATCTGAACTTTATCGCGCTTATATCGCAGAATCAGGATAGCAAGTATTCCCTCATATTTCATTACAAAGTGTTTTTGTTGCGCATAGTTTCAAAAACGCAGGTATCGCGGAAAACCTGAATCACGGAAAAGTCATACAACATTAGATACAGACTATATACTAGCCCCAATCTCCACCTTTCCAGTCGCTAACATTATACGCAAACCAATACGCTCCATCAACACACGGCCGCTCTGTTCCGCAGTTTCAATCCACGCGGCCATATTATCGCAGCAGGGGCTACTATAGAGAGGAGCGCCAAGCAAAAGCGCGCATCGGCAACAACGCCAGAGAGACGGTGTCTAAAATAAAAATCCCGAGATGAGAGAAAGAAGGGGGAAAAGGGTAATGAAGTACTCGTAGAAAGCCTGCTGGAAGGAGACCGCTTCGCAACCCTTCACCCCCGAGTCTAACGAAGGAACGTTCCACAGGGCTCTATACGTGTATAGGCCTCTTCTGTTGTTCTTATATACCCTGGCCTCCCTTGAGCATTATGACCGCTAGGCGTCCCTATACTGCCGTGTGTTTTTCTGCGTTTTCTTCTCTCTCTCTCTCTCTCTCTCTGTGTGTGTGCAACTCGGCTTCTTTGATCACTAAAAGCATCGTGCCTTGAAGCCGAGGATTGTTGTGCGTTGTTGATTGTTATTACTTGAAAGTGACGATCAGAATATGATGAGACAAATATGGGGAGTTTTTTTTTTTTTTTAATTCCGTGTTAGCCCCGCGAAGCAACTGTGGCTATGAGCGGCGTACAGACGCGGACAGATGGAGAGAGGACAGCCGGAAGGAGTAGGGGACAGGGGGGTTAGTATGCGTCCTGGGCCAACTTCAGGAGAAACTGTGCCGACATTCGTCTCGAAAGTCTCCGGAAAACCCAGGGAAAACCTCAGACAGCACAGCCGGTGACAGGATTTGAACTCGTGTCACCTCCTAGTTTCGGCGTGGAAAGCGATCATCCTAGCCACTATGCCACGGGAGTTGGTTTTCGGGACTAAATGCAGGAAAGTAAACGAATGAAGCCACAGTGCGGAGACTGCCTTTCACGCCCCTGTCTTCTGTCTCCATGCACATAATTCGCGTGCATAAATGAAAATACGTTAATTAAAACAGGCAAGGGGATACGTCGAGTGGTATTGTGATATGCGTAAGGAACAATTTGCCAAAAAAGAAGCACAAACAGTTTCTTACTCTGCCGATATAAAATTGCTAAGTTATGTAGCCTTATGCATTGAAATTGACGAAGAGAACATATTTACGCAGACGATTGCATTCAGGGATCCATTTGCGTGGTAGTGACTATTTACGATTCTGGGGAGTAAATTTCATTGCCATGGGGACTAAACTGGGGAGTAATTGCATTCTGAAGGAGTAAAAACTGCAATTACTCTCTTCTGTACTCTGTTTTTTTTTTCTTCTCCTTGTTCTTCTTAGAGTGTATAGTTGTTCCAGTGCAGGAATTTGGTCTAGGTTAGCAGAGCTCCGCATTGTCGTATGTTTACCCTCCTGAATGGTTGACGATTCGGGGCTCTTCGTCGAGGGAACTCCTATAGGTTACGAGCTTGAGAAGATTCGAATTCCGCCAAATACGAGCAGTGGAGAACGTTAAGCACCGCACGTTCAGGACAGCCATTCGGTATCTCGTATTCATCTGAACTGCGAGAAGGGTCTTTTAAATTGTCGCACCCGAAAAATCTGCTCTTCCACACGATATCATCCGATTTTACTGTATATTACAGTCGCCTAAATAACAAAAGCAACTTAATTTTTATTTTGTGCCCCTGATAAAACAACAACAACAAAAAGCCCAAACACACAAGCGTCAGGACGCCGTCTAAAGCAGACAAATAATACAGCCTCAGGTAATGCCATCTACAGGAAGAGAACGCCAAAAGAGACACTGTGTCTACCTTTCCTTTACGTCCACCTCGAGTGGCAGTGTCAACAGTGGCCAGTGGATAGGTGTTTGCTGACCGCTGTGTGGACCACGCTGGAGATAGGAGTTGTAGGCCTCGAGGGCGGCCCCGATAAGATAACGACTAACACGAACAAACCACCACGGCCACAACACTGTGTATAGGACGATGGGGACGTTACGCAAGTTTCCCAAGTTTACATCTCACAGCAAGATCCTCCTTGAAAAAGCAATAATATACACAATTGAATGGCCCGCTCTCCAGTAAGAACGCAAACCAATTTCCATCTGTTTCAAGAGCCTTTGAAAGTCGGTAGATACTGACTTACTTTGCATACATATGTAAAAAACATGTGCACTGCTGCGTTTGAAAACAGGTGCAGTGCTTCCCAGTTTAAAAACAGTTCTCACTATCTCCAACTTTTCTTATTTTTTCAAGGTACAAAATTTCACTTACACCATTATTGCGGAGAGTCATTAAATTGACCTCTTACATATGTCTTACCCTGAACAATACGTTACTCTTAATACTTATATCCCTGTCACACTGCACGACATTTAAACACAACTTCGGCCTTTTAAAAAATCACCAAACCAGTCAGCTAGCTCAGTATGAAACTAATTATCGCCCTCTGTAGTAATAACTGACATTGACTAATTATCTAATTAAACCTAAATTTAAGTTAAGTCTAATCTAAGCTAATTATCGTACTTTGTAGTAATAACGGATATTGAAGAGTTCAGGCGAGCTTCTTTGCGTCATGCGTTTCTCAGTCCACATAGTCATTGTCATCATTATTGACATTATAACCCTCTAGTTGTAGTTTCATGTTCGTTGATTGTCAATGTGTTTGTCCCCCTTGGACCACTGAGGTACATTAATATATAAATAATACGTTGTCTTAACCACTTCTCTGGCCCTGTAGAACTGTCCCTATTCGAAATATCAGCGGCTTCCGAAGCCAGAGTCTTGTTTCAATATTTGGTATCCTAGCAAATTTAGTATCATTGTTTAGGTCTTACCACACTTCCCTCCGTACCGTCTACCCATGTTGGTGATGGTGAGGTGGTAACGAAAAAAAAAAGGGGGGGGGGGAGTGAGTGACACACATGGGGATGCGAGTTTCGACGAAGTCGATCTGCTACATCAGTCCGCTTACACACAGAAAGTACAAAGTACACGTATTGCGGCTGTGCTGCAGTTTAATGCATTGTTCTCGGTATCTTACTACCATTAACGCAAATCGTGCCGGACTTAATGGCTCTCAGACCTTTCCTGAATATTTTACACACAGCTCGAAAACGCCGCGTAGGGGTTAGCTTGCATATATTCCGTGTTCCCGCGGCGTGCTCTTGAGCTGCCGAAAACAATATAAGCTAAGCAGCGTAAGCCATCAATAACAATAAAGAGCGGGTACCACTTAAAATAATTAAGAAATCGGAGCTAATCAAAGAGTATAAGGAAAGGGAAAAAGAAAAGAAACGCTCGATGGACATCTCATATTAGGCCGTTTCATCACATATACTTCTCTAATTCATATAAGCGCAGTGTGAGAGAAGACGTTCCTTTATATAGGACACAGTCAATTGGAATAAATGAACAGAAAGTCCTCTCTAATGGATGGATGCGTGGGCGTGTCCCTGATTGGCGGACCACACGACAACATCCGGTCTATGGGATGTCGTCTGCTTAAATATTGCCCACTTCCGGTCGTCTCCGTATGACGCCACGTGTTTCATTCCTCAATTAGGACAAAGGCTCCGCTCTGTATGATCGTGTAGCCGGCCACTCGCGATGCGTTCGGCATGCATGCCTCGTGTACGAGCAAAGGTGGTAGCTAGCAACCAGGGAAGGAAACAGAAACGGTAACAGAAACGGAAACGGTATTATACCGGAAATATAGCAGGTAACGGTAACAGAAACAGAAACGGATATCGCACTGTTATAATACCTGAAACAGAAACGGAAACGACAATAATTTACGGTAATAATTCGGGTACCGCAGGACCTGAATTATTTCAATTCATGTAGATAAATTTATTAAATAAACCTGAATGAAGCAAACTAAAATTAACTGAAGAACTAAAACTAAAATGAACTATCAAACGAGCATATAAGTAAGTAATTTACAGTAAATAGAAGAAGCATAGTTCTTATACGCTTATGGTGACCTGGAAGTTGCAAGTGTGAGTAACATTCCTGGAAACCATGTTCATATTAGCTGTTCACAAAAATCACGTACGTATATGTGTACTTTGAATAAACCACATCATCAGGACATATCCCATCCTGCCCCATTATGCCTTGGGGTAGTGGGCCGCACCTCACGTGGCGAATCTCCCCATTCATTACCATTAATTTATTTGTTGTTGTTGTTGAATAAACGTTGTCTCTTGTATATGCATGTATCCCTGGAGTCCTCAAAATAGACTTCAGAACGTAGAGGGATTAAGTTTTGAGAGCTTTTTTTTTTTCGTTACGTTTCCTTCTTTTTTTTAAAAAAAAAAAAGGAAACGTAACGGAAACCAAAGCAACAATGGTGATAAACGAAACAGAAACAAATAAGGGCCAGTAACGGAGGTGATAACGAAAAAGATTCCGTTACCTTTCCCTGGTAGCAACAGAATGAAAAACAGTCCACGCTGCATGGCATGTATGAGACGTTCGCTTTGGTAAAGGCTGCTTATAACTAAACCTGAATGGCGTACACATTGGTGCATGGTTGTCACTACTAGTTCCAGGACTGACCATCAGGTGGCATAACTGAATGTGTTACAAAGGATGCGTTTTTACACTCTGAGCACACACTGTAACCTGTGTGGTATCACCAAACCCTATTGTAAGATGTAACGATCTGTTAACTAATATAAATGTGCTTGGATGACGCAGCCGTTGCTCTGATTCTTTTTCTCATGACCACCATATAGTGGTCCCACGAAATTTCACGTTTCTTCGATTGCGCGTTTAGAGTTGGTTACTCGGGGTAAGGTTAATCATAACGACCCTGTAAATGAGAATGACTGTCAGCCTCGAGAAGTACAAGCTTATTCCTATTCAAACCATATGCATAAACTGTTAAAAAATGTGGTGGTGGTGGTGGTGGTGGTACTACTGAAAGAGGTCGTTGTTGTCGGCCTCACAAAGGTGGGCAACGTCACGACTAACGCTCTGGGGGAATGTGCGTCCTGGGCAGACTTCTAAGGGAACTGCGCCGACGAAAAAGATGGTGGTGGGTGGTGGTGGTGACGAAAAACCGGCTTGCCGCTGTTGGCCTCACGTATGTGGGCTGCGTCACGACTGTAGCCAGGATGAGATGATAGACGAAAAAGAACTTCACCGCATAACACGCTGCTACCATTCAGGACGATATTGTTCTTTCTCCTGATTCGTTGAACGTGCGAGGCTTACGCCTTTTTGTGACAACCATCATCCATACATTTGAGTTAATTGTCACATACAAACTCAGGGTTGTTAATATGGTACGGTTATGTACCGATATCGTAGTGATCACTGCTGGTTTGCGGCATGAGCAAGGTTCCGTTTTAAGAGCGCATAGTTTAAGTATGTGCGTTTGTGATCTGAAACGTACACAAAGCCATTCCAAATAATTACCACTCCCAATACGGAGTGCGATGCATTACTGCTGGTACGTGTGAGCGCATATCCAAACACACACGGCGGCGTTGCGGACGGTGATCATACGTATACAACGTCGATTTGGTGAACCGGCTCCTAACCAGATGGACATTCCCTATCAAAGGTATTGAGAAACAATAACACCGAAAGGGGCACGTGGTGGCTTTCCACGAACGAAATCCCAGCTGCTTTCGGCCATCGTCCGTGCTACATCACATTGCTTGTATTAAGTACATGGTACACGTTCGGCGATGTTATCTTTCAGCTGTGGTGTTGGTCTGACAAGGGATTCTTTTCGGAAGAAGGGCTTCTATATGCTGGTAGTTCGTTTGTTTGTGCTAGTTGTAGCGATCGGAATTTTAAAGATATTTTAAAGATATAAAGATTATTTTGAGAATTCGGAAGCCTTCAAGAGCCACTTGACTCATTGCTCCAATGCAGTCCACAACTTGCAAAAACATGCAGTTTATCTCAGAGGCATCGGTTATTTCGTTCATTTCATTCATTACTTCATGTGATTTGATTTCACTTTATACAGAAATGAGGTTCAGGCACAAAAGGCGAACCCTGACGTGGTACCTGAACCAGTACCATCATTTAACGGATCAGTTGTTTTAATTCCTAAGTATTACATAGTCTTACATTTAAATTTCTGCAGCTTTAATTCTTAAATAATCACCACATCAGTTACCCCCTTAATCATCGGTGCTTCATCTAATCTAGCGCATCATTCAATCTAGCGCTTCATCTAATCTGTGTTTGACGCATCATTCTCAGTGTATAGCTCTTGCGCCATGTAACACCAAATCATCGCCATAATCAGACTACAACTGTTAACGAACGATACCTGCATATTACGATGGTGACTAGATTAAGGAAGAGAGGGAAAAGACGAATAGTGATGATGATCCTTAGATGCATCCGCTGCTAGCCATGTCAACCAATCCGCTTAGAAGAATTTGTGGGAGGAGGTGCGATAAGCGGACAAGATGCGCTGTGTAAACTAGTCTTTGTTCCTTCACAATACAGTGTGTCTCTGCTAATGCAAATACAGGAACGATAACGGATTGCTAATGTTACTTAAAACTTCAACGCTCTTTGTCTATCTTCGTGTCATTAGATGGTGTTAGTACACCGATTGATAACGTCACCGTGAAGTTATCGTACACACCGGAACCAATTGAACCGCATGTTAATTAAAATCTCAGTATCCGCTGATAGGGTGCGGTAGATATAGTACTTCGGAAGCCACGTTATCAACGGTCAACCAGCACTGTATCTGTTTATCAACAACCATCCAAATAAACAGCAAAACGGAGATAATCACCTTTAAAAGGTCAACATTCACAAACTGACTAACTGACCACAGATTTCAGTACTTTGCTATCGTTTGATCTCGAGCATGATACACAATAGTGAGTTTTAGTATAACGTACGCTGTCGCCTTTGCGTACCGAAGGGATACGTGGTGGTGGTGCGTACGCTACATAAAACTCTCTATTAGAGAGTTTTAGTGAGTCGTACGCTGTCACCTCTGCGTACGTAAGAGATACATGGTGGTTATGCGCACTGCGCGAAGCTCTCTTTATGGTTTGCGCGTGCGCAGAACCAACCACGCTATCCCTTATGTACGCAAAGGCGATAGCGTACGTTACGGTACATAAAACTCTCTATTGCCAGGTACAGCGCAACGTTATTGAGCACGAAGTAATCGACGTCCAATTGATTAGATTACGCGTCCGCTCACTGAGGAGCCAGCCGCATGTCAGGTTTCACATAACCATCGTCGCAGCAATGTGCGTGAAGGTGTAAAGACAAATTGATCCAGCCTATGGTACCGGTGCAATGCATTACAAATATTCGTGACTGTCTGTCGTGACCACTTTCGCGGCGGGAATTCAACAAGAAGCAGCTCCGCCCTTTCTCGAAAGGCACTTCATATTCCATCTCTTTCTTAGATACAATGTTTCTGTCGAGAAAATGATTCTCTTAATTCCACCATTATTTATTTATTTATTTTTCTTCTCCTTCTTTCTTTTTTTTTTTTTTTTTTTTGCGCAGCATCCAAGACTGTTACCTCCTAACACGTCGAACTGGGTCCGTTGGTAATCTATCGAGTATTAAAAGCGCTAAAAGCACACAAAGAGAAGGCACACGCTACATGCGTGTCATCTTCTTGTGTGGTCTTAGCGCTGTTAGTATACTCGACAGCAAGGTCGTTCAAATTCGAACAACGAAAGGCAAAAGGCAAGCACGTCATGATTACATAACCGTTCTGCACTTCGTTTTGCTTTTTCCGTCTTTCCTCTTTTTGGAATAGCAAGCCGGCTCTTTGCCAGCTATCCTTTCCTTTCTATATTTTTTTCTTAATAAACATGTAACCCCCGCCCCCCCCCCCCATTCTGCACTATTGAAAGAGAACTTCACCACATGGCACGCGGAATGATATACCGTTAACACTTCTGATTTGTGGAAAGCGCAGGGCATACGCCCTTTTGTGACAGTTGACGTAAACTCTAGCAACTGAACTTCACCGCATAGCAGGCTCTGCGCCAACCATTGCCAAGAATGATAGGGTTACCGCTTCTGATTCGAAGAGAGATGAGGGCGTACGCCATTTTGTGTCAATTTGGATATACGATAATTGACACAAAAAGGCGTACGCCTCCCTCACTCTTCGCATCAGAAGCGATAACCGTATCATTCGTGGCAATGGTTGGCGCAGAGCGTGCTATGCGGTGAAGTTCAGTTTTTAGAGTGTAGCTAGAGTGTCACAAAAAGCCGTACGCCTCCCGTTTTCAACAGATCAAGGGAGGGAACGACGACATTCGTTGGCATTCATGGCATTCAGTAGCGTCGCATGCAGTGAAGTTCTATTTCAAGAGTCCAGGGAAGCTAAATTCGTCAGTGTTTGAGATAACTTGATGCGTGGAGATAAGTAATCGGAACGCGCCTATTGGATAGCGTTGCGCACGGTGCTGCCCGCTGTCCAATAGACGCGTTCCGGTTGTTTCATGGCATCAAGTTACCTTACACTGAACAAACTTAGCCTCCCAGGATTTATGAACATCAACTTTATTTTTACAAATAAACATGGTACATTTTACGAACCTTTATTTTTGACCAAGGAAATATGTAATTATGCTTTCGAAGTACAGGTATGCCATCCCAGATTTTCAAATGTTGTTGCTAAGATAAGCCACCTTCATAACCTACTAACTCCACTACTCTTAACAGCGCACGACCAAACTGAATGTGTGCAAAGGAAAATCTTCTATGACAGATACATCGGCATCACCAAATACTATGCCTATAATTATTTGCTTTAAAAAATACGAATGGTTACTCTCTCTTGTCGGCCGCTGCGCCGTCATTTCATATTTTTCCATAAACTTCTTCATTCGCGAATTGATTATCGTCCTGAGCTTCTGTCGTCCATTTCATTTCATGTACCGCTTATAGTTCCCTCAGATGTTACCCTACCTTTTATGTCAATATGCATTGCAAACTTAGTCCATTAATAAGAACTCTGGTGCATTTCAACAACTTCAGTAGTCAACATAATATGGATATTTTCGCTCATACTCTAATGTTTCTGACCACTACGGAGGTTGCTCAGGACCGACTTATTTCATGATTGCTATTATATGCTGTTGTTGATACTCATTTTTGTATGCCTCAAACTACTGTGTATGCTGCGTATATTGAATATTGTTGTTCGCCTTCTTTTCTTTTTTTCTTTCTTTGGCATCTTTTTTTCTGGTTTGATTGTTTTTAGTGATTGAGTGTGCACTAGCTGTTACCCAGGCCTTTACCGGCTGTTCAGAGGCGCCTAAAAAATAAATAAATTGAAACTGAAATTGGACCTACATAGTTTCGCTTTTTCGCCCGTTTATACAAACCTTTCCTCCGCACGGAAATTCCATCGAATAACGTTCACGTCGTAACACCAGAAGCTGTGTGAGTAGTCGGCGCGGAAAAGGCGAGTTATAAAATAGCTTTGAGGAAGCGCTTGACCTTCACATTTGGACTTTTGCGTAACCGTGGCAAAGTTCTTCCTTATGACCGGACGCTTTGCATTCATTAGCATGCCCCTGGCAGAGGAAAGGTCCGGTCTCCATCCAAACAAGGCCACCTCGATGAGGCAACTGCGTTACACGAGCTGAGATACCGATAGCCACCGCCTATCCAGTGCCGTATAAACAGTAGAGGTCAGGGCAATATTAATCAATAACTTAAATAAAATCAAATGACACAAAATCTGCGCTGACGGTGACATTTTATTGATTTTAAACGGCATCCTCCGCGAATTCTGCAGTATTGTTGTCGTGTTAATACGGTAAAATGTATCTAATTGGTTATTATTTCACCTCCATCGTCCGTTAAAGTCACCGATTGTATTTCGTGTCGTCCTGCAAGCCTTCGCGCGAGCGTTGTCCTTTACAAATACCTTGCGTTGGTTTGTTTGTTTGCGTTGTTTGTGTTATCCTTGGTTGCTGTACATTAAGTGGCCTCCATAACTTTGTTTTCGCATAATTCTTGAGAACTCCTTTCATGTTCTGAAGCAACTTGGTTCTTCTTCTTCTATTTTTAACGTTGCCGTTTCCAGCAGGAAGTCACCTCCTGCTTTCCAAGTAAGGTCATGTCGTTCACAATGACTTACTAACACGCGAATGAACATTTCTTCTTTAACGTTATTCCTTCTACCCAACAAGAACAAATGTATCATGACGTGTATATCTACTCCTAATTACTAATATTATTATAAGATGACGATGATGGCGATGCGTTTATACTACCTCTGGAAAGCAATACCTTCTTTCTAAAGAGTAACGGGCACCACTTGTACGTTGCAACGAATAGCACATTGCTCATTGCTTGGTGTAACTAAGTTTTTGTTCAAGTTGGAGGCGGTCCACTCATTCAATAGGAATGACGATTTCCATTCGCATAGCACTGATAACGATACTATAAAAACAGAGGTTTACAAATAGGTTCGTAAAGGTTTGTGTACTCAGATTTAGTTTGAGTTCTTGATAAGTAAACACTTCACATTATAAGAGCGCACTTTGTTAAAAGCAATATATTGCGGAGAGCCTCAGAATATCTTATTTCTGCCCTACTTTCTCACGGTGGTTCGTGCGTCTACGATTTCCTGGAGTTGTGTATGTCACACTTTCACTCGGGAGATAATACAATAAAGCCTAATGGATCCCCACAAAAAATATACAATAATTACGTTCTGTCCCCCAACAATAATTTTAAGCAGTTTCATTTTCCAAGTGCATAGGCCACGCATGTTTTGTACATTTGACTTTCTGACTGATTCTTTCTTTTGCTTATGTTGTGGAGTCGGTTTCTCGTCGTAACCATCTCACCCTCTTAAAAATCAGGTGTGGCCGAGTTCCTCTTACGCATCTTCATTGTGAACGTTCGTAGTTTCACTGTATATACAATCGAAGACAAATGAAGTGGGTATACGAATCACATCTCAGTAGGATTTTTTTAAATCTTCTTCTTGCCGACCAGAATACTGTACTAGAAGGCTCTGTTCCAAAAAATCGGTGGCTCGCGCCCTGAGGCTTTTGCTTCGAACTCCTTTATAATGCAACCCCTTAAAGGCAAAGGCACTCATACATGTGGAGTGTGATCTCCAGATTAGATGCATGTCGTCTCTAGAATATTACTACTGAAAGAAAATAACTTGGACATATATATATTTTTTAAAGGTTCCTTTGGTTTTGTGCCAGACTACGTTTCGTATTCGATGTTGTAGTATATCAGGGGATAGGAATTACATTCCCATGTGCTGTGTTGTGTTTTTTGAGTAAATCATAAGTAACTTCGTCGATGTGGATCGGGTGACGTCGTAGGCTGTGCACGAGGAGAGGGACCGGACTTCCCAGAGTCCCATTATCAGCAGAACCAGAGGCCGGCTCTCAACTTCCGCTGCTCGCAAGAGGACATCCGTCGTTCTCACTCTTATCCAACACTCGGCAGACCTCCCTTTGCTGGAGATTCCGAGGAAATATGTGTACATCCCCCAATACCAGGAACAGACGCGAAAAATTATAGCAGCTGTCTCCGAAAATCGAATGTCTGTTTCCCACACGCCGCGAAAACTCAAGTGACAAGTTATATATTCTAATAGAATACTGCCATCACGGTGTTACTGCCACGATGCTACTCGAACCATTATTTCTCTCTCTCACTTTCTGTTTTCGCTGGCATATCCACGTTTTTCTGTTTCGTCTAATCGAATATAATGAATTCGTTGAGTGCGCTGTTTTGAATATGTATCACATTCAACATTATGAACCCCGTTATAAATGTAATTGCAGTCCCTCAGAAGAAAACAGATATGTATATCTGTGGTTAATGGTACAAGATGGGGTATGTAATGCGCGTAATAGATCCGATAGTCACATTTAGTTCATATAAATGCTTAGTTCAAATATAAAGTGACCCATCATCTACATCTGCATACATCAGTCAGCATAAATTAAATGAAAATTCGCAACAAAATATCAGCTTCGGAATATTGAAATGCACACTCCAGAGCAAAAAGCAAAAGCATAATAAAAAGTAAAGACATTACCACCTGTGATTTTATTGGTATTGTATGTCCTTAAGATATATCACTGGACCTTATGAATTTTTTCGTTGGGTTCTTTTCTGGAGTATCTCACTAGCTCCTTTGTATACTTCTGCGGCAGCTGTAACAGCCCCATAGCGGAACATGACACCATCAATGAACGCTTAAAAATAATAAAAGTGCTTGTTACGTGTTGGATCGTAAATCATTCGCCATCTGCAATATTATTGACGTGCGGTCGCACTATGATGCTCGTGCAGTATAAAGGACAATACATCATTGGTTCGTCGAAAAGGAGAACACAGCGCCATCTTGCGATGCAGCGGAGAATTTCCTCGCGCCGCGCGTCCCCACTTTCTTTTCGCTGGTTAAATGTGAAAAGGTGATATTCCCGTGGATCTCAGAAAGTGACAACGACGTACGGGCATGCGAAAATGGTTCGTGTGGTTTTTGCCATGCGCTCTGCCTTTTGTTCCGCTTTCGAAAGGTTTGGGAGGGCCCTCTGGATGATGGCAACAGCGGAACGTTTTGTGCCACTCATTCACTTGTCCTGTAATGCGTGCTGCAGATATATTGTTATGGACATACGTCCTGTCTTTCAGTCGAATGGAGAACCACGGAGCAGTTCCCGCCGGCTTAATGTTTTGTGTCAAATAGTTGAACGAACAGTGTTTATGAGCAGCAGCCGTGTAGAGTGCCAGAAAAAGAGAAAACCGAGTGCCCAGCACATGTCCATTACACACAACTCATGTGAATTTGACTGTACACTCTTAGAAATGAGCTTCACCGCATAGCACGCTCCTAACCAACCATCATCTCGAAAGATATCGTTATCTGCCCTGATTTGTTAAAAACGGGAGGCGTACGCCTTTTTTGTGACACTTATGCTTACGCTGTTCATAATTGTCACACAAAAAAGCGTGTGTATTGTCATCAAGCAAGATAACTACCTATGGAGGTAGCCTCCTTTACACAAACTCTATCTTACATACCAGATAACAACGCTCCAGAGGGAGATTGCTTTTTGTACGTGCCATACCCTGCGAACAATCCTGAAACTCCGGAAGGGTCGCTACGGGGGAGCAGTACAGTCCTAGTGGGTTTACTAGAACTTGATATGCCACTCACCTTGATCATGATCAAAGAACCGAGTCGCTATAAGCCAGCGGCGACAGCACCCCACAGACCCAAATAATGACTGCTCACGGATGATATGTGCACGCAGCCTGGCTCTCATTGCCCGAAAAATAGCTATGCTCCCAACATCTCCCGTACGGCTCCCGTTTTCAACAAATCGGGGCCGATAACGATATGATTCGAAATGATGGTTGGCTAGGAGCGTACTATGCGGTGAAGTTCATTTTTAAGAGTGTAATGCACGAATTGTGTTTGGAACGTTACAGACCCACGAAGCGATCAGTTCACAAGCTCGCTCTACTGCCATTGCCTTCACGCATTGCTTCCTGGAACTTTTGATTGTAAGCACTGTCGAGTGTCGTACACTCTTAAAAATGAACTTCACCGCATAGCACGCTCCTAGCCAACCATTATCTCGAATGATATCGTTATCTGCTCTGATTTGTTGAAAACAGGGGGCGTACGCCTTTTCTGTGACAATTATGAACAGCATAAGTGTCACAGAAATGGCGTACGCCCCCCGTTTTCAACAAATCAGGGCAGATAACGATATCATTCGAGATAATGGTTGGCTAGGAGCGTGCTATGCGGTGAAGTTCATTTTTAAGAGTGTAGCCCTCTCACGTGAAGAGAGGGCGAAAGAGCGAGACGTGTTTGTGTTTACAACTTTCTCACGTCCGCATGCTCGCGTATTTGGAACTGCGGTTACGCCGGCAAGTGACGGTGTAGCGTGTTTTTTTTTTTTTTTCTTCTTCTTCTTGGCGATTCTCACCGGTTAGAGATCTTTTCCTCGGTTGTGGCTTCTCCTGTTTTCGTCGTGACATGGCATGGGCCGTCCTGTGCGTGCTGAGCAGTCTCTCAGCGTCCTCGCCTTCCGTTGTGGCACCCAGCCTTCTCACGTGCCACCGCAGCGTCTTCCCTGCTACAGCAACGCAGGAAGACGCCCGGCTGACACCAACACCCCACGTGACACCCGACGACACCACTTCTCCAGCACACCACCACTCATTCACAAATCCGAGTCAAAGCACTGAACATTCTCACCACTCCTGTCTCAGAACATCCTAACGAAAATGAAGCGGACGGCGGTCGTTTTGAAGCAGACGACACTGGCTCTCCCAGAGCGCGCGCGAGAACCACAAACACACCACGTGATGACAAATCTGTTTCACTGTCGTCGACACCTCGCGCACCAAACTCGTCCACTCCGCGGAGAAATATCCAGTACACACCAAGATGACATCATCATCAACGTCATCACAGTTAAAATCATCGGATATCAACGGAGTTGATGTTTAGGAGGATACCGCACGGACGGGGTCGTGTCCGTGCTGACGCGCGGTCTGCTTAGCGGATAGCAGTTGCGCGAGGTTTGCCCCCCTCCCCCCCTGGCGCCCTTCCCCCGGGAAAGAGAGAGGGGAGCGGTCAACGGGGAGAGAGAGCGAGAGGGATTTTCGTGGACGATGGTGAGGAGAGGAGGAAGAGAGCGCGACGCTGGAGGGCGTTGCGGACGCACGCGCGTCATGCTGTCGTCTGCTCGCGTGGGCGGGACGGACGTACAGTAGTTGGGGGGTGCATCATTCTTCTGCTGGACGTGGGGTAGATAGGGAAATGGGTGGGTTGAATTTGAAAGTAGGGGTTGACAGTGGGGTGTCTGGAATAGGAAGGGGTGTTGCAGGGATGGGCGTCTGTGGTGGACAGAGGTTGGGACATTTGCGTTGGTTTTATGTGTTTCTGACGTTCAGACGTGTGGCAAGAATGATGTTCGACTGGAGATCGTTGTCTCTTGTTCTCTGGAAGAATGTGCCAACCAAATGCTATTTTTGGAATGGTTCACGAGAATAACGCTGCATTGCGTTCTTTTGTTGACGTTAAACGTACCACGATCTCACCCGACATGATCTCAGTTGTCTCGCGACGTAAACCCCCAATTATTATAATTATTACCTTACCCGAAAAAAATCTGCGAAGAACAGTTTGTCTGCGCCGTTGTAGTTCTTGCAGGCGCTTCGGACCTAATACGAGCAACACGTACAGTTTAAATGAGGGGCATGTTTATTTAGAGACAGGCCTTCCCTCTGAGATACAACAAAGGAATAATGTTACAGTCAGCGAACATCCAATTTCCCGTCAAAGCAGAGCCCTCTGGCGATCCGTGGCAGCCGTGATCTCATGACTGACCGATGACGCCGATCACACATTCAATAACAGAGCTTCACCACATAACATCATCAAGGCCGCCCCACTGCAACAGAGTTATCCATGATGAAAGAAGCCTGAGCAATGGACGACACGAATTAGGTGAAAATACACGACGTCCGATGGCTAGCCTGCGTTTATGCTATATTTTATCAGTTGTACTTTTCCTGCAAAAAATAAAGAAGAAAGGGAGAGCTCCCCCCTCCCTCACCCCAAGTTGCACAGATTTATGCCGTTATAGCTTCGAATCTGAGGAGAGATTGAGGCGTACGCCTTTCTGTGACAGATGACATGCCACAAAAAGACATGCGCTTTCATTTTCAATCAAGCTGGATAGGAAACAATACCATTCGGAATGAAGGATGGCGGGACGCGTTTAAGAGCTGTTTTTAGGGACCTATCCTGTCGGGCAGGCAAACGTGCCAGCTATCCAGTAGTGTATTCAACTGGTGATAATTTAATATGAAGAAACAATGGATAATTGTACTATATCTTAACTAATGAAATTTCTGTCGTGCCCAGCGATCTGCTGTGTCCCGGTTGTTTTAGTTGTTCCACACTGGGGGCAGGTACTGACGGGACAGCTGTGACAACGACTACGTGAAATACTTTATTCTTCCTGTTTTTATTTTACAATCCAAACCAGTTCAAAGAATTTATTTGTTTGATATTTCGACAATTATATTAGCAAAGTATATATTCGATGTCTGTAGAGGCATGCCTATCCTTGTGTGACTTGCAGACCTCATGATGGCCTCTGAAGATCGCGACATACAAACAAAAGAGTGTCCCGGGATGGAGGTTATAATTCCTTGAGATGTTCCCTCATAGGCCGACACGATATCTTACTTCCGCAATTATCACCTGAGATATCCTTTTGTGGACTGCGTCGAGAATGACGCGCTTTTCTCTCTCACTCTCTTTCTCCACTATATAGACCCTCAGAAAATAGGGCGACATATCGTTGCGAAAACTTCATCCTTTTCTTCTTTCTCCCTTTTTCTTTTTTCTCTACTAGACCTGGAGTAGCTTGTCCAGCAGTGAGCATGGCTTACATCTCCATTTTTTTTTCTATCATCATCGCCATTATCATCATCATCAAAACTCACCATGAGGCTAGCCTTCTCCACAGTACTGGGCAGTGAAGTGGTGCAGTTATAGAGATGAAGAGAGAAAACATTTTTAACATATATATAAACATACATAATTTAACAATATTTCTAGTGGTCCATTAGTCATTCAGGTATTTGGTGCAGTCAGTGCTATAAGGATTGTTATGGGCAATGTACGGCCTTGCTTACATTGTTGATTTGATTTGATTCGATTTTAAGAAAAAAAAATTAAATGGAGATTTTGCTTTACTACTGTGAGTCCTGCAACACCACATCACTTACACCAGCTAAGATAATAAATCTGACTGGCCGACAAGATCTGGGATATCACGAGGGTTGGTGTTCTAAACATTCCACTTTTTCCTTTTTTTTTTTTTTTGTTTCATTGTGAATTTTCCCAGGCTACAAGTACCGAACTAATCCTTACATCGTCAGGCCTGACAACTCTACATTTTCTTTCTTTTCCCTGATCTAATCTGATCCAATAAAATACACAAAACACACTCCTATATGTATATAGCCATCACTCTCAATGATATCGTTCTCTCACCGATTTGTTGAAAGTGAGAGGTATACGCCTGTTTTGGACGGGTCGCACTTAGCATTAGTTGTTTTATAAAAGAGTTGCACTCCCCCCTCCCCCCCCCCTTTGCTTTAACATATCAAACTGAATGACGATTAGCCCCGGACTGTGTTTATGCACCAAAGTCCCGTTGTAGTTTGATTGATTAGATGGGACTAAAAAATAATGCAAGGTCCAGCAATATATGTATACCGTCGTCAACAGGGGTGGATCCAGACCCTCTGTTTTTTTTTTTTTTGGGGGGGGGCGGTTTCTTTGTCAGAGCGCGTAGTGGGGGAGGGGAGAGAGGGAAATCCAATGTAAAAACTGACGTATTGGGGGGGGGCGATCGCCCCCCCCCCCCATGGATCCGCCACTGGACGTCAAATAGGAGAACTACCTATGGTGTGAAAAGATGGCTATATGGAGGTTTGTATTGCCAAGGATGGGACAAGCGCAAGGCACTAGTAGTCCCGTTTACACCAATGAAAACTCGATGTTTTGTCATCAAGCAGGGAGGTGTGTTGACATCAAGTGGGGGAACTACCTATGGAGGTAGTCCCCTTTACACTGACGGAAACACGGCACGATTTATGTTTAGGAAGGGAATACTGACTCATTGACAAGTTCGAGCTTGTCCCGTGGGGTTCCACGCTAAGTCACAAAATTACGGGTGGGAGAGAACAAGCTTGCACAATTATCTAGTACTTTGCACAATTTCCACAGCATTGCTTACAGTACTGCTCCTCGAAATATTTTTTTCTTAGTCTAGTACTCTGTATAGCTGGAGGTGAGCGCGGATACGATTGACAGTATCCGCATCATATCCGCGCATGTAACATCCGCGACCACAACTGCATCTCGTTGAAATAGGTGTATCCACGTGGATATTGAGCACACCCTACATCCACGGTCATTGCACTTGAACGAACGAATATAGACAGGAAAAATAATATACGAAAAACGAATATTTTGTGTTGCAAACGTTTTTACTTTTCAGCATGTAACTGTGTCAGGAACGTTACACCATCTACGATTGTCGAATAACAGCTGCTAAAGGAGTAGCAACGCAAAGGGAGGCACACTGCAACACCATTTGTGATTGCACTGCTTGATAATTATTTGCGGATTTCAAAGGATTATACTTTTACCCGCAAACCAGAATGCCGTGTGGATAACAGCGCTGATTCGCGATATAACTGGAGCCGCGTATAGGTCTCTTCATATAGCAACATACATATACTCATTTAGGAGCATACACAGTCTATATTCACGCTCTTGATGTATATGTCTTTTTGTTGTGTATTGATAAACTTCTGTGAAAATCCTCAGCCCATCCAGCATTACGCGCGTTGAAAAACAAGTGACAAGTCCATTCCCGAACCACCACGCAGTATATACACACACACACGCATACGCACACTGGGTCAGTGAGAAAGATAGTTCGCCGTCCAAGCATCTTCCTCAGACATCTCTCGACGTGGTCTTTTGATGCAACGACTTCCCAGAACTCAAGCTCTCCATTTCCCTTTTTTTTTCTTTTCTCTCTTTCTCTTTTTATTTCGTGTAATTATTTGCTGCTTCGAGCATTGGGGGGTCATATATACTGAACATGGGCCGAGACAGCTGCGAGAGCCTGCTCCAGAGGGTACTACGTCTTAAGAGTGGGGGGAAAGCGAAGTCCTCGCCTTGACCTCGGTGACCCCGTCCATAGCGGCTACTCGTTGCGCGTTCCCGAGCGAGCGTCTCATGTGAGCTCCAGAAACGGGCGTACTGGGGTCTTGCGATTCGAGGTTTTGGTTCTGCATTTGTTGGCAACTCTCCGCTGCTGCACTTAAAGTGGAATGCGGAAGAGAAAAAGATTAAGGTAGTAGTATTTCTATGTTTTTCCCCTTTTCCTGTATGGTGTGTTTCGTGCATCTAATGTAAAGAGGTAGGCGATATGAAGAACAACAACAACAAATAAATCGTGACTATGACCTGGAGTGATTCACCACTGGAGAGCAGTACACTACCCCCATTACACGCGAAACATTAGATGTGAGATATGAGAATGAAGTTAAAGTTATGTGCAAGTACAACAATTGAGCAACAGCAACAACAGATAAATTAATGGTGATGAATGGAGAAATTCGCCACATAATTTGCGGCCCGTTACCCCAGGGCACAATGGGCAGGACGCGATGTGTCCTGAGCTCTCCTACACTGGCTGCGCTACGCCACAAGAAGGAAGGTGAAGAAAAAAGAAGAAAAGAAAGAAAAGAAACGCACATGAAAGAAGCACCAATGGTCATTGAGATACAGACATGAACAGATATCACAGCATGTAAAGAAGAATTCCCACTGGTTAAGTACGGTTCTCAAATTTTGTGCACCAATTCGATGTTTATACTTTGCGATGTTGCTGGGATTTATACCGGAAGCCTGTGAGTTCATGCGCCTGAAGTCCACTTCGTCTTCTCGCCGTGATCTGAGAATTTGCTTCGTATTTCCCCCTCCATTCGTGTTCACATTCTGTACCCTTTCTCTGTATGCCACACTGCGACCCTAGCCTTTCTAAGCCTCGTCCGGATATTTCGAGCTTCGTATTATCACATCGCCACCGTTCAAACCGATCTTCGACCTCTCCTCGATGCTTACACACTAAAAACGTGTGAGATGAGAGCGTCAGGGGCACGTCGTCCTCGCCCTGAGTAACCTGGGGGATTCTCGTCTTAATTAGTGCGAGAGAGGCACCTTTTGCTCAAATCTTAAACTGGAGATCATAAACTGGTGTTTCCGATGGATTTGTCTGAATTCTTCACTAGGCCCTATCGCTGACTCGAAAGGCTGAGGTACACGTCTCGAAATTTCATCATATGCCATTGTATAGCTGCTCGGTTGCTCCAGAACTCTTGGTATTGGAACGGTACCCTGATCATTCGTTGGATATTTTGTGAGCCTTGTGGGTCTGAAAAGATGGCCTCGGTACCAGTGTCTTTCAAAGGCGTCTGTGAAAAACGGGTCATTTTCCGGATGCTTTCACAATGTCAATCTGTCGGGATGGGCATTTTGGAGCATTCCCCTCGGAACGAGTGCTCCAGAACGAGATCCAGCTGCTGCGCTTTGTTTAACTAAGATCAGAATAGTTCAGAATATTTTATTAACATAATTATCCTTCTTGGCACTCATATATATCAAAACTAATTGATCTCAGACGTTCAAGTCAGTCTAAGTATTACATATATTTACCGCACCTACGCTATCGCTGTCCACTGTACTGCATGCGGAATCACTTACACGTCTAAGCGCTAAGCTGGAACGCCGGACTTCCCGAACCCTTACCATTCCCACCATCCGCCCCGTCACCGTATATCCCTGCTCACAATGCCACACTCTCAGACAATATGTCCCAATCCCCGACCCTCCTCAAACGTCTCGTTTTCAAAAATTCGCCTGCCAGACAGCTCCTGGACAACGAGGCCAACCTAACGGTACAGAAAACTTGTCAAGGACGTCGAACAAGAATACACCCTTAAAAAAGGAGTCCCGAGAGCCGATTCGGAACGGGACTCACAAAAATGCCTCCCCTCTTCGGGAAATATAACGGAAGCCCGGACAAAACGGGGCCACAGTGGAACCTGCATGACCACCACCATCCATTCACCTTGCCCTGGAGGTCTAGTGCTGCCACCTGGCCGGCAACAAGAAAACGACCTTCGGACCCGCAACAATAGCAGAATCCATGGGAAATCTTGTGAATTACGTCATACACAGCAAACCAGGAAGGTATGGGTCCACTTTCTTTCGGCAAAAGGGCGGGGGACCCTAAGATATAAAGAGGGGAATACCACCGCCTTTTTTTTTTTTTTTTTCTTGCATGGAGATCTGTCCCGGGCGCTTGAATACAGGGGGTCCGTCTGGTTGGTGTCTGGACGAATTTTACGACGAAATATTTGTCCGTCGCATTGGAAATAGAGCTGCACGGTGCCTTCCTGGGCGAAAGTGGGGAACATTGGTCTGTTTTGGCTTCTTTTTTTCTTCTTCTCGCATCTTAGTTGTGTTTGGCTTACGCCTAAGGAAACGTACAGTGACAGATATACTGTTCTGATGACTGAGGCGTGTTCTGGCTTGTCCTCGCTATGCACTCTTCTATGTCAGAGGAGGAGGACGATACTCAGATGCCTGGTTACTGCCCTGAAACGGTGGAAGCGTGACTAATAGTGACACCAGGTTTTATGTTCGTCATTCTAAATAGAAAGTGCTCATTCGATATTCCATGCTGATTGCAAGAAGAATGTTCTTCCGCTGTACGACGAGAAGAAACTTTCCAGAATATTTGCACTTGTTTGTTCGTCTTTGCAGAGATGTCGCGAAAGCATCTTTGCATTTTGAGCACAAACGATGTAGACAAACTGAAATCCCTTTCTGCCCCATATCACTTATAGATCGTGGGTTGCAGATCTGTGTAGCGGCGAGATAGAGATGTAAATAGAAGGTCCTGTGCACCTGCTGGAGATGCTTCAGACAAACTGACTGACAATTTATTTTACAGCCCACTTTTAATTGTTGTAGATGGCAGTCGCTGCACGCCAAAAAGATGATGATGATGATGGCATATCGGCGTTGATGGCTTCACCCGTATGGACAGCGACACGGCTGTAGCCGAGATGAGAAGAGAAGAAAGGATGAATGTTTATGGTTGGTGAGAAGATTTGTAGGTAAACTTCAAGCATCAAAAACTTGTACTTCTAATAAGCACTTGTCAGCAAACCGGAACTGTCAAACATATCCTACGAGACCGTCATGCATGCAATGAGTTGCTAGAGGAATGCTGCAGAAATGGTACGCTGGATGATGTTCTACTTGCCAGGGGCTCTTTCACCAAAGGATATTCGGAAACTTGCTGCCTAGCCTGCTTCCTTCTGGATACCGTTCTGACTGAAGACTCTACGCTTAAAGGTACTGACCCCTACTGATTGCACAATGGAGTTCCCATTTCTCTTGACGTCAGCCGAGAACCGGGACTTTACAACATGATACGCTCCAGGTCATCCAGCATATAGCATAACTCTCTATGTCGTGATCTGCTGAAGATGATGAGGATACGCCATTACCAGATGTCTCACTGTAAATAGTGGCAAACGCTCAAGAGCGTTACTAGCGCCTTGATTTGACATCCAACAAACCAAGTGTTCTAGAGCACCTTGCTGCACCAGAGCGGCAATCGTCCAAATTCGTTTTTCTTCTCTACTTTCCCTTTCTCTCTCTCTCTTAGTGAGTTCAAAATATCCACTAATATTTGAAGTGACCTCAGTTTCGAAGGCACGTAGTTCGTTAACCAACGTTCTAAGAGTTCAGTGTTCGTTAAAATGGTCTAGATACAAGCTAACTGGTGGACGAATTCCATACTGAAGACGACGGACGAACGAGGACGAACTCCATACCCTCTGCTCATTGCTCAGGCACTTTTATTGTGGAGTTCCGCATTCGACAAGGCTTTCAAGCGTCAAGGTCTTCAAGTTACACTGAATCTAGCCTCGCTTTCCTCTACACCTTTCAGCTGTCCCGCTAATAACCGAAAACCGTCCATTCCTCGATACCTTCATCGTCTTCTTTGTCGTTGTCCGCTCCTGACACTTCCACTCGCACAAAATAGCAGAAGGGGCGGTGCACCAAAAGAACATTTCAGTCCGCTTTCCATTGTGGCCAGACGGATTGACCCGTCCCTACACACAACATAGAGACGCAGCTGAAAAGGACACTCACAGATTGACTGTTGAACTTTGTTCTACGGGTAAGAAGAGTGAGGTTGCAGGTGTCCATGTGGTCATTCGCTCTGGGACCGTAAATCGTCGTTCTCGCAATGGTCTTCTTATGTCACGGTGAAGGAGCAGGAAAAAGAAAAAATGAAATATGGTTTTTGCCCGTCCATGCTCTCTCTTTTTTATTCTTGACGGGCGGAGGGGACCAAGGAGGGCTGCCAGGTGCGATGACCTCGGAGAACTGTTTGTCGGTAGGCAATTTTTCGACGTTGTGCGGTTTTTGAAACATGCTCTTCCCGAATATTACGCGAGGTGTCTGCCTAGCTGGTCAAGAGTGGCGTCGAAAGAAAAAAATGTGATAGGCAAGTTTTGGGCACGATGTTCCGAAGAGCTTCATTCTGCTCCCACCAGCGGCACGGCCGAGCGGGTTAAGGCGTGCCGCTCGTTGGTGGTAGCCAAGGTCATGCTGAAGATTGGTAGGTGGTGGGTTCGAATCCTACCGCCGGCTGGGCTGTCTGAGGTTTTCCCTGGGTTTTCCGAAGACTTTCCAGACGAATGTCGGCACAGTTCCCCGTGAAGTCAGCTAACACCGCTGTCCCCCACTCCTTCCTGCTGTCCTCTCTCCATCTGTCCACGTCTCTACGCCGCTCGTAGCCACAGTTGCTTCGCGGCGCTAACACGGAATTTAAAAAAAAATTCTGCTCCGTTCAAACATACTTGTTACGCTGGACTGAGGGGAGGGTATATTTATTAGACGAAAAGGAAAAAAAACGGGGAAAGGTAAGCCAAACGGGACGTCGGCTTGCTATTCCAGAAATAAGAAATAATAATAAATAAATAAAAAGAAAAGATCAGAATTAAAGAAAGAAAGAAATAATAATAAATAAATAAAAAGAAATAAAATAATTAAGAAATAAGAAATGCTGGGCTGAGTGTTATGGTGATCCCTGTGATAAACGTGATCCCTGTCTTTATACATAAATCACCCTTGAAACAGTGGGATGTGGTGGTGATGGTGGTACTGCTTCTTGTGGTCGGCCATCGCTTAGGCGATAAAACGTCACAGCTATTGCAGGTGGGGATCTTGCGTCCTGGGCCGACATTTGTCTGAGGAAAACCAGACTCAGACAGCACAGCCGGCGTCCGGGTTCGAACCCGGGCCACCTGCCAGCGGAGGCACCAGCCCCTCTACGGGAGCTGGTCCCTTGAAACAGAGAGGGGGGCGGGGGGGTAATAGCAGGATCGGCTCACCATTGTTGGCCCCACAGAAGTGGGCGTCGTCCGACTATAGCAAAAAATAAAAATAAAGAAACACGGATGGAGGATGAAGGGTGGAGATGCGTGGAGGGAGCGTGAGTTCGTCGGGGAGATCAAAGTGTTAGGGGTCGTTGAGCAAGACCCGCCTCCTGCGGAAAGAGAACAAGGTCTCTTGCTTTAGCGGAACGTTCGGCATAAGAACCACCGGTACGGAACAGCACGTCGCCACATAACACACTGAGGGCCAACCATTGCACATAATGTTATCGTTACGTTAACGTTACCGTTATCGTTCCTGCTTTTGCGGATAGAACGGGGAGCTCGCCTTCTTGTGACAGATGACATAACTGCATAAGTGTCACAGCAGTGGGCGTTCACTCCCCGTTTCCCACAAATCATGAGTGACGACGGTATCATTCCCTCCAATGGTAACCCTTCCAAGCGTTATGCGGTGATATTCTATCTGAAGGGTTAATTTAATTAATGAAGAAACGAAAGAAGAAAAGACGCATTCCTTGTGTTGCACAAAAAAGTGGCGGACACTTTCAAAATATCCGTTTAAGGAAAAGAACGGGAAAGGCCTCTCTGTAATTATTTTATTTTTTATTTTCACTCTCATACAATTGGCCCTACCAATTGACACGGTTGTACTGAACAAAATGATGCACAAATGGCGCAGCTAGCTCTACCTGATATTTGTAAACAACTCGTTCGTGACCACCAGACGCCTGTCGCCCGTGGTGGTCTAAAGCCGTGCGCCACATGTGCGTACATCAATCCGTGCCAGAAAAGCAATGCCGACTAATGTCCTACTTTTAAAATACTCCAGTCGGAAGGGCAACTTCTGTTACCGCAACACGTTTTTTTTTTCTTGTTCAGAAGTTTTGCTAACTTTCGCAAATTCGCTAATTTGTTAATTCGTCAGTTTTGCATTCACTTTTAAAAATAACAATTTAAAAATAAATTAAAGACAGACAAAGTGGTCGCCTAACTCACGGGAAAAAAAAAAGGGAAAATACCGGACGACCGGCACTCTTCTGAAAGTGAACTTCACCACATAAGACGTCGAAGGCCCGCGATTGCACAGAGTGATAATATTATCACTCCTAATCTGTAGAACGCACGGGACGTACGCCCTTTTGTGACAATTAACATAAGTGCCACAAAAAGGTGTGCCATTCGGTGGTTTGCTAGAAGCATCCCCAACAACACCGGATATCCTCTGGATGTACGAAAAATGTCCTAACGGATTCGTACGTCCGATGGGTATACCTCAGATATTCATCGGACCTGCGAATCCGTTAGGATATTATTCGTACACCCAGAGGATATTCGGTGTTGTTGGGGATGTTATGCGGCGAAGTTTCTGTTCTAAGAGTGTATACGACTACATCTTCGTCGTGTCTGCGACGACGATCAACCTCTCAAGAAGGGCAAGTAAAACGGAAACATATCGCTATCCTTTCATCAGCGTATCGGTGTTCATCACACGGGGCTTCTAAAGACGAAACTTCACCGCATAGCACGTTTCTGATTCGAGGAGAGGACGTGGCGTACGCTGTTGGAACAGTACTTCACCGCGTAACGCGCTGAAGACCCACTATTGCGAACAATGATACCGCTACTCCTGGCTTGTGCAAAGTGCAGGCTGTACGCCTTTTTAGTGGTAGCAAAACTGCATAAGTGTCACAAAAAGGTGTCACAAAAAGGGGAGAACGTTGTCATTCGGGATGAAAGTTGGCTCGGAGCGCGTCGTGCGGTGAAGTTCTATTTTACCGGTGTACGCCTTTTCGTGGCAAGTAACTAAATTGTAAACAATGTTGATAGTTGGTTGATAGTACAGTATAAGTAGTTCGATAAATTCCTCGAACAACACATGTCCAAATTGCTCCAAAAAGGCTTACGCCTCCCATTTTCAACAAGTCCTGAAATAGATTGCTATGATTGGGCGCGATGGTTGGAGTACCTGGGTGTTGTGCGGTGAAGTTAGAACGTACTACTACACTACTTCTCTCCTTCATCTTCTTGTCATCATCACCCTGAACTACAGTCGGGCTACAGGTGTGAGGCGCCTACAACGGTAAGCTGTTATCCACCACCACCTAGGACGTACAACTGAGCATGTGCAGGGACACAGTACAGATACTTCGAAAAGAAAGACCAGCTCGCGTAGTGTAGTGGTTAGCATGATCGCCCTCAACGCCGAGACTGGGAGGTGACGCGTGTTCGAATCCCCGCACCACCTCTGCTGTCTGAGGGTTTCCCTGGGTTTTACGGCAGACTTTCAAGACGGATGTCGTCACAGTTCCCCCTGAAGTCGGCCCAGGACAGTTACTAAGTTCCCTGCCTCCTCCTTCTTCCTCTCCATCTGTCCACATCTGTACGCCACTCATAGCCACAGTTGCTTCGCGGTGGTAACACGGAATTTAAAAAAAAGGCTATCGGCATTGAACATGCCCTGGGAAACAGCTCCACGTGTTGTCGGAGGTGCGCGCAGCTAGGGGTCAGGAATGGGGTCGGCACGTGGACGACCCAGGCAGACAGCAGTTGACGCAAAATACAACCGCCGTGGTCTGCAGCAGCTGTGGCACCGGTACACCTACGCGACACCACCAAGCGGTCCGCGACACGTGCCAGGACTCTCTCTCTCCCTCCGTTTTATGTACATGCAATATCCAGGCGATGGACCATTTTGAACTGCATGCTTCCTGATGAACTCGAGTGGCCTCGAAATCCGTCGAAATCCACGTGCGGCTGATGAACAAGCTACGTAACAATAACGGTCGCAGATATATTTAGTAACATTTCCACGACCGACCACACGATGAGCAGGTGGTATTGGTTGCCTTTCGCTTTGCCGTGCTGCTAACCGTGTATTCACACGAGCTACATTCGCACGGAAGATTCTAGTGGAAGAAAAAGCAAAAAACTGCCCATGGAGCCGAAGTTCCGCACCGTGTTAGGTTGAGCGTTCACGCGGTGCCGAAAGATCGGGAGTGGCGTACTGCACACTGAACAGACGACACTTAGCAGATGACACCGTCAGCGTCTTTTCCTGTCGTCTGTTACGGAATATCTTGTGGCTGTGTCGCAGGATATTCCCCACGGTTAGCAGAGCCAACGCAACATCGATACAGAAGGCCTGCTTATTGCCTCCTCTCCCTCCACGACGGTGGTTCGTCTTCATGACCACAGCCTCTGGAAGCACGTTCGTGATGGGCTACCGCGGCTGAAAACACGATCCTGATTGGCTGACTCTTAGTTGTTACGTCACGTCGACGAGTAAGCAGGCCTTCTCTATCTAGGTGGTGTTGGTTGAGCGCTCGCGCTCACGTTATAGCAGCAAGCGATGACGTTTTTGGCATCTTCCGATGACGTATTCTGGTGAATGTCGCTCGTGGGAATACATGGGGAACGTGGGAAAGGTCTTTTAACTATGAACTTCACCACATAGCATGCTCCTAGTTAACCATAATCCCGAATGGCAACGTTCTCTCCCTCGATTTGACGAAAATGCAGGGGGGGAGGGGCGTACGCCATTTTTTGTGGCAATTATGAACTGCACAATGACACATAAATGGCGTACGTCCCCCGTTTTCATGAAATGAAACGTTGTTATTTGGGATGATGTTTGGCTAGGAGCGTGTTATGCGGTGAAGCTCTGTTTTTACAGTGTCCCTTGATTTTATGAAAACGGGAGGGGTACGCCACTTTGTTGCAATTATGAACTACATACTGCCACAACCACAACAACAACTTCATTTTTGGCTTTGGAGAGTGTGGAGGTTCATCGCAACAGGCGATACTCTACCCCATTGCTGGTGGGAATGTGGGGAATAAAATAACGACCCTTCACAATAACGATCGAAGTCCGATGGTGTCCAGAAATGTCAGAAGAGCTTTGAGCGCAGAGCGTTGCTGGGCTGGATTAGGCCAGGAACCAAGCAATTTCGATAGGGAGAAGGGGCGAGAGTCCAGCTGACGAAGAGACTCGGCCACAAAAATGGCGTATGCCCCCCAGTTTTCAGCATATCAGGGGAAGGAACGTTATCATTGGGGATGACGGTTGGCTAGGAGCATGCTATGCGGTGAAGTTCATTCTTAGGTGTGGAGAGAACGTTGTCATTGGGGATTATGGTTGGCTAGGAGCGTGCTATGCGGTGAAGTTCATTCTTTGGTGTGGAGAGAACGTTGTCATTGGGGATGATTTTTTGGCTAGGAGCATGCTATGCGGAGAAGTTCATTCTTAGGTGTGGAGAGAACGTTGTCATTGGGGATGATGGTTGGCTAGGAGCGTGCTATGCGATGAAGTTCATTCTTAGGTGTGGAGAGAACGTTGTCATTGGCGATGATTTTTTTGGCTAGGAGCATGCTATGCGGAGAAGTTCATTCCTAGGTGTGGAGAGAACGTAGTCATTGGGGATGATGGTTGGCTAGGAGCATGCTATGCGGTGAAGTTCATTCTTACGTGTGGAGAGAACGTTGTCATTGGGGATGATGGTTGGCTAGGAGCATGCTATGCGGAGAAGTTCATTCCTAGGTGTGGAGAGAACGTAGTCATTGGGGATGATGGTTGGCTAGGAGCATGCTATGCGGTGAAGTTCATTCTTAGGTGTGGAGAGAACGTTGTCATTGGGGATGATGGTTGGCTAGGAGCGTGCTATGCGATGAAGTTCATTCTTAGGTGTGGAGAGAACGTTGTCATTGGGGATGATTTTTTGGCTAGGAGCATGCTATGCGGAGAAGTTCATTCCTAGGTGTGGAGAGAACGTAGTCATTGGGGATGATGGTTGGCTAGGAGCATGCTATGCGGTGAAGTTCATTCTTAGGTGTGGAGAGAACGTTGTCATTGGGGATGATGGTTGGCTAGGAGCATGCTATGCGGTGAAGTTCATCCCTAGGTGTGGAGAGAACGTTGTCATTGGGGATGATGGTTGGCTAGGAGCATGCTATGCGGTGAAGTTCATTCTTAGGTGTGGAGAGAACGTTGTCATTGGGGATGATGGTTGGCTAGGAGCATGCTATGCGGAGAAGTTCATTCCTAGGTGTGGAGAGAACGTAGTCATTGGGGATGATGGTTGGCTAGGAGCATGCTATGCGGTGAAGTTCATTCTTAGGTGTGGAGAGAACGTTGTCATTGGGGATGATGGTTGGCTAGGAGCATGCTATGCGGTGAAGTTCATCCCTAGGTGTGGAGAGAACGTTGTCATTGGGGATGATGGTTGGCTAGGAGCGTGCTATGCGATGAAGTTCATTCTTAGGTGTGGAGAGAACGTTGTCATTGGGGATGATTTTTTGGCTAGGAGCATGCTAGGCGGAGAAGTTCATTTCTAGGTGTGGAGAGAACGTAGTCATTGGGGATGATGGTTGGCTAGGAGCATGCTATGCGGTGAAGTTCATTCTTAGGTGTGGAGGCTATGCGGTGAAGTTCATCCCTAGGTGTGGAGAGAACGTTGTCATTGGGGATGATGGTTGGCTAGGAGCGTGCTATGCGGTGAAGTTCATTCTTTGGTGTGGAGAGAACGTTGTCATTGGGGATGATTTTTTGGCTAGGAGCACGCTATGCGGAGAAGTTCATTCCTATGTGTGGAGAGAACGTAGTCATTGGGGATGATGGTTGGCTACGAGCATGCTATGCGGTGAAGTTCATTCTTAGGTGTGGAGAGAATGTTGTCATTGGGGATGATGGTTGGCTAGGAGCATGCTATGCGGTGAAGTTCATCCCTAGGTGTGGAGAGAACGTTGTCATTGGGGATGATGGTTGGCTAGGAGCGTGCTATGCGGTGAAGTTCATTCTTAGGTGTGGAGAGAACGTTGTCATTGGGGATTATGGTTGGCTAGGAGCATGCTATGCGGTGAAGTTCATTCTTAGGTGTGGAGAGAACGTTGTCATTCGGGATGATGGTTGGCTAGGAGCGTGCTATGCGATGAAGTTCATTCTTAGGTGTGGAGAGAACGTTGTCATTGGGGATGATGGTTGGCTAGGAGCATGCTATGCGGTGAAGTTCATTCTTAGGTGTGGAGAGAACGTTGTCATTGGGGATTATGGTTGGCTAGGAGCATGGTATGCGGTGAAGTTCATTCTTAGGTGTGGAGAGAACGTTGTCATTGGGGATTATGGTTGGCTAGGAGCATGCTATGCGGTGAAGTTCATTCTTAGGTGTGGAGAGAACGTTGTCATTGGGGATTATGGTTGGCTAGGAGCATGCTATGCGGTGAAGTTCATTCTTAGGTGTGGAGAGAACGTTGTCATTGGGGATTATGGTTGGCTAGGAGCATGCTATGCGGTGAAGTTCATTCTTAGGTGTGGAGAGAACGTTGTCATTGGGGATGATGGTTGACTAGGAGCATGCTATGCGGTGAAGTTCATTCTTAGGTGTGGAGAGAACGTTGTCATTGGGGATTATGGTTGGCTAGGAGCGTGCTATGCGGTGAAGCTCTGTTTTTAAAGTGCAGACATGTTTTCTGAACCTATATGTCATTATCACGACTGCTCATACCAAAAGGAAGAAAGTAGAACTAGTCCGAGAGTTTCAGGCATTTTCGAAACGAACCTCGAAATGGGCAGTACAAGCACATACAGTACGTTTGGGACATCGAATGCATCGTGTTCCCTCAATATTTTCTCATTATCTCCCTCTTCAAGACCTTCCCGGTCGCTGAGCAGCCGACTACGCATTTCTGGAAGAACCATCTCTGACGACGACAACAGAAACAACAACCTTATTTTGATGATGTTCGAGTGTTTTGTCAAACCGCCTGCATCTTCTTTTTACTGAACCTACATTGTGCTCCTCGCGCATGAAGAACATGCTTTTCTCTTCAAAGACGCTTTAAATTCGAATCGGTGTAGAAGAAGCTAGAAAACAAAATGAGCTTATAGGTCAGGGTAATTATCGGTGTCGAACTGGGCAGATGTAGTAGCTCACACACACACACAGACGCACAGACACACACACACAGAGATGTTTCAGTTATACATTATATTAAAGCCGTTGTGGGGAGAAATAAACCACGTTCCGGGAATTCGCGTTTTTCGCGACCTGTAGGTGGCGCATCTTAACTCCAACATGGCGGACGTATCCAGGTTGTCACTTAGTTTCGATTTTGAGATTTCTGAACTGCAATGTTGATGTTGATTCTTGATGCGTTGAAGGCGAACGAGTATTAAACGCTGCTCATATACTTCTGGCAGGCGTAACCGAGTTGTCCAGAGAAAAGGTTGTAGTTGTCGCGTATTATTTGCGAAGTTCCGGTGTGTTTGATCAACCACACTTCGTGAAGGTGAATTTCACGCTTACCGGTTGCGAGGCCGAAATAGCAAGCAGCGAGTGTCCTGTGCTGCAGGAATGTCAGAGACATGCTAGCACAGGATATCTGTGCTGATGCTCTCTTATAGATAAGATCTTCTAAGTGTGTAGCGCGTGTACAAATGTAGTTTAGAATTTACAGGGTAATGTTGCCACATCCGTGTGTCACCGGTGCGCATGTTTTTGGGAAACCTTAACGAAACGTCGCATTCTTTCTGCATTCTTTCCCAAGTGATTTGACGCGCTGATTCAAATGCACAGTTACAAAACTGACTTGGTATACGTTTTGGCGCTATTCCTTTCGCTTTATTGCACATAATGGCTACTCAAGTCTGAAAAATATTGTTCTGTTTTGCCTAGACTAGGTTTTGCTTCCCTTCCTGACGTGGGTTGCACAGAAGTGTGCTTCAGAAAAAAAAAAAGGAAAAGAAAAAGAACGTTCATCAGATATGTAGGCAGTACCGCTCCAAGAGCTCTGCCATACACATAAGCATTGCTGATGTAACAGGTTTGCTGATTTTGCGTCGCTCAATCCATCTCTTCCGAGGATGCGTCAAAGTAGGCGGTATTCCAGGTGTGGAAAGAAGAAAACGTGGAAAGACAAACTGGCTGTCCCCTCGGCGCGCATTGTCGCATTGTGGCACAGAACAAAAGTCGTTTGCTTTTGTTTGCTGGTCGTTGTCTGCACTGCTTCCGTGATCCATGATTTCAACAGCAAAATACAGGTGCAGCTGAGCGACCCATGCGAAAAGCAGCAAGTTCTCCGCAAGTGAACGCGGGGTCGGCCGTGTGTATCTGGATCTGCTAGTCCCGAGTTTCACCGCTGTGCGGCGTCGATTTGGCGAAAAACGCGAATATATAGAATCGATCCTTTCAGAAGCACACCTACTCGACACTTCTTGTAATTCATTTACTTAATTCTGTTCGTGTCCGTACGAGTGCGTAGCCACATGTGGAACTGACGTTGTGACATCTGCGTTCTAGACTGGCGACACTCCCCCCCCCCCCCCACCCCCACCCCCGGTCTCTTTCTCTCTCTCTCTTTCAATGAGGTAGCGTTGGTGTGTATACCACAAGTGGCGATGTATGAAAACGCGTAATTTTTAGAGCAGCGTGTTGTACTCTTTGTGCTAGCTGTCCACAAGAGCGTATCTGATGTCCGATTATTGGGGGTTGAACTTGTGACTGCAACATCAGCACTTGCCTGTGCTTTTCTAAGTCGATAAATTTAACTTTGCAGAACCTTGAGGGGAGAAGGATTTGGAAAACCGTAACATGCGGACTCGGTTGACTAGAGGCTGCGCTTGCGAGTGAAAAGCTGAAAGAAGCTCATGACATTAGCTGGACGGAGGAGGGGGGCTAATGTCGAACCTGGGTTGCCCCTGTTTGTGCATCGTCACGAGCAAAATAGCAAATATCACTATAGCAAAATAAAAAGAAGAAGAAGTTGGTCGAAGGTGACGTACTATGTACAGATGGTGGTACTGCTGACTGACGCAAGCCTGACGATTTCTAAGGGAACTGTGTCGACATACGTCTGACAAAGTCTGAGGAAAACCCTAGAAAAACCCCGGACAGCACATCCAGCACCAGCATTCGAACCCGGGTACCACCCAGCCTCGACGTGACATGGCCAGCACGCTAACCACTTGGCCAGGCGAACTGTTTTTTTTTTTTTTCTCTCAATCAAACTGATTTTAATGTGTCAATGGTATATACAAGATGCGGTGTAGAGCAATAGAACTGGCGAACTGGTAGGTATAGGTGTACAGATGGTGGTGGTGGTTCTTCTGAAATCGCTCGCCGTTGTCGGCATAACATATTCATTGCATAACAGGCTCCTAGCCAATCAACATCCTGAATGACATCGTTCTCTCCCCCTGATTTGTTGAAAACGAAAAGCTTGCGCCTTTTCTGGCACTTGTGTAGTACGCATGACAATTGACAACAATGGCGTACGCCTCCCGTTTTCATCAAATCAGCACGATAGCATTCGAGATGATGGTTGGCTAGGAGCGTGCTATACGGTGAAGTTCATTTCTAAGAGTGTATTTTTAGATACGGCAATGCACCATCACAAACACCACTAGTTGTAGTTGGAGAATTTCGACAAGCAAACACGACACCACCATCTCCATCATCACCACCTCTGTAAGTCAATTGTCACTGGCGATGAACCTGCCCACTCTCCAAAGCCAAAATAAAGAAGTTGTTGTTGTTCAATTGTCACAAAAAGGCACAGGCCCAGCACTTTCCACCGATTAGTATCGGTATCACTCTGTGCAATGGTTGGCTTTCGGCATATAGTATTTTACTTTATTACTATTTTAGTTTATTTTTTATTTATTTAACCGATACTGCTGGACTTTGTCAGGCCTAAGTAAGAATGGGAACAAGTGGAGCACAAAGGACACACAAAATTCAACTGATAAGAGATTATACGTTACAATAGAAGGATTGCACTGTGGGAGAGTGGTGAAGTTCTGCCATTAGAAAGTGGGTTTGTACCCCGTGATTGGAGCTCCTTCTATGGTTTACCTGTAGGGTGCACTACAAAAAAAAAAGAAAAGAAAAAGAACTTCACCGCATGGCTTGCTATGCGGTGAAGTTTTGATTTTAGACTGTGTTTGAGCAGCTTGAGCCAAGTACAAGCTCGTGCTGCTCAAGTGTTGTGTCCCAAACGACTCATGTATCCCGCATTTGTGAGTTTTTTAGTGCCTTATCGTTACATCGCATTGTTTCCCTCGGGTCGTTCGCGACCGTGGAAAGCTGCTGCTCTTTCCACGAACGACAGTTCAGCGCCGAAGGGGCCGGTACCACTAGCGCGTGCCGGAACTTGCACTCTGTTGAAACGGTTTTCTATGTCCTTGATGACTGTGCTATAGCAAAAAAAAAAAAAAAAAGTAAAGAAACTGCAGATATGATGCAAGTTACATCAAATCAACGACGGTTTATTTAAGCTCGTCCGTCGCTACGCGGATGGTTCGCTCTCTTGAATGCGGTCCGCAGCAAGATCTTCTTGGTCAGTACCAGGGCGTTGTGCTTGATATGCTTCAGGATGTTGGTCGGCAGCAGGGTGTTGAAGGACCGTAAGGAGTGCCTTATGGTCACTGTAGTATGTGGAGGTTCGTTCGCTGGTGAAAGTTTCAGCCAGGAACGCATGTATCTTGCACTCTTAGAAATGAACTTCACCGCATAGCATGCTCCTAGCCAACCATCATCTCGAATGATATCGTTATATGCCCTGATTTGTTGAAAACGGGAGGCATATGTCTTTCTTGTGACAATTATGAACAGCATAAGTGTCACCATTTTCAACGAATCAGGGCATATAACGAGATCATCCGAGATGAGGGTTGGCTAGGGGCAATCTCTCCGGTGAAGTTCATTTTTAAGAGTGTGGCACGTTGGGGGAAATGTACATGGACACCACCACGATGTGTTTCTTCTTCTCTTCTGTGTTTCGGCGATGCGACATATGGGACAAGATCGGCATGAAATGGACGATTTTACAAATACGCGCGCGCCACCAAGCGTGTGGCGCAAAGCAGCATGGGAACTTTGAGGGACACTGCTCTGTCGTCTGCTTCGGTTATGGCTTACACCAGCTGACGCTGATGCTGCGCACACCGGGAATGTTGTTGTTCTTCTTCTACCTCCGCCTCTGGTCGTCTCGTAATGTCGCTGTTGCTGTAAAACTTCTTCTTCTTCTATCAATAAAAAGATGCCCGTGAACTATTCTTCGTGATGTGGACGAGCTTACCCTTGTCCCATCCTACAGTTGGCAATACAACTATTCTTCTTCTGTGAACTTCTGTGGCTCATCTCATATAGTCAACAATACAAAAAAGTATGTATGTCTCTCCTTCTTCTTCTTCAGATGCCGTGCAGGCAGTAGCTTGAGAGTTTTTCTCTAGCTGTTGCTGTAGCCCGCTATGTGGTGTGGCGTAACCGATTTATAGAACTGTCGACCGGATAAGACGTATTTGTCTCACGCACCCCAGAGTCCTGTCACAGCACAAGCAGCAGATACTCCTGCACCTAGAGACGCAATTAATGATCCTAGGTGAAGTAGAGTTTCTACCCGGTATATTTCAGTAAGCAGCGGTCGTCCGTCGCTTTCCTGTCACGGGCCCCCAAAGAAGGCAGCGACAGAATCTCTAGCAGTGACTCCTTCGTTGAGAGTTCGTGTGCTTGCGCTTGTGCAAAGGGTTTTCTCGATCTATTCTCATTCTTGTTTTGAACGCTGTTCTCACCCTATGTCTCAATGTATATTAAGTTTATTCCGAACAGAAATTGTTGATCTTTCAAAGTAAAAGAATTTTAATAGTAAGATTACGTAGGAAACCCACAGTCACCCTTTTAGTTGCAAATGAAATATGTTTATTGGCCGATTTATTATGCCTAAAGGGAGAAAGTAACAACCACTTTCGCACACATGAAAACAAAACGTGAATTTCACCTGCAGCTTTTTAAAAATTCTTGCGTCTATCCTTGAAATTCTGGAAGAGTGAAGCAACGCGCCTTTATTTTTTATTTATTTTTTCTGACTTGTGAAATGGTGTATAGTAACCATGTCACGAGCAACGTCACGAGCAATAAAGCCCGAGTTCTGAACAATAAGGACTACACTTTAGAAAACGAAACTTCGCCGCACACTCTAAAAACAGCTCTTCACCGCATAGCACACTTCTTGCCAACCATCATCCTGAATGACAACGTTCTCTCCCTCGATTTGATGAAAACGGGGGGCGAACACGACTTTTGTGCAGTTATGAATAATCCCGCAAAATGGCGTACGCCCCCCCCCCCCCCCCACTTTTCAGCAAATGATGGGAAGGAACGATGTCACTCTGGATGATGGTTGGCTGGGAGCGTGCTATGCTGTGAAGCTCTCTTTTTAGAATGCGGTATCATTTTGTACAATGATTGACCTTGAAAGTGTCATGTATGGTGAAGTTCTAATTTTAGTCGCGAGCGTTCGGTAATGATACGCCACCGACCGAGCAAGCAAGCATCTACACTCTTCAAAATGAACTTCACCGCATAGCACGCTCTTATAGCCAACCGTCATCTCGAATGACATCGTTCTCTTACCTTATTTGTTGAAAAGCAGTTCATAATTGTCACAAAAATGGCGTACGCCTCCCGTTTCCATCAAATCAGCACGGTAGCATTCGAGATGATGGTTGGCTAGGAGCGTGCTATGCGGTGAGGTTCATTTCTAAGAGTGTATTTTTAGATACGGCAATGCACCATCACGAACACCACTATTTGTAGTTGGAGAATTTCGACAAGCAAACACGACACCACCATCTCCATCATCACCACCTCTGGAACTTCGACAAGCGAACATAACGACCACCACCGGCACCATCTCTGTTGTTAAAATGTACGTTGCAAGCATACTGAAACTTGGCCAGCTGTAGTGCAGGATCCGCAAGGGTCAAGGTCTGCAGGACGGTGTGACATGCTTCCTCTTTCGTGTACAGATATATATATATATTTTTTTGTTCTGTTTTGTTTTTGAGCTAGAAACGTTCAGCTGCAAACGGAGAACAGCGTGCCCAATGCTCGGTGGACCCCTCCACGCATTTCTTTCTTCCCCGTTTTTTTCACTTCTTTCTTTTTTTTTTTTTTTTTTGCCATGTGTTGGAATTACGTGACCGTCGGTCATACTGCGCATAAGGGGAAGTGACCAAGTGGTCATGAAACTTTCATCAGCGCCGCAGAAGACGCACCATGTCGCATTGCATGCAGGGTACGTCTGTTGTTCTGGAGATGTATGTGAAGTGTATAGAAGAAAAAGAAAGAAAGAAGACAGAAAAAGGGGAGGAGAGATGAAAGGAAAGAGTGAGATACCGTCTCAACACGGATAGTGTTGCCCTCCACGTAAACCGTTGAATCACCAGTACACTCTTTGTGTGTGTGTGTGTGGGGGGGGGCAAATCGGGAGTAATCGTAAATCTTCTAGTTCACAAGAGTGCAAGATTTCACAAGAGGTTACCGCGTCCACCATCGCTTCGCCACCCTCTCCCACAGTAGTAATAGTACTCCAACTACTCAGTGATTTATCCAGACAACCCTACATCCCCCTAACACCCCCCCCCCCCTAAATCTAAGGGAGACCCCCTAAAATTTTGTGAGATTGCGCAATATTTTGTCGAAAGACACACACCCTTGCAAAGCCCCCCCCCCCCCCCCCCCGGGACAAAATTCTGGGTAAACCGCTGATTAACTACTAACGCACAGCAGTAAAGGTCGCGCCATCTATTGGTTGCCTGTTGTACTATATCCCGTAACCACTCTCACGCACTCCCATCTTTCGAACGAACGAACGAAGCGCGAACGATGTTTATGCTACCGTCGTTTAGCGAGTCACGATTTTTGTTCCCTTCGTCACTTTCTGCTCCTGTTGTTGTTGTTGTTTCTTCGCTGTTTTTTTTTTTTTTTTCCTTGCTTTTAGCTACAGTTGAAACATCATCGTGTTGGAAGGAAGCAAACCTGTTTCCGCTTGCCTTCTCGATTTCAACGCTTTCATTCATACGCTTTCGTCTTCTTCTGCTGCCGTGTCGTTGATTGAGCCATTCGACGAGACCTTTTGTTTCCCTTCTTCAATTACTTCGCGTCACTTAGAATGAATGAAATGCTTTAGAGTGCTATGCAGTTAAAAAAAAATGTCACTTTAACGATAACGGTTCAGAGGATTAGTTTGGAGCCGTCGACTGGTTTTGAAGTACTAGTTGTGTTCCACCGTGATTTACGTGTAGATGCCATATGTAAAAAGTTCTTTCAACAGAGCATCGTCTGCTGCGCTTTGCGGACGTCAACATCCTGTGCCACCGTGATAATGTTAACTGTGGTCTGTTTTAAGATATAATAAAACGTATTCAACAGTGATGTTGTCCAGAATCGATGGCCTTTCGGTGAATCGCAGAATAAATACCGGAAAGCTATTGACAGTGATGCTGTGAAGCTATGGCATGAAGTTGTGGCTACGTGAAGCTATAGGCAGTGAAGCTATTGGCAGCGGAACGACTGGCGATAAAATGCAATCATATATAACTGACTGCGGATTTAGTTAAAACATTTTGCACATTGATTGTGAGCGTTATAAGAAAGCACGTGACACCGTTTTCCTAGCTCCGATTTGTGCCAGGACTGACATAGCGAGCAGTTTTATTTCATGTGGTTTTCATCTGATTTTTATTAACGTGAAAGCGCCCGGAAGCGTGCGGATCTGAAAACATTTTGCATTGGTTCACATAAGAGCAAGAATACAAACAAGAACTGACTTGGAGAAAACACAAGGAAGAAGAATGAAGCGTATCGTTTGTGCCAGCAGAATGATACGAGCGGTGACAGGGGAGTCTTTCGGACCCCACTTGTTTTGTCTATCGATTTTTTTTTTAACTCTAGAGCGTGAGCCCCCCGTGTATAGAACCAATGGCCTACCGTCGCTCTCCAGGCCGGAAGTGCCGCGTGAGGTGGCTTGAACAATAGCCGCAGCATACACAACGCCCCTGCGTGGTCACTTCGAGCGGTGTCCACCGTCGGTCCTGCCATTCGTCCATTGGCCCCGTGTTATCGACTGCGTCCCAACGGTCACCCAATCGCGGCCCTGCATTCCGCAGTGGGGGGATGTACAACCTTTATTGTAGCTTTTTATATGGATGACTACATACATGGCGTTCCCCAAGGAGGAATTGCGGCCGACGAAAATAGATGTTTTTCTCTATAAAGGCTATACGGGACTACTGCTTTTCTCTTGTGTACGGCCGTATACATATATAATGGAAGAAGGGAGTCTCGGTTGTTCCCGTAATGGCATACTTTTAGTGCTGGTCGCTTAGCAGGTAGTTGTGCGTTGCTTTAAAGCGGATCGAGACGATAGTGCGCTACGGGTTGTGATTGTCTAATGTAAGGAAATCGTGAGGTTATGGAACTCTAAGAGAATGAATTCTTCAAAGACATGGTTAACGAGGAAAGAAACAAGGAGCGTAACATTAAATGCGCAGAGACATTTCAATCATGTTCTTCTTTTTTCTTTCTTTTTTTCTGGTGTTTTTAGTTTTGCAAACGCTTTATTCGAACATTTACTAAATGGAAAGGACAGCGAAACCTAACAGAGCATGACACAGGTGTGTCCCGTATAGCTGAAGACCATAATAAGAAATTGCACCTGGTACCGCACGCTTTAGATTGGCCTAACGGCCTTTGGCCGCAGAACGGGAGGAGGCTGCCCCCTAAAAAAAATAATGATATATTAGCAACGAAACCAATTTTTTTTTTTAAATCATGGTTTTTACGCCTTTACCGCGTAGTGCTCCTCCTGTTCATAGTTTGTCAGCACAATCCTGTGCGCGCGGTCTATAGGAGCTGTACGTACTCTCCTACTTACTCATTTTTTTTCTTTGACTGTAGGCTGTCTTCCCAAACGAGGTATCGAAAACTATAAGAAACGAGATGAAAACTACGTATACTCCTTCACACACGACTATGTCTGTGTTCAGGATCATGAAATCGTGTTATTTATGCGCTGTATATATTGTCGCCATTGCTTTCGATTGTAACTCCGTAAGAAGCAGAGAGAGGTTCGCACAGAAAGAATGGTTCGGACTCTCTACGTTAATATGATACGTAAAAAACTAAAATCTTGTGCACATGTGTTTCCTTTTAATTCCGTGCGGGTGACACATGGTTTGGAGTTCTCCAAGCTTGTGAGGCCCAGTTTTACTTGGTCGTGGCCCAGTTTTCAGTTATATGTGACCATTTTAGTTGTGCTCCAATTAGATATAAAATGACTATATGACCGCTATGCTTAGACGTGTTTCATCAGCGAAAAGAAGTGCTCATGCCACTATAGATTGCAATGCTCCCAATTTTAGTCCCCCTTCCTGAAATTTACTCGCCATCGCTGCGAGTATAGTCCCCAAAACTTCGCGAATGGTCCCCTGAATGCAGCAGTCTGTACGTACGAGAACATGTGTGTTCTGCGGGAGTTTGATTGAACAACGCAATGTAATTAAGCAATTTTCTCTCTACGCTGTAAGAAATAGTTCGTGGCCTTGACAAATATTGCCCTATGCCTGTCACAAGATTTTAAAAACTTGACATTACAGTTCAAGTTCCAGTTCAAGACCGCGTCATTCTAACTGGCGTAGTTTTTTTTTTTTTTTTTTTCTTATAAGTTATAATTCAATGGTACGGTTTGTGGGACGCCCTGTATAGGTGATATGCATAAGACTGCGATGGCGAAGCGTAAAACGAAGACCTCACTCTGTGACGTTCATTTAGCCCCACGCATTCAGTCACGAAAGGGATTATAATGGTTGTGGCAGCGCATCTATAGTCACCAGAATGACTAAAATTGTTCCGTTTTTTGTTTGTGTACCTGAGAGTGTGCTTATCTCTCTCTTTGCACGAGAAGTGGGGTCTTTGGAATGAATACTTCAATATTTCAAGCCAAGTGGAGTCCTTCATTTGGGAATTGCGCCCGCAACATCGGGCTCCACACGCTAAGAAAAAAAGGAGTAAAACGGGGAGTAATTGCAGCTTCCACTCCCCTAGTCTGCAATTACTCCCCATTTTAGTCCCCTAACCCAACATTTAGTCCCGACATTTACTCCCCAGGACTGCAAATTGTCACTAAACTTCGCGAATGGTCTCCTGAATGCAACAGTCTACGTAAATATGTGCCCTTGGTCAATTTGAACGACATAAGGCTGTATTACTCAGATAACGTAGCAATTTTCCAGCCACACAGAGTAAGAAACAGTTAGCGCATCTTTCTCCGCAAATTGTGCCCTAGTATGGCGCAAGATTTTATATCACTCGATATATCACCGTTGACGGTTTGTTTCAAAGTATTTTCATGCATGCGCACCAATTATGTACCTGGGACTCTTACAACAGCGCGTGAAATGCGGTCTTCACTCTGTGACATTCATTTACTCCCGTGCATTTACTCTCGAAAGGGACTGTTTTTTGTGGCAATGCAATTACTCCACAAAAGGAGTAAAAGTACTCCTTTTTTTCTTAGATTGCACGATATTCACACCACTTCTGCTACACTACTTCTGCGTGTATTTTATGGTTATCATACGGCCTCTTAATTTTCCGTTTATTTTTTGTGGCCCTCCATGATGTAGCCTACAGGGTCAACGCGGCCCAGCCGCGACTCTTTTTGAGTTTTCTACTCTTTTTGAGAAAGAGAAGTACATGCCTGTTTCGAACAAATCTCGTTCTATGAGGGCATGCGGATGTTGTCGCTTCTCAATTTCAAGGCATACGAGGGTTTCCCCTGAGCGTAATTACCGCACGAGGATCCTCCTCCCGTCATAATAGTCTGTGCCGCGTCCACATGTGTTCAAGATCCTCGTCATTACATTCATTACACTCGGCAGTATAGGATTGCCACCCAACGTGGTGGTATTTAACCGACACGGCCCGTTATTTGATGTCGGTGCCGGCTGCCGGGTAGAAGGGAATACCGGCAGCGTTTGGCCGTTATGGAGAAGTATGTAAGGTGTATCTTTAAAAATGAGTGGTTTTCCTTAGCACCTTCCCTTGCTTCCAAGCTTTTTCTTCTTCTTTGTACATTGCGACAGGAACAGTAGGAGTTTTTGCACGCTGCTCAATGAACGCGCGCTCTCTCTCTTGATACGTTTCCCTTTACCCTTTCTCAAAACTCCCCTCGCCCATATCCATCGAAGACGGAAATAGCTCCGGTGTCGAAAATCGTTCAGGCTCAGGTCTTGTCCCTGGCCTTCAAGACACGTTGAAGCATACACATTACCACGTCTTTACACGAGAAATGCCAACGAGAGTACTACATCCCTTGGACAGGTCCCGAGAAAAGCTTACGGAACACCAGGGGCCCTATTCTCGTCAAAGTAATCGACCTCGATTACTTTGTGTCTCGCCTGTTATTGGTCGTTACGTGAAGAAGGCGAGAAGAACAGAAAGAAGTCGGCCCAGGACGCACATTCCCCAGAGCGTTAGTCGTGACGCTGCAAACCTTTGTGAGGTAGACAACGGCGGGCTTTTTCATTAGCACCACCAACAACAACAACAGAAATGAATGTAACGCGGCCTCAACCAATAGTAGAGCTCTTGATCCTGCAATCTTCGTGGTAAAGTAGATAAAGCATGAAGAGTGCAGGATCAAGGGCTCGACTATTGGTTGAGGGCGCGCGACATCCATCTCTGTTCTTCACGGCCTTCTTCACGTAACGACCAATGACAGGCGAAACACAAAGTAATCGAGGTCGATTACTTTGGCGAGAATAGGGCCCCAGAGCGACGTATTTCTTGATCGGAGCGACACCCTAGGAGCGGACAGTACTGGAAACACCTGCTGAGAGGTGTGGAATACAGAGTCACCTGCCTGTATAAGTCTATCTCCTCCCGTTTGCTGCAAGGATGAAGATATACGCAGCTCCGGTGTTCTGAAACTTTTGTCGGGATCGGTACCTTTAACACCATCCCTACAGATTCACTAAACCTAACTTCTATACGTGATGGTAAAACAATGTTACTCTTCATTGACGCGCTGTGACTATTGTCGACTTGGTTCCGTCCTTTTATTTCATTTCATTTTTTCATTTTATTGGAAACCTTTGTAGGAACCTGTACATCAGAGGGTGGCCAAAAAGCAGCAAAAAAGCTGCTTGACTAGGGCACGACCCTTTGTCACTCATCACTGATAATTATCTCAGAAATCTAACCAAAGAGAAAACGTATAAAGGAACACATACACGAAATGCAGGCACTGCACATAGGAGACAACAATTCAGCATAATCAGCTATACACAATGCACCACGTATGCTTAGTGTCCTTAGGAAGGACGATGACACATCATTAACCTGCAAATTCAGTGCGGAAAACCTGTTTAGTATATGTGGAAGGCTATAGGTTAGCGACTGGCGTCCGTAATCAGTCCTCAACTTAGGAATCTTCCATCTTGCAGTGTGGCGCGTACGCTCGGTGAAAGAATGAAGTGAAAAAAGCGAAAGAAAAAAGGTATTATTTTGCTTTACAGCAGTTACATAGGTTTTTAACAAAAAATAGCTATACAGGTTTGTTGCCTTGATTATGTTAAGTGTAATGAACAGTTCGTCAGTGTGACTGTCGAAAGGTACAGGTCAGCTATAATTCTAACAGCGCGCTTTTGTGCTATGAACAAACTGTCGGGCCTATAGCCCGCAAGCTGTCTCCTGCTTAGGCGGCCCCGTGTCTGTTGGTTCCGTTTCACAATGGGTAATTACAATAAATTATTATTATTATTATTTATTATTATTATTTCTGAACAAGTGCCTATGTATACCTTGCTGTCTGACCACTTCTGACCGTTGTCGAATACACATGTATATGTAAGATAAGCTCGATGGGGAGATTGAAATTAGTCAACCTCGGTATAGCACTTCTTTATTGTTCACGCGCAGCTTCAAGTATCATCTGCTCGCACACCATCTTGCACGACGCCATTCTTCCAGTTTTTTTCCCGCAAGGCTCCTCTAACTCCAACGCCCTATGCACACCACACAGCAAAAGTCTCGTATAGCTGCAATACAATTCCTCCAATACACACGACTGGAACTTCTCTTTTTCCCGACCCCACTTTGCATATACACGACAGGTTAAAAAAGAGAAATGCCTGCAAAATAAAGGAAGGAGACGTCATTGACATGCAAGGGCGAGCAAGAGATCTTCTCGAAAAAGAAAAGGCAAGCGGAAGGCCTCTTGAGTCACAGACCTCGCGTCACGTGTGGGTCCCCCAAGGGAAGAGCCTTGTCACGTGACAGAAAAGGGGTCAGGATTCGGCACAGAGTAGATTTGATTTGGGTCGATATCGTATGCACAACCAGGGTCTCGGTGTCAGAAGCAATTGTGTTGGTCGACCGTCATATCTCGAACGGTTGAAAGAGATGGTCCGGAGGCACGGCTTTCAAGCAGTCGCACTATGAATATCAGAAGATATAAAAATGGGGAAAGGATATATAAAGAAGTCACAGTCCACCGCTCCTTGCTTCCCCCTTTTTTTAAACATATTTTTTAGATACGTAGCGAGATTCTTTTTTTTTTTTATGGTGTCTTGCTTAGACTGTGCTCATAGTGAGGTAGCTTGTGCATGCCTGATAGCCATAGCAAATAGAGAGCGAAAAATATGGAGAGTGAGGGTGGGGTGTTGGAAAATAAGGGAAATTTATTTACAGTGCAGTGTTGGAAGTCTGTTAAGATTTTGTATGCACAGGCGATCTGTTTTGGACATGCTGCAGTCCAAGCACTGAAATGGTTTGTGGTGGAAGAATATTTCTTACAGAGTGTGCTGGCTTCTCCGTAACATGCCAAGAAACGCTCCAACAAGATTGAAGGTTTGCATAGTTGATACGGTATCCTGACTGAACGGCACACCAGCAAGACAAGGACCGCAGAACGACAGGGACAAGCGCTGACTTCCAACTAAAGATTTACGATAGGAAACGCGCATGACTGATGTATATATTTACTATTTCTTAGAGTAAATCTTTAGTTTGAAGTCAGCGCTTGTCCGTGCCGTTCTGTGGTCCTTGTCTTGCTTGTGCGCTGTTAAGTCATGAAAGGAACGCCGTTTTACTATGTTTTTAGTGCGCTGCATTAAATTATCTCGCGTTTACATTCAGGAGGATAAACGTATACTGAATGGTGCTTGGACAACGTGTGCTGTTTCGTATAGCAATACTACTTTATTGATGCTGCAGTACCGTTCATATGCACCAAGGTCTCCGTCATCTTTGGGATTTCCTGTCATCAACAGGCCTCTCCACCATGCTTTGATTACCGGAATCCTCATCTCCATCATCATCTCTTATTGCCTCCAAATGGCACTGGGGCAGCGCTCAGCCTGATGGCCGGCATCGGGCCCATCTCATCAACGTCTCTTATGTGTGTGTGTGTGTGTTGATGCTGAAACTCATTGACAGTTACCATACAGGTCCAAACGTATTGCGTCCCGAGCTGCCAAAGTGTGGTCCATGCGGAGCAAGATCCAACGGTATAGTGCTGGACAAAAGTTTACGGAGCACGTTTCGGCATATTCCTTCCTCAGGGTGACACGCTAGAAGCGAACGGTACCAGGTGAGTGGATTAGGTACTTAGGCATATGTCTGTAAGTCCATACGGTGGCATTCGCTGTCAGCGTGTCCCTCTGAGGAAAGAATGCGCCGGAGCGTGTTCCGTAAACTTCTGTCCAGCACTGTACTTATGAAATTTTGTGGCTCATATCCCACTTGAGCCCAATTTGTTCCACCTTACTGGCAACACCTGGGCCCGCTTGCAATAAACGTTGAGGTTATTCCTCAGTACAGTCTTCCTGAGACCTACGAGGCACTCGTGAGAGCTCTTGATGCTCGTCCAGATGAAGAGCTCACGCTCGAATACGTTAAAGGAAAGCTCGCAGGCGAGTACAAAAGAAAGCAGGATACCTTGGTAGGAACATCTAATCCTAAGACAGCGCTGCGAATCGAGGCGCGTGGGGCGACGAAGGCTCCAGATGCTGGCAGGGAGTGCTATTATTGCAAGAAGTTGGGTCATGTCAAGAGAGACTGTCCCGCACGGAGAAATGGGAAAGGGTCGTCTCCCGAACAGTCCACTAGGCAAAGGGCCAGAGTTGCTGCGTCAGGTGACTCGACGTCTTCTGACGTTGCTTTCTTACTAGGGGCTAACAAAGACCGCATGGTATATTCACTCAGGCGCTACGAGTCACATGTACAACGACCGGAATTTTTTCACCGAAAATTTCTTCGAGAAGTTAGAGGAGGTCACCGTGGCCAATGGTCAGTGCATATCTTGCGAAGGGGTAGACGAGGGGTTCCTCTACTGCAAATCAGGGGACGTATGCAGAAAGGTTCGAATTAGAAATGTCCTGTATGTCTCGTCTCTAGGAAGCAGTTTGCTTTCCGTCAACAAGATGACGCAACTTGGAAATGTTGTGACTTTCTACAGGGACCGCTGCACAGTTACTTACAGCGGGCGGGTAGTAGCAACCGGTTGCCTAGAAGATGATCTCTACTGGCCTGTAATCAGCAACGCCATGGGGGAACAAATCTCGCGAGCTTCCAGTCACCGTGGACTATGGGGAAGACATGTCAATAGCAAATCGGTCAATGCGGAACGTCTGCTCGCCAAGAGGGTGCTCGGGATCGTCAAGTGGTTCAACGTGAAGAACGGCTATGGATTCATCCACCGGAATGACACCCACGAGGATATCTTTGTTCATCGGACGGCCATCACCAGAAACAAACCTTTAAGGGTGAAGCGCAGCGTAGGTGAGGAAGAGGTGGTCGTATTTGACGTCGTTGCTGGAGACAAAAGACACAAAGCTGTCAACGTGACAGGTCCCGGCGGAAAAGATGTGCAAGGTAGTCGCTATGCTCCAGACCGGCGGGTTTCTAGGAGACGCAGGACTGGTGAAAGTAAACCAGCAGCGGAGAGGAATACGCACCGAGGAAACTATATACTTTATTGCTTCCGACAAGGAAAGATGCGGATCTTCAGTAGGTGGTTGTCGAGGGGGCGTGTTGGACTGACGATAACGACAGCAGGAGTAAAAACCTGCACCTGCGCTCGCGTGCTCGCGCACGCACACTATTCTTATAAGTAAAGTACCTGTTCACTCCGACGTGTGTCGCTTCCGTTTATTAAGGAAGCCCTTAGCAAAAGTAGGATATCTGCAGTCCCCTTTACAAAGTCAGATGCCAAGAGCCTTCTTCGTAAAAGTACAGAAAGAAGATCGCGCACAATTTGGAAACAATCAATGAGACCAAAGGACTACCTTGCATTCATCGACCCTGAAGCAGACAGCATAATTCCAAATGGAATTGAACGATCAGTCAAAACAGCCATACATCGCACACGACTTGGAGCGCTGTACACAGGAACTACAAGGCGCCAGCTAAGGCTCTGCGACTCAGTCCTTTGCAAACGATGCAAAGTCCCAGAGGATACACACCACATAATCATGCACTGCCCAGAATATAGCCAAGCCAGACTTAAACTCCAACAGACTCTAGCGGCACTGGACAACAGGCCTTTCTCCTTTTGCAAGGTTACCGGAAGATGGCCCACAAGGCACCAACAATCCAAAGCACTGAAAGCGCTCTGCGTTTTCTTAAAAGACAGCGGTATAAAAGACCGCTTCTAAATTATATCACTCCTAATTATTATATTTTAACGCGTAAGAACTGGAGCTGCAGGCGCCCTTACGGCAGCCACCTAGCTCCAATACACTACAATCCAGTTAACTTATCATCATATCAGCTTCCGTTTATTGCTGCCGCTCAACAAACATGATGTCTAGCCCGTGCATCACAGCAAGACCTTCAGAACGTTCACTGCTCCCTTGTGCTAGAGAACGCTACACTATGACTATGCAGCCTTCCTGTGGTTCAAAAAATCAGCCACACCAGTGAAAAGCAGTTGATAGTATTGAGACGCATGCGGTCCGTGGGTTGACAGTATTAAGGCGCGCGGCCTTGGCCCAATATTGGGCCGACATTGACAATATTGGACCAAAATGTTGTGCTGCTTGGGCGTCGTTTCCGCGCTCGAAAAGTGCGTAGTCCCGGTTTCGGCTCATTTGCATAGCGAAATTTGGCAATTTATATCTCAATTGAGATATAAATTGCCAAATTTCGCTACGTTCGCTTCTCAGGGTGTCTAATAAGGACGATGGATTTGAATAATGACTGACTCCAATTCTGCTATCTCGCATTTCCCAGACAACTTCATATTAATAAGTTAATTAATGCATTTACCTCATTGGTCGTCCAGTAGTCGCATATAGTGTCCTACGGGACGTCCGCCTGGCCGGATAACCCGTCTGCCAAGATGTCGTCAGCGCTGCTCTCACATCCTTTTGTATAAAAAATCAAAGTCGAACAACAACAAAAAAGAAAAAAAAAACGAAAGAAACGACACCCTGTAGTAATCCTGCAGAGCCGTGGTCTGATGCTACAGCATCTTGATGTGATATGCGTATCGCAGAACAATATTTTTACTGACGGGTTTGCCACTGTCGATGTCTTGTCGTCTTCTTTCTATGTCAGGGATGAGGTGTCGCCCGTGCATTCAAAGCGTCTAATAGTTATATCATCCATGGCGGCAGCAAGTCCTGTTCACCCCGCAAACCAATCTTTTTATCGGACTCAAAGCCGCGCTACGAGGTATACATGTTTCCGAACTTGGACACCAATCGCCAATTTTTCAGCTTCTTCGATTGTTAGAAACATTTCTTCACCTATCTCGTCTGGCTGGGCATGATATTATCGTTCAATGAGTTCCTGGGCACAGCAAGAAGTGAGGAACATGAGAGAACTCATGTTCTGAGGCTGGAACAACATAGAAAGGACAAATGCATACAAAGCCTCAAATTGCCTAAGATATTAACGATGAAAGGTGGAAGTCCCTGAAAAGGTTAGCCAGCGCTCCCCACGGCAATGATTGATATGGCTGTGCACCGTTCACTCATATATACTGATGCGAACTTTTTCCTGCGGTGCTTTGTTGCAGATAAATTGCTCTTGCATCTCCTATTTGTGGCAGCTGCAAATGACTGCCTTAGAGCTATAGATCCGGCTGTGCCGTTTTCCATCCCTCATGGTACGAACAGGTCACGAGCATAGTGATGCAGAACTATCGATAGTACTATCGATACTATCGATAGATCGATAGTCAAATACTATCGAACCATCGATAGTAGGAAAACTATCGATAGTACTATCGATAGTGAGAAACTATCGATAGTAAGAAAACTATCGATAGTGGACTATCGATAGTGGACCTATCGATAGTGAGAGAACAATTGATAGTGGACTATCGTATAAGACCAGCGGAAATACTTCAAATTTAAGAGACCATATGAAGCGAAGCCATCCTGGTTCGTTTTTTACAAAGGATAGGGAAGTACAGGAGTCTGAAGAAGTATCACATCCGTGTGTGACTCTGGCTGGTCCCTCCAGACAAAAACAACGCAAGCTACATTCCTTTGTAGCAGAAAAACTCAGAAAGTACGGGGATGAGAGTGAAAAGAAAAAGAAGCTTGACAAGCAGTTAGCTTTGATGATAGCAAGAGACATGCAACCATTTTCGATTGTCGCCGACAAGGGTTTTCGAGATTTCTGACACATGTTAGACCCCCGATACGAGCTGCAAAGTCGAACGCAAATTTCTGAGGCTATTGTACCCACACTGTATGGCGAAGCCAAGGACAAACTCCGTGTCATTCTTATGAAGCCAAGGAATTGTGCAAGGAATCGTGCTGTCGACAACCGTTTTTCACGGGTCTCATACTGCAGAGAACGTTGCCCAGGCTATCGGAGATGTGGCTGACGACTGGGGAATCCGCTATACAATCGTTGCTCTTGTCACCGACAACGACAAGAGGATGATTCTTGCAGCAAGATTGCTTGGTATAGATCACCTACCATGCTTCGCTCATACGTTGAATCTAACAGTCTAAGATGGTCTAAAAAGCAGTAACGAACTAAACACTGTGCTGTTAAACTGCAAGAACATTGTGCGTCACATAAGGTCAAGTTCCGTCGCTACCGCCAAGCTCCGAGAAGAACAAGAGTGCATTGGTAAGGTACCCCAACTAAAATTCATAAAGGAAACTCCAACACGATGGAACAGTATTTTTTACATGCTGAAGAGGATCCTAGAAGTTGGGGAGGCCCTTACTCTGATGCTGTCGAAGTTACCTCGCGCACCAAGCCCTTTGTCAGCAGAAGACGTCATGCTCATCGAGGATGTTGTGGCGATTCTAGAACCGTTTGAAGAGGCTACAAAACTGATGTCCGGAGATCAGTATACAACGATTTCTTTGGTCATTCCTGTCGTCCGCAGTATCGTCACGGAGATCGAAGCGCGCATCGAGCCCGCACTGAAAACGACAGTGGCTAAAATTGTGCTTCAAGAGTTCGTTTCTTCTCTGTATCGAAGGATGGACAGTTATGAAGAGAGGAACTTAACATCAGTCGCAACTCGCAACCATGCTGGATCCACAAATGAAGGAACGAGCATTTCTAAACAGGGCAAACTCGGACCGTACCAGGGAAGGCCTGGTTGATGAACGTAGTGCACGAATCTCTCAAAGCAGTGTCAGTGCCTGGCCTCGTGGTCTTGTATTTTTTTTGTACACTCAGCTGAGACACAATAAAGGTATCAGTATCAGTATCAGTGCTGTGACCAGTCCTGCTGTAGGTCTCGAAACTTCACAGGAAGACAAATCTACGCAAAAAGTTCGGGTTTTAGGATTCCTGGACGAAGAAGGCACACGCCGTTGACTCCAACCTCTAATGCAGAGCTCATGCTACGGCAGTGCCTCGAGATCAAACCACAGCCGAGGAACAGCAATCCTTTGGAATTCTGGAGGTCCAGCTAGAGTTATGCAACGCCGCTCTGCGAGGTAGCCTTTAAGTGCATGTGTGTTCCAGCTACGTCGGTACCAGCAGAGCGTGTGTTCTCTGCTGCAGGGCAGATAATCTCGGACATCCGCTGCAGACTGAAGGGAAAGAAAGTAGACATGCTCATATTTGTCCACCAGAATTACTGGCTTAGACAGTTCCAATCTCTTTCAGCAAATGCCTTAGGAGAAGAGCCTCCAATTTCTATCTATGTACCCAGCTAGCTGTATACCCAGTTTTTGTTCACATTCTAAGATTCTGACGAGGATGAGCAACTCAGCAATCTCTGTTGGTGTAGTACAAACTTATTGTGTGGTGATATTCGTTAATCTAGATTAGACAGCGGGATGTACTGTCGTCATAGCAAGCCCTTCATTGAACGCAAAGCTAAGTAAGCAACCATGGTTATGAGTAGCGAAAGTGCCTCCACCCGTAAGCGTTAAGTACGCGCGGCACAGTCGGTGGTGGTCCGCTCCTGGCGCCAGAAACCAAGTGTTTCGTGTGTTACGGGAAATAAACCTATAACCGAACAAAGTGAGGCGTCGCTAAACTGCCTGTATCTACCGATAGTCAAATGTCCTAGAACTATCGATAGTCAAGTATCGATCGCCAACTATTGATAGTCATAGGTCGTGAAACTATCAATAGTACTATCGACGGTCACATTTAGTGAAACGATCGATAGTACTATCGATAGTCGCATGTAGTAAAACTATCGGTAGTACTATCGATGGTAACATGTCGTAAGACTATCGATAGTCGCATGTAGTAAAACTATCGGTAGTACTATCGATGGTCATAAGTCGTAAAACTATCGATAGTACTATCGATAGTCGACTACCGATAGTGTTTTCACATTATCGATCGTTTTTTGAAAACTATCGATAGTCGATTTTTCGATAGTTTTGCATCACTACACGAGCATCCTTATTGTACCAACTACGTAAATGCTGCTGATGCCCCTCTTCGGATGTGCAAGTAGGGAAAATAACTTGAGTCCCCGAATTGTCCTAACTGTTGCACGCTCGCGGACACGGAGCAAGCCCTCCTCTGCTGTATAGGGGAAAGGGGGGCACATCGAACCACGGGGTAAACTGAAACAGTCAACTTTTCTGGTACCCTCATGGCGCTAGCAGCTCCACCTTTCGACGGTACACTCTCAGAAAAAAGAGTAGAGACGTTACACCTTTTGGGAGGTAACTCGCCTGCTACATATGTTGTGCCCAAATGGTTGTAAAGTTACACCCCTGGTTATGGGCGCAAAGGAAACTTGTATGTATCTTGAGTACGTACTCAAAATACAGCATTTTAAATACTTTTTCCGGTATTTTGGTACTCTGCTCAATACTTTTTACGACAAGTATTTTAATGTATTTAAAATACTTTTTTCGCTATTTGCTACTCAGTACTCAAAATACTTTCCTTCCTCGTCAAGCCATGTCCAGGACACTTCCCGCCGTGTCTAGATTTCCAGCCCACTGGAACTTAACCGCCTTTTTTCTTTCTTTCTTTTTTTTTTCAGGAACTTCGCGGATCTGTCATTTATCCTCTTGAACAATAGGGTGGTCCCATGCTTGGCCTTGCTTGTCAATAGCGAACTTCATCAGAAAACCGTTCCTATTCATATTGCCAGGTGAATCACCAGTGGATCCGGGCATTTATTTCCTTGGTCACCAAAGCAATAAACACGCGTCAGAGGTTGAAAGACCCGAACAGATATACAGGAGGGATTACGAAGTGTTGGGTCAGAAAATATCAACAAAGATTACTTGGGTTCACCAAAGTTGGCCAAACATTACTTGACACCAAGACGTTGCAAAGGAAAGATATGCTTCATCGATCATGAGATGCTGGCGATCATGAGAGACGCCACAGTGGTCGGATCTGTGGATTAATTTTGCACGCCTGAGGGTTCTGTTAACGTGCGCCCAAATGTCGACACTCGGTAGACCCCATTTAACGTCCATTGCGGAAGGAGGAAGTTGTACCCTTCCACCAAGTTGCCACCCTCCTCGGCCCTGATTGAACCCGCGATCTTGGGATCAGCAGGCGGAGACGCTGCCGACTGAGCCACCGAGGAGGGCTGAAGAGACGCAACATTTGGGTTAAATGCACACGGTCACAAGATTTTATCACCCTACGACGAAGGTGGTAACCATGGCAGTTACACCCCTTGCGGTCTTGAGCAAGGAGGTAACGTACGTACGTACGTTTTTCATCCTTCCACACTTCTGCTCCATTCAGAACAGCGTCAGGGAGCTGTGTAGAGCGGAACGTCACCGAGACAACAAAAAGTGGTTCCTGGCCTCGAAAGCAAATTTTCTTTGACTACGCTTATGGTCTGCGTGCTCTAGAATGCTGAATGCGTGCACAAGGAGCACGAACGTTTGGACGTACTTGCATAGGTACTTCTTTCGCAGTCTTAACTTCCCAAACTCCAGTAACTTATGGCGTCTCATTCTGCGGCAAAATGGCGTTTACCGGTGCCATGCCGCTATGGGGCAAATTGCAACAAGTGCTTGAAATTGGAAAGTAGGGGTGGTATATATACATCGCAGAGAAAAGCAAGGCACAGCAAACATTGAGCACAGCAAAGCCCAAGACGTCCAGGAATAAACGATCCCCAAAAAACTGTTGTAGATGACTCCATGGAATATTACTGTCTGGTGTGACATGAGAAGTACGAACCGAACTAGGGGTGGGTTCAGAGTTGTGCCTAACTCGTTGCAAGTAACTCGTTACTTGGTAACGGTTACTTTTTTTGGTAACGAAGTAACGATTCAGTTACTTTTTCAAAAAATGTAATAGTAACGGAATCAGTTACAAAACTTGGTAACTCGTTACTGACGTTACTCGTTCATTTTCTTCAGCGCGGGGGAGCACATTTCGGCACTCCGCGTGGCGCAATGCGTGCAGATTTGACCTGCGTGACCCACGACAACGTGTGACTCAAAGTCCCTTGCTGGATGTGTCGTTGACTTTTCTCTTGTTTCCGTAATCTCCGACCATCACTCCTTCACAAGAATGGGCACCAATTGTGCTATGGCAACAAAAAACGCGTTTCGACTTCTCGACTTTTCTTGTCCTTGCTAAGCTTCTGATCGCCCTAAATTATGACGCAGCCCCTTGTCTGTTTTTGGGAACCGCTGGTGAATGGTGGCACGAAAAGTGGAAAGGAGGGAGAAGGTCCAGGCAAGCTGATATAGAGTCATGGTAAGGGGCCGAGAGACACGGAACACGAAGGACGGACGACAAATTTCGAGTGTCAGCTTCTTCTGAAGTGTAATTCCTCATTATAAAGTGTTGAAGGCAAATGACGGCATGTTTGTTGGCTCGTTTAACTATGCGGCGGTAACGCAAAAGTAACTCGTTACCTGTGAGTAACGAGAACTCGTTAGTTTTGTATGTTGGTAACGAGTAACGTATTTAGTTACTTTTTTCTGAAGTAACGGGTAACGGTATTTAGTTCCTTTTTTTTGGTAACGGGCACAAGTCTGGGTGGGTTCAGCGCAAGGCTTGCAAATGATGGTCCCATTTGGATTGTAGTAACACAGACCCGTTATATGTTTGCCATGACTGCACGGCAAATCCCTGATTCCTGTCTTATACAATATCCAATTGTTTGAACATACCCGCAGCCTGTTGCTACGTGCCCCAAGGTTGGGGCATATTGAAACACTGTGCCTCCTGTTGCATATTAAAAGTTTTTGGCCATATTGTCATGAAGTATTCGCGTCATTTTTGTTCCACAGTATCCAGAGGGGGGGGGATATATTTTATTATAAAAAAAGGAGGGAAACGTCAGTTTCCAGAGGGATCAACAGTGCAGTTAGTGCACTGAAATGCCAACACCCTCTAAGTACGTTTCGAATTAGGACAGTTTTCTAAAAAAAATTTCACCTTGCATCCCTTCCCCTACTGTCCACGAACGACGGCGATCATGTCTGCGTCTGTCTATAGACAAGGTTACAGCAAGTCGTATGAGTTTGAGAGGGCTGCTTGGTCCTTGTGCAAACTCATCCTTTCTGCGTTTGACCATCGAAGCTCTTGTACATTTCCTTGCGGACACAGGGCTGCCTTCTCCTCTTTAGCAGGTTTTTTGTGACTGCTGTGACTCTGTGTGACTCCTCGTACCTGAGAGTCTGCACTCCAAGTGTCTACGTACGTTCATGTGCTCAGAGTTGTTCACGTGGTATGGATTATTCACTCACTTCACTCTCCTCTTTAGCCGTGTCATGTGATCATGTCCATGCTCGCGCAGGGCATTTGGGTGTAATGAGCAAACTGAACATCCGTGATGGTGATGGTGATGCGATAAAGAAAAAAAATGGAGACGTGAATTAGACGAAGTCGAAATGGCTACTCCAGTTACACACAGAATGTACAACTGGTGAACGAGTTCAAATGATGTAGGCCAACATGTAGTTCAAAAGTTTCACCAAGCGAGTGTAACATGTCCGAATCGCTGGGGGCACACACAGCATACATTCAGCAAGTCATAGAACGTCCATAAGCCCCGTGAACAACGCCATTTCCTTGCAAGGCGATTGCGTACTCTACAACTAAAACTTCCTATTGTCTAAGTGTCGCAAAGGTACGCGTACATGTAGTGCTGATTGATGGACACAAACCTGCAACAGAGGAGGAAAGTAAGATAAGATATATATGAGCGTGGCTGCCATTTTGCGCCACTGCGATATCTCCCGACCTCCGAGTTTCAATCTCGCTCATGAACAGCAAGAGGAACGGCTTTGGCAGCAAAGTATAAGAGCTTTACATGTCTCCGTTGTAGAGGCGCCTCTCTCCGGCACAAACAACAATAGCCCAAAAGGAGAGCTGCCCGTCTCCGATTCATACAATGCAAAGATGGTGGGTTGAAAAGGCGATCACGAACCCATTGGAGCGCAAAGCCGCCCTCTCTAGGTCTCTACAATATGTATACTCCACATATTCATCGATTAACTGATATATGTATACATGCGGCTGCTGGAGATGCTTCCTCAAGCATACGACGTTTCTTCCAAAAGCTCACGATGCCTGTGGTTGTGAATTCGATAAGAACGCGTCTAAGGAATGTAACTTCAGTTAAGGCTTGCTATAAGAAGCAGGACAGCTCGCGGGTCCAGAATATATGACAGTAAAAAGCCCAAGACTGGGAAGTGTCTGTCCAGATTTTTCTTTCATAACACCCTAGTCTCTGGGTTTTAACTGTCATATATTTTTATGTTAATTGCCGTACGATATTTTTTCCTCACTTACAAAGATTTCCCTCTGGTTTGAAATATTGCGGGCGTATACCTCTATAAAGGCCATAGATAATACAGCATAAGTGCGGTCAAGCTGGTGGATTAAATTCCATAGTTGAAGAAACCTGTTCTTGGGCACTAAAAATGCCCACATTTCTCTCGACCAAAGGTGCTTGTGGAGGCTTATGCATGGAACTTTGTCGACAACGCACAAAATTATACACTGATACTCTTCACCTCCTATGTGTGTCTGCCTGTCATCGGTTCTCCCGTTCTTCTTTAATTTTCCACCACCTTCTTTCTTTTTTTTTATCAAAAGCCGGCCATGCTTTGCAGCACTGAAGCATAATTTATCATTCACCATGTCATACCCCATACCCTTAGACGTAGCTTCATAATAAAAGCTGATAAAAAAAAAGACATTGAAAGATGGTCAATCGCTTAATACACTTGACCAGTGTTCAAGAGGTGCTGGTTCGATTTCCGCAGCTGTCTGGCTTGCCTGACGACTGCCATTTTTCGATATTTCAGTGTTCTTGCTTTTTTTATTGTTCGAGGAAAATTTACCAATACTACACCGTGTGGCTTTGTGTTGTGTTTGCCTGTTTCAACCTCAGAATGGTTACTTTTCATCCTATTTCATTCTTTGGAACAGCACACTTTGAAATTGCGAGGTACTTTCTGCGCACGAAAGCACTTGACAATCCTGCCATGTTCTTTGCACATATTTCACCATGCGAGCCATGCTGAAAACTTTTTCTTCAATCCTTTTGTAAACCCGTATAAGAAAAGGTCGACATCACTATTTCTTCCTATATACGTCTACGCCGTTCATTGTATTTGCCTGTGAGCCTCGAATGCTCAATACGCTTTTTATTTGCCCGTTCGCAATTTGTTATCTTTCCTTCCAAAAGACAGATATATAAGCGGCGTTCGCCCAAAAGTTTCGCTGTTGACACAGCGACAATGCAAGGATGAGGGAAGAAAGATGGAAAGGAAAAAAAAAATCAGGAGACTGCAGGCCAGACTCCCAGGAAGGGTAATACACATGGGGACGCAAATTCTTTTTTAACCTAACGGAAATTGATGGACCTTGGAGGCATACAGGGAGTGGGTCCGCACGGTGGACAAGGCGAAAGGAAGTAACAGCCCATATATGGGAAAATGATGGGGAAGAATCGGGAGAGAAGGAAAAGGGTGGGAAGAAAGGCAGCAAAATGAAAAGGAATAGATACGGGTGAAGAGAGAGAAGGGGGAAAGGAAGGGTGGCCTTTGGGGGAGTTTATAAAAAGAAGGAAAGGAAAAGGGGGAAGAAGGGAGGAAGAAGGGCAGCTCGGACATTTAAAAATCGATTGGGCAGCGATCGGATTGGTGGATGGACACTGACCCTTGCATGCAGCGCCCCCTCACTTCTCTCACCCTTCTTCTTTCTAGCTTTTCTGTAGTTTCTTTTTTTTTTTAGCCGCAATTATTTTCTTGCTCTCCCTTTTACCCCTTGTTGTTCTTTTTATTGTCCTTTTATCCCTTTGGCGCATAGCATCGATTTTTGTTTGTCGGACGCCAATCGAAGGGTGGGGGACGCGCTTACTCTCTTTCTCTCTCTCACTCCTTTCTTCTCTGTCTCTCGCGTCTTCTTACATTCGTCCAAGCCTGTTTGGTACACCCCACTCCCTCGCTCTATTTTTTTTTTCTTCTTTAGCGGGCGGCTGTGGTCTGGGCGCAATGGAATGCTCGTAGAAACGTCTATTCACTGCACGATTGCCAGTTATGTGCACGTGTGGTGTGTTGCCTTTTACGATTATGGCTTTTGTATTCTTTTTGTGATCTCCACGGGTACTATTTTTGCTCAATTTTCTCGTAGAAGGTCGTAGAAAGGTAGAGTGAGCTCAAACGTTCAAGGCGTCTTGCGGAATGACGAAATTAAATGCGATACGTGAGACCTCACGGAACATCTCGCATTGAAGGTTACTAGTAGGAATTGTATTTGTATTTTATTTTGTTTTATTTCATTTCGTGTAGTGAAAAATGAAACACTGAAACTTCTGTTCTCTAGCGTACAAGCTTTCATGCGCTCTTCACCACATAGCACGGTAGAGGCGAACCATTGCACAGAATTATATCTCTTATACCAGCGGCATGGCCGAGTGGGCTAAGGCGTCCGCTCGTTGGTGGTAACCAAGGTCGTGCTGAAGACTGGGAGGTGGTGGGTTCGAATCCTACCGCCGGCTGTGCTGTCTGAGATTTTCCCTGGGTTTTCCGAAGACTTTCCAGACGAATGTCGGCACAGTTCCCCCTGAAGTCGGCCCAGGACCGTTACTAACCCCACTGTCCCCCACTCCTTCCTGCTATCCTCTCTCCGTCTGTCCACATCTGTACGCCGCTCATAGCCACAGTTGCTTCGCGGCGCTAACACCCAATCAAAAAAAAAGATATATCTTATCACTCCTGATTTGTAGAAAGTGCGGGGCGTACGCATTTTTGTGACAATTAACATAACTGCATAGGTGTCACAAGAAGGCGTACGTCTCCCATTTTTAACAAATCAGTGTGCAGAATGATATCATGCGGGATGGTGATTGGCTAAGAGCGTGCCATGTTGTGAAGTTCTATTTTACCCACTTGAGTGCGGCCAACAACGGCAAGCTACCTCAACCCCCCCCCCCTCTATTTTGCATATCGGCACAGTTCCCTTAGAAGTCGGCCCAGGACGCATATTCCCCCAGGGCGTTAGTCGTGGCGTTGCCCACCTGTGTGAGGCCGACAACGGCGAGCTCTTTCACTGGCACCACCACCATCTATTTTAAGAGCTAGGGGGTGACCCGGGTTCGAATCCGGGCGCCGGCGGTGCTGTCTGGGTGTTTTTCTTGGGTTTTCCTCGGACGCTTTAAGACAAATATCGGCGCAGTTCCCTGTGAAGTCGGCCCAGGACGCGCGGACCCCCCTTCCCTGCGAAAAGCGTGATGTTGCCCGCTTAAGCGTGGCCGACTACGGCAAGCATATCTATCGTCGTCACCACCACCATCTATTTTAAGAGTGTGCATTGGACAGCATTTTATTTGGTACCTGCGGTTCGCTGCGTGAAAGCTTATACGCTAATAAACACGTGTTTCACTGTTTTATCTTTTTGTCACTTGTGTTGACCGTCCTTGACTGAGAGTTTTCCACAATCCCCGACTGTTCATTTCGTGTACATATAAATGAGGTATATAATGAGGTATATAACTTTATGAAATTGGCGATCTCATTGTCCCTTTTAGTGTGTGTCTGTTTGATTCTAACTAAAAGTTTGTTTGTTTGGTTTTGCAGTGCAGAAGGATGAGGTGACATGCATACATGAAGTGAAGAAAACGACACAGCCTCACCAAACATTATTTGTCTCATTAATGCACGTAGTGTTGTTGACGGACAACGTTACTGTCGAATGAAGGTAGGTCGACGCCAATCCATTAACGTCTTGCTTGACTACGTTTTCAGAGACCATTAGCGCGTCAGCTCTTGTAAAGTCATCCTTTCCGCTGTGCCGAAGTGCAAAGTGGGAAAGCCCACTTTCAGGTACAAAGCTCTCCTCAACCAGGACATTCGTAACGCATTTTAGAAGCGAATTAGACGACATTTACAAGCTCCTCTCGCATTTTCAACAAGGTTGCTTGGGGAATTTAATACTCCGGTCGCCTTTACGTTCTCTAAATGAAATATTCGTTGTAACGTTATACTTGTAGTACTGCGACCGCCTTTAGTGCTTTCCACCGGTTTGAAACGAAACCGGGATCTAGAACGTACTGCCCACGTATTGTACTTCTAACAACAACAACAAAAAAAAAAAAAAAGAAACAGAGTTGTGGACTTGATCAATATGGGTGCCATAGCACCTACGACGTAGCACTCACGTATTATTTAATATTATCCATACACGGATGATACATTGTATGGTAAACTACATTGTATGGTAAACTACATAGCCTGTCACTCGAACGTGCATGTTCACTGAGTCTTCCATCCACACTGGCTCCGTTTGCACAAACAAAGAAGAAGCAAGAATTCACCAGGATCAGGTAACGCAAGAAAAAAAAAAGAAGAATAAATTAAAAACGAAGAAAGCGCTAGCGTATGAAAATCGGAAAAACTGGTGCAGACCACTGCATGGAGGTACAAGGAAAAGGCGGGATTTCAAAATGACGCTGCGTGGTCCGGTCCCTTCCGTTTCACCTTTTCAAAAAGTAAAACGAGATAACCACAGTATTAGACGAAGAAATGCGAAGATGGGTACTGGTTGATATGTAATTCGTTCTTTCTTTTGTTTACTCCGTGCAACAAAAGTAACAACAAAAATATATTCCTACTTCAACTTCAAAAATATATTTCGCTCTTCAACTGTTTACGTCGGTATTTTTGTCTGTTGGAGGGAAAGCACTCGGTGAATTTCGCAGAACTATCGAAGTTTTAATATCTTAAATTGAAATGAATCACCAAAAAACGAGAAAAAAATAACTACATGAAGTATGCACGTCAGCCCGAAGATTAAAAATGCGACAGTACGTGATATGTTAGAATGCAGTACTACAGTAAAATGGCTGTGCAGTACGGTATGATATACTAATACATTAAGTGATTGTAATGTAACACTAGCGTTTGCCGAACGATGCACATATCACGTATTTTATTATTTCATTTATTATTTTCTCGTCTCTTTTATGATTTTATTTTCAGTATTTTATTCCCGATTGGGAAGCTCCATTTCCATTATGCAGTTCATGGCAGCTCTGTTCCATCTCGGTGGATGGTGGTTAAGACAGAAAGCTATCTACGCAGATTTTGCTGATCTAACCGGACCATAAGCTTTTAAAAGAACGATGAATGAAGGACATTATGTTGTATTATGCGGTAGTAATCCTCTTGGCTTTCATTCAGTATAGGGACGCTATACGTGTCGCCGCTTTCGCAGTTACGGCTTTCGTTTGTGTTGAAAATTGCCCGACATAGCGAATCGTTTTACAACGAACAATCCAAATACAGCGACGTGCTGACGAAATTCCATTCGCCGAACCATTTTAGAATGTTACGTGACATGTATAAATCCACTTTGAGAGATGCACGAAAATATATGAGGCACAAAACGAAGTACGAACGAAAACGAACTGCTTCTCTTCCCCATCCTATTTTCTATGGGGCATTGATTGATGGACTTACACGGACAACAGCAACAGCTTGGAGGCTACACACAGCCCTTACAGGATAGACTCCTGAAGGCAGACTGCGTTTTTAATCCCCCTGCCAAAGCGGCACGCCAATCCGTGTGGCTCTTATACAAACGCAGTTTTCCATATCGGATGCGCCATCGAGGTAACCGCATACAACCTCTGTAATTACTGGAAATTTCTTCGTCACAGACTGCAAATACATACATGACTTGGGGGTCTAACCTGCCAAGCTCTTTCCTGCCTGTCAACATTGTTTCGGCTTACTTTTAGCAGAAGGGTGAGATAAAATTGTGGCAGTCCCCCTATAATACAACGCTTCCAGTGCACAAGACCGACTATTGTCGTATACACGTTGCGTATACGCAGTTTGCAGTTTACGTTTTCAGTTTGCGCATACGGAGTTTGTCTCTGCACAGGGGGGCAGTGTAAAGGTTGGAGAAACCACGTGACGATGTGTCTGTCAACCTTGAAATGCAGCGATGGGCAAAGAACTATGAAAAGTAATTCAAGTAAAGGCCAAGGCGCAGTGAATGTTTGTGAACACCACAATGTACACCGCGGTGGCGGGCCGGATGCAGTTCCACAGCTGTCGTGCAGTGAGCTAGCAAGGCTCGCAGAAAGATATTTCAAGTACTTCAACAGGAAAGTACAGCAAAATGTACTTCAAGTAAAGTAGAAAGTACGTATTACTGAGCAGAACTACTTGAAGTAAAGTAAAAGTACTCCAAAATACTTTAAGTACCACTTAAGTACCGAGCACTTCAAGTACTGCCCATCACTGTTGAAATGTTACCCCACTACTTGGGAGAGGAACCAATGAGGTCGCTCCACGGGCAATAAGGCAGGGAGGGAAGCTGGGGAGCTGCGCAAACCACTAATTTACTCTCATAGCATATTGTGATTTCTCGTGGAACTCGTGCTTCCTCCAGAAACATTCTGGTAAAAAGTAACAAAACTACCGTCTCATGTTTCGATACGCATACCTAAAAAAAAGAAAGAAAGAAGGTAAACACTTATGCTTCGCGCACCGCGTTTCTTTTCCGACGTCATCATCGTCATCATTGCGCGCCTTCCAACACAGTTGCGGACCGCAATCGGAGGCCGTGCCTGCAGACCCTCTCCCCCTCCCTTCCCCGCATCCACGGTCAAAACCCGGGATTTCTCCCTCTGTCATGACCTCCTACACCCATTCACAGCTACGAACTTCCTTCGATGCAGGAACGAGGCCGTGACATTCTAAGCGTCTTGTTTCTTTTTTTTTTTTTTTTTCCTTGTTTCTTCTTCTTTTTTTTTTTTTTTTTCACGCATAGGAGGCCTTTTAATTCCCTCAAGGAACAAACTTACTTCAGTGCCCCCCCAAAATCCGCCCACCCTTCTTTCCACATGTGTCCTGGATGACCCCGGACTTAACAAGCGTTGCCCTCAGAACTGCACAGTTTTCTTTTCTTATTTTTCTCCAACTCCGGAAGTTGCTCTGCTCACTGCTGTGCCGGATAACGGATCGGCTATCTTTGTACACACGTGCGATTGGAACGCGCAACTTTCACTAGCGCCCCCATGCGTCACGGTTGCGAACTCGGTCGGGCAGCTGGCTGCCCGCTCGCCTCTGCAATAACAATAATAATAATAAAGAAAAGATACCACTATAAGTTTTTATTTTCAGTTTATTCGATGGGAATAAAGGTTGACCTACATCCAGCCGTCTAGCCGTGTGCCTATTATTTGCGTTTTTGTGTTCATATGCTTTCTCGCGTTTTTATTGTTATCTGTTCTTCTCCCGTTGCAGTCCAGGCGAGAGGTGCAGCGGTGGGATAAAGTGAGGGTCGGTTACCCTTATTTTTAATATTTTATTTTTGTAGCAGTGACGCGTGTTTAGTGGAGTGTGCATGAACGCCGGCGTATTTCCGTATTTATTTAATTTCATTTGCCGTCGCTATTTTTGCTGACGGTCACGTGTCACATGTCGCGTGTCACATGTGTGTTTGTGCTAGCGTGACGCCGTCTGCTGTTTCGGAGCACAAAGCGAACAACATTGGTCAAAGTTTGCAAATTACCGGTCTGTACTTTCTACGGTCAATGTCAAACGTTTCACGGAAGAGGCGGATTTGTTGGTTTATAACAGCCGTTCGAGGTGTGGAAATAGCGATCGAGAAACACAAAATGGCAGTATGAAGTAGTCTTGCAAATAGACACTACATTTATAAAGAAGGCAAATTCAATGGCAGCTTGGACTCACTCCATTATGTGTAAGCCCTAGGGCGCTCCGACTGAGGAGGTTTCATTGGATAGTGAATATCATCAAATCATCTTTTGTTTGCTTGAAAGCATTAGGGAATAGCAAGCCCACACCGTGGCTAACCTTTCCCTTCTCTTTTTTCTTACTTTGCATTAAGCATATCCCCCCCCCCCTCATCAAATAAAAATTTCATTTGATAAGTATCTGACGCTTGCTGGTGCTTCAAATTTTTAAGAAGTGCACATAGGCTCAACATTACAGCGTACGCATGTCGGGTGGACTCTTTTAAGTATCGTTTTTTTATTTTCCTTCTTTTTTTTTTTTTTTTTTCACGTTGCGTTACCGAGTGGAATGCTATGGATGGCACTGTCCGCGAGAAGTTCAAGCCAGTTTTTTTTTTATTCACTCCTGCAATAGCCTCGAGTTGAGGCTGCAGTATGCCCAAATAAATAAATATATATATATATATATAAAACGTTGCAAATGTTGTTGAGCCTGTGCACCGCTGTCTCGTATGTACAAATGTTTGTTTCTACAAATAAATAAAAATAAAAAAAGCCGTCTTGGTGAGTTGAGAGGCTCACAGCTCCCAATACAACTGACATTGGTAATGCAGGAAATCAAATACACACAGAACTACGTACAAAAATTCTGAATAGTTTTCCGTGATGCTTGCACTGGGTTAAATTATGCATACATGTAAGACGGTAACTCATACTTTCCTGACCATAAGCTGTTCGACAACGGCGAATTTTCCAAGACTTGTGATTACGACAGTTATAGCGAAAAGGATGTTCTTTCAAATCAAACAAAGACAAGGGGCACGTTAAAGATTTCGTGCGTGCTGTTGGGTAACAACAACAACAATAGATGCTGACGATGAGATGGGGTGTTTCACCGCGACGGTGTGGTACCCTACCTCATTGCACATAGAGCATTATGTGAAGATGATGAAGGAAGGATGAACACACGAGAACAAAATAAAGCGTCTGGAGCAACCTAGTGGACAACAGGAAGTCCATGAACAGATGAAGAACCCGACGATAGAGCACAGGATATTCATAGATGCCAATGAGTGATTAGGAATGATTATGAATAGCAAGCCGACCTTCGGTCAGGCTGACCTTTCCGAAATAAACGTATATCCTCCCCCCCCCCCCCCTATGAGTGCAGCTAAGTTGAGTGGTTTCTTGCTGATACGAGCAAGCTCATCACACAGGATCCGCCTTTGCGGGCCGTAGAGTGCACGTTCCATAAGAATGTGCTGGGTGTTGGCCACGACACCGCAGTGGAACAGAGGCTTGTGTCACAGCATCATTTGAATTGTGATGTGAAAGCCACATTGAGGTGGAGTCACTGTTGGGTAACAACCAAGTAGTCTCTATGGGAAAACTTATGTTAGTATTATATTAATAATTATTGATTTATTAACTAATTAATCAGAAATTATTATAGATTATCGGTATAACTACACGACGTATATGGCACAAGATGTTTAATCTAATCTTTTATCTGCTAATAATTTAATCTGCCCCCTGGGCCTTGAGGGCATATGTATAAAATTAATAAATAAATAAATCTCGCTTCGAAGACACGTCAACGCTCCCTAAAAGAAAGCTTCACCGCACAACACGCTCTTAGCCAACCATAATCCCGAATGACAACGTTCTCCTCGCTTGTTGAAAAAAGAACGCGCACGCTTTCTTGTGATACTTCTGCAGCTATGCAAAGTGTCATAAAAGGGCGTTCACCCCGCGTTTTCTGTGAATCAGGATCAGAAATCAGGAGTGATAACGGTATCGTTCCGTGCAGTGGTTGGTCTTAATTCCGCGTGCTATGTGGTGAAGTTCTATTTTAGGAGTGGACGCACATGTAATGTCATGTGGTGGTGGTGGTGGTGGTGGTGGTTGTGAAAGGGCTTCCCCGCATGGCACGCTGTGCGCCAACCATTGCTACGAATGATACACTCCTAAAAAAAGAACTTCGCCACATAGCACGCTCCTAGCCAACCATCATTCCGAGTGACATCTTTCCTTCCCCTGACTTGAAGAAAACTGGGGACGTGCGCCATTTTTGTGGCATTATGCACTTCATAATTGCCACAAATATATGGCGTACGCCCCCGTTTTCATCAAATCACAGGAGAGAACGTTGTCATTCGGGGGTGATGATTGGCTCGGAGTGTGCTATGCGGTGAAGCTCTGTTTTTAGAGTCTAGGGGCATCGCTTCTGATTCGAAAAGACAGGGGCCGTACGCCCCTCTCTCTCTACGAACCAGAAGCGATAGCTCTACCATTCGTGGCAATGGTTGGTTCGCAGCGTGCTATGCGGTGAAGTTCTGTTTTTTAGAGTGTAGGGAATAGTCGTTTTTGCCAACTTGAACAACAACGGGACACGTTTAAAATGCGTATTCTACAAGCGGTAAATTTCGCGGTCTTAATAATTCGCGAATTCGGATGGAGCCACGTTTGAGGAATATTTCGCGGGACCTTAATTTCGCGCTACGTTGATCCTGCACCATGGAGTTCTTAGGAGTGTCACTTACTTAGCGGTTACTTCAATTTCGTGGAAAAATAGCCTTCGAGAAAGTCTCCGAAATTAAGTGCTCGCGAAAATGACTACCTATGCAGTATTTTACCAGTCGGTAATGGGTAACATAGGGATTAGCTTTTGGGAAAGTATTGTTACCAGTGCAACATCAAGTGCCTGTACTGCAAGAGCTGATGGGGTTTCTCGAAGAAATCGTGTCTGGTCGACACTTTGTGATTTCTCTTGTGTAAGCGCATGCAGACACTGTGCAAGCGTCCTCCATCATTGAGGCTTTCGCCTCTCCATATACATTGTTTCTCTATTTATTGCCAATTTTTGTTATAGTTACTGAAGGAACAGCAGGATTACTAGGATAACCAAACCAGTCTTGACTGTGATTCACCTCTGTATTTACTTCTTGAATACATAATCCTCATCACCACTTGCTTTGTTCGAGCAGTAAATAGATGAATTTATTGTGATGTCGAAATTGAGATGTGTTACTGTTTGGTGGTGGTTCATAAAGAACTCCATCTCTTCTCACGTGGCAATATAGGCCGTTCATTCATTGTCAGCACCAACCTTCAAGAGGTAGAGCATAACTGTATACATCCCGCCAAATTACGAACGAAACCTAACCCTTTAAAACATTCCACCGCCCCCACATGTGCCCTCGTCTTGCATTCAACACAGTCCCATACTATAGAACACGCATTCTATACGAGAGAAGCGCTTGGATATACCCAGCTGTCCCCGGGGTCCACCACTCCGACGCACAGACCCACAGCAAGGAGAAAAACTCACCTATGCAAAATGAGCTCCAATCGATCGACGTTCCTTTCTTGCTCTTTCTTTCTTCCTCTCCCAGCCGCCTGTATAGTACGTCTTCTGCGTCTATATAACCCCTTCCCTGCCCTCCCCCTCGCCACCCTATTTAGGCCTAACGCGGACGCCGCCAAAAAGAAGAAAGGGTTCGATATGCGCTGGCAGATACGGGATGCTAGGCAGCAGCGCTTTCAAAAGAGCGCTGCGCCGACCGACCGACCTGTGCATGCGAGATCTCTTGCTTCTTTTTCTCCCTCTTTTGGTAGTACAGAGGCTGGCCGCATGGGGGCATCCTCTTCAGAACTTGATGAAAATTGCGTTGAATTCTCTTGCAACACGAAAGGGTTTCGACGACCCGAGACAGCCAAAGGATATTTCCTGGCTGGTGGTATCGTACGCGATAGAGCTTTGGAGATGGGCAGTTCTGGGGGTTAGCAGTTAAGGCATGGTTAGGCTCCGATAGTTAGTAATTACCTTGCGATGATTATAATGATTATACAAATAAGGCGCCAGATTGTTGATGTATTCCCTGCCGGAGAACTATTTCAGTAATATTAATTAATACTACGAACACATACGTCATCAGATGTTATCACAAAGTCATACCACCCACCGAAAGCGCTTCAGCAGCGGAAAGGTAGCCCTGATAGTTGGAAACCCATTTCAACTTCGTGACTAAAACTAATAGCACGACCATCACATAATGCGCATGCGCACATGATATATAAAACGGCAGCGTGACGCAATATTAGAATTGTCGTAGCGTGAAACCCATTACGCAAGCAAATCCCTATCTCGATTCCACAATCCTACTTTTCGCATCCCCAAAACCTCCACTAAACCGTTGCGATGGCCATTGGTCAACCCACACCGCATGACCCCAACTCGACTCTCCCGATTGGTCAACCATCTATCTTACCGCCCAACTCGGCACTGGTCGTTCTAACAAGCTCAAATCCTATTCCAAGTTTCCCCCAAGTAGCCTAGACAAAAGCTTACACTGCTGATCATTCTCCCTATTGCTCGTCCCTTTTTTCTCCTACAGGCACTATTCCCCCTCCTCCAACCACCGCACAGGCAGTAAAGTAAGTCGGAAGTGACTCGCGCCTAAAGGGAAAAAGATACAGTAAAAAAAAATCTTCTTCCTTTGCCCTCCTGGTATCCTTATCAGAAAATGTACCCTTTTTTCCCCCTACATCCCTTTGCTGTTGTTTCCTCTCCGATCCCCATCGGAGCTCATGGGTTCAGAGAGCGCCCATCCTCTTCTGTCCCTTTCTCTCTTTTTTGTCTTTTCCCGATGGACTGTCCATCAGAATGACGTACCCTATTTGCACCCGGTCCTCGGTTTTTGTTCTTTTACTACGTATATTTTTATTCCATCCAATCAGAGGGAAAGGGACGAAATTGGGTTTCGAGCGGAAACAGAATAGAAAGAGCACGCAACGTAAGTAACAACAAATGATAAAATGACAATCTTCTTGTCGCGTTTTATGTGGCTATTTTGAGCTTTCTTGCTTTTCTTTTTGCTTTTTTTTTTTTCGTATGGTACCTACACTCTTACAACATAGGTGATGATTGTGGTGGTGGTGGTATTGGAATTGCTTGCCACAGTTCGGCCACGTTCAGCCGTGAGGTACGGCTATCGCAGACTCTATTCCGTTCCGTTCTTATTCCGCGTTTAATAAATTTCGTTTAACAAAAACAGAACTTCACCGCATAGCACGCTCTGCGCTAACTGTTGCCACGAACGATAGGGTTAGCGAAAAGAGAAGGAGGCGTACGCCTTTTTGTGTCAACTTCGATATATGATAATTGACACAAAAAAGCGTACGCCACCCTCTCTCTTCGAATCAGAAGCGATAACCATATCATTCGTTCTAATGGTTGGCGGAAATGTGTGCTATGCGGGGAAGCTTTTTTCGTTCTTTCGTTGTTGTTTTTTCTGTGTGTGTGTGTTCTGGGTGCAGAGGGATCGTGCGTCCTGGGCAGACTTCACAGGGAACTGTACCGACATTTGTCCTTAAAGCGTCTGAGGAAAACCCAGGGAAAACACCCACACAGCACAGCCGGCGCCCGGATTCGAGCCTGGGTCACCTCCCAGTCTCGCTCTTAAAACATAACTTCACCTCATAACACGCTGAACGCCAGTAACACCACTACACAGAATGATACGTTATTTTGATCCCTGATTTACAGAAAGCGTGGGCCATACGCCCTTATTGTAACAATCAACGTATAGCTGCATAAGTGTTATAAAAAGGCATATATCTCCCGTTTTCAGCAAATCAGGGAGGAGAACGATGTTAGTCAGGATGATGGGCTAGAAGCGTGTTTGGAGGTGAAGTTACCGTTTTAAGAGTTTACGTATCCGTACTGTTTCGCAGCGGCCTCATCTTTCCTTCAATGCTCTACTGGCTAAAGACAGAACTTCATCGCACAATAAAAAATAAAAATAAAAAAGTAAAAAAAACTTGAACTTCACCGCAAACTTCACTGCATAGCGCGCCGTGCTCCAACCATTGTCACGAATGATAGGGTTATCGAGGGAGACGTACGCCTTCTTTTGTCAATTAGGATATATGATAATTAGCACAAAAAGGCGTACGCCTCCCTGTCTCTTCGAATCAGAAGCGATAACCCTATCCTTCCATTAGAAACGGATAGCTGTGTACATTCATATGCCGTTGTCGGGCTATGGTCCGACCCATAAGACGCAAGACCTAAACTTTCAAAAATGAACTTCAGCGCATAGCACGCTCCTAGCCAACCATGATCGCAATTGATATCGTTATCTGCCCCGATTTGTTGAAAACGAGAGAAGTACGCCTTCTTTGTGACAAATATGCTGTTCATAATTGTTACCAAAAAGGCGTACGATCCCGTTTTCAACAAATCGGGGCAGATAACGATATCATTCGATATCATGGTTAGCTAGAAGCGTGCTATGCGGTGAAGTTCATTTCTAAGAGTGTACGAGTTGTTGCTGAGTTCCTCTCCTGCACTGGACTATTGGACGAACTCTAATAGGACACCTTTCCATCATCATCCCTCTCTCGTCCGTTCCACAAGAGCGATGGAGCAGTGTATACCGCCATTATGGCGGTGAATGACCCACCCCATCATCATCACACACACACACATCACATGTGTGTGTGTGTGCGCGCGCGCGCACTGACATTATCTGGCTATGAGGGCTTATTGTCATACGCTGTTAAAACAGAACTTCACCACATAGCACGCTCCTAGCCAACCATCATTCCGAATGATATCATTCTGTGTCCTTATTTGCTGAAAATGGGAGAAGGCGCCTATCTGGGACACATTATGCATGTCCCAGGTATGCTACTCCCCTGTTTTGAACGAATCATGACACAGATTGATATCGTTCAGAATGGTGGTTGGCTAGGGGCGTGCTATGTGGTGAAGCTCTATTTTAACAGTGTACCAAGGAAAAGGATGCAGTATTATTATTCACCTATCTCCTCATTCTTTCATATCTCACACTGACCAGTGTTCCCTGGGGCAGCGAGAGACAAATTACGTGGCACATTCCCTTTCTACACTTATTTCTTGTTTTTAGGCTATAAAAAAGAAAGAAACGCTCGAACAGGAGAAGTTACACGACTTGGGGTAGGAATAACAGCCAGTGTAAATTTCGAAAGGTCAAGATCTCATGTGTATATATTGTTTCGTAGTAAATTAGCCCTAGCATACCGGTATCGATTTCGGCAAACCGCCTGCAACATTCGAAATTCGATTATCAGAAGCAAGAAATAAGATAATTGGGACGTGCGGACGATAAAATGGAGAGCCTGGTCTCCGACACGGAGAGCTAGCGAGTCGTCTGCTCAAAATGGCCGCCTACCTCTCGCTCACCTGGCAACCATGAGCTCCTCCTCTACCTTTCTAATCAATGAGGGTTAAAACGATGCGGGAAAGAGCAAGTAAATACTCGGAATGAATAAATAAAATGCGGCCGCCGCACGGGACGCCAGAGACAGTTGCCATGACTACGGCGACGCGGTCGGGCGCACAACGTTGTCCGATGTCTCTTGCGCTTTTCCGCCATTGTTGTTGTTGTTGTTGTTGTTGTTGTTGCCGGTCCTATAATAATTTTCTCCCCTGCCGTCTTCACTGTTTGTCGGAATGGATGGACGGACGGGTGGATGTCTAAAAGCCTGAAAAGTGTTCTAGATCTCTCTTCCGTTTTCTCGCTTCTTCTCTATGGCATAGGGCGATAAGAAGAAAGAAAACGATAAATAAAATGTTATGTATTGCAACCGGGTTAGATGGCGGTATACGGTACGGTTGTTATGTAACTAATACCCTACACTCTTAAAACGGAACTTCACCGCATAGCACGCGCCTAGCCAACCATCATCTCGAATGATGTCGTTATCTGCCATGATTTGTTGAAAACGGGGTGCGTACGCCTCGCTTGTGACAATATGAACAGCATAAGTGTCAGGAAAAAGGCGTGCGCCTCCCGTTTTCAACAAATCAGACCAGATAACGATATCATTCTGGATGATGGTTGGCTAGGCGCGTGCTATGCGGTGAAGTTCCGTTTTAAGAGAGTAGCCACACGGCGAACATAATGCATTAAACGAAATGGCATTTACTTCACCTCCTAACCAACCATAATCTCGAATGACTTCTTTCTATCCCCGATTTGATGAAAACTGGAGGAGTACACCTTTTTTTTTTGTGACAAATATGCATGACATAATTGCAACAGAAAGGGCGTACGCCTCCTGCTTTTAACCAATCAGGGGAGAGAACGGTGTCATTCGAGGTTATGGTTAGTTAGGAGGTGAAGTAAATGCCATTGCATTTAATGCATTAAGTTGCCGTGTGGCTAGGGTACACTCTTAGAAATGAACTTCACCGCATAGCACGCTCCTAGCCAACCATAATCTCGAATGATATCGTTATCTTCACTGATTTGTTGAAAACGGGAGGCGTACGCCTTTTTTGTGACAATTATGAACAGCATAAGTGTCACATAAGGCGTACGCCTCACGTTTTCAACAAATCAGGGCAGATAACGATATCATTCGAGATGATGGTTGGCTAGGAGCGTGCTATGCGGTGAAGTTCATTTTTAAGAGTGTATAACGGTAACGACAAGGCTTCCCCGGACGAGGAATATGGATCACGTACACTCTAAAAACAGAACTTCACTTCATAGCACGCTGTGCGCCAACCATTGCTACGAATGATAAGGTTATCGCTTCTGAATCGAAGACAGAGAAGGGGGCGTACGCCTTTTTTGTGTCAATTTGGATATATGATAATCATATATACAAATTGACACAAAAAGGCGTACGCCCCCTTCTCTGTCCGAATCAGAAGCGATAACGCTATCTGTCGTGTTAATGGTTGGCGCACAGAGTGCTAAGCGGTGAAGTTCTGTTTGTAGAGTGTATCAGATAGAAAGGGCCTGATCCTGCTCATGTTCCTTATCTCTATATCTTTTCTATTTCCTTTCTTGCATTTCAGGTCATTGGTTATCGCGATGATATTTATTCCCTTGATACCAATGAGTGCGCACTCCTCAGACAGGCCTTCATCGATAACATGCTATTAGCCAACCGTCATCCCGAACGACATCGTTCTCTCCTGTGATTTGTTGAAACGGGAAAGCGTACACCTTTTTGTGACACTTATGTAGTTATTGTAATTGTCACAAAAAGGCAACAACAACAACAACAGACGATGACGATGAGATGGGGTGTTTCACAGCGGTGGTGCGGTACCCTATCCCATTGCACGTGGAGCATTACATGAAGATGGTGAACGAAGAATGAATGAACGAGAGAGAATTAAAGCGTCTTGAGCAATCCAGTGGACGACAGGAAGTTCATGAGCAGGTGAAGAACCCGGCGATGGAGAACAGAATCTTCATAGGGGCCAATGAGTGCAGCTAAATTGAGCGGCCTCTTGCTGATACGGGCAAGCTCACCACACAGTATCCGCCTTCGCGGACGGTAGAGTGCACATTCCATAAGAATGTGCTGGGTGTTCGCCTCGACACCGCAGGTGGAACATTGGCTTGTGTCACAACATCTGATCATGCACTTGAATTTTTGGATGAAAGCCACATCGAGGCGGAGTCTACGCAGGAGGGAGGTAACATGGCGTAATAAACGGGCAGGGAAAGAAAACGACAAAGTTGGATCTGCCGAATACACGAGAGGGAACCGTGATGTCCCGGTACCATTGCTGCAGAGCCAAGGATTGAAACCATGCAGTTATGACCTTTCCTTTTAATAAATGTATATCCCCCCCCCCCCCCGTGCAGTTATCAAGGTGGTGGTGCTGGTGCTTGTGAAAGGGTTCGCCGTTGTCGGCCTCACAGAGGTAGGCAACGTCGCGACTGACGCCCTGGGGGAATGTGCGCCCTGGGTCGATTTCTAAGGGAACTGTGCCGACATATCACGCACTTATCAAACAGGCGTACGACCCGCGCTTTCCACAAATCAGGACTGATAATACGATGTCATTCTGTACTATGGTTGGCTTTTAGTGTGTTTTGTGGTGAAGTTCTGTTACCTATGTTACCTGTGTTCTGTTCTGTTCCTCCATCCCTCCGTCCTTTCTTTTTTTTTTTTTTTTGCTATAGTCCTGCCGACGCCTACTTCTGTGTGGCCAACAATGGTGAGCCTATCCTGCCATTACCCTCCCCCCCCCCCTCTGTTACCTCTGTGTTAAGAGTGCGCTTTGTTGTAAGATGCCGAATGATGTTTTTTTTGTTTTTTTTAATTCTTCCACTGCATGAAAGCTTGTAATCATTAAAGGAAAGCTTCAGTGTTTTATAATGTTGTTCTTACTTCTGCCAAGTGGACCTTGACCCAACCCTCTACATTCTTCAACGCCATGTTATGTTAGAAAAATTTCAAAAGGCGGTTATATGCACCGACGTGGATTTGTATTTCAAGTTTTACAATAAAGGGAATAGTAGACGCCTATAGAAGATCGACACCGCGAATACCGAAACTCACCTGGCTAAAACGTCATGAAGGGCATCTCCACCACACTGTAAGAACTGAACTTCACCGCATAGCACGCTGTGCGCCAACCATTGCCACGAACGATAGGGTTATCGCTTCTGATTCGAAGAGAGAGGGGGGGCTTACGTTTCTTTGTGTCAGTTTGGACGCCTGATAATTGACACAAAAAGGCGTACGCCTTCCTCTCTCCTCGAATCACAAGCGATAACCCTATCATTCCTGGCGATGGTTGGCGCAGAGCGTGCTATGCGGTGAAGTTCAGTTTGTAGAGTGCAGTGAAGCGAACGCGGGTGAGGTCATGTGCATTCGCGAACCAATGGGAATGTGGCCAAGGCTCTCACTCCTCAGTTAGTTCAAAAGTTTATTTCTCGCCAGCAACGACACGTAGAGTAATCATTCTGTTTTTCCACAGTACTCTGGCGTGCTGTGCAACACGTTGACGATGTAACGCCGTGATCAACATGAACAACATACACCAAAGTGTCACAACCCCGGACTAAAAAAAAATATTTATTTTATTTCCTATTATGAATCAACTTCTCTCGAAAACTCAGTAGGCAAAATAAAAATGCCGTAGGGGAGATCCCGTCCGTCTCCTAGCAACAGCGCGAGCGTCTCCGCTCTTCACCTAACGATGGAAGCCTATTAGCAGCCCTACGCATCGCATATTTCACACACTATTGCGTCATACTTCTCAAAACTATAAATGAATTTTATGACGTTACCGCTTCACATAGAGAAACATTGTTTTTGAAGAACAGTGTGAGAGCCATACACGTGGACTATAATGCATATACTCGGTGCGGTTCTCATGACACGAGATTTAGATTGCAGTGATACTTTATATTAAAGGAACCATAAGGCAGCAGACAGGCAGTTTATGCTGACAGCACAGTTTAAGAGTTTATTGCTGGTAAACCCAGCGCAACTAGTCAAAAACGTGACAGAGAACGCTTAATATTTTTAATTTGCTAGCAAAGTTGAGGTAAAACGACTAGGGGTGATGCCTGGTGGCAAATGACAAGTTAGAATACTCCGCATGGCCAAGTGCTCGAGCGAACTTCTCCAAAGCGCATCGACACTGTCCGAGATATTTATTTCATTTAAATGCCGTAACCATTTAAATTTAAATTAATTTAATTTAATTTACAAATGCCATAACCAGCCTTTTCCTTGCTATGCCACCGGCTGATCCACTGTAGTGCTTCGTATTGGTTTGGTGCGTCTATATTGTCAAGATTGTAGCTAGCCCGATGTATAGTGCTTTGGTATTGCTTTTGTGCTTCTGTATTGTTAAGTTCCTGACCACTATGTGTTGTACGTTCTTTGACCAAGTTTCTAGTGTTTGACTCAGTGCTTCTTTCGCTAGCTAATCTGTAATAACCTTATTTGTACGTTTGGATTATTTTGACTTTCCTATTACCTATTACACATTGCACTGTTGATTTTTCTTCTCTCTGAGTTCTATGAATTCTATGAGTGCATGCGTGCCCGTGCCACATCCGTACCCCTCACCGGGCCCGTAATGTATACGACCAAATAAATAATTAAATAATCCCCAATCTCGTCAAGCAACAGTGACCTATGTCCCCGCCCGACTGACTCGCTGCTTCTGATGGTTGCGTTGCCGACACGTAGCCAAATTATTTCCCCAGTGTTGTCCACATGCAATGTAGTTTTCCGCCGTACCTGAAGAGCCATGCACATTTGATGAGTACTTCGGCATAGTTTTGCCCGTAATTTTCAGTTATGATTTTCTAAAAAAACTATGAGTCTAACGGGGACGAAAATTGTGTCGCTAGAGTACTGAGGGCTCAGGCTGTGAAATAGATAAACCTTCCGAGATTTCACTTCTACTGTTTCACGGTATACCTTTAAGGTTTATGTTACATAACGTTGGTAACACGGTTACATTGTTAAGCTTAGACGTTCTACGCTGATTTTCGTTTCTTTCTTCCGGTAATCAAGCCACCAGTATCGAAATTATAATGATAGTAGTGCGGTGAGGCACCGTGTAAGCCCCTCTTCTGCAAAAGCTGTTCTGACGTTCCTCAGCGACACAGGATATAGCCTGGGAACGCTCAGATTGTGAAGTCTTGTGTCATCTCATTCGTCAGTGTCCCGCCCTCACCTAACCCTCATGTCTCTCACCTCATCTACATTCCTCTCTTCGTCTTTCTTTCACATTACTTTTCTGTTCTTTCATTTTTTCATGTGATCTCTCTCGCCTTTTGTTAGTTTATTGGCTTTCTAGCTTATTTTATTTAGTTCGTTTTGGTTACTTTTTTTCACTTATATTCTTGCGGAGTCGACACACCGTTTGGCTGACCTTTCCGTTTTTTTCCCTTTCTTCTTCTTTTATAATAAATATATTCCCCAATCCCTCTTCTATTCCACATCCTCATTTCGCATCGCACTAAAATCAATAGGCAATGCCTACCCGCGAAACTGTCCGTTACCGCATAGACACGTCTTTACCCCCTTACGATTCAAAAGCGTTAACGCCACTCCATATACTAGCACCCATAACCCGCTTCTTTCTAAAGCGCATTCAAACAGCACCGTGGACACGAATTTTCTATCAGCGACATCATATCAATCTGGTCAAGTGACTCGAAACGTGGTCCGTACACGCGTAATATACTCTCGCAAACCGACTCAAACGCCCGTACGAATCGAATAAGAACACAAGGTATAGGATTGCCGAGCGAAGAAACAAAATAAAATATCCCGCGTAAACACAAACAACAAGCCGAGAGGGGGCGTGTATATGTATGAACTACCAACGGGCTGGAAAATATTTGCGGCCACGAATATATAAGGCATATTATTTGCCAGGGAGAGGGGAGCTGGTCCTGGAAGGTTTACATTCACAAACCATTTGAGGCCGGGGAGGCTTTATTTTTTTATACCGATAAAACGTAAATAAATCAATATATCTGCGAGGGAGGAAAAACAAATTCGGGAAGGCAAGCAGCGATTGAAAAGGACACAGCGATATCGTCTTCTGCAAACCAGTTTTTGACCGCTCAATCGTCGTAAAGAGGTTTTGAGCCTCGTGTGATGGATGTTGTTCGGTGCCTCTCACTCTCTCTCTCTCTCTCTCTAAAGAGATGCGAGAGACGTTTATTTTGCTTTAGGTGGTAGCGTAGCGGGACGGTACGTGTGTGTTATATACAATGTAGCAAGACTATGCGCGACTTGTTTACGCTGAGATTTGACTCTGAATATTTATTTGGAATAGGCGGCGCTGCGGCGAATAATATTATGCTCGAGTGTTGCACTCACTTGATGCTTCGCTGTGTTTGGCTCCTGATTGATGGATTTTTATTTTGGTCTTGGTTTTTGATGTGGCACGTGAGATTGTAGCACGTTTGGACAAGCGTTACTAGTAATCAATTATTTCTGTTTTGTTTTTTATTTCGTGTTAGCGCCGTGAAGCAATTAACTGTGACTGTGAGCAGCGTACAGATGGAGAGAGGACAGCAAGAAAGTTTGGGGGACAGGGAGGGCGGTGTGTGTGTGTCCTGGGCCGACTTCAGAGGGAAATGTGCCGACATTCGTCGGGAAATCCCAGGGAACACGTCAGACAGCACAGCCGGTGCTTTTTTTTTTATTTGCATATTGCAAGACATATTTGCGTAGTGCATTACAGCATTAGACATACAAATTTCATCTTGCGAGAACAATGTTAAAAAAGAAGTTCAAAAGGTTTACAATAGAAATGCACCAAAACAAAAGCGTAGATTTCGTAGATCGTAGAAATCGTAGATTTGTTACGGTGCGAGCTTTCGAACACTAATCTACAACCGTCTTTAGTGATTTTGTTTTTGTGTTCTTCACCTACGTTCTTGTTTGTTTGTTTGTTTGTTTGTTTGTTTGTTTATGAGGTGAAGAGAGGTTGGCCATGCTCGACTGCCTTTCTTCACCGCATAGCACGCTCCTACAGACAACTGCCATCACCAAAGACGTTGTCCTCTCATCTATTGTGTTGAAAACAGGAGGCGTACGCCTTTTCGTGGCGCTTATGCGGTTACCTTAATTGCCACGAAAAGACGTACGCCTCGCGTTTGTCACAAAAAAGTGATGATAATGGTGTCATTCTGTGCAATGGTTGGCGTCCATCACGTTATGTGGTGACGTCCGGTTTTAAAAGTGCGCGAATACAAAATACAATATTAATACAAACATACAAAAAATATATAAACGGGCGGTGTCATCAAAAGTGACATTCAATAATGATGTTTGCATGTGCGCAAGAAGAGTGTTGTTGAACTCAGACCAGCCTGGCTGCATTGAAGGTGTAGACGGAACGAGGTCTTGCAAGTAAGCACTTCTAATCAACACGGTATTGTGGCATGATACGATACGGTGTAAAGGGACTCTTGCACTATCTGCGTTAACAACAACAACAACAACAACAAATAAGTAATGATGATGTAGTGGGATGTTTCGCCGCTGAGGCTTAGAGTTCAGAGTTCTGCGTTAATTTTCCCCTTTGTGTATTCGTACAACTCCAACAATGATTGCATATACCTAACACCATAATTTGAGTTCCGTTGCGGCACACACTTTGTGAATGCGTGAAAATATGCGAGATTGTACATGTCAGAAAACGCATGATAGACCATACATACGTTTAAAAGTGGAAAATTTAACAATACGGTGATGGTATAGATAGCAGCAAAAGGTCCTTTTCGGGAGTCGCCGGTACTTCGAAGAGGTGAACAGACTCTGTTCCAAATGTCGGCAGCTGTTGAATGGATGATACGTGCATTATGCATATGATAAGTACAATAATAATTATATTAGAATAAAGAGAATTCTACCAAGAATATGTGAAACGGACGATTCTGTCTTTACAAAGTACAGCATCCTGTGCAGCACAGGTCGAACACTGATCGGCGACTCTGCACAGTGCGTGATGCTTGATGACTGACTATAGTTTCCGGACTTTTAGGCATTTTCCTATCAATGTCTATATAAACGCCTAAATACGACATTTTCGGGGATGCCTGCCTTTTTATCCACTCTATTGAATTGTACACTCTAAAAGCAGAACTTCACCGCATTGCACGCTGTCCGCCAACCATTGACACGAATGACAGGTTTATCGCTTCTGATTCGAGGACAGAGAGGAGCGTACGCCTTTTTGTTGTAATTTGTATGCGTATATGGTAATCGCCACAAAAAGGCGTACGCCTCCTCCTCTCCCCGAATCAGAAGCGATAATCGTGTCATTCGTGGCAATGGTTGGCGCACAGCGTGCTACACTCTTAAAAATGAACTTCACCGCATAGCACGCTCCTAGCCAACCATTATCTCGAATGATATCGTTATCTGCCCTGATTTGTTGAAAACGGGGGGCGTACGCCATTTCTGTGACACTTATGCTGTTCATAATTGTCACAGAAAAGGTGTACGCCCCCTGTTTTCAACAAATCAGGGCAGATAACGATATCATTCGAGATAATGGTTGGCTAGGAGCGTGCTATGCGGTGAAGTTCATTTTTAAGAGTGTATGCGATGAAATTCCGTTTTTAGAGGCCTCTGTGAGGCCGACAACGGCGAGGCCTTTCAGCACCACCACCACCACCACCTCCGTTTTTAGAGTGTAGCCTTTTTCCATAACGCCATAACAGCCATTTTAAATAGCCATTAACGTGCCTATTTTTGTATTTTATTGCCTATTTTGCTGTTTTTAAAAGCCCGATTGCCTGCCTATTTCCATCGTTCTTTATACCTAAATTTCCGGACCCTACTGATGTCACACACTGATACAGATATGCACTGCACATCCGTGCGTTAGTTCAATATAGAAATTGTTAAACCAGGTTTAGCTTTGTCTCCGTACGAATTTCGCTTGTGTAAGAATAGGCGAACGGAACATATAGAAGCCTCAATTTTAAGAAATCGACATATGACGCTATTCCTCTTTATGCCTTCAGTTCTGAAGCCACGCACACCAAGCTTTTTCAGGAAATGAGTTTTCTGCTTTTTTAACAATAGGACCATTTCCTTGCTCTATTTTTCTTTTCCCCTTTCGCCAGATATCCTACTCTGTAAACCCGTTCGGGGTCTCCCTCTGACCCCCGCAACGGTTGATGAGTCATCCCAGCGGATTGTGTCATCCACTGCCCCCCGCGTTTTCTTTTTTATATAAAAAAGATGGAAAACATTTAAAATACTTCAAAAACTAAAAATGTAAAATATTTCAGGGTTGAAAGCCACTAGGGGAAGCGTAGGAGACAGAAAGGGGAAAATTCCAGAAACCCTCCGGTGTTGTAGGCCAGACGCCATGTCGAAGAAAAAAATTATATATATAATATACATATAAAATATAAGGAAGACTGTATAAAAAATGATGGTGGCAGTCTTGGAAAAGAAAATAAGGCTTCGCCGAAGCGCAGGGATAAAAGGGGAAGAAAAGGGAATGGGTTTCGAAATTGGAGTTGTTGTAACGGGCCACTGCTTCACTCTCTCTCTCTCTCTCTTTCTGATTTCCCTCCACTTTAATTGCATTTCTGCCGTTTTTCGGCGGACGTTCCGAAACACAGTAAAACACTGAAGAGTTGATCTACTTAAAATTAGAAACAGTGTCGTATTCTATGTTTACTCGTATAAGGAATATCAGGGTGTGTTTATACATATTGCGGTCTGTTTCGAACGTTTGCCTGTAGTTCTCATTTCGTTCAGCCTCATTTGGCCTCTATGAGGGCACGGCTGTCCGTCGTCCTTTCGCTGCTCGGTCGATTTTTTTCGCCGATAGCACGCAAATGGCTTCAGGTTGACACACATTTTATGCGACTTTATAATCTGGGTATCCGATGTCTCAATGTCACCTAATTGCCGCATCGTGTGACCGTTCCAACGGGGCCCGACGAGAGCAGCGCTTTCACAAAATGAAATATGCAGTGAATAATAATTCAAGTTGTACAAAAAGAACATGAGTGCGCTAAGCAACAAAACAGGTCGCGCCCAATGTGCGAAAGAATAACCAGACACGCGAAAATGAAACAGAAGAAAGAGGGTGAAGGAGGGAGAAAGAGAGAAGTCGCGCGTGTCTGCTGCGTGTCTCGGCGCCTCCCGTTGTGAAAGAAATGAATAAATAAAAGCGAAAAAAAGGGGAAAGGGGAAAGGAAGGGGTTGAATGGAATTGCATGTTCTAAATGCGAAACTAGGAACAGAATCCAGAAAAGGGCATAGGAATGAGCTTTATAAGGGAAAATGGGAAAAGAGGAACGATGTAGCGAGGGGGTGGAGGTGGGGGATACCGAAACGTTCTCCGGGGAGAGCGGAAGTGGGGGGGGGGGGGGTCTCTCGCTAACCTTGAATTGTGCAGTTTCTGATGGTGATGAGAAGCCATTTGTGGCGGACTATCCATAATGGAGGTGGATCACGAGTTGCCAAAGCATGTCATTCCCTCGTCGGATGCAATAGAAAGGTTCCTAGAAATCCCACTGCGCATGAGTTGCGTGCTACGCTCCGTGTACGCATGCGTTGCGTACGAAACGTCAAGAAAGCGTAATTATCCCTTTCCCATGACAACAATAATAATAATAACTTTATTTTTGTTTAGGTGCCCAAAAACAACCACTAGGGTTGTCTTATTGGTGCAATAAGAACAATAACAATATATAATACAATATATATTCGGGTTTATATAAAATAACCCCGAATTCACAGATGTGACTTGATCTCGACTTGACTCGGACTAGCCTTCACACTTAAAAATGAACTTCAACGCATAGCACGCTCCTAGCCAACCATGATCGCGATTGATATCGTTATCTGCCCCGATTTGTTGAAAACGGGAGGCGTGCGCCTTTTTTGTGACACCTATGCTGTTCATAGTTGTCGCAAAAAAGGCATACCCTCCCATTTTCAACAAATCTGGGCAGATAACGATATCATTCGATATCATGGTTTGCTAGGAGCGTGCTATGCGGTGAAGTTAATTTCTAAGAGTGTTGGAAAGGTGTCAGTGCACTTCAGAAACCCTCCTCAGCTTGAAGTGTTCTTACACAGCGAGCTCAACTGGACGCGTGTGGTGAAACCTTCAACGAAGTGATTTAACTTTCGCTCGGGCTACCTTGAACACGACTTGGATAATGCTCCAGTATGACTTATGGCTTCAGGAAGCCATGTGACGCTCAGAACTTTGCCTTGTCTTGGCTTTACATGAGCTCATGCGTCATCACTTTGTTTACAGGGCCTTTGCGCAAGTGTTGGTGCCAAACGACAGGTTTAACATATGTTATGAGTCCTGATGCTAAGAAATGTCGTGTTTTCATACTGCAAAGCAAAATTTCGGTGCAAAATTGTACGAAAATCTCTCTCCCGGATGCAATTGAAGTTAGCAGGCTGCGTCTTGAGCGAAGACAGGTCTTAGCGCAGATTTTCACAAGTCAAGGTGGCTTCAAGTCAAGTTACGTCTGTGAATTCGGGGGTGAGTGCACTTATTGTAATGGGAAGGGGAGAATTGCACTTTACGTTTCGTCTTCGCTGACCTTTACACTTCCTGGACTATACACTCTTAAAACAGAAATTCACGACTATGAAGTCCATCCCTTTACCGTTAGCACTCTTGATTTGTGGAAAGCGTGGGGCGTATATACGGCTACGTTACAATTAACGCAAAGACGTAACTGTCACAAAAAAGGCGTACGCCCTTGCGCTTTCCGCAATTCGGGGATACACCACCCATATTCACCAGCTCCCGTGGTTAGGATGATCGCTTTCCACGCCGAGACTGGGAGGTGACACGGGTTCGAATCCTGTCACCGGCTGTGCTGTCTGAGGTTTCCCCTGGGTTTTCCGAAGACTTTCCAGACGAATGTCGGCATACTTCGCCCTGAAGTCGGCCCAGGACGCATACAAACCCCGTGTCCCCCACTCCTTCCTGCAGTCCTCTCTCCATCTGTCCACATCTGTACGCCGCTCATACACTGTTAAAACAGAGGTTGTTGGTGGTGGTGGTGACGAAAACCGGCTTGCCGTTGTTGGCCTCACGAATGTGGGGCTGCGTCACGACTGTAGCCAGGATGAGATGATATGACATGATAACAGATGAAGGAATGATGACGGCCGAAGGTTAAAACAGAACTCCCCCACATAGCAGGAGGGGGGGGGGAGGAGGAGGAGGAGGAGTGTCGTTGGGAGGAACCCGAGAGGTCTGCCTGCCTGATTAGGCGGCATGTTTCTCGGGAAGGGAAAGATGGTGGAGAGGAGGAAAGGGTGAAGTGGAAGATAGCTGATAGCTGCGTCCATGGGCCGACTTCAGGGGAACTGTGCCGGCATACGCCTATTACACATCTGAGGGAAACCCAGGAAAAACCCCAGACGGCACAGCCGGCCCGCGGATTCGAACCGCGGACCTCCCAGTCTCCAAGCGCACGCGTTACCGCTGCGCCACCGGAGCTGGTCCCCCACATAGCACGCTCGTAGCCAACCGCCATTTCGAATCATATCATTCTGTGTCCTTATTTGCTGAAAATGGGAGGAGGCGCCTATCTGGGACACATTATGCTTGTCCCAGATAGGCTCCTCCCCCTGTTTTGAACGAATCATGACACAGAATGAGATCATTCGGTATGGTGGTTGGCTAGGAGCGTGCTATGTGGGGAAGTTCTATTTTAACAGTGTAGTCACAGTTGCTTCGCGGCGCCAACACCGAATTAAAAAAAAATGAAAAACACCCCTATTAAAAAAAGGTTTAATCGAAAGCAAGCGCAAAGAGATGTCGCCAGCTCTCGCGCAAAATGTTAGCGGCAACGAGTCCAGTAGTATTCGCATGGCCGAAGACCTCTATAAGCGTAAGACACAGAACCACATTTTCACACGGTATAGTGCGCATCCTCACGTAACGGATGCTTGGTGTTGACCCCAGGTCAGTCTGGAGAGCGGGGAGCAGTAAGTCCCACGTTTTTTTTTGTTTTTTTTTCGCCGTGCCGCTTGCTCAGCGTCTTTGGTTTCTTCGCAACTTTGGACCCTTCGGGAATAGTTTTTTACGGTTCCCAGGGGAGCATGAGAGAGCGCGATCATTACAGAAGTTCTGCCTCACGCCGTTGGTGTCTGCGGGCGATTCGTATTTTTTGGTGTCAGGATGTAAAAAGGAGCTTCACCGCATGACACGCTCATCATCGACATCTCATAATAATACCGTTGTCGTTTCCTGGTTTGCTAAAAGGGGGAGGCGTACGCCCCTTTTTGTTGCAGTTTGAATATAGGGTATGTTAATTGTCACAGGAAGGTGTATGCCTCGCTCCCTCCTCCAATCATGTGCGATAATTCGGTCACCTGGGTTGGCGCACAGAGTGTTATCTGGTGAAGGTAAACCATTGCACAGAGCGATACCGTTATCGCTCCTGCTCCTGAAGCATGGGACATACACCTTTTTGTGACAATTAACATAAATAGAAGAATTGCAGTTGCACAAAAGGCACCCGCAGTGGGATAGGAACCCACACTCACCGATTTCCGGTCAGGGATACTACCATTACCCCATGCATGCTACACTCTTAAAAATGAACTTCACCGCATAGCACGCTCCTAACCAACCATCATCTCAAATGCTATCGTTATCTGCCCTGATTTGTTGAAAACGGGAGGCGTACGCCTTTTCTGTGACAATTATGAACAGCATAAGTGCCACAAAAAAGGCGTACGCCTCCCGTTTTCAACAAATCAAGGCAGATAACGATACCATTCGAGATTATGGTTGGCTAGGAGCGTGCTATGCGGTGAAGTTCATTTTTAAGAGTGTATGTGACAATTAACATAAGCTATTAACACTACATAAGCGTCATAAAAAGGCGTACGCCGCCCGCTTCCGACGAATCAGGGCAGGGAATGATGTTATTCGGGATGACGGTTGGCCATAGGCCCGTGTTACGCGGTCAGGTCCGGTCTTAAGAGTCTCCTCGGTGCATTGTCCTGTCAGGAAGGCATGCACTGTTAGAAATTGACTTCGCCGGATAGCACTCTCATAGCAAACCCTCATCTCGGATGATATCGTTATCTGCCTTGATGTGTTGAAAACGGGAGGCGTACGCCTTTCTTGTGACACTTATGTGAAAAAAAAAAAAAATAGCATAGGCTCTTTGGCTGCACGTTGAACATATGTTTATAAGTCCCAAACGTCGCCACACCAGCATTGGACAGCTGTTTCGGCCTTATTGGGCCTTCATCAGCAGTGCGTAGGTGGGCGACGTTTGAGCGAGTGGCGTCGGAAGGTCATGTGGAACGTGATGTCCTCCCGTCAGGGTGAGAAACTCACCTCTGAAAGCCCAGTGCGTAGCCAGTAAAGGATTAAGTGAAAAAAAAAATAGCATAGGCTCTTTGGCTGCACGTTGAACATATGTTTATAAGTCCCAAACGTCGCCACACCAGCATTGGACAGCTGTTTCGGCCTTATTGGGCCTTCATCAGCAATGCGTAGGTGGGCGACGTTTGAGCGAGTGGCGTCGGAAGGTCATGTGGAACGTGATGTCCTCCCGTCAGGGTGAGAAACTCACCTCTGACAGCCCAGTGCGTAGCCAGTAAAGGATTAAGTGAAAAAAAAAAATAGCATAGGCTCTTTGGCTGCACGTTGAACATATGTTTATAAGTTCCAAACGTCGCCACACCAGCATTGGACAGCTGTTTCGGCCTTATTGGGCCTTCATCAGCAATGCGTAGGTGGACGACGTTTGAGCGAGTGGCGTCGGAAGGTCATGTGGAACGTGATGTCCTCCCGTCAGGGTGAGAAACTCACCTCTGAAAGCCCAGTGCGTAGCCAGTAAAGGATTAAGTGAAAAAAAAAATAGCATAGGCTCTTTGGCTGCACGTTGAACATATGTTTATAAGTCCCAAACGTCGCCACACCAGCATTGGACAGCTGTTTCGGCCTTATTGGGCCTTCATCAGCAATGCGTAGGTGGGCGACGTTTGAGCGAGTGGCGTCGGAAGGTCATGTGGAACGTGATGTCCTCTCGTCAGGGTGAGAAACTCACCTCTGAAAGCCCAGTGCGTAGCCAGTAAAGGATTAAGTGAAAAAAAAAATAGCATAGGCTCTTTGGCTGCACGTTGAACATATGTTTATAAGTCCCAAACGTCGCCACACCAGCATTGGACAGCTGTTTCGGCCTTATTGGGCCTTCATCAGCAATGCGTAGGTGGGCGACGTTTGAGCGAGTGGCGTCGGAAGGTCATGTGGAACGTGATGTCCTCCCGTCAGGGTGAGAAACTCACCTCTGAAAGCCCAGTGCGTAGCCAGTAAATGTTGTTCATAATTGTTGTTGTTCGTTGTTCATGCCAGTATGTTGTTCATAATTGTCACAAACAAAGGCCTATACACCTCCCGTTTTCAACAAATCGGGCCAGATAACGATATCATCCGAGATGATGGTTAGCATGGAGTGTGCTATGCGGTGAAGTTCATTTTTAAGAGAGTACATAACACTTGGGCCGCTTTTATGCGTGTGTGCGTGTGAGTGGGAACAATATACATTACATTCTCGGGTAAACATAAACAAGCCCCGTCACAACTTCCGGTGCCACGAAGACTTCCGGTCCTTCCGTGACTAAAGACGCTCGGAACCAGCCACCATGCAGAATTATATCTTTCACTTTCCTGATTTGTTGAAAATGGGAGGCGTACGCCTCTTTTTGGCAGCTGGAATTGCCATAAATAGGCGTATACGGCCCTCTCTCTCCGCAAATCAGAAGCGATAACTGTATCAATGGGCCTAGTGGTTGGCGCAGAGCGTGTTTGCTGCGAAACCGGATGTCGTCTTGGCAACAAACCGGAAGCGGTGCAGAAAGGCATGTATACTGCTGCGTCAAGAACGGCGTGTTGATGCGACTGCAGCACTCTGGCTAACCTGACCGTTCAGCTGCGGTTAATTACAAGGGGCTGGTTAAGACGAGCCTCCAACCCCACACACTCATTAAAATTGTCCAACGCCAAAGATGATTGACATGTACACGTGGAAGTTCCATAAAGCCACTTATGCTGCAGCAACTTGCTGCAGCGGTTCTCAAAGGCGAACGAAAGGGTACGTTGGGGAAGATGGAGAGTGTGCACTACGTGGTCTAGCGCCATGTACGCGGCATAGCAGTGCATCGCATTGCGATGTCAATAAACATCCCTGTTGCAGACCGTGGCATCGAAAAGCGTTTCTGGATATTAGTAACAGAATATTGGAAATATATTTATCCGATCAGTTATGTGGCGTCTCGGTCGTGTGCTTTTGGGTCCCTGATACTTGTGCATTTTGTATACCCGGAGAATTTGCAGGACAAATTTATCATATATCTATACGGTTCCGTCTTTTTCTTTGTGTGTGTGTGTGTGTTAAACTAAAAAAAATATCGACACGTGCCTAAAAAAATTTGTGCATATGCAGCTTCTGAAAATACCTCCATATTTTTCTTCTTTTTCCATGCAGCAGAGAGATGTCGAAAATGAAGTCACGTCATCAATGGTGCAAGCATAATGAATAGAAAACAATGAAGCTTTCTACGTTTATTCTGCACAAACAACCACTACTTTACTTTATGATGATGATGCTGATGATTGGGGAGTTTCGGAGTTTCGAGTTTCGGGCGGTACTCTATCACTCTAAAAAATATAACTCCTTTTTGGGTATAATTTGACGATACCCTAACTGACTCCCTTTTTGGTGTATATATACACCCTCTGGCAAAACTACACCCCTCAGAAAGGGTGTTCTCTGAACACCTCTTTTGGTGTAATCTAGCGGTACCCTAACTGACTCCCTTTTTGGTGTATGTCTACACCCCCAGGCAAGACAACACCCTTCAGTAAGGGTGTTATGCCGAGGGCTACAGAAACACAACGGTTAAAATAACAGGCATATTCTTTATTTTGATTACCTATAATACACTGCATGCACTGCAATAAGAATTACATAGTCACCGCACAATACAAAACATAAAAGTGTCCACCAACATGTCGACCAAGATGAAGGTATTACGGTGAGGCCAAGAGAAGTCCTGCCTCTGTAGTGAAAGAAAAAATGATTATGACCATGAATGATGTATTACCAATTACACCATTCTGACATCGCCAACACACAAACTTGCCAGGGCCTTGTTCAGAAGACGCGCGCAGCCATTGACTCAGCACATCTGACCGGAAATCAAAGGGTTGTGGCCTTGTGGTTTCATTGCTTTCATTCTCTTGCCTCTTGAGTTGTTGACTCTTGCCAGCTGCTTTACTTGCTAGCACAAATTGCACCAACTTCGTTTGTTACGTATACCCCTTGACTTTGCCACATGTGACCGTTACAACGCGACGCGCACTGTTCCCTGATCTAATCTGTGTATTCCACTTTAGGTTCAAACATAATCTCAAAATACCCGCTTCAAAGGCACCTCAATCAACCCGACAAGCAGACAAGACAAAATACACCGACAACACTTACCAAACAGCACGCTGCAGCGAGACGCTCGGACAAGCTACTCGATCCGATGGGCACGGCGCATCTGTTGCTTGCATCCGTTCGAGACCCGGAACCATGATCCTTGCAGTGCATACTAAACTCAGATGGTCAAATGACCTGTAGTTCACCAAACGACCTCCCCAAAGAACACGAAAACTACCACAACTAACTTCAACCGCCATAGCTGGAGAACACAGAGTAAACAACACACTGTTGCCAGACCTGTCGTAGCGAAGCATTAGAAATTTGATGGCCACTACACCTTTTTCACACCAATTCTCGAAATTACACCCTGCAGAGCGGGACATACACATATTACACCCATTTCAGACCAAAAACAGGGTGTATTCTTTTTCTTGAGGGTGTAATAAGGGAGTAAAGCAATTGATACACCCCAAATACACCCCAATTACACCTAAAAAGGAGTTTTATTTTTTAGAGTACGCCCCAATTCTGCCCAAATTTTCATGATAATGCATGAGCAAGCTCGTCGTCAGTTCCCAAGACGGGAATAGGAAAGGGTACTTACGACTCTTTCCATCCTCTTCTCCTTCTCCCCATCCAGTGTCTGTGGTTGCCATGCGCTTGCTGTGATTGCTATCCATAAGACTACAGATTTACGTCAACGAACACTTCAAAATAATGACGCGCCTGATAAAATTTAAAGGCATAGTCAAGCCGAAACGAACGCACGAAAGGACGAGCATAACACTGGCGCATTCATTGTATATGAGAACAACGAAATAAGGCAGTCTTCTATAAAGCGAGACATGGGAAGTGTCAAACTCGCATTTCTTGATTGACGGTCAACTTCGCTAACCATTATGTTCACCCCGGCACGACTTCCCTCTTACAAGTTCCTTAAGTTTCTGTTGACTGAAACAGGCGCACGTATCTATTCTTACCTACGTTGCTGGAATCGTTCGGAAGAGCAGAAAGATAAATTTTACTTTGTCAAGACGGCAGGCGTTATCGTCAATGAGTGAGATGAGAAAAATATAAGCCGAATGTGATAAAAGCGCAGATGTCGATAGCAGGCTAGCAATGAAAGTTTTATGCGGACCTATAATAACGTTTTTTTTTTTTAATGCCATCCCCCTCCTCCTCTGCCCTATGAATATTTATTAGGTATTTGTGCCCTGTGTCCTACGCTACAACATCCTGGTCAGGATGTCGTTCATTAGTCAGGCGGATACTGCAAGGCAGACATAGCTAGATTATCAGACACTCGCTATCGTGTAACCCTATAGGGAAAAAAGTAAACAACATTCTAGTAGTGAAAATTATTTTAATGGCTAAAGCTATCGGCACCCTATGAATCATGTGTACTTCATTTCGACAGGCTTTCAGGATGCTTTCAGAAGTGGAAATTTGATGTGCAAAAGTTGAAGTCAAATATTGAAAACGGGTCGAACTGGGATATACAGGGTGACCATCAGCTTACGAACTCAATCTTTATCTTCTACCGCGTCTAAGAATAAGCCGTCTAAACTCTAAAAGTCTTATTGGAGAAAAAGTCGGCCTACTATGTGGAACAATAATATTGCATATTAAGCCCGCACCTTCATATCTGTCCGCTAAAATCACATTATTTGGCAACAACTGCTCTATAGGTATGTACGACTGCTTCTCTACATTTAAGACGTTTACCTTTTTTTCTTTTCTTTCGTTTTCGTTCTTTTTTCTTTTTTTGCACGGAGGCCGTTGGATTTACGATACAAATGTTTACAGTATTTTTTTTTATTCTGATAATCCTACATCGCCATACGGCATTACAATAGGATGGAGGTCAGTCATTGTAAGGTATTGTTGTTATTCAAAAGAAACTGGTAACACAACACATATACAACATTATTCAGCATCACTCCTGCACAGTTGTTTATCAAATAAGTCAACACTAGGCTGCTCAACTATAGAGCTAGACAAGTGGTTCCACTGTTTTACCGTCCAAAGAAAAATGAAAAAGCGTCTGTCCTCGTATTACATTCACATCTTTTGAGCATGATCAATCCTAGTCTACCTGTATGTTGGTGTCTGCAAATACTTTGAAGGGGTAAAAATGGTTTGGTCATGATAAATGGTGTACAAAAAATTTTGGACGAAGGTTTCTTCTACGTGTTGACAGTAAAGGCCATTCCAGCTGCAGTAAAGGCCATTCCAATGTATTGTACGAATGGAAAATGCTGCTATAGCAAAAGTGAAACGAACAACGGACGGGTGTATTATCTTTTCGAACCAAAAACGCTCAAAAAGTTGAATATTTCCATCTTAATCGTCGCACCTTTACCGGAAATGATAGAGCCAGCTGGAACATTCTACTTCCGGCCTGCTCTCCCGTATTAGGGCGATATTGATGCCTTCTTTGTGTACCTTTCCATTTCCTTTCGCATCAAGGACGTATCTCTGGGAGCGCGGAAATCGTCGCTTACCCACTACTCGAGGAAAGGCTTTTCGCAAAGGACTCAGGGTTTTTCGCCAGCCTACATCTGCTTCCGCAAGGGTGCCACTAACTCGGTGAGAAAATACACACTTCAAATTGGGTGTCAGATGCAACTCAGATACGGCTCACCTGGTGCGGCACACATGTGCACTATCAGTCCGGCAACACTCTGCAACCTACACTCTTAAAAATGAACTTCTCCGCATAGCACGCTCCTAGCCAATTATCATCTCGAATGATATCGTTATCTACGCTGATTTGTTCAAAACAGGACGCGTACGCCTTTTTTGTGATAATTATGAGCAGCATAAGTGTCACAAAGAAGGCGTACGCCTCCCGTTTTCAGCAAATAAGGGCAGATAACAATATCATTCGAAATGATAGTTGGCTAGGAGCGTCCTACGCGGTGAAGTTCATTTTTAAGAGTGTATATATGCGATCTAAACACAGACCTTCACGTTGTTAGAAGCTCCTACGCTCCTAGAACAGAACTTCACCGCATAGCACGTTGTCCGCCAACAATTGTCACGAATGATAGGGTTACCGCTTCTGATTCGGAGAGCGAGGAGGGTCGTACACCTTTTTGTAGCAATTAGGATATATGATCAATGATCATATGAACGCGTACGCCCCTCTCTCTCGCAAAATCGGAAGCGATAATCCATTCGTGGGAGTGGTTGGCGCACAACGTGCTATGCGGTGAAGTTCTGTCCTGAGAGTGTAGCCTACTTCTAGCCTAGCCTACACTCTTAAAAATGAACTTCACCGCATAGCACGCTCCGAGCCAACCGTCATCTCGTGTGATATCGTTATCTGCCCTGATTTGCTGGAAACGGGAGGCGTACGCCTTTTTTGTGACACTTATGCTGTTCATAATTGTCACAAAAAGGCGTACGCCTCCCGTTTTCAACAAATCAGGGCAGATAGCGATACCATTCGAGATTATGGTTGGCTAAGAGCGTGCTATGCGGTGAAGTTCATTTCTAAGAGTGTAGCCTGCCTAATTCTGCACTGTTAAAACAGAACTTCACCACATAGCACGCTCCTAGCCAACCATCATTCCGAATGATATCATTCTGTGCAATGATTTGTTGAAAACGGGAGGAGGCGCCTATCTGGGACAGATTATCTTGTCCCAGATAGGCGCCTCCCCCCTGTTTTTAACAAATCATGACACAGAATGATATCATTCGGTATGATAGTTGGTTAGGAGCGTGCTATGTGGTGAAGTTCTGTTTTAACAGTGTGGATGCTGCACTCCAAAAAACAGAACTTCACGTAATAACAAGCTCAAGCCTACCCATTGACATTTTCCTCTCCCATGGTTCATCGAAAACGCGAGGCATACGCCTCTTTGTGACACTTATGCACATTGGCGTCGGAAGGTCTGCGCCAGGGGGCGGCTGCCCCCATTGAGCACAGGTTGTTTGGGCGTCATCTGATGCATGCCTCTGCCTCTCTCTCTCTCTCCGTGAGATGGTTTTCTTTTTTTTAGGAATTGCATGTTCTTTCTGGGTAATGAAAATCTCTAACCTGGCAGCTTATTCACTGATGTGGTCACTACCTCTCACATGAAGCACATTCCAAACCTAAATATGCCTACATCTGATAATCACATAGTAGGGGTAAAACTGTTTTAGCATATATGCCAAGTCGTTCTGCACTGCAGTGCCGTCTAGCATGTAACTTAGCATATGTCGCTCAATTGTGGTTTTCTTTTCCTGTTTTCATTGTACGGAAGTTGTTCACGTACCAATCCTTCGTCCCCTCAGCTCGCCCCTTCTCTGGCGAAAGACTTTACGTTAGTTGTCACAAAAGGGCGTATGTTCCGCGTTTGTCTAAAGCGTTTGAAACAGTACGTTCCGTGCAATGGTTGGCCCGTCACCGCACAGCCCACCCTGTGCTACCAATTACATATTATTTGAGGATAGAACGAAGCGCACGCCTTTTTGTGGTAACCATTAAGATATATCCAAACTCGACACAAAAAGGCGCACATGCACTTCCTGTTTTCAACAATTCGGGAAGGAGAACTCCCTACGTCATCCTGAATGAATGACAGTTGGCTTCAGTCTGAACACTTCACCGCATAGCGCGTTCTGCGCCAACCATTGCCACGAATGATAAGGTTGCATGCCTTCCGATTCGAGTAGAGAGGGAGGCGTACGCCTTTTTGCGTCAATTATCATGTATCCCGCACTTCACCGCATAGCACGCTCTTAGCCAACCATAATCTCGAATGGTATCGCTATCTGCCCTGATTTGTTGAAAACGGGAGGCGTACGCCTTTTTGTGACAATTATGAACAGCATAAGTGTCACAAAAAAGGCGTACGCCTCCCGTTTCCTGCAAATCAGGGCAGATAACGATATCACTCGAGATGACGGTTGGCTCGGAGCGTGCTATGCGGTGAAGTTCATTTTTAAGAGTGTAGATCGTTCCTTGAGCGCGGAAGAAAACTTTCGCTTCCTTGTTTCTTTTTTACTTCATACGATATGTTTCGAAGTCGCCGGCTAGTAAAATGTGGATTGGCAGCAGGCTCCCCCTCCACCCCGTGCTCTGCTTGGATTCTGGAACCCACCTGCACACGCCATGGGAGTAGGCAGCACTATGTATCAGCTGTTGCACACCAAGGAGGAGAATCAGACACTGTACAGCACAAGGGGGACCTATATGGACCTATCCTCAATGACTGGTTCCGAACAGCGTATCAAGGATAGATGTCGACGCAAAAACATTCAGAGGAGGATTTTAATGAGAAGTGGAAACACTTATAAACAAAACATTGCAGTACTAACACCCGTACGACGCCCAGCACATTTGCAACATGTCGGATGAGTCACGTGCGATTTCGGTGTTTTAAATGATGCACCGATGCACAGTTACAATGTTACAATCGAAAGGCCCGGACAAGACACCGTGCGCCATCTGTTGTTGTAATATACGAGTTCGCTTCACGCACCTTCGAGGGGAAGAACATCTGGGTGGCGCTCTAAAACGTTTGCGTGGTATGGCAGCGCCATCTAGTCGAGGCAGCGTTGGTTATAGGCGCCTCTTATATTAGGCAGGCGCTCCAAGGTTTCCGCGCAAGTTCAAACAAGCCTCGAAAGCATGTTGCATGTTCGAAAGGGCTGCCTTTCGGTTATGGAGGAAGGAAACACAGGAGCGGCCGTTTCGAACAGATTTCCGTGGGACCCCTCTGGCGGTCGCTCGTGTCAAAACCGCCATTGCTTCCTGTCCATCACGTAATCCTCTTTAAAGTTTCGGTTTCGCAACGCTTTGTTGCTCGCGTTGCTTTCCGTGCTTTTATAACTTTCCAAGGTCATTTACTCCTAAAATGTGAGCACCATTGCGGAAACAACGTTATGTTAACGTGTGCTTACCACGGCTGCCATTCAATGGAAAGCAGGCTAAGCAGCTCTGTCACGGTAATAACGTTTCATTCGTAAGTACGTACTCTATCGGTTATTTCGTGCCCCTGTGTGTGTGTGTGTCATCTTGAATCGTTGGTTTGCGAGCTGCAAGTTCATTTGATTTCCTCCATTTGTTGCAGAGGCGGAGAGTTTTCATTTTCCCGGGGGGGGGGGGGGGGGGCAAGGGCGCACCGCGAAGTAAGTACTCTGGCGGGGGGGGGGGGGGGGGTATATGTTTATTAAGAAAAAAAAGAAAGGAAAGGTAGGCCAGATGGATGTCGGCTTGTTATTCCCCAAAAAAAGTGAAAGGGGAAGACAAAAAGGCAGAGAAAAGAAGAAAGCAAAAGAAAACAAAAAGAAGGAAAGAAAAGGAAAAGAAAAATGAAGAACACAAAACTAAAGCTGAAGAATCACACACTCTAGCGGGATCCTATGATGTATGCAGAACTGGTATAGAAATAAGAGGAAGGCAGAACAGAAAAAAAAAAAAAAAATCATGTGCACAACTGAATGCATTACGCCTTTGAAAACTGAGTGCAAAAGGAACAAAATGCATTGAATCCTCGGTGTTTGACCCGAAATGCGCGTAATATAATGAATATGGTCAATGAAATGGAGCAGCGGGAGTTGAACCCGCTCCCAACGGATATGCGTTCCGAGGATTCTACCGTTACACCTCACTGGCAGCTGCTGGTACCTTTTCGACTGCTTCGTTTCATTGATCTGATTGCTTTGGGCGAAATTCAGGGCTATGTATTGTGTCATCCTCTGTGTTTCTTCGCCTCACCTTCTACTGTGATAATGAGTATGGTGGGCGGATACATATTTTACAAATTGCAAGATGCATTTTTGGGGTTGGTGCCTCTTCCCTCTTTTGACCCGGGTGCGCCGAGCCCCAAAGGTTGGTGTCAGTCTCTTAGCGGGACTTCCCGGGGGAGGCGGCGCTCCCTCTAGTTCATGTTCCGGGGGGGGGGGGGGGGGGCAAGGGCCCCCCCCCAGCAGTCGGCGCCTATGATTTGTTGTACAAGTTTGATTAATGGCAATCTCTACCACTTCAGCAACGAACATACAAACTTGGCCACGTCGTCACACAAACGTCGCTGCCACGAATGATGTTTCTAGTCCTCCGTGCTTGTCCTGCAGACCGTAATTGGTGTTGTAATAGAAGATTAAACCATGCTTTCGGGAGGTTGCCCACGGACTATCTTTCGTTGCAACTTTCGTCGGAAAGTTATCGGCCTCCTCATCCTCTAGCACAACGTGACTTCATATCGGCTAACCTCATAAAGAGAGTTCGCTCAATAGCGTAAGCAATCAGGACTCTAACGGAACAATTTTCGTCTCGATCACTCTTTTTCTTCTTCTTTTAGAAAATCAAAGGAAACCTCGCATACGTCACGTACGGCGGCAAAGCTACTCACATAAAATGTGTACGGAGTGCCGCGTGGCAAATACGCTGTTTATGTTTTTCTAAAGTTTTCTTTGGCCGGGGGAGAGTAAGGATTGCGGGAGATAGTCTGGACGAACCCCACCACCAACTACACAGAAGCCTAGTAAAAAGTATATAAATTTCAATTTGCACTACATTTGGATAAATTTGTAATTCGCATACTAGTTTATTGTTTATTTAATACTCTGCGACGCATCTTTCCATAAGGTCAAAAACGTGCTTTCGTTATACGGATGGAGAAGCGAAATGAACGAAGGCAGACCCCTAGCGTCATAAGTCAAGTTTGGTCGCAGGGTCTTCATCTTGAAGCCTGCTAGACTGCGAAGGTAATTTGTAACGTACATGTCATCCGCTGGCATATAGGGTACATAATAAGCAGCTCTCAAGAGCGGCCCTATCATAATACTGCGGAAGAAGATACATATGCCGGTGCAAAACGCGTGTATCTCGTGCATTTGGAGGGTGAAGACGACGTCACAGTGCTTGCCGGATAGCTTCCCCAGTCTGCACTGGTTGTAGAACTCGGACAGCACCTTCCGCTTTATAGGAAGACAATACATGGAGTCATCTGAACGCGCGTACTCTTGTAGGAATGACACGGCCTGCTTCGGGTAGAAGAACACGTCGTCGTCCAGCTTTGCGATCAGCTTTGCTTGCGAGCAATGCCTAGAGACCCACTGCATTCCGAGGACGAATTTGTAGGTCAAATTGAAGTAGTGTTCCTCGTATTGCAGCTGGACTATGTCGCCGTATTTCCCGCCTTCTTGCAAAAGGTGCTCCTGCAATGTGCTGTTGTTCCGGAGCGCGACGAAGTACACGGCCTCCCAATGGAAGCGCCGTTTCAGGTTTTCGTGCAGCGATGTTTTTCGATACAGGTCTCTGCGTTTCCTGTTGACGAGAACCAAAAACGCAACTTACATCACTGGCGGGTCCAGCACAAAGTGCAAGAGATGCAGTCATACAGTCAGTGGTGTAGCACGGAAGGCGGGATTGGGGGGAGGGGGCTCGAGCCCACCCTACCTACCACGCCCCCCCCCCCCCAATTTGGGGGAGACCCCCTAAAATTTATGAGAATTGTGCAATATTTCGTCAAAAGCATGTAAATACACCCCCTTGCGGAGCCCCCCCACCACCCCCCAAGGACGAAATTCTGGGTCAACCACTGACAAGATGTATGTATCTAAACTGGTAGCGAAAACAAGCGAAAATACCAGATCAGACCCATCGGCAAAGCTACGAGCATGAGGCGCGAGCGATCCTGGGTGTTGGTAGTAGAGGTACGATTGCAAATTGAAAAACTTTACAATATGAGCATGGCTTGTGCGTGTACTAATGGGTTATTCATAATTTCAATGCAGAAAAAACTTTCTGTTGCCCCACTGGTGCACATATACGAAATCATCTACCACCCGAGTACATTTCCGTGTCCTGCTCTGCCCCCTTTGCGCATGTGTCAGTGTTTATCCGTGCATCTCTGTATCCTTGCCGTGTGTCCGTGAATTGTAATACGGAGTTCGTACACTTTTTGGGTTAAACAGGAAGCGACGTTCACATCTGTACACTCTTAAAAATGACGCCTGGTGTACACCATTTCTGTGACAATTAACAGCATAAGTGTCACAAAAAAAGGCGTACGCCTCCCGTTTCCAACAAATCAGGGCAGATAACGGTATCATTCGAGATGATGGTTGGCTAGGAACGTGCTGTGTGGTGAAGTTCATTTTTAAGAGTGTGGACCAGACCAGACGTGTGAACAGATGAATACAATGCATCCCCTGTTGCTGGCCCCGCGAAAAAAAAAAAAAAATTCGTCATGAGACGAGCGGCCATGATAGCGTGAGTGTTAGCAGGAATCAGCTGTGCACCAACGATGATATGTTTTGTTGCAATGTACCTATAATGGCCACTCATTGAATAAGTGCAAACGTCTGATCACTACGTGTACGTATACGCTGTGCAAGTGCGTCTCTGCGCATGAGAGGAGGCAGTGAGAGGGAAGAGGGAGGGCGCCGCCGTAGCCAATGGAGCTTTCCGAGTGGAGTAACAGGGAGAGGAGATATGCGTATAGCTCTAGGTGGGAAATTGACCTCAAAGGAGCAGTCTAGAGGCCCACAACTTTGTTTCTGTTTTTGGTCAGTATGAAATGTTAGGCGGCCGAAAACAGTTTTCCCACAATTAGTGCAACCGTAGCGAAATTGGGACGCCTGCAATAGTTCCCCGAACCTCCCGTGCGCGAAACACCCTCCTTCGCCTTCACGATAGGCACGTGATGAGCGCCACCACGCGCGTCACTATGTGACGCAAGTGGAAAGGACGCTCCTCATTGGACCTGGGATCACATGATCGAGGTGAGCAACATCGCGCAGGCCGGAGCGTCTGCTACCGCTTCGGAGACTCCATGCGTTCTCCGGCTACGTGATGTCCGAAACGGAGGGTTTGAAGGCTGTCCACGACACAACCACGATTTTTTGGGACCGCAGATACCACGGGAAGAACGAGTGGTGCAGCCCGAAATTAACTGCTCTTGTACAGCGAAAACCCCGTGCTTCCCGACAGTGTGCAGCCTGTCCGACCGTTTTCACCGCGCAGTTGGTTCAGTGGCTAACAGTTGGCGCCACAATACCGCCGCCACCGCTTGCTTTCTGCTACTGTGAAGTCTGAGATTGCACAGAAGCCACGGATATATTACTCTTGTGATCGTAATCTTATTTTCTCAGGCTGCATATATGCTTTGTTGTTATTTTTTTTTATAGAAAACGTGATATAAATCATAAAGAATAGAAGTAAACAAGAACAGCTCGCAATGTTCGTAGCAGACGGTTTTTCCTACGAACGAATGAGGGGCTCTCTACCACCAACGTCACAGTAGAGTGGGTGTGGTCTGCAGTTGGAGCGCTCCCGCCTGTCACCGCGGCAGCGATTTTCCAAATTAATTGCACCGTGGTGAAACAACTTTGGACAGAAATATTTTGTGGGAATGCTTTTCACATACTGCTTTACAAGATGACAGCAGTTTTTGGCCATGTTAGATACCACTTTAATGCTCCTCTAAATGAACCTTCCTAATTTCTGTGTGGTCATCACGATGACCTTCTGTTTGGAGTTGTCAAAATCTGTGATGACTATGTATTTCGAATTGATATGTTTAATTAAACCTGATATGATTCATTTTTCTGTGTTCTCGTCTGGTGTTGTTGCGTATGGGATATCGTGGATTCTCATCTGAGAACTATCACTTTTTTATATGTGATCATGCTTATTTCGTGTAATGGGTATGGATTTCACACGTGCACTCACACACATTTGGGAATGATTGGTGTGACGGGCGCGCTGAGAGTCTGGCACGAGGGTCACTTAGGTTAGGCGTTGGGATTTCGTTCCCGCGAGAGGTCGCACGAGGGTCAGGTTAGGTGTTCTGATATATTTCATTGGGATGAGAGTTCGAGAAAGGGGAACTAACACCGGTGCATGCGCAATAGAGCGGAGATAAGTCTCTCTTGAACCGCCAGGTTCATACATATGGCCCACGCGCCGCTGCGCGCTGCCTTCCCAAGCAAGCAGGCATCAAGCAGAGCTTGACGGCAGAGAAATACGGCCGCTCTGTTCGAGTGTACCTCCTCTCCCCACCAATTAGCTGCGCCCGTTTCCTCGCTGCGCTGTGCTATTTAGTAAATCTAAATACGCCTCCGGGCCTCGAGAACACATAGAGCAGAGGCGGGCTGGGACCGGACCTGAAAATTAGGACCGTGCAGTGCTCTAGTTCGCATACTGAAACCGGGAGGACATCCATTCAACAGTCGAGGCGCAAACAGTCTATGGAACACTTGCGGTGTAAGCTACAAATGTAGTCGTAGAAAAACTCACCTGTGCGAAGCATCCGTGTGGAAGAAGAACAACGTATGAACTCGATCAGCTGAGCAAGACGCCGTAACGTTTCGACCCATCAGTGCTGCTGGAATGGTGACATTCTCAACCGGAAATGGAGTTTCATCGGTGTCACGCAGTTCAGGGATGCTGGCTGTCTCCCAAATTTCAGTGAAGGAAGTTGTGTAGATAACGTAAACAATGGCGGCATTGGACAACAGGATGAACACACAGAGCAGCCCGCATCTTCTTGAATCCTTCGAGAACAGATAAGACGTTCAGAACAGAATGCGCCATACATATTCACCCTTTCACTGTTTACAAGCAGAAGGCACAACCGGAAGTTCTCTATGGCTCCCAGCATCAGCGGCTACATGTGACACCACGCCATGTCACTCATTTCAGTTAAACCCTTTCACTGTTTACAAATAGCACGGTCTCTCAATACTCTCTCTGGTCTTGGAAACTACGGCGGAATACAATGGAGCGACTTGTTAAGGGTCCGGAGGCGTCGCGCGGGGGCGCTAATGCTGATCGGGAGGCAGGAGGCGCCGTCCACCGTTGGCAGACGACGGAGCCATACACTGTTAAAACAGAACTTCACCACATAGCACTCTCCTAGCCAACCGTCATTCCGAATGATATCATTCTGTGTCCTTATTTGCTGAAAACGGGAGGAGGCGCCTATCTAAGAACACATTATGCTTGTCCCAGGTAGGCTCCTCCCCCTGTTTTGAACGAATCATGACAGAGAATGATATCATTCGGTATGGTGGTTGGCTAAGAGCGTGCTATGTGGTGAAGTTCTGTTTTAACAGTGTAGGGCTACATGTGTTCAGTGGCCAACTGGAATGTGAATCAGACAGCATCGACAGTTCATTTGCCTTTTCGTTGATTCGTAATTGCGTACCAGCATGCCGAAGACATGCTGTGTAACTGGTTGCGACGTAGGGAAACTGACTTTTTCGTTTTCCATCTGGCCCCGTGCAATCCCATGTGTGTGGACCGAAAGTTCGGTTCCCCGAACACGAGGGTGTGCGTCATGCATTTCGACGCCGCGGACATAATTTGCTGTTACATGCACAAAGGCAACCAGTCAGCTGTGCTGTGATTATCCAAAATGGTATTATGCCCTGACTGATCCAAGATCACCCGCCTAGTGTGGCGTCCGGTACTAATCATCGATTATAGAAGGCTAGGAAATTTCAGGGGGGGAAGAGCACTATAGTCATAAGAGAGCAACAGTTTTAAAGGGAGAAGTATGGGGAATTAATAATAAGGATATCTAACGAACTATTGCATAAACAAAAAGCACCTGTTGCGGTATACGTACCACAAGGCATAGTGCGTGCAGCCCGAACACTGTTGTGTTTTGGACACGGACACAGAGAAATTAAAGTACCACTTCTAGCAGTAGCACAACTGTTCTAGTGCGCTACTGTTGTTGTTTTAAAGCACAAGAAACTACAAAAGCTATACACTACTAAAAACAAATATGACTAGGTTAGTTAATTTTCGAACAATGTTAGTCAATTATCGATTGCACAATTAGATCATAGTCAAACTAATTGCGCGGCTTAAAAATACTTCCTTTTCGTCTCCAACACACTCTTTAAAAAAAAGGGTGGAGCAGTTACACCCTTATAGGAGGTAATAGTTGTCGCATATGTTGTGCCTAAAAGGTTGCAAAGTTCCACCTCCTACCTACGAATATGGATACCGCTCCCCACTCTCCATCTCAAAATAAAGTTGTTGTTTGGTTCCCGCTTTTGATTCGGTGAGCGAGAGGGGAGTACGTCTTTTTGTAGCAATTCGAATGTATGATAATTGCTTTTACCACCCTTTTACACCCTTTATCAGATGCTATGTTGACCTAGGTGGTAACTATAGAAGTTACCATTTTTTCACACCCTATTTTCTTGGTTCCCCTGCATAATGGTTGCGCGACACCAATGCAACACAGGTTAGCACTTTTTTTTTTACCGCGAAGGTACCATTTCGCACCCGATGTACCGGTCTTGTAGCGCAACCACCTTACTATCACCGAGAGCCGCGTCTCAAGACTGCACCTTCTTATTAATTCTGCATTTAGTTCTTCTCAAATGAAGGTCTCCTGCATTAGCATCACGTTCATGCACGTCTATTCACGCTTTACGTCTGTTCTGAAGTAGCCTATACAACCTCTCAACTAAAGCTTACCTCGTCGACGACGACCTCAGGCTTTACTTTCTTGGAGTACATCATGGTACCATACACGACAAAGGCAACGTTCTTTCTGCCTGCTTCCACCTGACGGTGATATCACGCGAACGCGCTTGTGAACGTGCTGATGTTCTTCTTCTTCTTCTACCAATGAGATAATGGCCGTGAGCAACTAAGGGAGATTGGCCAGGACAAAAGGGGCGTGAGATGCCCTATCGCCATCACCACCACCACCACCACCTTGTTTATGTCTGTGCAGTAATGATGGAGACTAAGGCCAAGTCGGATCCAAGTCGGATCCAAGTATCTTATGACATATATGACATGGGATGACTAATGCAGGAACTGGATATGCACGTATGTAGGAATATGCGTATGACGACTATACAGGGCCAAAAGGATGGCTGTATGAATGTGTGTGTGTACGTGAAAGTGTATGAGTGTAGGAAGGAAGTGACTAGAAGCTGTTGGAGAGCACGATGTAGGATGCAAGACCCGCTACCACAGCCCTATGACAGAGCGCAGTGTGTGATGCTCCGAGAGACAACACTGACGCCAATGAGAGTGGGGCTCCTAACAAGCGTAAGGGTGTCCAGATATATCTGCGGCGTAATTGGCCGAGCTGAGAGCAGGTTAGCAAGAAGTGTTCAGTTGTTTCATCCTGGCCACAGTGGGAGCAAGCAGGGGACAAAGACCGTCCAGCACGGTGGAGGTAAAAATTTAGCGGCAGCGCCAGGCATCGAGCTCTCGTCACCAAGACTTCTGTCTGCCTTGAGCTGCAGAGGTTAGGGTTCCACGGAAAGACGAGGTGTTCATATGGCGGGCGTGGGGGGGGGGGGGGGGGCAGCTCGAGACAGACTTGTGAGCCGTCTGTACCTGGCAACAGAAGTGCGAGCAAGTACTGGGAGGAGAGGAAGAATCTCTCCGGAGAGGGACATTTTAGCGAGGGTGTCAGCGGTTTCGTTAAGGGTGAGTCCGCAGTGGCCAGGAATCCACGTGATTATGACGTTGCGAATATGAGGTGGGGCAAGCCGAGCCAAGATGGATACCAATGACTCTGAGGGCGCCCGGAAGCCTGAGGGCGACGCCAAGGCTGAAATGACAGATAGGGAGTCCGACAGCAGGATAACTTGTTCGAAGGCGGGAGGAACCCTCCTAAGGGCAAGGGCCATAGCTAAGAACTCGCTTTCAAAGGGTGGGGTAAAGTCAGGGAGGCGAACCGGAAACTGGAAATCAAGCTGTGGGAAGTACAAGCCAGCTCCAGCGCGCTCCGCAGAAACCGACGCGTCCGTTGCAACAATCAAGTACTGCGCGTAGCGATTTAGGTGGTCCGTTAATGTCCTCTGTAGAGTGGTCAGCGGAAGCCGCTTGGCATCCGCATGAAATATCTCGGAGACTTGAATGAAGGCGGCATCCCGGTGAGGACCAAGTACACATACATCGGCCAAAGAGATCCTGAATGGCGCGAGGAGCTGTTCGGCGAAAAGCAGCTGTGGTGTATTCCTACGGTGCCAACGACGTGTTAGCCAAAGCCGAGTGTCTCTTATCGACTCGTTATTCTCCAACGCAATCGGGTGTTGTCTTTGCGAGAGGTAGCAACAGATAGTAAGAGACCGAAAGCGTTCTTTCAGTGAAGGTAGACGGGCTTCAGAGAGGAGTGCGTCGTTTGCCGTATATTTAGGGAGACCTAAACAGAGCCGCAAGGCCCGCCTCTCTAAGATGTATAGTTTACTCAAGCGTCAGTCAGGCAGAGAAGAAACCAGAACACAGCCGAACTCTAATATAGGTCGGATGTACAGTTTATATATATACAGGAGGGCAGCCCTGCGCATACCAATGCGAGGGCTGCAGCAACGATGAAGTATGCAGAGAGCTTTCGACGCCTTAGCGCTCAGGTAGTCGATGTGTTGGGACCAGCACAGAGCCTCATCATACCACACACCCAGGTATTTAAGCTGGCTCACCTGACGGACAGACTGGAGCCCCACCCTTAGATCAATAGAGATGGCCGCATCCAGCGGGAAGACGAGAATAGCAGACTTAGCCACATTGAGCGACAGATGGACAGAGTCTAGCCACGTGGACAAGGTGTTCATATAGGCTTGCAGCTTCGCATACAGCTCTGGCAAAGATGGTGCCGAAGCGAAGAACGCAATGTCGTCGGCATACGTTACAGTGAGGACTTCTGGGTCACAAGGGAGAGAGCTCATGAGAATGTTAAACAGTATGGGGACAGGACCGAGCCCTGGGGGACACCTTTACTCTGGGGGTACGCTGAGGAGACAAATCGGCCGTCTGAACAGAAAAAGGTGCGACCCGAGAGAAAGTTCGCAATCCAAGTGAGCAGATACGGGGGGGTGGCGGTGTCTAGCAGCCTCTGGAGGAGCACAGCATGTATGACACTGTCATATGCTTTGGCGATGTCCAGGGCAACATTCACCGAACGGCAGTACCTTCTTCTTCAAAAAATTGAAAATGGTAGCAAGGGCAGTCTCGTAGTCGTATCAGGGGTGAATCCAGACCCTCGGTTTGGGGAGGGGGCGGTTTCTTTGTCGGAGCTCGTAGTGAGGGAGGGGAGAGAGGGAAATCCAAGGTATAATCTGACGTGTGTTTTTTTTTTGGGGGGGGGGGCGATCGCCCAACAGCCCCCCTCCCCCCCGGATCCGCCACTGAGTGGTATAATACAGGGTCTTACCCTATAAAAGTCTACCCGCGCCAGTTACTCAATGCATGTCGCACGTTGTGCTACCTACGTGTAAAACTCATAAGGACATTCAATCATGGTAAATGTCGAAGTGATTAAGCACCAGAACGCGAAGTTATAGCGCAAAATGTGCGATTCCTATAGTGAAAACAGCCAAGATGGCGGTTTTGCGAAGCGCAGTTGTGACGCAGGTCCCCAGAGGGCGACGTCTCCCTTTGGCAGGCAGACACATCTCCGCGCAATGTTATTTCACTGCCATTCAGTATAAGCAGACGATGTCCCTTTTGGTTGTCGTCTGCCAATTACGTCGGCAATTTCGTTCCTCACTTTGCTCACTTCGGGAGCAAAACATGACAGTTACACGAAAGCGAAACGAAAACCACAGTTCCATCCTGCTGGCCCTGCTGGCAGGATCGGGTCACCGGAGCTCATCCAAAACTGCCGTCAAACCGTCAAACTAAGGAAGCCGCCAAATCTAGAGTGGGGTCATATCTTTTGTGTTTTATTGTTCTTTTAGACTGGCCTCCACCTCTGAGCTTTCTAACTCGAGCCTACTTAGATTTAGGTTTCAATTCCGTGATTGTGGAATTAATGCGAAATTGTCGGTTTGTGAATTAAGGAAACGTATTTTTCGAAGTTCTTGATCTACAATATGCTGCACAGTTTTGTGAAATTTGTGATTTGTTGCTTCCGGGCTTCAAGCCTTGTTTACGTCGTCGCGTTTGTTGGAGTAGTGTTGTCGGTGCTGTGGCCTTTACATTTGCGTCCCATTTACCACTTCTATCATGAACGATGACCTGCGTTCGTTTTTGTGAATTCGTTTCAAGTTAAGTACGCAGCATATGGATCATCGTGCTAGTTGCATCATGCAATTGAACTATTAACAGATGTCGTAGAGCGTGAAGAAAAACAATGTGCAAGTTTCCGGCGATGCAGATATGCATCAAGTTGTTTGCATCGAATGAACTGCGCATGTTGACGGTACTTGGCACACAGCTCTGTAGATCGATGTGCGATATCACAACCTGCCGTGATTCAGGCAGAATAGCTATACGAATGCACGAAGTAGAGGGAAATGTGTAGGTGAATGAGAGAGCAACACACAGCTTTGTTGCAACAAAGACAATCTGTTTATTAATGCCAGTCACGATTTCATTAGAGAACAGTACAGTAAAATTAAGCTGTTTCACGGGGTAGCCAACAGACATGTAGCTGCTGCTGCCAAGGAGCGTGTAAAAACGTAGTTGTGGATGGGATGCTGTTCTACAGCGCTACGTCTGAGCAAACTATACTTGCGTCTGTCTTTTTTTTTTTTAAGAATGCTCCCTAGAAAAGGGAAGAAAAATGTGGAGGTACAGTCTTTCAGTTTCCCATCTGTAAATCAGGATGGCATCAGGTGCTGCTGATGCATTTGGGTGTTATAAGCTTCGTAATTTTTCTCTTTTCTCTGTGCAACTGGACCTCAGGTAAAGGAAGTCAAATATACAGTTGTCACAATTAATGGTCACAAATGCTGAATGTTGTGATATCAAACGTGCCTTGCATAGTTTATTTTTGCACTAAAATAATTTTACATCATACATACGCATTCATATTGTCACTAATTAGTAGATATGATACATGATTGGAGTTCAGACGGAGATCATGTTCAACCAAAATTGGGGCTCAACTGATTCGGGGTAATAATCAGTAGGAGATGAGTTTAAATTAGGGGTGTGCGAATATTCGAGTTCTCGAATTCGAATCGAATATCAAACGCTCGAACTATTCGATTCGCGATCCGAATATCCAATATTCGAATATTCGACTATTCCACGAATATGAACGACACAACCCGAATGTGGGCTTCACCTGATGCTTCCGTGCATGAGGTGAAGCCTGCTTTACGAAATTGCCCTTGTTGCGGGACCAACACAGGCGGGACGGTGTTTTGTTTGAGATAACGTTATCCAAAGTTAGTTTTGTAGACATCGTCTGTGGAAGGGGTGGCGCCCCTCCCACATGCAGTTTAGCGGTGCCGACGAGGGACTTTGATTTGATGTCTGTGAGATTGCCTTTAAAAAGTTGGAACTCTTGCATAATGACTACAGCCCACGAACAAGA